>NC_137824.1:44470749-45193249 GCF_963921795.1 Nannobrachium achirus
GAAAGCAATCAGCAGACTGGCAGCTGAGGCATATGCGACTCCCGTGCCCTGCGAACTACCCGTAAGGAGATGCTTCATTTGCTGAATAGGCTCTGCGCATGACAGCAGTGCCAAGTGCACGGCACATGAACAGAGCATAACCATGAAACTTGCTGTTCCGGGTGAAAGAAGAAAATGTTTTTGGATGTTACAAACAGCGTGTTTACACATCGTGGTCACAGCGTACATTCCGTGGGTCGGCAAAGAAGGTGAAAACAATGAAAGACCCTGGCAGAAGCGATGAATGAATCAATTAATACCTGCCGATGAACGTGTTAAAGTGATTTAAATTTTAGCTTTTTAACGCAGAATCTTTGAAAGGCTATTGTTGTACTGAGTCGGGTGTTAAAGAACAGAAGCTGGTGACATGTAGTTAACTCTCGACCTCTGTGACCTTATATCTGATGACTTCAACAGGCTTCTATGTCGACACAGCGGAGACAGAGGGGTGGGAGGGTACCGAAAGAGAGGAGAGTTGGTAGAGAAGAGAAGAGAAGAGAAGAGAAGAGAAGAGAAGAGAAGAGAAGAGAAGAGAAGAAACCTTTTCATCCCATGAATTATATTACGTTACTTTATAGCACCTTACATCTATACTGTAAGTCATATTATGATACGTAACCAGGAAAACCTTCCAGAATATCCATTTTCCATTAGGACAGATTAAAAATTGTGACAACTGATCAAAAAAAAGTAATGACTCATCACTTTTCACAGTTTTGTGGGGCAGTTTTTAGCCCAAGTTTTACCCCATTTGTGAAGTCATTGGGACAGTGAATATACAAATGGCCATCATTTTTTTCCCGATATTTCCGGCAGAGCAGACCTCTCATTCTGTGGACCTTAAATGACCAAACTTATGGATAAATCAGAAATAAAAAGTACGGCATGACATCACAGGTCATCTCACATTTTGGGTGACTGGGTCCCCGGCTATATTGCTACTTTTTACTTTGAGTGGCACTACGTGACTTTCTTTTAAGGATTAACATGGAATTTTGTCCAATCTGTATGGTAGAGTATGCTAATACAATATAACACAATCGGGGTGGTTGTATTTTGTCTCCCTGCCAGGCCTGGAATTTCGTCATTTTAGCGGCCATGCCACTTGGCCTTTGGTGTTGTCCATTTTGGAGGGTACAAAGGCCAAATGCTAGGGCAGGAAGGCCATCAAATAAAACAAGATTTTAGTCCATTGAAAGAAATAGATAAATTATGGTATTTACAATCTGATCCATGCTCAGCCATGCAACAATCGAAGTCACTGGATTGGTTTAAAGATGGGGACTCGGGAGTTAAGATTTCAGAATCTAAACAAAAGACAAAGACTGGTGTTGATAAGAAAGAGACACCGGTGTCTACTATCTAGTGTCTACATATTGACAACAAAGAGACAAAGGAGAATGTGGTACAGTCAGCTGGGGCATTAAGGCCACTGTGGCCTCAGGTGATGCCATTGGTTTGAGGGGCACAAGGCCAAACTGAGGGGCAACGACGGCCATGGCCTTCATGGCCTCCATGAAATTCCTACCCTGCTCCCTGCTCTTATATTGAGACATTTAGATTGTTTCAAAGGTCATGTCTCTCTAGACACAGGATCTGACACAATGTTTGGACCTGATGGTCAAGATTAAATCTATCCCCTGAGCAAGCAGGCAGACTCTACATACCGGTATTATCTCAATGGTAAAACATTTCAGCACTTGCGCAGGAAAACAGGTTCAAATCCGGGCTAGAAGAGGAAAGTTATAGTGCTGCTTTAACAATACAATCTTTGGAATAGAGCAAACCAAGACGGATGAAAAAGGAGGAGGGCAGGGGAGGATCAGTGTTGGAGCCAATGCATCTTCTTTGTGTCAGAAAGATGAAGCTCACTGGAAGCCAAGACCACAGCTGCCCGATTCAAGATAACACATGTCCAGAAAGCACTGCAACCTGCAATGTGATTCACACATGGTCCCATGCTGTTGGCCACGATATAGCGGGTGTGCGTGCGTGTGTGTGTGTGCGCGTGTGTCTCAAAAAAGATCTTTTGAAAATATTTGAAAGGGCGATGCCACAGTTAATGTGGTTTGCATATTTCAACAAATATAAAGGTAAGTGACGTCAATTTGTAAAGAAAACAACAACAAAAAACATATTAAAGCCCAAAATGAATCATCGAGTGCATTTTGGATTCAGATATTTAACCACTTGAACTGTCAATACTTAATAAACGTGTCCTTTCACTGTACTTCACTGTACAATGTCTGCTCTTTTCCCCCTCCAAAGCTCTTTGCCAAAAATAGGCGATCTACAAGACCCCTGCTCTAGTCTATAACATGATGTTTAGTCATCGGAATACAGAGCTATTTAACAATACCTTTAAATCGTTATCATTTGCATAAGCCAGCTTAATATGTTGTACTAAGTTGTAAAAATGTTTATATTTTAACCAGAGAAATTGATTTCAGTTTCCCATCCAATTGAAGACCTCCCTGCCAGTGTGGCATGGTAGATTACCACGCCATGAAGCGAGTTCAGGTGTCCCCTGAGAGTTCGCTCAGAAGTGCAGGAAATAAAAAATGACTACTTCTCATTCCAAAAACTACTTGTAGAGGGGAAATCTGTTTTTATTTGCAGCACTGTATCGACTGCATTGTTGGAAAGGGGTATTGGCATGCAGGGCCAAAGGCCCTAAATCTATCTCCAGAAGAAAATGATCTGCATTAAACCATGAACGAAAAACCAAAAGAACCACTAAAGCAGACCTTTCGTTGTTAGAGTCCGTGTGTAGCCAAAATAACCATCATCTGACTCTGTCTCTGGCTCGTGTTTTCCGCTAGGCACACATCAATCAGCAACATGGACACAAACCACATTCTTCACTGTATGAGTGAGTGTGAAATTAGCTCTTTAAGTGAGACTGGATTTCTTTCTTCCAATGTGGCAGCAAATTGTCACTTTGACAGCAGTTTATCAGCATAAAGACAACAACTGTAAAGCTGATGATTTGTTTTAACTTCCACAGAAAATGACTCAACGGGTGGCTGGGTAATGAATTCATACATTTTCCAATTAAGCACCTCTTAATTTACCTTCGATATACCAATTTAACTTCAACATACACACAGACAAATGCTAATCTATAATGGAATCCTGGCTGTAGTAGCAATTTTCTCAAGTGTTTAAGAACAACTGGCAACCACCAGTGTGGTCAATAAAACTTTAACCTCAAATACCGGTACACTGTCAACGGTGGGTCATTCAACATCTGACTGGTAGCATAAAAAAGCATAAAAAAACTACAAAACAAAGAAAACTGTGAGAGACTCACCCGGAAAATGTCTGCAGAAAGGAAACATGTATATGTAGAAAATTAAAATAAGAACATGTCTAGGGCAACAACAACAAAAATCAGATCCAGTGTACAAGTCCTGTGATGAGACGTGGGAGGTGGAGAAGTGAGAAACAGGTTTATGAAAAGTATCCCAGTTTGGTTGATCTTTCAGTCCTGTGATTGTTATGCTGACTTGTGCAGCCAGCAGTGCTCTGGTCTATGTGAGAGAGAGTGGAGATGGAGAGCGCTGTTTGTGTGCCTGCGCATGTTAGTTTGACCCACTGTTGGTCCTCCAAGGCATCTGGATTTCAAATCAACCTCTCTCTCTCTTTCTCTCTCTCTACCCCCTCTACTCATTTACTCTCTGTTTTCCTCCCCACCTCTCCCTCTCTCTTCCTGTGCGTGCATATGTGCGTGCGCGTGTGTGTGAGGACCATTTCAGGGAGGAATGCTGCTACTTACTGTTCTTCATCTCCTCCTACACCTACGCTCTCATTCACCTCCTCCATTCCATTCCCTCTCTTTCTTTCTTTCTCTCTCTCTCTGTCTCTCTCTCTTCTTTTCCTTTTTCTGGAAAGCGACACTGTTGTACGACAGAGTATAGCACAATACCATGTACATTACAGCAGTGGTTCTCCAACGGGTCAGCAATGTTAGTTAATATAGCATCACAAGAATCACTTTATCCATATTTTATGCGTTGGCTATTCAAAAATAGCAGATATACAGCTTTATAGGCCTACCTCTGCTGTTCTTTGAACATTAAAAACATGAAAGCATTGGCAAATTTTCAATAATGTGGATTTCTTTAAACACAAATCTTCTCTTCTGGGGGTCCCTTGCACAAAACCTTTTCATATGGGGGTCCGTCAGTCCGTGGCCAAATACATATCAGTCTGTGGGTCCTTGGCACAAAAAGGTTTGAGAACCACGGCATTACGTCTTGTGAATACAGAACAGTCAATTATATAATACAGTCTCCATATGTTGAGCCTGAGCCAGCGGAGTCGCTTGTGTGCTCTCATACTTCACTTACTCTACATGTCAGCTCATGTTCAATATCATTCACACCAAGTGAATGACATCAACTTTATTATGAATGAAAGCTTGCAACTAGTAGGAACACTCTCCCTCTAGAGTTGTAAGCTATAACGTGTAGTTCTCACAACCTTTTCATGTCAAGAACCCCCAAATCTTACATGTTATTCCATTAAGCTTACTGGCTATTGCCAGAAAATGCATAGCAATAAAATGGAAATTAGAAACTCCCACTGCCTATTGATCCCACTGACATCACTGATACTAAACTGTGTCACCGGAATGGTAACAGCCGCATGTAGAAACAATGCCCAACATCACTGACTGATATCACAGAACACCATATATGCAGGGCATAAACGGGTGAAACAGTCTGCATTCTGACATCACTGATATTAAACAGTGTCGCCACTACTGTAACAGCCGCAACGCAATGCCGCATGCTGAAACAATGCCCAAATAGTGTCTGTCTGACATGGAAATTTGGAGATGACTGACATCACTAACTGACATCACTATAGTGCTCAAATTTGGATATGTCATCACAGACTGGCCTGGACATGGAACACCATATATGGGCATAGAAGAGAGCCAGACAGACAGAGATAAAAGATCTCTGTATAATGTATGGGCATGAAAGACAGACAGACGGATACAACGGGTATTGCACAACTGGACATCGATGGTGACTATTCTGCTCAACAGGCACCAGTCTGGGTTCTCCAACATTACTTCTGAGTCTCCCCAGGGACATTCAATCCCTCATATACTGTGTAGTCCGACCCCTGGAGCTGGAGTATTGGTTGAGCTTCACATGACAGTTATATAGTCACGAGCGAGCCCACTGTTTCTTAGGAACAGTATTTCTAATTATTCTTTGTTATGCTAAAGAAAACGACAAGTGCACCCAGCTTAACCGATTTAGTTCCCGAGATATCTCGTGAAATGTACTCGAGTATTTCGAGTGCCAATCCCGAGATATCTCGCGAAAAGTAATATATTACTGTAACGGCGGTTATATTACCGGATACAATGGCGGAAGGTCCGGAGCCGAAATCCGTCGCTGATTTCTCATCATCACGGCTCCACAAGCACAAAATAGTCATCCCATAACATTGAGGTGGACGGGGGATCTCATCTTTAATGTCCATTATCTCAAAACTACACTTTAGAAGCGAAGATGGAGGCAGATGCTCCCTTATATAACACATGGAGAAAAGCTCCGAGCCGATCCGCCATGACACCACGTAAACAATGAGCGATTCCGGCGCAGGACGCGATGACGTCAGACCGGAAGTGTTTACACTGTGGACTTCTGGCCTTCAAAATAAGATAATGGCCATTAATGGAGCCAGCGAGAGGCACTCTGGACATTATAATCCGTTAATTTGGTGGGCTCAGAATGGGTTTAATATAGACTCTGTCAATTCTAGTTTATTAAACTTTATTCTTTCACTCCATGTCAGAGTTATATTAACTGAGGGTTTTACTGTGTAGTTGCAGCCACACTCAATGCGGCTGAATGCAGTCTGAATCCCACTTGTGATTTTATTCTGTTAAAAAGAAAAAAAAAAACATTCATGTCAGCATTGTTTGGAAATATACATACAGTACATTTGAAATTATCAAACTAAAATCCATGTGTAAAAGATCAATACAAAAAAAATTAAAACAAAATGTATTTTTATTTTTTTTAACAAACAAATTGAAATAAGGAGTTACCATTTATAATGCTAATGGTAGCCAGTGGGAGAAAAATCCTACAGTGAGAGAAGCTTCTTAGGGAACCTTTCATAGCCTAACATATTTTCACTACGCGGCTGTCGCTGATTTACAGAGATCTCATTCATTCGTTTTTCTAATCCATACTTTTGCACGGCTGTCAGATTTACGTCACTCAGCACTTTATCATCTTTCTCCTGTCTCCTTCATTCTTAGCTCTTATATTCCTCCTCCACCTTCCTCTGTCAACAGCTCATCTCAGATGATGATGATGATGACGATGATGATGACTGGAGCCACTGGCATGGGCCAAGAAATCACTGGCATGCAGTCTATCTCTGGCATTCATGCAGTGCCACCCTTTCTCACACAGAGAGATGTACACGTCTGTGTGCGTGCGTGCGAGTATATGTGTGCACACGGTTCAGGTAAAGTATATGCACACACAAGCCTACACTTGCTATCAGGTGTATCAGGTGTATCAGGGGGTCTTCAATGTTTTTTCGGGCCGAGGGCCCTTGAGGGAGAGATGAAGCAGGGAAGCATGGACTCCCCTCCCTCCCCCACACTGCATGTTAATGTATATTTTCAGACATTGAACCACTTAACCTCTTCTATTCTGGGCGAAGCGTTCACCAACAATTGCAGATCTCCAGGTTCTACAACGCACCATAGGTGCGGAATACAGTGCCAAAGGTCGGGTTTACTAAGTATTGAGGGTTAAAAAACTAAACTAAATTTACTACCTCGACACTAACTCTGGCGGAGCGCAGGATCGAACTGGGAACCTCACGGACAGTTTCCACAACAGCCACTCTACTGATCACCCTACCCCTGAGCCACTGAAATGTGGAATACCCTGACACCATTCCACATTAAAAAAATCGAACCTCTGTTCGAAGTGGAGCTGTGTGTGTGTGTGTGTGTGTGTGTGTGTGTGTGTGTGTGTGTGTGTGTGTGTGTGTGTGTGTGTGGGTGTCTGGCCTGGCCTGAACAACAGCGCCCTCGTGTGGTCACAAAAGGTCCTGTAGGCTACAGACAGACAGACAGACAGACACACAGACACGGCCACACACACGGCCACGTATAGGGAGCTTGTGTTCCACACAGCTCCAAAAATGTGGATCACTGGTTTCTTTAGAAAAAATGCCTGAAAATCCATCTCTATCTCGGGACCACAAGGGGAGGTGACAGAAAGGAGGTGACATTCACTGCTGACATCTTGTGCGTTATTGTGTTATACTGTATAGGCCTACTATACTCTGTTGATGAATACATAGGACCACAATGGAAACAAGTCCCAATGACCTTTTTGTGTTATCCTTTTAGCCTAAATGTCTGACTGTACCTCATGTTGTTTACATTTTCTGTCAAATATGGTATACTATTCAATCAAATAAATATTGTGATTCATCTCAGAATATACCTTTTTACCAAAGGCAATGAGTTTGGAAAACTGTCCGAGAACAAGCGTATACAGTCCATTTGCAATGCACTGACTAGACTTACTGTGATGTGGTGGCACAAGTCCACTCACACAATAGTTATTAACCAAGCCGTGCTACTCATCCAACCATAACCCATCCTCTGTTCATTCCACTGCCTGGCTCTGATCTGGTAAACAAAAGGTGCACAGCACACCACTCTTGTGAGGTGCCAGCCAATGGAAAGAACTCAAAATAATAATAATGGCCGCACACTCATAGCTGGCGATCGATGCACATTTTTATTGCGGACACATAGACAAAGACCAACGTTTCGGGCGGGCAAACTGACTTGTGCCTTCCTCAGGGTGTCCCACTGGCTCCCCATGCCCTAACTGTGATCTATTCTCCCTCACAACTGGATTATCAGCGCAGCACAAAGAGTGCACAGCTGTGATGAGTTGTTCTGATACTGTAGGAGCAGAGTGGGAGGAATCTCCGGTTTCTCTCTATATCTCCACTCAGCTCTTTGTCACGCACTCTTCTCTTCTTCAGTCGCTGAAACACAAAGCCAAGTTTCCATTAACACACAGACCATGAAACGTCATATGCACTCCATTTCTCTTTCCCTTTTCGTATAGGCCTATCTCATGTGTGTATTGCTATACTCCATCAGAAGTAATCAACAAACTACTTTAAATACTGGTCAAACATTGGTCAAATTGTCAGATAATAATATACAGTATGAGAGAGGGAAACATTGTGAAATTAGCCGATCTACAAGCTCAAACAATGCCTCGCAATGCGCTGCTTTTTGAGCTTTCACAATATTTATCTGTGGAAACGAGTAACTAAATTGAATGACTCAACTTCTGCATTGTGCTTGTGGTCCCCGAATATGTTTATTTTGGCAGATCATGGCCTGAAAAAGTTAAGAACCACTGGATAGTCAACTACTACTCGTCGATTCCTTATTGTGATTGGAGTCATCACTTTTCACAGTTTTGTGTCTCCACTACGCCCTACAGATTATAAAAGACCTGCTGTGTCAATACTTCAGTGTCTTCATTTGTCCTAGGGCCACAGGAGTGGACACGGAAGAGCACTTTTGTTTAGCTTACTTTCTGTAACAGCATTCAGAATCATTAGTATCAAAGTATGTTGGAAACTGCAATTTTTTGCTTTCATTCATTCATTCTTTATTAATAAATCATACTTTACAAATGTATTTATGCTTTAAACCTCTGTGTTCCCCTTTATTTGTTGTGGCCTAAAACCGAGATGATTACAATCAGCGGTAATCCATGTATATGGTGCAGAATAGGGCAGAAACCTTTTATCTCTGTATTTTAACTTTCTTTTCATAAATTAAACGCATTACTTGATCATAATATAGGCCTAGTCAGTGTCACACAAAAGCCTCAAAAGTAGCAGATCGGCAAGCTCGACGTGGTGTTTTGAGCTTGCAGATCTGCTACTTTTTTTTTAATATATTTTGGAATTTGAATCCTGAAAAGTAACAGAATTAAACATATGAGGTTTCTATCCGACAGAGATGATGTTGACTCTTATCAAAAAGTAAGGAAGGTTCTACCATTCTAATCTACCATCTGCATTATCACTTTACTCCAGTTCACCAAAAACCCATCTGTCCACAAAATCACAGACCATGCCAGGCCTACTTCATACACAGCCAAGTAAAAATGCACATGCACATTGTTTTTGGCATTTCGATTTAGCAGTAACTTTTGTTTTTGATTCCACATTTTCTTGCTGATAATTGTTTATGAACTGTAGCCTAATTCATACTGTTGCATTTGTGATAATGCATCATGGCTTAATTGGTTGGCTTGGTTTTATACTTCATTTAGTGATAATACCAAGCGGAACACTTAAAAGGATCCCTGGCAAGTAAGCCTTAATACACTATAGGCAATGAACCCCAGGCGGACCGGGTGTGATGGGATTGCAGGTGGCTTCAGGTGGGCAGCATGGAGGATAGACCGGAGCTGAGCAAGAGAAATGAGGCGGACGGCCAGGATTCTGGGACGTATGGGGACCATGCCATCTCCTGACAGGCCCATGGTACCCCACACAAAGGGCCAAGCGAGATCCCTCATAAGGGGTTCTGGCAGGGACGTGCTGGCCATTGGGAAAAGTGGGACAACTCCCGAACGGTCGGTTCATTCCCGGCCGGTCCAGGCCGGCCATTAGGAAAAAAATAAAAATAAAATGTCGGCCTTCGTTCCATTTTGGGGGCTGGGCGGCCAACCAAGTAAATCGTCACTGTCGGGCAGAAACCTCGTATCTCCAAGTTTCAAATTCATAAACTTTTTCACAAAGCAAAGCACTGTTTCATCATACAAGGCCGTTGCACAAAAGTAGTGAAAACAGCAGATCTACAAGCACACACGTTGTGTGCTTGTAGATCGGCTGTTTTCAATAGTTTAAATCATTTGATCATCTTTGAGTAGCAGCAGCGCTATAGAGAGAGATCTCTCTCTATAGCACGCAATGAGGGCCTCTACAACTCTTTTTCCCGGGCTAAATCAGGGGCCCAGCACGTTCCTGGGTTCTGGACTGAAGCCGGCTCAGGATAGGCAGATGCCGGAAGTACCAGGTCAGGACAGGCAAGTTCGAGGGATGCTAGATGGGTGTCAGCAGGCAGGCAACCCAGGGAGATATTGCCTTAGATATAAAAAGCAAGATACCTCATCCGTCGCTGCAGTTCATTGGCACGACTGGTTAAACAGGATTGGCGGAAGTACAGTATACTGACCAATCACAGAGTGTCTTTTCCGGGACTGACATTCAATTAAAGGGAGCTTTATTGTCATGAGGAGACAAACGTTGAAAATAGCAGATCTACAAGCTCACAAATCTGCTATTTTCGTTGTTCGAGGGACAAGTGGAGAAGAGATGCAATGAACTAAAAAAGTCATTTTATGCTTGGCTGCACATGGGTGTCACACTCCGAAAGCAGATCAACTATTTTTGGGCACACATATAAATCACAAATTGTGACGCCATTAAGGCCTGCCAAATACATTTTAGTTGACCAAATCATTACTAAAATCTTATCATACAGTATTTAGTCAACTACAACTAGACTGCTAAGTGTAAAACATTTCAGATTACTAAAATAGGCTATTTTATTCAAAGCGACTATAACTAAAACTATTAAAATGAACACTGGCGTGCAAGTGAAAAAAGTTGTAAGTAGAAGTTGTAAAACCTGCAAAAGAAAATACATTTCAATCTTATACCATCTGGTTACAGCTACTCCCAAATGGATGGGGAACAAAAAAACATGGCGTAGGCTAGTAAGGCTACACATGTTTTCGTGTTAGGTTTGGTTAGGTTTGATCACAATAGCTGAGCGTGTAATGGAGCGTGCATGTAATGGTGTGGGAATAGAACCATGATACAGAGCAGGAAGATCCTCCTGGCTTATGGCCAGGTCCTATTCTGGAGCGAGTTATTCTTTTTAGACACAGGGCCCTTTGTGAATATGAGAAAAGACAAGAGAATAGGAGATCTGCAGGCTCAGCTGAATTGATCTTCATAAATCCTGGTCGTTGTTGTATCTTTATGAGTGGTTGTGTTGATTTCCTATGTTTTTGTTTAGCTTTTTACTTTTTGTGGGTGGTCAACAGTATGGCTGTTGAACTGAGAAATGTCTACTGCAGGGGTCTTCAACAAGGGGCGTGGGACCCCTATGGGGTCCTCAGAGTTATTGCAGGGGTGGTGCTGCCAAATCTTTGTGTGATTGGAACTTTATTTATTTACATTAACTTGAATGGCCTGAACCATTGCAGTTCAGGTGCAGGGCTCAGAATGAGACAGTATCAGTATCAGGCAGTGTTCTACCTTTTTCACTGATGAAAATTAAATAAAAGCTATGATGACTAAAACTATAACTAGATATACTGACGATTTCGTCAACAAATAAAGAGGAACTAGTGGAGAAGAGATCCAGTAGAAGTAAATAAAACACAAGACATGTCATGTTTGGTTGCTCGGGTGTTTGGTTGTGCTCGATTGATCTACACACTCACAACGCGTTGCAGATTTTCAGCCTGCAACCAAGTGTAAAATCATTTGATGATAAAGATCAACTATAGATTTAGTCTTCTAAAATATTATGACATTTAGTTGACTTAAACTAAAACACTTCATAATGACTAAAATATGACCCGTATTCAAAAGACTATTACTAAAACCATGCATCAAAATTTGCTGTCAAAATGAACACCGGTATCAGGTGTACCTCAGGCCACAAACCTCACTTTATCACAAATGTTAAGTAGCAAGTAGCCTACAGCACGGTCTCCAACATCCACATATCTCTTTATTGTTTCTGATCATGGTTCTGAGCATAAAGAAATCTAAACAAGACAAGCATTTTCACGGTGTTAGAATTTTGGTATTGGTGTAGACAGATTTGACCCCTAGACCAGTTAGTTCCCAAACATGTCATGGACCCCCAAAATGGTCTCTGAGTATAGTAGTAGTAGTAGGCCAACAACCCCCATCTGAAAAGATAATGCCTTTGCTTTGCGAACAAAGATCTAGGGCGGGCGGATGTCCACGTCTGCTGCAGACACGTTGGTGACTGATGAGATCTATTCTTGACAGGCAAACATGACCACAACCGCTTCTTTTTTCTTCTGAAACGGCCCGTTGGTTTTTCAAAATGTAAGATTCTTCTAACTGTTTTGAAAATTGCCAAAGACAAGTATTCAACCGGGTTCAAAACTGTTCCTCGTTGTAACCTGACATGCCCATCACAGGGACGCTAGGGTTCGAGTGATTAAGATGTTGTTCAGTAAGTTGACATCATAACGTCATTCTCTCCGAAGATGATTCGGTGAACTCGGGTGAACCATGTTGTCGTTGGAATTCACCTGTGTCGTACATTTTGTATGTCCTATCAATCATACAAATGAGCCGGATTCCATTTTGGCTCACTGTTTTACAATGTCCTACACAGTGGTGGAAGATGTACTCTCATTTTTTACTTAAGTAAAATACCAGACCAGTAAGCCCCCCTAAGGGCGAGAAGCGACCTCGCTACCTCACCCTAAAGAGCGAGGTCTCCATGTATGGATAGCCAGCGTTTGATTTGCAAATTAATTCTGTCTTTATTACTGGTTAAACTGACACAATATGTCCATATATGAGCACTCCCAGATATGGGCTTAATATTGATGACATCAGGGATCTCCATAATTGCCAGAACAGGCTGCCTTGGTCATACGGTCGCAGCAATCAATACCACAATGTGATACTCTGTTGTTGGATTCTGCAAATGCATTTCAATGGGAATGGAGTGTTTTTTTGCCGAAAACCCTTTTAAAGGAGTAGTTCACCCCCAAAATGACTTTTTTTCTATTGATTACTCATGCCATGGAGACTAGAGTTCAATAATATTTTTAGTTTTTTGTTGCATTCCTAAGACAAAAATGTGATAACAATAAATTTACCCCCATTCATTCCGGATGGGGACCCGTTTCGAAACGGGTCCCCATCCGGAATCAATGGGGGTAAATTTACTCAAATCAAATTTTAGTCTTAGGAATGAGACAAAAACCAAAAAATATTATTGAACTCTACTCTCCATGGCATGAGTAATCAATAGAAAAAAAGTCATTTTGTGGGTGAACTACTCCTTTAAATGCATTGGCAGAATCCGCCACCATAGGTATGGTAGAACAAAAGTGCGGTGTCACTGCCCTTACAAATCAAGTCTGATTTCAAATGTCACTTCAGGACGGGTGCAAAAGTATGGGCATCAAAGTGTACTTAAAGCTATACTGTGTAAGTTGCTCAACTTGTGGTCAGTAGCTCTATAGCAAACCTCGGTCGCGTCCGCGTCTTTCGGACGTTTTTTCGGTTCTCACACCCCCGCGTCTGCCTCCACCTCGCCGAGATCTATCTTTTGAGGGGTCCCTGGTTCCTGTGCGTTCAGCCATTCCGAAATACACTCCTTCACCCAAGCTTCACCGTGCACCCGAGTATAGAAACACACGGGAGACTACAAATATGGCCGCCCTAGCGACCCCACTCCAAGATGCGCTGTGATTGGCCGGCAGTGTATAACCCTCGCTGTGATTGGCCGGTAGTATGATGACGTCATATTGCCGCGAAATTCTCCCCCCCTCACGGCTCATAGAAAACATATAAAGAGAAGGCTTTTGAAGCTGAAAATAACGGAGTGGGGGTTCTAAAACTTTAGCGATTTAACAGTTAGGAACATTTTAAGATTTGTTTTATAAAAAAAGTTACATGGTATAACTTTAAAGAACCAAACGTATATGCAAAATGTCCCATTTCAAGTTTTCAAAATGAATGAAATATTTCAAAAATAGCAGATAATACAAGCTTGAAATGCCAAATGACAAAATTGTTATAGGACTGAAGTGGTTTAAAGGACGACTTCACCACTTTTCAACCTATCTTCATCTTCATATAATTGGTCATCATGATAAAATAGCAAGAAAAGAAAAGAAAAATCGACCCTGTCTGCCCATTGGCCCATTAGGGCTGTGGACAGTTCAGCAACCCCATCCACAACCCTCTTATGAGACACAGGCCGAAAGAAATGTAACCATGTTATGACGACATGTATTATTGTTCATTAATTGAATATAGGCCTACATAGGACCACAAGGGAAACAATTATCGCAATGCGACGTTTTGTGAGGCTATCTTTTGGCAAAGAGATTTGGCGTAGGCCTATAGGTGCAAAAAAGTGGTCCAAGTACTGGTCCAGTTTATTAAAGTCTATAGTGGGTGGTCCGAAAGTCAATGGACATTAGATAGATAGATAGCTTTATTATCCCAAGGGGGAAATTCAGTAATTGTCACTTACTGAGATGTAAGGCCTGCTGGTCTCTTACATGCATACCTGTATAGAATATGTGAGATCAGATGACCCACTTATAGAAAGATAGAGGAGAGAGAGAGAGAGAGAGAGAGAGAGAGACAGAGAGAGAGACAGAGAGAGAGAGAGAGAGAGAGAGAGAGAGAGAGAGAGAGAGAGAGAGAGAGAGAGAGAATTCAGGGGTTGTATATAGGAGGTGATGTCTGGAAGAGGAGAACTATAAATCAGGCCCATTGTCTCTAGGGTGTAGCTGTCACGCACGCACACGCACGCGCACACGCACCAGAGTGTGTGGATTTGACCCTGTGTGGGGTTGTGTATACTTGTATGGTAGACCTCTGGGGCACATCTGGTCTAACCATCACACACACACACACACACACACACACACACACACACACACACACACATACACACACGCACGCACACACACACACACACACACCCACCCACCCAAGCAAACGCACACACACGCACGCACGCACACACACACACACACACACACACACACACACACACACACACACACACACACACACACACACACACACACACACACACACACACACACACACACACACGCAGGCACACACACTCGCAAACATTGGTAAACACATAAAAGATGCCTTTACAGAGGAACCATAGAGTTCAATGCTCAGGTCAGAGTGAGAAACAGGAATGGGGAGATAGATGTAGAGCAACGATCCCCCCAAAATAATCCTATTTGATCATTTTTGCCGCTTTCTTATCTTATTTGACAATTTGGCTGTTGATTACTTTTGATGCAATATTGGTCTTTGTCTTTTTTTCTTCCTTTATTATTATTATTATTATTATTATTATGTATTTATTTATTTATGTATTTTCGTGGGGGGAGGGGTAGAGTTGCCGACTTGCCATCTTAGAACACGGAGGGTTCCTCGAAGGGTTCCCAGTTCGATCCCGGGCTCCCCCAGAGTTAGAGTCCTTGAGCAAGACTTTGAACCCCTAGTTGCTCCCGGTGTTGGTACCTTGCATGGTTGGCACCATGCAAGGTACCAACCTGCTCACCAATCCTTCGCCATCAGTGTATGAATGTGTGTGTGAATGTAATGCACAATCTCTGTAAAGCAACTTGGATAAAGGCGCCATATAAATGCACCATTTACCATTTTAAAAGGCCTCAAAAGTCCTTAAATTGTCACTTCACTGTCATCTGGGGAACCCCCCATCATGTGGGGGTCCCGAACCCACAGGTTGAGATCCACTAATTTAGAGAAAAGGGAAGCAGAAAGAAAAAGTAAGACGGAGAGATGATGACAAATACCTAATGTCGGACCATCTTTTGAACACATTACCATACTCTGTCCCTGATTATTGTAGGAATCTCTCTCTCGCTCTCTCTCTCCCTCCCTCTCTCACTCTCTCCTCTCTCTCTCTCTCTCTCTCTCTCTCTCTCTCTCTCTCTCTCTCTCATCCTCCTATCTCTCTCTGTTAAAGTATTTTAGTGTTGGATTAATTGGACATCTCCTACCTCCCCCTCTGCAAACTCACTGGTTAGACACTTTGCACTCGTCTCAAATTGCACTATAAGTGGCAATTAACAATAATGCATTGCACCTGTGCAGCTGACCTGCGGAACGGGAATTTACCATTTTGTCAAGATGGGGAGAATAAAGTGTGGAGAATATAATTATAATACCTTGTTAAAGTGACCATGTTGTGAAATTTCGCATTTGTAGTTATTTTACTGTAATTTCATATCATAATAACCAGCACAGTAGACAAAGAGACATTCATGGATTTATATTTAAAGGTAACTTTTATTTCCCCCCCTGGACCAGGCAGCTGCATAGGCTACCCCTGCCATACCCAATTGACGCCCCTGGGGCTTGCCGCTGTGGCAGGCCGGGGTGCTGTGCTGTTATGCGGATTATAGATGTGTCATAGTATGTGCTGTCTTTGTTTGTTCTGTCTGTTTATTTGCTTATTTTAGTCTTTTTAAAATTAATACATAAAAGGTTTTAGTTCACTTTTTGAAAAGAATAGGGCAAAGTAAAGTTTGAGATTTAACGTTTATTTAGGAACATTTTGGGGTTTGGGAAAATTATTACCATGAAGTTTTATTGATCAGAGATTAGTTTCTCTGAATTAAACCACACTTTGGATCATTTAAACAAATGCATTGTCTGGTTGACAGTGGTGGTTACGAGGCTGATTCTAATAGGTCGCATTTAATTTTGAATACTGGTAGATTACTTGAGAATGTTGAGATAGATCGTTCATCATATCATACCACCATCCAGTAGTCAGTCAGTCAGTCAGTCAGTCAGTCAGTCAGTCAGTCCGACAGCTCTTTTTTTTATAAATCTTTATTCAAACATCATGACGTAGGCTACAATTAACAAGACAATACGAAACAGACAATACAGTACAGTACAGTACAACACAACACAAAAGACAAGTTATCAATACATCAATATAAAACAAATCATAGCCAGGGGGAATTACTAAACGAAAATATTAAAATGTGAACACAAAAGAGTCGTTTTTTCAGCCTTCTTATTTTTTGAGTCACGAATTGTTTGAATATACTGCTTGGCTTCAATCTCAAATACCATGAATAATGGCTTAGAGTGACTAAATTTAGACTTATGGATATGACATTTGGCCAGAATTATTATTAAATTAATTATAAATACCTCATGTCTTTTCTTGTTACAATTACTATCATAGCCAAACAGCACATTCTGCCAATAAAGATTAAAGTCAGGGTCAATATTATCAACAATAAAACGAGATACATCTTTCCAAAATGTGTTGGTGTGGTCACAACTCCAAAACAAATGCAACACTGTTTCTGGATATACTTCACATAATGAACAATTAACACAAATATCTCTCTTGAACCTGCGAAGATAGTGACTTGTAGGATAGTAGCCTACCTATGTAACATTTTAAAAGAGACTTCCCTCACTTTGTTGGTAAGAAGATATTTGTATGGAAGATTCCAAATAACTTTCCAGTTCAAGTTATCTACAAATCTGGACCAATAGGATATTACATAAGGTGTAGGCCTACTAATAATATCTCTCTGGAACAAAGCCCTTATGTTCCGGTTGGCATTTTTAACATTTGGTGACAGGCAGACACTACCCACCAGGGTTTCTACAGGATCAAATAATGTCATGGTATCTGTTCTCTCCTATGGTTCTCTCTGTCTCTTTAATTACTGACTACTTGTATCTGCTTGAGGAATACGCCTACACGTTTTTTTTGCAGTTGTCCAGCAGATGGTGCTGTTAAGGCACTAAGGCACCGGAAATAGCAGACCTACAAGCCCACAACAAGGCGTGTGGTGTTGTAGATCTGCTATTTCGACCCGCCCACATTCCGCGTGGTGTAGTCTCGCGTGACCAGCCATTTAAAAAGCGTTGCCAAGTTCGCTTACTATAAGCAACGTTGGACTTGTTTTCCTGTAAAGTTGCTTGTAAATATTGGTATTTGTGGTAGGCCTATTTGCATTTTGGGGGGGCTCATTTCTAAAGGTGTAGCACTTATTGGCGTGAACATTTTCATGTCAAGCACCCCCAATTTGCCCCAAACCAACATGTGGGCTATTTCCCTATTTGTCAGCACTCAGCACAAAACAATAGGCTTATTTTGTGCCAGGGACCCATACAAGATTTGTTTTTAAAATCTTTTTTTTTGTTCAAGATTTATTTGAAAATAGCAGAGTCTGTAGATCGACAATTTTCAAAAATTTAAATTAAATAATGCTTGATTTAATTTGTTGCATGAAACAATACTGTGCAACAAATTAAATCATGCAATTAATAAACGAGTAGATCAAATAACATTTTTTTCTATTGATTACTCACGCCAGCCTTGCCATGGAGACTTGAGTTCAATAATATTTTTGGGACAAAAAATGGATCCCAGTGGCCCAGTGAACTGTAGGGCCTACTTTTTTCCTATGCAACCTTCTAAAATGTTCAATCAATCAATCAATCAATCAATCAATCAATCAATCAATCAATGCTGCATGCAATATGCCATAACAAGGGTGAACTGGGCGGGAACACTTTATTTTACTTTACAACACCAGAGGCAGCGCCACAGATCACCTTCAACCCGAGTCAACTCAAACACGTTTAACCTAAACAGACTGGTGAGGAAAGCAGGCTCTGTTGTTGGGTCCTCTCTGCAGGGGGTGGAGTAACTGGAGTAAGAGAGGAAACGACCGCTTTGCCTACCCAGGACGGAGATGCGAGATATCTCTTTGTTATATGAGATAGGCTACTTAAAGTGTGGTTCCTGTGGAAATAAGCCTCGGCTTTCTAGGATCTCCTTTTAGTTGACCTTGTACCAGTGATTTGTACTGTCATGAAACTGTACTTTTTCAATTGCAAACTTCTAATAAATTCTTCAATCAATCAAAAAAAAACTCTTTACTGGTACTGTACTGCTCTTGTTTTTTCCTCCTATCTTTTTTTCTTACTTCTCTGTAACTTTGTAAATAACTTTATAGGCCTACTGCTGTGCTACAACTGGACAACTGAATTTCCCCCTTGGGATAATAAAGGTATCTATCTATCTATCTATCTATCTATCTAAAAGGGTCAAACTCGTTCTTCTGCTATAGGCCTACCACCAAAATGTGGAACGCCTTACCGAAGGCATTAAAGTTAGTGTGGATCCTATAGCATCCTTAAAATCACCCTGAAAAACCACTTACAGGCGGTAGCCGTCCGCAACTCAAACCTAGCCCAGCCTTACCCTCCCTTGACCCTCCTCTGTATTTACCTACTGTTTTTTTTGCACTGTTTTTTATTTTCCTTTTTTCCTGACTATATCTACTGCATAGCACTGTGTTCTATTCGTCTGTCATTCAATGTTATATGAGATACTTCAATTGTTTCCTGTGGAAATATTAAGCCAAGTGCTTTTCTAGGATCACCTTTTAGTTGACCTTGTACCAGTGAACTGTACCGTCATGAAACTGTACCTTTTCCTATGCAAACTTCTAATAAAGTCTTCAATCAATCAAACCTGAGCAAAAAATAAATACAAAATGAATAAAGTTTAAGTCGCTTCTTTGGACTTGTTTTCATTGACGCGGTTGCTCGTTTCTCTTCCAACACTCGTCTCGCTCCCACACTCTCCTCTCCACTGACTCCTCCCACTAGACCTCCTCTCTCTTGTGTGTGTGTTTACAATGGCGGCTAAATGCTAAATGAAACAAATGCGGTAGTTTTTAGTAAACCGAAATACTCTCCAAATCCTGCTGTAACCGTTGCGACATGTCCAACAGCAACAGAACCGCGTACTTCTACGACCCGGACGTGGGTAACTTCCACTATGGTGAGTCTGAGTCAGTGTTTGTGTTTTCTTTTTAGCTACAGCTAGCTAGCTAGCTAGCTTGGTAGTGAGGTTTTTGGTGGTCTGTCTTATACAGATATAGAGGGTTTAAGTGGTTAAACCAGGGATTTCTAACTGGTGGTCCATGAACCACTGGGGGTCCGTGAAGGTAGCGCATGTGGTCCCTGACTATTCATTTAATGATGCACGTAAGTGAAGACTAGTAGTTGCTAGCTAGCTAGTACAGTTAGGCTTCGATGTTTAAACCCCATAACCATTGCTATGCACCATGTACACTATACATTCTACTAACTACCGTAACTAAACCAGTGTTTCTCAACCTGTGGGTCGGGTCCCCAGATGAAACTTAATGTGCAACATTGTTTTCTCACTCAACAGTTAACATACCAACATGAAGTTTAAGTGTACAGAGAGGGTATCTATCATTCTATCTACACATTTCTAAAGTGACAATTTATGGACTTTTTAATACCTCTAAAATGACAAATTAAACATTGGTCAAATATTAGAGGCATAAATTGTGAAAATAGCTGCGACTGCGAGGTGTTGTGAGCATCTAGATCCAGAGATCTGCTATTTTCACAATAGAACAAACAGTGTTGTACAAAATGTAATGCCTCAACTCTTAGTGCTCATCAGGGGGGGGGGTCCCAGGGGTCCCCCAGTTAAAATATGATTATTTGGAGGGGTCGCGGCCTGAAAACTTTGAGCACCACTGAACTACTACTACCTTCTATTACAGTGGTTTTCAACCCTTTTCATGTCAAGGTCCATGTTTTATTCAGCATTTGAGCCATCGACCACCATTTGATGAGATTTTACCTCTCCCAAGACATAAAAGAATATGTTGTTCTATAAGGGTCCATTTGGTTACCAACTCTTCATTTAGCCTGGGACCACCTGGAACCCCCTCAAGGACCACTGGTGAAGAACCACTGTTCTACTACTGTAGGCCGATTCAAATGAGCTTCATTGGCACGAGAAAAACATACGTTTGCATTGCTAAATAGTGTCAAAATATAATGAAAGCAGATCAAATATGATGATGTCTTAGCAGAGTGGTATTTGTAGATCTCGGCTTACATATTGAAATAAATAGTGCTCACACACGGGCTTCAAAAGGTTGGTTACTTAACACTGACTGAGTGACTGTGACGCTATTCAATTCTAATGAGCTTTATTGGCATGTGAAAAACATGATGACAGTCATTGCCAACGCAAGTGTCAAATTAACATAATAGCATAACTTCAAGGCCATTTTGACAAATCTTTGGGGTAGGGCTGCACAATTAATCATTTTCAAACCGAAATCGCGCTTTTATTATCCTTGACAATAATGAGAGGCAGACAATACTATTACTGAGATCTTTCTGAATATAAAAACGTTTTATATTGCTAATAAGCAAAATAAAAAGGAATCTTTTAAAAATATAACTGAACTGAATCAAACCATTTGCATGATTGCCAATTTGTATAGTTATTAATAATCAATTTCTTTTTAAATGTATTACACAATAAATATTCAACGGAAGCTTTGGAAGCTTCACTTAAGGTAGCGAAGTGATTTAATGTGGTTAAAATAAGTCATTATATCAACCTTTTAACAAAAAAAAAAAACGTTTTGTTTTAACCAAAAAACTATCACTTATCCTACCTTAAAATAAATATATAAATATTGTGAAATAAAATCGCAAACGCAATATTAGTCAGATTCGCAATTAGATATTTTCCCAAAATCGTGCAGCCCTACTTTGGGGGGTGTTGCTCATTCCACAAATGCAGCTGTACTCCTGGTGGGGGCTCCTCACATGCGGGTGAGTCAGTACTCAGTTTGCCTGGCTGCAAGCGTCAGACTCTTCACACACTACGTTTCACTTCGGGGGTGGTAATGTGCGGACTGATTTATCAGGCTAGTACTCAGTAGGATATGACAGCAGCGGCAACGCAGAAATGTGTCCTACTGGGGAGGAATTAATTGGCATAACAAATAAATTGGGGAGAAAAAGCGTGTATAAAAATAATAATTGACTACTCTAAATAAAAAGGAAAAAAAGAAGAAGAGTTGGCTAATAAGGGTAATGCATGTCTGTCTGGTTAATTTGTACCGTATTCTAAATGCTGCCTCTCTTCCAGGTACTGGCCATCCTATGAAGCCTCATCGACTGTCTCTGACTCACAGTCTGGTTCTACACTATGGGCTCTACAAGAAGATGATGGTGAGCATAATATGCTGCCAGTGCTTAAAGGAGCACTTAACCCATTTTAAACCAACATTATGTTCATATAACTGTTCCTCACTAATGCTTATGATGAGACGACACAATTTCTGTCTACTCACTGCTGTTTCCACCCACCCACACCGTGACACGTTTTGAGCTTGTAGATCAGCTATTTACACTTTTATTTTAAAATGTTTGCAAATGTGGGGCGGCATAGCCCAGGGGTAGAGAAACCGTTATTAGAGCACGAAGGGTTCCCAGTTCGAATCTGGGCTCCCCCTGAGTTAATGTCGAAGGGTCCTTGGGCAAGACTCTGAACCCCACATTGCTCCCGGTGAGCAGGTTGGTGCCTTGCATGGTTTCCTCCGCCACCGGTGTATGAATGTGTGCGTGAATGGGTGAATGTAATGCACAATCTCTGTAAAGCGCTTTGGATAAAAGCGCTATATAAATGCACCATTTACCAAATATATGAAAGCTTTTTTCAACATGGAAATGATTATGACGATTATGCAAAATAATTATCTCAAATAATTGTGATTAGATGATTATGTAATAATTGTAACAGGCCTACTGATTAATTGATTGATCAATTGCTATTTTTATGGCCTCCAGGTGTTTAAGCCATACAAGGCATCTCAACACGACATGTGTCGGTTCCACTCCGAGGACTACATAGACTTCCTGCAGAAGGTCAGCCCCAACAACATGCAGGGCTTCACCAAGAGCCTCAACACCTTCAACGTGGGGGACGACTGGTCAGTGGACATTTATTTCAGCATCTTTGTGGCTATATGAGTTGATGCCGATACCAGTATCGGAAAAGATAACTGCTTAAAATGCTGGTATCGGTATCGACAAGTATGCCATTCCGATGCCACGTAATTTATCACATCATGATATTTCATGTACAGTAATGTTTTTCTTGTTTCAGTTGACGTTGCGCGACTCTTTTATACTCTTACTCTGCTATTTACATTATTAGTTTACTAACTTGTATCTGCACAATTATTCTTGGAATTTGTATTTATTCCTAGATCTGTGGAGCTCAATCTATTTAATTTTGAGGACCACCATAACTTTTGAGAGTGTTCAAATGTTACCAAATCGGTTCCATTTGTACACTCTGGGAGTTACCGACCCTGTGAGGGTCCATTTGGAACCCCCAAAAGAAACCCTGAGGGTCCTTGGACCCCCACCTTGAGAACTGCTGTCCTAGATAGTTTTTAAGGGAGGAAAACTTGTAGAAAACGAGCACTCCTTTTTCAATCCGACTGGCTTTCCAGTCATGCTGTTAGTGTTACATATATTGTTGTAGTGAAGGTGCGGTGTCTGGATCCCCCTGGAGGTGGACTGGAGGCCCTCTGTGGAGTTTCGCTTTCTGTCAAAGGCTCTAACTTGTGTGTGTGTGCGTGTGTGTGTGCGTGTGCGTGTGCGTGCGTGTAGTCCTGTGTTTCCAGGCCTATTTGAGTTCTGTTCTAGGTATACAGGAGCGTCGTTACAAGGAGCCACGCAGCTCAACCACAAGGTAACGTGCGCATGCATGCACACAACATGAATTACAAATCTGTGACCTTACAGACCCGGGGCAAGTATTATTATGCAAAATTAAAGCAGCACTTTGTAACTTTATTGTAACGAAAAATGTGTCCAATTGTATGGTTGATTATTTTAATACAATGTAACTTATATACAATTGGGGTGGTTGTATTTGGTCTCCCTGCTCTTCTATTGAGACAAGGATTTGACTTTTATTTAACCATTGGTGTCTAATCTATATTAGTAATACTATTAATTCAGCATTTTGTTCCAGATCTGTGACATCGCCATCAATTGGGCTGGGGGTCTTCATCACGCCAAGAAATTTGAGGTAAAAAAACAATGGCAGTATTTTACAATACTCACAAAATAATGTTGTGCATAAATTTTTTAACGAATGTGTTTTAGCCAAAGCGCTGTTTAATATTTGATGTTCGGTTGGGCTCTTCAAAGTTTTCAGGCCTAGGACCCCTTAGTCGAGAGAGAGAGATGAAACGGGGACCACCACAACCCATAGATACCATATAGTTTCATTGTTTGACGGCACAATCATCAGTGTATCTTGGATTCATGTCAGTTTGTGTTTTAACCGATTTTTAACCACTTGAACTGTCAATACTTGACCTTTTAAGCCCTTTGCACACAGGCGCGTTTGTCCGCACGGATAAAACGGACAATTTCATTTTTTTAAAAGAAAACAATGATTCTCTACGACCTCATGCACACCGGATCCAAATTAGCCGTGCGACGAGTGGCTGCGTCTGTGCGTTTTTTCTCTCGATAGAACCCAGTTCGATTCGTGCGTCTTGTCGCATGCGGTAAAAAACTCATCACTCCTTTTATGACACCTTTTGGGATCCGCAGCGCCGATTCCGCTCAGCATTGCACACCAAATCCAATGCGTTTTATTCATGCAGCAAACGAAAAAAACGCAACTGTCCTGTGTGCAAAGGGCTTTACTCTGTACTTAGTCTGCTCTTTTCCCCCTCTACACCAAAGCTCTGTGCTAAAAATAGCCGTTCTACCAGCTCACAAAGCTTCGCGTTGTGAGGCGCTGTGAGCTTGTAGATTGGCTATTTTTGGGGTTCAAGTGGTTAATATAAAAAAGGAGGACCCCCTGTAGTAACTCGGAGGACCCCCTGTTGAAGAGCAGAGATAATGGCTTCAATTTTCCCCTGTGTTTCCAGGCATCTGGGTTCTGCTACGTCAACGACATTGTCATCAGTATACTGGAGCTACTCAAGTAAGAGCGCAACACACACAATGTCACAGTATTTTCTCAAATCATCTTTTGTGTCAAGGACCCCCAAATTGATGTATTTGGCAGCAAACCCCCATCTGAAAATGTTGTCGTGCCAGGGACCCCCAGAAGAGAAGATTTGTGGTAAAAAAATAAATCTACATTTTCCAAAAGATAGTGGATTTACAAGCTTCTGAAGCTTACAGGTCTGCTATTTCTTTTTTAAATGATAATGATGCTGTATTAAGACATTTTGTGCTCGGACCCCACCTTCAGAACCACTGCTATGAAGAAATGAATTAAATCTTTATTTTGAACATGTTAATAGACAAAGTAAAAAAAGTGTGTGTGTGTGTGTGTGTGTGTGTGTGTGTGCCAGATTATTTTAGTTTAACTCCTGCTTCTTAAATGTGCCCCCCCCCCTTCTGGAATCAATGGGGGTGAATTTTATTGTAATCAAATTATTCTTAGGAATGCAACAAAAAAACTAAAAATATTATTGAACTCAAGTCTCCATGGCATGAATAATCAATGGAAAAATAGGCACTTTGTCTTTGGGGGTGAACCACTCCTTTAAAGAGAAGAAGAAATCGTGATGTTACAACAGCCCATGTTTGTATTGTTCTCCAGATACCACCCCAGGGTGCTATACATCGACATAGACATTCACCATGGTGACGGCGTGCAGGAAGCTTTTTACCTGACTGACCGCGTCATGACCGTGTCCTTCCACAAATATGGAAACTACTTCTTCCCTGGCACAGGTAATACTGAAAAATAGCCATCACTAGGGATGGGACGATATGAAAATTTCATATCACGATATTTGTGACAAAAGAAATATCGCGATTTACGTTATTATCGCGATAATCACAATCAATTATCCTGGGGCGGAAAATTTTGCCCAAAATATAGCAGATCTACAGTGAGCTTGTAGATCGGCTATTTTTTGGCAAAGAGATTTGGTAGAGAGCAAAAAAAAGACTATATCAAGTACGTATATTATAAGTATGTTTTACCAATAGAGGGTTTAAATGGTACCAGATATGCAGCTTGGCAAATAAAAGGTGAAGTGATCCCAGTGCATGACTGAGGACGATATCACGATAAATTTAATGTCCACGATACGATTATCGTGAGTGTTTTTTATCGCGGTAAATGATAATATCGCGTATCGTCCCATCCTTAGCCATCACACCAATGTTTGGCATCTACTTTTGTTTGTGTTCAAGAATTTCTTGTTAAATGTGAACGCACATAAAGGTGTGTGTGTGTGTGTGTGTGTGTGTGTGTGTGTGTGTGTGTGTGTGTGTGTGTGTGTGTGTGTGTGTGTGTGTGTGTGTGTGTGTGTGTGTGTGTGTGTGTGTGTGTGTGTGTGTGTGTGTGTGTGTGTGTGTGTGTGTGTGTGTGTGTGTGTGTGTGTGTGTGTGTGTGTGTGTGTGTGTGTGTCCTGTAGGTGACATGTACGAGGTGGGGGCAGAGAGCGGCCGGTACTACTGCCTCAACGTTCCCCTCAGAGACGGCATCGATGACCAAAGTGAGTCCTGTTGGCTGTCTGTTCATCGCTCAAACCCTCTAGACCTGTGGTTCTCAACCTGTGGGTAGGGACCCCCAGGGGTGTTATTTTGGGGGGTCCCCAGACTTAATGTGCAACATTGTTTTCCCGCTCAACAGTAAACAAACCAACATAAAGTTTAAGTGTACAGAGGGTATCTGCACATTTCTAAAGTGACAATTTAAGGCTGGGAACACATTTTAGCGTAGTACATGTACAGTATGTAGCAACACATTTATTTTTGTAATTTTTGAATAATATTTGACATGTCTTCAGAAAATCTAGGTCGGGCTTAAAGGGGTTAATACCTCTAAAATGACAAATTAAACATTGGCCAAATTGTCAAATATTAGAGGCGGAAATTGTGAAAATAAACAATCTACATGCTCACTATTTTGTGCATGTATTGCAGATCTGCTATTTTCTCAATAGAATAGTGTTAAATAAAATGTAATGCCTCAACTCTTTTGCTGGTCAGGGTGGAGTCCCCAGTTAAAATATGATCATTTTGGGGGTTGTGGACTGAAAAGTTTGAGAACCACTGCCCCCAGGGGGCTTCAAGGTTTCCAGGCCAAGGACCCCTTATATTAGCTGAGAGAGAGATGAAGCCCCACCAAATATTGTATAACATGCGTTTTTGTCAAAGATTTCATAGATGGCTTCATTGACTCGTTTGACAGTACTGTCGCCAGTGTTGTGTCAATGAATGTGTTTTGTTTATTTTGTACACAGTATTATGTGGAGTGAAGCATTCTTAAATGTAAAGATCTTTGTCAATCAAGTGTTTGAAATGCATTTACATTACTTTACTAATGTGTGTGTGTGTGTGTGTGTGTGTGTGTGTGTGTGTGTGTGTGTGTGTGTGTGTGTGTGTGTGTGTGTGTGTGTGTGTGTGTGTGTGTGTGTGTGTGTGCGCGCGCGCGTGCGTGCGTGTGATATTCCAGGTTACAGACAGTTGTTCCAGCCAGTTATTAAACAGGTGGTAGATTTCTACCAGCCAACTTGCATTGTTTTACAGGTAAGTCTCTTATACGCTAGTGGTTCTCAAAGTAATTAAAATAATGGATAGTGCTAAGTCACTTTACAGACACAAAAGGAAAAAAATGTTAAAAGGTTAAACTAGACACAAAAGAAAAGAAAAAGGGATTATGATTAGGTTGGGAATGCAAGCCTGAAAAATAGGGTCCGGAAACTTCAAGAGGTCCTCAATAGCATATTAATAGTTTTGCGTGATTATAACATAACATAATAAATGTACTAAAAATGCTTTGATTTGTTTTGTCTCTCCAGTGTGGAGCGGATTCTCTAGGCTGCGACAGACTTGGCTGCTTCAACCTCAGTATACGAGGACACGGGTACGGCTAGTTCTCTTCACTTTTACCGTGGTGTATATGAGTTACACTGCGTTCGTCTAGGTTAGTTTTGAGCTTAGGTCCAACATTTAGTTTTTTACCAGAAACGGAGAAGAAGAAATGGGAGTGGGAGAGCAGGGAGAAGAAAATAATCTAACCTAATCTAATCTAATCTAATCTAACCATTAATCGTCATGTAAAATGTCATAATCGTGACAGCCCTAAGCACGGCTCTGGTGCGGTATGTACTGGGAGGTGATGATGAGTGTGGCGCTCCACCTCAGCAGTCCCATCTCCCAGTGCATCTTAACGGGGATAGACTCCCGTGCTGTTGGCTGATAGCGACACAATACGCATCTTCCACCCACTTACTCATTCTGAGTAAGATTTGAAGCCAGTTATTTGTTGAACAAAAAGTTGTAAAATAGCTGTTTGAAGGCATTCAAAATTATTATTTAATTATACAGTGGTCTCCCTCTATTGTTTTTGCATTATTATTATTATTTAATTTAGTTTCTGTCTTACAGGGAGTGTGTGGAGTTTGTGAAGAGCTTTAAGATTCCTCTGTTGGTGCTGGGAGGAGGAGGCTACACAGTGAGAAACGTGGCCCGCTGCTGGTAAGCGTCATCTCATACATAAGGCACTGGTTCTCAAACTGTTATATCTCAAGGACCCCCAGTTTGATGTGCATCAGGGCCACAGACTCCCAGTCGATGCAGTTATCTATTTATCTCAAGAGGTCCTTGTCGAGGGGGGAAAAAGAGCAGACCAACCAAATACATGTCCAAAAGTGAAACTTACTTTTACTTGTTGAGGGTTTAAGTGGATTCAATTCTGAAAATACTCATTAACGTGAATCCAACACACTAATAGAAAATAGTTTGAGATACTATATGTGAAAATTCAACTTTTGATGCCGACTGAATTGCTTCTTTTTTATTTCCTTTTTGTGCCTGTTCTGTTCCGCTCCATTGCAGGACCTACGAGACGTCTCTTTTGGTAGATGAATCTATCAGTGATGAGCTGCCCTACAGCGGTGAGTTACTAAAGCAACTAGAACAGTCAGGGATTCACATGCTCAGTCATTTGGATTCCAAGTCAGCATGTCGTCTATGAAAGTGTGTTGTCTATGACGGGGGTTCCCAAACCTTTTTGTCTCAGGGCACCCCATAAATATTGTTTTAATCCGAGGCACCCCTACATTATAATTTTCACTCCCAGCACCTCATATCGTCGTTGTCGGGTGGAAACCTTTTATGTCATCTATAAAATGTACTAAACTAGTGAAAACAGCAGATCTACAAGCACACGCGAGGCGTTGTGTGCTTGTAGATCGGCTGTTTTCACTAGTTTTGTGCGACAGTCTTGTATGATGAAGCAGAGCTTTGCTTTTACCAAAAGACGTACACATTTGAAACGAGGTTTCTGCCCGACGATATTTTAGTGATTATGTTGCAAGGAAAACGTTGAGATAATAGCCATTTTGGTTAGAACTAACTGAAAATAACTTTGTACTTCAAGTTTAAAATTATACAAAATAATATTTTTTCAAGTGTCCAAATAAATTCCAAATAATTATCAAATGATCTCGCGAACCCTAACCCTGGACTGCTGGACCCAGGGTGCCCCGTCACCCACTTTGAAAACCCCTGGTCTATGAAGGCATGTCGTCAATGAAAACGTGTCGTTTATCAAAGCATGTAAATGTAACTCATTGGGCGGCGGCAACATCAGCGTCTTCTCGCCGCCAGTCGATCAGATGCTTCATATCCATTTGAGTCAAACTGCCGGGAAAATGTATTTATTTATTTTTGGAACACGTTACTTATTTGACACAATTTAAACGTCCATGGGAATTCAGAAGGTAGAATTTGTAAAGACATCGGTGGTCCATATAATTATAGTCAAATATCAGAAGTTGTCCCTACGCGGCGCGCGTTATTTGGTATTCCAAATAACGCATCTGGCGTCCTACAAGTAACCACTTAAACCCTCACCATCACTATTTCGTTGGAGACTAGTGTTGATTTTTACATCAGATTTGTAATTTTGTTCTAGTTATCTGAAATGTTTTAGTTTGTTTAGTTTTAGTTGACTAAATATTTGATTTTAGTCAGCTAAATCTACAGTTGATTTAGTCGACTAAATGTATTTTGGCAGGCCTTGATGGCGTTCGCATGGCAGTTTTTACCTTTATTTATTTTTTTGTTGCATGCTGATACAGCAGATCTACAAGCTCTGCTATTGTCAGCACAACCAAACATAAAATGACTTGTCTTTTAGTTCTACTGGATGTCTTCTCCACTAGTCCCAACATTTTAGTCTAGTTTTTATTTGTTGATGAAATTGTCAATATATTTAGCTTCGTTCTTATTTCGTTTTCGTCAGTGAAAAAGGGTAATCAACAAACATTGTTCGCCAAGTTTTAGTCTACGAAATCAACACTGTTGGGGATAATCTGGCAAAAATAGCAGCTCTTCAATCGTTGCCACTCGTGAGCTTGTAGGTCGTCTATTTTTCTGGAGTGCAACGAAGGTCCGTTCTACTATTAAGTATAGAGGTAGCTAAGTGGGCATGGCTCACACAGGCACTGTACACACGTTCCACATGACTGCCGCCGGGCATAAAGACGAGTCCTTTCCCATACAGCTTTTGATTCTGCATGGTACAGTGAGCGTGGAGCAATGCATCGAACATTCATGCATCCATGGAACGGTACAGTGAATGAATACTGTAAACACCATGTTGGTGGGCACGGTGACACTGATGCATGCGGTCACAGGTGTGTGTGTGTGTGTGTGTGTGTGTGTGTGTGTGTGTGTGTGTGTGTGTGTGTCTGTGTTTGTGTGTCTGTGTGTGTGTTTGTGTTTATAGAGCAGGGGTCTTCAACATCTTTTTCCCCCCCAAGTCAAGGACCCCCTATCTGAGTGAGAGATGAAGGGACTTTTTGTAAAAAAAAAAGACAATCTATAAGCTCACAATGCCTTGCGTTGTGAGCTTGTGGATCAGCTTTTTTGGCTAAAGTTCTCCTTAGAATAGAGATGCTGAGTTCATGTAAAATAATTATCCTTTCACACAACGATTTGGTAAATCCAAGGACCCTCCTGTTGAAGACCCCCGCTGTTGAGTATATATTAAACACGATTCCACCGCCACCGGGACCTTTCCATCCGATGACCTTTTAATTAAACACGGTTATGCTGCGTTCACACTAGCAGCGACCAAAGGCTACAAAGCGTGGCCCAGCCACGTTGCTTGTTGAAGCTCAAGCCAGCACTGCGTAAATGAAAAGGGGGGTGGGGGGAACCTGTACTATTTACCTGTGGCTAAAGGCAATAATTATGTTTTTTTTTCTTCTTCTTTCTATTGAACAGGGCAGGATTTATGGGGACAAAAACATGATTGATTGCCTCTTCTCAACTCGTGTTTTGTAGACTATTTGTAAGCTTCATGTCACTGGCTTCCACATTGACCTGTAGCCTGTCACTTTGTCGCTGCCGGTATGAACTCTGCATCACATCTTGCTTTGGGGTGGTGCTGCACAAGTCAGAAATCTGCCAGCATTTAAGTAAGGTTGGCACGTTCAGGTCAGGCATGGACTTAGAATGCAACATGCATTCATAATTAACGCAGACCATGCTAATACATCATTCCAACGACATAGATTTCTAAAGGTCCTTTCACACTGGGGAGCAACGCGAAAAAGTAAAGTAGAAAAGGTTCAGAATGCGATTATTTCTCATCAAACTGTTAATTTGACATAGCCTTATTGTTTTTGCGGTGGAAAACTTTACCTTGTTCTGTGCAGATGCACTTGCGACGAGTTTAAATCAGTTTAGAATGTTTAAATCACTTAAGAATGAACAACAAAAAATGCCTGCTCCCGGTCTGTACGGACCTTTGTGACAAAGCACCTTGTCAACATAGTAATAGCACCACGTGAACGAATATCGATTGTTGTTTGACACTGCAGCTGATTGACATCTATTTTTGTTTCCCCCTGCTATTCTCTGCTCCATTCTCCCCCCTCTGTTCTTTTATTATCTCTCTGTGTCTCTCTCTCTCTCTCTCTCTCTCTCTCTCCCCCCCCCCCCTTCTGTTTCTTATTCCTCTCCCTCTCTTAATCCCTCTGATCAGAGTATTTTGAGTATTTCGCTCCAGACTTCACGCTACACCCCGACGTCAGCACCAGGATAGAGAACCAGAACTCAAGACAGGTAAACATGAATTAAAGTTATATAGTCTCATGCTGCAGTCCATAGAAGCCAGCGTGTCTTCTGGTAAAGTGATGTCTCGACACTATCTAGTGTTGTGTGAGCTTGGCAATCGGCAGTTTTTCGGGTTGTTTGTTAATGAGTAAAGTAGTGATGATTATTTTATTTCCGCACATAATACATTCAATTACAGCTCAGAATTATACAGTGATGTCTGTCTTCTCTGCCAAACTTGACAAATAACCCATGAAGTGCTCAAACTAGCAAATAGAAAGAGATGTTGTTCTGAAGCATCTTCCATAAAACATGAATGGTCTCAGAAATGTCATGAAAGCAAAAAAGGTTTAAGCCTCAATCATTGATTTCTTCAACTGGTTGCCTGTAGGCAGAACAGCAGCAACATGAATCATAACACCTAGAATAATCAAGAACCTCTTTTCTCTCTTTTTGGAGCTGTGTGGAACAGAGCTCCCCATAGGCAGCAATGTGTGTCCTCACCGTCAAGTGAGAACTGTCCTCACCGTCAAGTTTGAGTCTGTCCCGTTGAGTTTGAACAGGACCTTTTGTGACCACACAAGGGCGCTGTTGTTCAGGCCAGGCCAGACACACACGCACGCACGCACGCACGCACGCACGCACGCACGCACGCACACACACACACACACACACACACACACACACACACACACACACAGCTCCACTTCGAACAGAGGTTCGATTTTTTCCTCCTTTTTTAGCTTTTTTTCTTTTTTTTACTAAACCTTTTTTTCTTTTTCTTTTTTTTTTTTACAGCTCACACCGCATTTAGATCAGCCTTATTTATGTACAGTATATCGTTCAGGTGGAAACCACATCCACGTCCAAAACAAACTTTTCAGGATTCAAATTCAAAAATGGCAAAGGTAGCAGATCCGCAAGCTCCAAATGCTTTTGAAGCTTTTGTGTGACGCTGTAATACGATCAAACCGGGCATTCATTTACAAAAAAATCAAACCTCGGATCGAAGTGAAGCGGTGAATTTGAGCAGTTCCAGATCTGTTTTTTATTCTATGTGTTCTAGATCTATGAATTTAGTGTTCTAGATCTATACATTCTATGTGTTCTAGATCTATAATTTCTGTGTTCCTGTTCGCACTGGACGGTGAGACGACGGCAACAGACAATGCTGTATATTGGAAGCGTCACCGCTTCAAAAATCACTCACAGCGCGGCACCTAGTGCCGTGCTGTGAGCTTGTAGATCTGCTATTTTTGAAAAATCTTGAAAATTTGAATTTTGACCCGATTCTATAAATGTATTTTGAATCCTTCTAAGATTTATTTGAAAAACCTATGCTTCTATGTCAGCAATCTGGCTATAGCCATCGTCAAAGAAAAGGTCCTTTTCACTTAAATGGAGCTCATTTAGTCTGTTCTTGAGAGACAATTATGTCAGTGGTTCTCAAACGTTTTCATGTGAAGGACCCCCAAAATGATATTTATTTGGCCACGGACCCCCATCTCATAATATTTAGTTCCAGGGACCCCCCCCCCCCCCCCCCCCCCCCAGAAGCAAAATTTGAGTTACAAACGTTCGCTTTGAAAATACATCTATTCAAAGATTTGCACACATTTTCACGACTTTTTCAAAAATAGCAGATCTACAAGCTCGCAGCGCGCGCTGTGAGCTTGTATATCTGCTATTTTTCACTGGTTAAAGCATTCAATAATTCTAGGCCTAAATGGGTTTTAAAGCACTAAATGGTGTCTGGTATGCAACGTGTAAACCCTGAGCCGCCGTGTCTGTCCACAGTACCTGGAGCAGATCCGTCAGACGGTGTTCGAGAACCTGAAGATGTTGAACCACGCCCCCAGCGTCCAGATCCACGACGTGCCCTCCGACATGCTGAGCTACGAGCGCACCGACGAGCCCGATCCCGACGAGAGGGGCGCCGAGGACAGCTACAGCAGGTGACACGCTCACCGGGCCCCGTTTAGCAGCAGCAACATGAAGTTTAAACATGTGCTTTGCAGCAGCAAAATGAAGTTTAAACATGTGCTTTGCAGCAGCAAAATGAAGTTTAAACATGTGCTTTGCGTTTAGACGGCAGTGTAATTTAAGGGGGTTGAAACCCCCGCAAAGTGAACGTCTCACGTCTCTGTGTGAACGTGTAATTTGGGGGAAGACTGCAAAGCTAAGGCCGCGTATGCTATTACATGGGTACTGTACGATCAAAAAGAGGGACACGTGTAAACAAACAACTGTTTGTTTCGCAGCTTTGTTGTTTTACTTCCACATATTACTTTACGTCGTCAAACAGTTTGTTTGTTTTTGGGTATAACATCGTGGTGAGACTAAACTAATGGATTTGCTTTATGCGGGGAACAAAAACAATGCGACGCCTTTAGCTCTATTCCGTGTGACTGACTGGTGGTGATATCACTTCCCCAGGCCGGAGGCGTCCAACGAGTTCTACGATGGCGACCATGACAATGACAAGGAGAGCGATGTGGAGATCTGACATCAGAATGGACTGGACTGAGTGGACTGACTCCTCTCTCCTCCCTATCCTCCATCTATAAATCAATCCCATCCATCCATCCATGCCTTCATACGGATAGCCAAGCCATCCTTTCTACGACCCGACGATAACCGTATCATCTCGGAAACCCGGAAAAATGCTGGTTGGTGAATAGTTTGAACGACAAGCTGATAGGAGAATTATTTTACATGAACTACTTGAACCCTAGCATCCCTATTCTAAGGAGAACTTAAGCCAAACATTGCAGATCTACAAGCTCTCGACGCCTCATGCTGCAAGGCGTTGTGATTGTTTTTGGCAAAGAGAGGAGTACAAAGAGCTTGATCAAGTGTACTAAGTATTGACGGTTGAGGAGATTAAATGTCTGAAAATACACATGAACATGAATTGGTCATACACTGATGACGGTACTGTCAAACGAGTCTATGACGCTATCTATGAAAAAGTTAAACCTGTAACACAATTTTATAGTCATGAAATTCTTGCCATAATATGCCTAAATAGGGATGTCTGGTTCAAAGGGGTTAACATGAATTGTCTAAATGGTGCACACTTGATTTGTAGAAATGGTTGAAATGGGTAACTGGAACATTTGCCCCAAAACACGCTCGTCGCTCGACCATCCTTGTTTTCGCGAACTCATCGACCGCCAGGTATTAATTAATTCATCCGCCTTTGTCAACGCACGGCACGGAGACTCACTTTAGCTCGCTCAGCGGTGTCTCACGTGGCTCAAGTTCCCTTGAGACGACGCGTCTCTGTCGTCTCTACTGAAAACAAGTTATTTTACAAGGCATCTCTTACGGAAACAATAATAGCGCACGGGTGTCCTGGGGTTGGAAAATCCCTGTCCACTCGCGACAATCCATTCAAAGGATATCCGCTTCCTCATGGAGCTTGTGCCCAGCCCCTTTCCCCATAATGAATGTGGGTACATTATGTGTCTTTTTTTCTACATATATATTTTTTCCTTCAAAAAGGAAAACTGCTTTTGTTTGGGTGACGTCATCGAGCGTATCAGGTGATCTTCCCATTACCCCAGAAATAATTGTGACAGAAGCTAGCGAATGGCTCTATCCAGCATCAAAATAAGGAACTCGTCATGGGGCGGCTTGACCGGAATCAGGACTTGACATTTACTTTTTGAGTACATTTCCCATGAACTTGTCACAGTACAAAAGTCGCTTGTCTGGATAAAAATGAGCATTTTTTTTAATTTTTTCTTCTGTTTTCTTTAAATAACTAATTCTACCACTTTTTGTGGTCACGTTTAGATACTGCATTCTGATTGGCTTAAAACAGTGGTAAATCAGTCAACAACCTTGAGTTGGCTCATGGACCCCGCCCACTGTTGTGTTGCAGTTGTAACATTGCTAGTTACAACTGTGTTTTCTTTCATTTATATGGTAGAAGTGGTAGAAAAGCAATTTACCATTCGAGGGTTGTGGGTTGTTCGCCTCGTGTCACAACCCTGAAACAGTGGTAAATCAGCCAACAACCCACTCCCCCTCATGGTAAATGGCTTACATAAGACCTCCCATGGCCCCTCCACTCCATTCGGCAGTCCATAGTCTGCATACTATGGACATATGGACATACAAAGCTGCAAGGAGCGTCGCAGAAAAGATTTAACCAAGAGCCACTTGTCCAACGGACAAGTACATTTTTAATGAACTCGGCCATAAAGATGTATTAGTTTTGTTGGTTTTACTGAGATTACAATTAGCAATACCTGGTGGCAACCACTTTGGGGATTTGACCCAAGGTGACAGCGTTTTTTGGGGCGAGTGCTCTTGTATTCCTAGACTGTCACGAAACTGTTCGTATGAAGTTACTCAAGCCGTTTAGTTTGTTAGTTATTTTTAATAAATGAGGCCACACAACTGAACGTGGTAGAACCCAGGAGTAGTCTTTCTGTATTTCTTATGTTCTTTATACTGTGTATATATATACGTATATAAATCTTTGACATTTAATTTAGAATTCAGGGGGACATCTGTTTTACGTACCAGTAGTTTGAGTCACATGCCAGAATTACAGCCCTGACATGGCTTGGCTGCTGTTATTTTTTTGTTTGCCTGGTTGCATGTGATTTTTTATATTGTTGGTGACATTTTGTGTTTTTTTAATAAAAATGTAATGCTAACATGCATCTGTGTCTATCCGTGTACAGCTCATTTAAGACATACACAAGGTTCAAACATTTTTTACAAGTTGTAATGGTAAGAATAGGGGAAAGAGCTGCAACCTTAACTGATTATTTTGATTGATTACAGAAAAAGAATGTGATTGAAAGACAAATATGCATTTTAATTGTGCTTAGTTTTTGGACTGGACGCGACAACAAACCCCAGTGCACGCAATGGAAGAACAAGCCAACCGCTTAGCTTGGCCTAGTGGATAGGAAATTTAGATAATAATAAAAAATAAAAAAATAACTCATTGAGTTGTTGCTTCTCTGTGCGCCGAATCTGTTTGCCAGAGATAGAGGAATATTAGGCCCCACTACTTTCCATTTTCCTTAAGTGTTCCCAGGCGGAAGCCCAGCCTGTAGCCAACCCCCCTGCCATAAATGTATTTTCCAAACCCTGGCTACGGGCCTGACCCCCCGTCCCCAGGCAGCTAGGAATCTCTTAGGCAAAATAGGAAGACATTATCAGCATGTGGTTCTCAGTAATGCCCCAGCAGATGTCACCATTTCCCTTCCTACTGTCGTCCTGGCCGCAGAAGCACTTATACCCCATTCAAGTGAATGAGGTTTTGGCCAGAACTTAGTGATTGATTTTCATAAATACTTGGTTTTCAAATGCCAGAGATGCCCACACGTCTTCTTTGAGTCTAGAATCGTTGGAGTCTAGCCCAAGTCGACTCTTGAGTCTCATTAAAAAAAAGAATAATTAGTTAGTCAAGGTGTTTTATTAAGGAAGATTGACATGTCAACAGTTTGGTAAATCAAATGTGCACCGCTTTGTCCAATGGTGTCTCTTCATAGCCTGGAGCCAGCCTGTTCGCTCCGTTCCACATTTTGTATTGTCTCTCCGCAGTGAATGCTCAACAACAACCACAGACATCCCCACAGTCACAATCATACTGTAGCTGAGCATTATATTGCTATTAGTTAGCCAGTTTCAGGAATGGCACAATGTATTCACGTAACGTTGGATGTTAAAGTTCCACCATTCTAATGGTTCCATTTCCAGGAGTGAGTAGCCTGAACACATCTGAAGTAGGTAGCTCTCCATTTCATTTTGTGTCCCCGTTCGAAAAGTGAATCTTTTTCATTATCCATCTTCATGCAATGGTCCAGAACAGAGCTACAACGATAAAGTGGCTATAATCTAATACTGTACGTTTACTGTTTGCATCAATCATAGCCTCTCGTTGCAATGGGTCACATGACTTACGTCATCAGTGTTATCATCACAACCATGTCATTGTCCTTTTATTGAAGTGAACTGTTGAAGTTCACAGTTTGCAAAACATCCATTCTCAAACAACTTACCCACGATGATGGTTATTTGAGTGACTCGGAATTACTACTCGGTCCTATCCAGTCTACACGCCTACTTCCTGTGTACTACAGGGACAACAACAGAGATGGTTGCTGGTATGGATTTCTTGGTGCGGACCTTCCTCGACATTGTCCAGCCAAACAGATTTCCGTCGGTTCTGATCCGAAACGTTGTGCGCAATGCTCAAGATGGGAATGTGCCGTTCGATAAAGCCGGCGTCATAGAGGCCCTAAAATATGAGCTTGGCTTCTTGGTGTGTTTGGCCATAGGGCTCTTGTACATTGTGCTGATGCCAATGATCAGCATCTGTATGGCACGACAGGAGACCTCCCGGCCCGGGTGGTCAGCAACTCTCTACTGGGGAGCCTACATCATCATCATGGCCGTAATACTGGTGGGGAACGTCTACTTGTGTATAAGCACCGCAGACATCAAAAAGCACATGGACCAAAGTACCAAAGAAATCAGCGGAACCTTAAAGAACCTTCAGACTTACACTGGCGGACTGCAGGACAATACTAAAAAAGGGGTGAAAGGTATCGCCGACTTGTTAATGCATAAGATTAAGGAAGCCGGCCGAGAGCTGGGCGGACAGATCATGAGAATATTAGAAGATGGGCTGGAATTGGGTGAAATCCGCAATCATTCTAGAAGTATGAGTACATTTAACATCTCTCCTGACCTGGGCACTTTCAATGAAACTCTGAAAAATCTAACACTTCCAGAAGATGATATAAAGGTTAAAAAATTTCTAGAATGTTCAGGTAAACTAAGTGGAAACCTTACCATGTTCCAGAGCAAAGTGGAATATTTTGCTAATAATCTGAAAACTCAACTTGAGAACAATGGGAAATATTTGGAGGACATTCCAGGCAAGATCAGAGATGTCACCAAGGATGTAAATGAGACGGACATCGGAACCCAGATCTCCAACGAAGTCGAAAGGACCTTAGACCCTATCTTCGCCTCAGCTGATGAAACCTTTGGTATTCTGCAGAAACAAACCACCACGATCACTCCGGAGGTTGAGCTAGCGGGGTTAATCATATGGGCAGTAGGCATGGCCCTGTGCTGCGTGCTTGCCCTGGTGCTTGTGCGTAATATCCTGGGTCTGCTCGTGGGCTCTGTGGGAGTCGGCCCGGTTATCAGCTTCCTGTTGTGCTCGCTGCTCATGGCGGCGGCGCTGCCGCTGTTCCTGCTGGGAGGGCACAGCTACACACTGGTGTGTAAGCCCTGGGGAAATGGAGAACTGTTCCGGTTTATCGACACGATTGATTTGGGTAAGGTGATGGGACTGGATACAGAGTCGTTGGGACTGAATAAGAACCTTAGCCTCACCGGTGTGTACGATGACTGTGCCAAGGGAAAGTCTCTCTGGGACACGCTGCACCTTGAGGACCGCCTGGGGGGGATTCTCAAGGTGCCCCCGGGGCTCCACACGTCCAAGTTCATGAGTGCCTTTAACACCACCGACATCACCATGTTGAGCGAAGATGATATAAACAAAATCAATTCCACAGAGGCAAATTTTACTGAATTTACCAACTTGTTAAAGGGTGTCATGGGTATATCAACCGAAGATCAAAAAATAAAACTGCAGGAACTCAACTCTACAATGAACATCATATCATCCAAAGTGAAAACATTCCAAGACACAGTCAAAGATTTGTCGAACAATGTGGATTATGCGCAAAACTTCCTCCACGTCAACGCCAGTAAGGACATGACCGTATGTGTTGAAGCTTATTTGGGCAACTTCAGTAAAGCGTTGATAGATCAGTTTACCAGCCAAATAGGGCATTTGAACTGTATGATGGTGGCCAAGGAGATTGACAATGCGAGGATCTTCATCTGTGAAAACCTGGTGGTGTCTGTGAACACCTTCTGGTTCAGTCTGGGCATGTGTCTGTACTGCTTGATCCCCGGCATCGCGTTGTCTATCCACATGGCCAAATACTACAGAGCGGAAGAGTATACTCCCGTCAGTGACGATCCAGGCAGGTCTGCTGCGTCATTGGAGCGTGAACAGCTGAAGTTAATGAGAAGGAAAGCAATGGGCCAATTCGAACATTTGTATCCTAAGAGGCCATTTGTGGAGATAGACGACTATGATGTTCCACATTGACATTTGAAGCGGCACTATGTAACTTTCTTTTTGAGTGGTGCAAACCGCTCCCATGTTTCACTTTGTGTATACAAGGAGATTTGTGTCGTGTTTGCACCGCTCACTTCGCACAGGTGTGATTTTTTTTAGTAGTTAATAGTCATTGTGTCCAATCTGTATGCTAGTCTATGTTAATACAATTTAACTTATACAATCGGGGTGGTTGTATTATTTTGTCTCCCTGTTCTTTTGAGACATTTCAGATGTGCCAAAGGTCATGTGTCACAGACACAGCATCAGGTCAAGATTCAATTTCTCCCCTGAGCAAGCAGAGCTGAGCTCTATTACCTCAATACTAAGGAAGTGACTTTTTTTTACTTTTTTTTTGTTTTTGTTTATGAGTTAATGGGTATTTATAGGCATTGATAAAGATGTTTTACCATCACACCATTTGAGTGTAGCGTTATTGTAAATGGCAACCTCACAGAATGGTTCCCTGTGGAATCTGGTGTATGGGATGTATCATCTCCCCCACATCGCCATTGACTGGACTTGTGGACCATGCGAAAGACCATCTCAGACAAGACCAGAGGCCTCCAGTGGACTCTCTTCACCCTGCTAGATGATCTCGATTATACCAGTGAGCTTGCTGTTTTTTTCCCCACCAATCACACCCACCTGCAAGAGAAGACAGATAGGACAGACAGATTTTCTCAAACAGATCGGTCTGAACATGAACATCTCCAAAATCCAAGTGATGTGCATAAACTCAACACCTCATGAACCAATCACTGTGGATGGTATCTCTTGACTTTAATTCTGTCTTACCAATATTACTGCATGGGCTTGAGCTGAGGAGGGATGTGTAGATTGTGTACATTTCCTACTGTACATAATGTACTACTTTGAGATATACTACTACGATAAAATGTGAGCCGTAGCCGCACCTATAATCTCCCGCTCCACATTAAGGTAAGCCACACCATCGACATTTTCAAATCCAAATTGAAGACCCACCTTTCTAACCTTGCTTTTAACATAGTTTGAGGTTATGTTTTGGTGTTGTTTTTTTTAGTTTTTTGCCTGTATTGTTGCTTTGCAAATAGACTAATATAAGGTTTACTTGTTTTTTGTCTCTGGAAAGCACTTTGGGTCAACTATTTTTCAACCAGTAAAAACACATTGGGACAAAGTCTCTTTTAAAGTCTCTCTATATAAATACACTTACTTGACTTGACTTCCACAATCTATGTGCTAGAAATGTCGATATACTTACTTTAAGACATGTCAGAGGTTAGTACACAGCATACGTGATTCATTATCATTCATTATAATCTCTCAAGACAGACTCTGATAGCTATCAAATGAAGAGGAACAAACAAAGAGGGCGTTTCCTTTTATTTGATGATGGTTAGCCAGACTGCATTTTTCATTATAATGAGAGTCTTTGGGGAAATGAGCCCATTGTTCTGGAGCACGTTGTATTCTTGAATTTTGATGTGTGGACTCAGACTACGTTAGGGATGAGCTGTAATTGCTGTAGTTCTGTGTTCCTATTGGCTGTGCTTTAAATAGCCAGAACTCAAGTTATTGGTGTGGTTAGGCAACACACTATTTATTGTATTCGGTCGATATTTTTTTTCCCCAGCAAAGTAAACCTGTGTTTTGTAAACTTTCTGAGTAATGTTATCTGGGTTGAGCACAACAGAAAAGTGACGCTTTTGGTCGTGCTTCCCTTGACATCACAATATCTATCTATAAACTAGAAATACTGTTCTTACGAAACAGTGTGGGCTCGCTGGTCCCTCATTGGCTAAAGGCCCTGCCTTTGTACTGTTTTGAGGGGAATAACCTGAGTATATAAAGATTCGGGAGAACATACGCTTTCGGCGTAGTCTAGAATAAACTTGGTCTATAAAGATTTGAGAGAACATAATGGTCTCGCCTTTTAGCGAGCCCAAAGATTTCATGTGAGTGTTGTTGTTGTTATTTAACATAACATACTGGTCTCGTGACTGATGTCACCAAGCACTCTGCTTCTCATTGTCTAAGGGCCCTGCTTTTGTACTGTCGGTTTTTAGGAGAATAAACATGTATAGAGTATAGAGTTTTGGTGTACTGATCTCGCCTTTCAGCGAGCCCAAAAATGTCATGAGGGTGTTGTTCTCTCGCCTTTGTACTGTTTTTCTTTTAGGAGAATAAACTTGACCTAATGGTCTCGTCTTTCAGACGAGCCCACAATTAGCCAGATCTATGTGTGCGTGTCTGTGTTTATACCCATAGCCAATCAGAGAGGGGAAATGGGTGACGTCATGATATCGAGGCATGTAAGGGCCACGAGAGGGGCCGTCTATGACCGTAGCCAATCAGATGGCCATAAATGGGCATATGTCCCATACGTTTGAGGATTGGTGAGCTTCACATGACATTTCGGCCAACCAGACAAGTGGGCCAATCGTCCAATCCCATCATGATTGGTGTGAAGTTTCATGTGACATGATGGGTTTCCGCTAGGCATTTTTGGGGCCGGCCACCTTGGCCGGCAGGATTATATTTTACAGGCCAATCAATTAATTTATCGGCCATTTTATAATGAACGTCACATACGTGTTTGCAGATGAGATACTGTATGTGCAATGTGCACCCAACTGATAATTACACCATTTTATGTTAGCGTTGGGCTTTTTTCCTCTTTATCACAGATGCAATTGCAATCTGTTCCTGAGTTAACGAAATAATAGCCTAACTATCTACTTATGTAGAGGTATTGCTTGGCAAAAAAGAAGTGAATAGGTTAAAGTGGGCGCAACTCAAGCGAATCGTTTGCGCGCCCTGCCACTCAGTGGCCTACAGATTAATTAAGTTAATAGTATATGATTTTGGCTTTACGTCTCATTAAACCTTAATATGCAAACGTACAACCTTTGTTTTGTTTTGTTAATGTTATGTTATGATGGCGCAAGGAAGGTTGACTTGCCTCTGTTGCTTTGACCAACACAATGGCATCACATCCATGCGATCAGAAAGTCATGTGCGTGCTTGTATAATATCCATGTGATTCCACAGAGTTTGGGTCCCTTTTTTATTATCGTCTACTGGGTCCAGCTTGGTCCAGATTACCTCGGAAGAACACCAGTTCTGTTCGGATCATAACACTAAACCCACGCTGTAGGCCTATAGCGCTGATTGAACAAGCTGCTGGAACTGTCAGCTGTGAAACTTGATTTGTGCTTCTCCGTATGGCCGTGTGCGTATCTAAAATAGCAGACATACAAGCTCACAGCGCAGCGCGTTGCGATGTGTCGTGAGTTTGAAGCTCTGATATTTTCAATGCGCGTAACCATCGTATGACGAATATAGACTGATCTAATGCGCACAGTGCAGCATGAAGCAGCAGCAGCGGCGGTGAGCTCCGCTGTCGTCAGACTCACAGAACATGATACATAATTTAAAATTATGATAAGTTTTAATGGTTGTAGCTTTATTATCTTAGACAAATAATTATGTGAATAATAAGATTAAATGATAAAATAGCCTAAGAGGCATTTTCCCAGCCGGGCACGGTGGCCGGTGGACTTTATAATTACCGGCCAGTCAAACATTTAACCGGTCAATGGCCGGTAAATCCGGCTAACGGAATCTATGGTGACATCATATTATAGAATTACCAGCATTCAAGAGAACTGCCGTGTCCAAACTCTCTCTCTGTAAAAAATCAAGCATCGAAAATAGTCGACCTCCAAGACGGCTATTTCCGATTCTCTGCACGTCCTAGCCCCATATAGAACGAGATGAGGTCCTATAAAAGGTATCCCAGGGTATATAAACATATATAAAACATGCACCAGGGCATGAAACAACCGCTTAAATCGTTAGTTTTGTAATGTTTTCCCTGGAAAAGCCCCGGCGTAGTCTCGCGTGGCCAGAATGTTTCCTAACGCGATTTGCAAAAGTTCCGGTTGAATGGGAAAACATTACAAAACTAACGATTTAAGCGGTTGTTTCATGCCCTGGTGCACGTTTTATGTACCCTGGGATAGGAAACCATAGTCTGGGAGCGTGGGACTACCTTTACTTTTTGGCAGGACGCACTGTGATTGGCCAGCGGGACGCTTGATGAAAGGAACGCTTAAATAGCACCGCTCACTTCACACTAGTGTGATTTTTATATTTATATGTGGTGTGTTAGTCTTTGTGTTTATTGCTATTTATTTGCGCCAGCGGAGTGCGCAAGTATACTGTCTGTTTCTGGCCAACAGCTGGGCCTTTAGCCAATGAAGGAGCAGCGTTTTCCATGACATCACCACCAACAAAGTGTGACCTTCATATAAATAAACCTCACCCTAGTGAGGTCACCGAGACGTCACCACCAACCAACAAGTGTCGTCACATACCCACATATCTAGCACCGATCAAAATACTTGCACACCACGAGTGCACACGATGCAAGTTGGCACCTCGACAGAGTGCAGTCTATAAGTCTAAGTACTGAGTTCACTGCTTCCATCGGTTTCCTTGCTGTCTTGTTTCCGTCCGACAGTACAAAGGCAGGGCCTTTAGCCAATGAGGGAGCAGCATTCTTGGTGACGACACCAACAACAAGTGCCACCTGATGAGTGCCAACATGCGTTGAAAGGACACCAATTTATCAAAAGACTACAATGATTATTTACAAAATAGCCATGATGGTCCTACCATTTTCAGAAAAGTTATCAAAGTTCTCAATGATGTTTCACAGTATTTACAATAATAAATATTAATGACAAATGTCAGATGGTCAATATCATTATATCATTACATGTTAGGGTTTAGGACACAAAGGCACAATTAAAGATGCCACACATCAAGATAGGCCATTACCAGAGAACGAAAGCATAACTCAAACCAAAGCGAACGGATCCCTTTCCGAAGGGGATTAACTAAACATAATACAAAAGAGTCGGCGGGGAGAGGAAGACAGGGTAGCCGTCTGTGTGCAGTAGCACCATGCTGCTTCCTTCCCTGAAGTCAAGCCAACACTGAAGCTTTTATACTGCTGCTCTCAATCAGGCAATCAGTGTTGGTGGGCGTTGTCAGGATCCCTGGGTGGATCACCAACCAGACGCCCATCCCAGGCCAGGCATGGCAACCTCCACCAACCGATCTATAAACAGAGGAAACACATGTCAGACTCATTTCATAGAATACAAGGAGACTATAGTAATAAGAATCAATGCATAAGCCCAGCGGGCGTAATATATGTGGGCATAAAATGGGCAAGGACGGACACTGACACACACAGAATTTCACATAAATGGCTGTTTTATGGTAAAATCTACAAATATATGGTGGACATCACGGACACAATGTCAGGTTTTACTGCTGTCTGTCCAAGGGACCACATAAAAAACATCGCTGAGCACACAATGTCAAAAGACGTGTGCAAAAGACTCCAACTTTTGCACACGGATAGCTCAGATTTTTGCCTGTGTAGCTGCTTCCCTTGCTGTTATTGTACTTGCACAATGTACAGTTCTACGAAACAACCTTTTTTAGTAGAACCACTGATCCAATGAATATGCCCATGAAAGGGACATGGACTGACAGATACATAGATCTCCAAATATGGGCACATATGATATTTAGGTCACTCTGACACGCACAAACTTAATCCTATTGACGACGATGTGAAAAAATCTAATTAGTATATTTAGAAACGTTTATGTTCAGGCCACTACACTGAATTTTGCACCCATTAACATTGAGAGCTGAATAAGGCAAATCTATTATAGGATATATATAAAACAGTCCACAAGCAAAACAGCTATTTAAGTTTGGAATGGGGTCAGGGCGTTTCTAAGCATACAGTAGGCAACCTACTGTATGTGGTTGCCTACTGCACCATCTGACATGTTGAATGCTGAGACACACCTGGCCTCTAAAAAAAACTAAACAAAAAAACGTTTGTTTCTGCTACCAAAAATATAAATAATACTACTATTATAATGAAAATAAAATAAACAACACATGCATTAAAGGCATATTTAATTTAATTGTTATGAGTGTGATTGTATGGTACAGTATGTGCTTTATGACACATACAACATGAACAATGAATGAACATCCTTGTTTAGCCAAGACAGGTCATGATGTTCAGACCACCATACCTACCAGTGAGAAAAGGATGCCAAGGTGTTCACATGCAGGCTTTCAAATAATACATAATTTCCTGTCCTAATTATTTTGTATAAGCTAAACTATGCAATCCCCCAGTTGAACCCCCAAAACTATGTCCTTATTCATAAACATTATAAGGACAGTTGCCTGTTCCAAGAAGCCCTTTATCGTTAAGTGAGAGAGAAAAGGAACCAAGATGTCATGCAGATTCCTCCAATGGGCCGCGTATCCCGTCAAACACATCTACACGTCAGGTATCCCCGTTTGACGTGTGAAAACGTGTGAAAAATGTACTTTTATACGTTTGTGGGGACTGGCAGAACGAGACTAAACACTTCACACAGCACACACGCTGAGCATCAGGACGCAACAACACACAACCATGCATATAAACAAACACAGACACACACATACGGAAACACCATGGATGAAATAAAGCGAAATATAGTGAGCGGTGAATACAAAATAGTGGATAATAATTCGTCAAGGGCCAAGACAGACGTTTGGGAGAAGTTTGGTTTGGTTCAAGACCAAGTTAACGATGCAAGTAAAAAATAAACTGGCTGTGGGCTATTTACTGCACGTAATCATATTGGGCGGGAAACTGTTACATTTCTTGACGTGCGGGTCTGGTTTGGATTTTGATATAATCACGGTCGGTTTAAGGATCTGATTATTTAGGGGCGGTGCGAGCGAGGGTTGTCAAAATTGGACTCGCGGCGTGCAACACTCTGATGTGAGGTATATAAGACATTTGGAGCTTCAATCATGGGATAAAAGCCTGCATATAATAATAGGGGTCCTTCAAAAGCTCTTAAGACCCCCAGGAAAGGTCGTCTTTTTTCAGCCTGCCGTGGACCTTTTGAGTGTCTTTGAGAAGCTGCGTGTTGACAGGTGGTCTCTTCTTGGCACCCCGAGAAGGAGCGCCCCACACTCTGCAGTCACAGTATACGTCCGCTTGTGCGTTTTGGGTCTTCTGGTGGTGGCGGAGGTTATCTATCTGGGCGTTTTGTGTCTTCTGTGTCAAACTTTGTGCCACCTCCTGGTGTTTGCGGAGGTTATCGATCTGGCCTGACTTCACCTCCATCCTCTGGACCAAAGCTTCCAGATCTCTCCTCAGGTCCTCTCTGTGCTTGCATTCTTGGGTCATGTCTATCTGACTCACCAGCTCCTGGTGCTTGAAGTGCATCTGCTGTAGCTCGTCTTGCAGGGACAAGAGCAGGTCAGACAGAAGGCCCAGGGATCGACCCGCTCGCTCAGTGTCAGGGGCTGTTCTGTGGGGTGTGGCAGTGGACGCGCACAGGGTCCTGTGCAGGCTTTTCTTGGCCCCGCAGGGCTGGTGTTGCTTCATCAGATGGCGAATGCTCTGCACGTTGGCGTAGACTGAATGGCTCGGGCCTGTTGATGTTCCGATAATAAAGGGAATTTGGTTCTCCTTGGCATAACCTGGTGATGATTGTGGTTCTTTACGTCTGACAGTGCCGGATATCCTGGAGGTTGTCGGTTTCTTCTTCTTGGGTGAGATCTCCTCAGCGCCTGACGGACACAGGCGCAGGTTAAGGATGAGGTTCAACTCCTTCTGGAGCTCGTCGACGTTCCCCTGCAGGAGCTTGCACTCGTGCTCTGACGCCGCAAGTTTCTTCTCCAGGGTGTCTATGTTTGTCTTCTTGTCTTTCTCGGCCTTCTCCATGTAGTACAATTTCTTCTCGAGGACCTGACAGCGTTCCAACGCAGATTGCAGCTGAGAGCCCAGCGCTTTCATGTTAGAGTTGTCCGTCTCTGACGCGGGAGCTTGGTTGCGTGTGATCTTCTCCTGAAGTTTCATCACTGCCTCAATGACGGCTTTGCTGTCAAGATCAGACAAGGCTCGGGACAGCCGCAGACTGGGCCTTTGTTGGTTCAACGTTGTCCTGTCGGGCAGATCATAGTAACTCCCCATGAAACTGTCCTTAGAGGCAGAATCTAAAATATGGTCTTGGTAGGTCTCCATAGTATCAGGTAGACCATACACTTGGTAAACCAATCTACATTCAAATTATGTTGGTGTAGTGATATTTCAGAGATTTGTATATTTATATAGCTAATCATATCTAGTGTCTATATATGGCTATGTCCTTTCTCTATGTATAGTTAAGTCACAAACACAGGGTAAACAACACGACTTATCCTCCTTGTAGATATGAACGGTATTGAATATTGGGGTGGCTTCCCTGTGTAATATGTAGCTATGGAAGTTAACTAGGTGTACAGTTTGTCAAAGTTGTTATTACATCACGGCATCATTAATATGATATCACTCTTGCCCAAATATGGAGATTCCATTGATTTGGGCATGCAGGGGGAAATACATATTGATCAGTCGTGTCAAAACTCACATTTGGTGGTGAATTGGGTCCTTGGTATGCTATTACATGTTCTATTTGGCCTCAACGGCATGCTGTTGCGTTAAAATTACCATTCGTGATTCATTTGAAGTTTCGTAAAGTGTTAATACACCTGTATGATCACAATGGCACATTACAGGGATTCCAAGGCCAAGTTCACACTGAAAGAACTGACACTGACCGACAGCCACGTCCCTGTCCCTGGTTCATCCACTGTGGACGTTGCGGACAGTAACCTGGTCTGTGTCCAGTATCCAGCTGTCGTCTCCAATGTGGACAGAATGCTGGAAACTATTGGAGGGGAACAAGGCCTGTCAAAGACATACGGTGACCCCAGCAGGCGACTTGAGATGCGCTATCGACCTCAGGACCCGTTCTGTCACACTCTGTGCGGGAACCGATTCCCGTCAAGCAACCTGTTACTCAGAGTGCGGAGACGAACACGCAAAAAGGACCCTGCGGACAGTCGCGTCCAGATGGACATACTGGGGGTCATTGGAACTACGTACAAATTCCAAGGAATGGCTGACTTTCAGTGTCTTGCTGTGCATTCGGAAGATGGAGAGCACACATCTCTGTATGACAAAATTGTCATGCGCAAATCAGAGAATCAGGAATTCTTTGAGCAGCCGACGCCCGTCTTCCTCCCCCCGCCCGTCTTCTCACGCGTGGACAACCCCATCGATTACTCCTACCGTCCTGACATCCACCACAGCCACGTGCCCGTCACCAGGGAGAACCTTGTCGGTCTGAACCGAGCCCGCCGGCCCCACAACGCCATCTTTGTCTCTTTCGCCGACCAGACCGTGCCCTCCGTGTGCACGGAGGCTGCGCGGGTCAGCTGGGAACGGCTGTGTCAGAAAGACAGTGACAAACATGCGGAGGAGCGGCTGAGGAAGATGTTTGAGGACCGTCCCATCTGGTCCAGGAATGCGCTCACGGCCAACTTAGACGTTCACCCTGAGAAGATGAAAATGCTCCTGCCTGTATGCGCCTACTACATGGTGACAGGACCCTGGAGGACTCTGTGGGTGAGGCTGGGATACGACCCCAGAAAGAGCCCCGAATCCAAAAGATACCAATTACTTGACTTCAGGATCCGCTACAGCCCCAAACATGGATATCATTCGAGTGACATACCGGTGAAAACCAAGAGGAGCACGCTTGTCTACACTCTGCCCAACACGTTCAACAAGACCCTTCCTCAACCGGCTAGCGTGATGGACATTCCGCGCCAGGATGGTCCCGGTGCCAGCCGCCAGTGCCAGGCGCGGGGCAACAAGTACCAACAGAAGGATTCCATCTACATTTTCAGAGAGGGTGTGTTGCCTCCTCACCGACAGATGTTTTACCAGCTGTGCGACCTGGATTTGGAAAGCATCAGGGACGTTATCAAGCAGAGCAACGGGAAGGAGAGGGACTGTGACGAGAGGGAGGGCTGGTGCCTACCTCGCACCACAGACAAACTGAGAGATATCATATCAGCCGCCATTGAGAAGCTCGTCCGAACCCAGGGACCGTCGCCAGCCGCGCCACTGAGGCGCATACGTGGAGGCGAGCAGCCTGGTGAGGAGGAAGATGAATATGATGAATTCCAGCCATCAGAAGAAAGTGAAAATGAGATGGAGACAGACATGTTGGAATACATGTAAAGAAGATCTAAAACACAACAGACAAAGCTATCTATATGTTTTTCCCCTGGCATCACAGGAATCTCCATATATGGAGATCCCTGTGATGGCAGGGGAACCAAATCCCTTTTATGCCCATATATGGAGATATGGAGATCCCTGTGATGTCATCAATATTAAGCCCATATCAGTGAATATCTATGGGTACCAGGCACTGGTGCCTGACTTGTCCTCAATAGGGGGAGCACATATTTGGGCGTGGCGCCGCGAAAAATCGTGTATTTCCGGACCGGAAATTATAACCGGAAATTCCGGTTATAAAGTCGGCTAAAATCAATATTTTCTGGTATAAAGTCGGCTAAAGTGGGAGTGGGTTTCCTTTATCAAACCATATTTTTCCTTTCACAATATTATTTCGGGTGGCTTTGGGGCTTCACATTGACTCACCCATTGCTCCATTCCTGCTATCTCAATTCCTCTTCCTCTTCCATCTGAGCCGTCCAAATTCCAAAAGTTGCCGTTAGGTTAACCATATTCGCTGCGAAACTTCTTCCGAATTTTACTTAATTACTCCTGTAACCACACAACAACAGCAGGGACGCTGATGATTGGGGGAGCAATTGCCCCCCCCCCCCCCCCCCCCCCCCCCCGCTCCATGTAACTGGCGCCTATGGTACCAGGGGTCTCCATATATGGGTAACTGGTCCGATATACATCACTGGCCAGATGTGATGCTCCGTTTAGGGCTTTTGCCCTAAACGGAGCCTACTTAAACTAAACGGAACCTACTTAAACTTTGGGCTTTTGCCCAAAGTTTAAGTAGGTTCACTTTGCTGGCAAAAACCTATTAACAGTTCAGAAAAAGCTAAGGTATGGCAACATGACTGGTGTCACGCGCGTGCAAGACACCAGTCATGTTGCCATACCTTAGCAACAGGCATGATACATTCATTTGAATAGGTTAGGTACATTTATTTTTTCCTCCTGTTTCTAAGGTTTCTTGGGCTGGATATTGCAGCCTGGTTGTTCAAGTGCAGCTAAACTTGGCATGTTAGTAAACGTGCCACAATTAACAATAATAATGCATTGCACCTGTGCAGCTGACCTGCGGAACCTGGGAATATACCATTTTGTCAAGATGGGGAGAATACACGTGTGGAGAATATAATTATAATACCTTGTTAAAGTGACCATTTTGTTACATTTTGCATGTGTAGTTATTGTACTGTAATTTAACAAGATAACCAGAACAGATAGACAAAGAGACATTCATGGATTTATATTTAAAAGTAACTTTTATCCCCCCCCCCCCCCCCCCTGGACCCAGGGTATGGCAGCTGCATACCCCTGCCATACCCAATTGACACCTATGTTATTATGTTGGTAATCTATTGGTATTTACCATTTACAAGTGTATTACTGTATTCATTTTTGAGCGGTGCTAACCCCTCCTACGCCTGGCTTTGTGTGTAGGTCCCTATGTCTTTATGAGTGTCCGTATGAGCACACAACTCCATGTATGGAGATAACTAACATCACAGACAAAACGGCCCACTGCTCACTCGATGATTTCAAGCACAGGTGCTTTCTTTCCAAATTAACAAGAGCTTACGACTAAATAATTAACTACATTGAACTCGCAGGACTGCCAATTGCCTAAACTGTAATCCTGGGTGCTGCTCTCCCTCTGCCAACTTGGGGAGAGCCCCGCACTGAGCCCATGCTTCCTTAGATGAACACATGGCCAGTTTATATGGTGTTGTCACACTGCGGGCCCTCTGCCACATCATTTCATGAAGGCCACAATGTGCTACAGGCAGCCAGTCTGCACCGGGTATTTTACCAGTATAGCCAAAACACCTAGTTAGACCCCTCACATCCCACTTAAAGCAGATTTTTGGGAGTAACTCTTTGCCTTATAGTAGGGCCTATAGTGTATAGTAAGTGAATGAGACCGAAAATTACCCTAGCTGTCAAAGATTTTCCTAGGGATGTTGAATTCAGTCTTTGTTAGACATGTTACTAGACACCTTAACAAACACATTGGTGAAGAAATTGTTTGGTAACGAATTTATTCCCAGGTTTTATTAATATTCCCTAACTATAAGAGCATTCCTGGTAGTTCTTCATAGTTCTGCCAATGAGGCCAGCAGGGCGCCCCTCGTGGTGTGCTCTGCTGGATGGCCTACTTGTGCGCAAGTTGGCACCGGTCCTTGACAGAGTGCAGTTCTAGTTTAACCTGTGTCCTGTGTGAGTTCTCTCTCTCGATTGGATGTGAGCTGAAAATACATCTTAATTGCTGCATTTAAAATCGGTCTGAAAAGTCACCTATAGGCTACAGTCGGCTACTACTCGAAACTATAATAGACTAACCCCATTCTTACCTCTTACCACTGTAAATATCTTCTATTTCTTTTTCCCCCCTTTTATGACCGTCCCCCCCCCCCCCCCCTTTTGTCACTGAGCGTGTTCTATCCGTCTGTCTTTCAATGTCATGAGATACATAAAGTGGTTCCTGTATTAGCTGGATACATCAGTATATGGTTCAAACCCCAAATAATTGATGAAAGAGATTTTTCAATGGATTCTGTTACTATTCGTTATGATAAACAACATACTAAAAATTCAGGAAAAAACATCTACCGGAAAGGCACCATTTTCAAGATGGCGTCCACGATGGCTGCCGGGAGCTGAAAATGCCTATAAACTGGGTTTTAATGTGTAAAAATTCATAATAAATCTGCACTTGGTGAAGAGTTTTAGATTTTTGGTGTGGTGTTAGGTATGGGTAGGTTTTCAAAAACCATCGCAAACAAGTTGGGCTCGCCCCCTAGTGGTCTGTTTGCAATGAATACAATAGTAGATCTGTCAGTATATGGTTGAAACCCCAAATAATTGATAAAAGAGATTTTTCAATGGATTCTGTTACTATTGGGTATGATAAACAACGCACTAAAAGTTTAGGAAAAAATAACTACCGGAAAGGCATCATTTTCAAGATGGCGTCCACGATGGCTGCCGGGAGCTAAAAATGCCTATTTAATGTGTAAAAATTCATATAAAATATGCAGATTTATTATGAATTTTTACACATTAAAACCCAGTTTAGGCATTTTCAGCTCCCGGCAGCCATCCTGGACGCCATCTTGAAAATGGTGCCTTTCCGGTAGTTATTTTTTCCAGCTTTTTTAGTATGTTGTTTATCATACCCAATAGTAACAGAATCCATTGAAAAATCTATTTTATAAATTATTTGGGATTTCAACCATATACTGATGTATTGAATATTTGATTCATCGCAAACAGACCACTAGGGGGCGAGCCCAACTTGTTTGCGATGGTTTTTGTAAACCTTATAACCATACCTAACACCACACCAAAAATCAAAAACTTGTCACCAAGTGCCCAAAGTTGATGTTTTTTGACGGATTCCCTCCCAGCTAGTAGGCTAAATAAGCTGAAAAGCTTTAGGATGATGGGTCTCCTTCTTTTAGTTGATCTTGTGCCAGTGATTTGTACTGTCATTACTTTTCCCTATGCAACCTTCTGATACATTCTTCAATCAATCAATCAATCAATCAATCAATCAATCAATCAATCAAACAAACAAACAAACAAACAGGCTTTAGAAACGTGTGCGTTTCCTTTGCTTTCCACTAGAGATCGCCCTCTCTCCTCTGTGTGCCGCAGTGCATAATACTGCCATAGTGGAGGATTTGCTCTCCGCTAGAGGTCGCCCTCGCGCCTGTGTGAGCAACTGAGCATGTAGCTCCATCAGAGCTCCATACGTCAGTAGCAGTGTCATAGTGGAGAGGTTAAAGGTTGTGGATGGAACATGGCTGCTCCCCAGGATGACATGTTTTCCTTCTGCGTGGATCCCGGCAAAGTTAGCGGCTGCACTGAAGTGAGATTCATTGACAAAATCAAGGTAAATGTGACGTGCCTCTTTTCTTTTAAACAGTAGCGGCCCAGCGCTTGTTGTAAAGTGTGAGGTTGATTTGTTGTGGGAACAGAACACATGCAGTGCCACGCTGCACTGTCTCAGTGAAATACAGTATATCGGTGGTTCTCAACCTCTGGGTTCGGTCCCCAAATAATTTTGGGGGGTCCCCAGATGATTAACTTAATGTGCAACTGGTGCAACATAGTTTTCTCACTCAACAGTAAACAATTCCAACACAAGGTTTAAGTCTATAGACTAATAGAGAGTAGGCTATGCACATCTCTAAAGTGACAATTTAAAGGAGTAGTTCACCCCCAAAATGACTTTTTTTTTAATTGATTAGTCACGCCATGGAGACTAGAGTTCAATAATATTTTTTGTTTTTTGTCGCATTCCTAAGACAAAAATGTGATAACAATAAATGTACCCCCATTCGTTCCGGATGGGGGGCCGTTTCGAAACGGGTCCCCATCTGGAATCAATGGGGGTAAATTTACTCAAATCAAATTTTTGTCTTAGGAATGTGAAAAAAAAAAAACGAAAAATATTATTGAACTCTACTCTCCATGGCATGAGTAATCAATAGAAAGAAAGTCATGTTGGGGGTGAACTACTCCTTTAAGGTCTTTTTAATACCAAATTGTCAAATATTAGAGGCAGAAATTGTGAAAATGGCAGATCTACATGCTCACAATGCGTTGCGAAGCTTTGTGACCATGTAGATCTGCTATTTTGAAAAGTTTACTATACTAGTAAGACGCCTCAGGGCGACATGCAACCTCGAGGGCGAGGTTGCCACAGTGATGTGGACATCAGAGATGTGGACATCAGGGATCTCCATATATGGGCATAAAATGGATTTATTCCCCTGGCAAATCACTGGTACAAGGTCAACTAAAAGGAGATCTTAGTAAGCTTATTTACATAGGAACCACTTATGTATTTCATAGAACATTGTAAGACAGACAGAACACAGTACTTTACATAGGATGACATCAATTACAAAAGCAGAAAAGAAAAAAGAACAGAGGGGGGCTTAGTCATTAAAGTCACGAGTAGCAGCCGTCTGAAGGTGACTTTTCAGACCAATTTTGAAGGAGGCTAGGGATTTTCAATTAATAGAGCCTTGTTTAGTGTTAAATCTACATTGAACATGATTATTGGAGCTGCCTCTGGTGTTGTGATCGTGGACATCCTTGACCTTTTAGGAAGTAGTTTGTAGGTATATGTGTGTCTTTGAGATGTAGGTATCTTGTTCACCAGGCCCATTGCAAGCTGCTGTACTCTGTTGGCTACTGTAAGCCACCCAACGCTTATGTAGTGATAAGCGGTGAGGTGGGCCTGAGGAGGAAGACCAAGCACAACCCTAATCAGTTTGTTCTGGGCTGTTTGGAGCTTTAACTTTAAGTCAACCGGGGCATCGCGATACCAAACGAGGATTCCGTAATCAATGAGGGGCCCAATAAGAGCACCTCCTAGAGTCTTTCGTGGTTTAATATTGATCAGCGGGGCAACCCTATGCAAGAAATAAGTGCTCGTCAGGGTTGGGGTCTCACCCATTTAAAGGGTGGGGGGACCCCCACCCTTTAAATGGGTGGGACCCCCGCCCTGATTATTTTGGGGGTCGCTGCCTGAAAAGGTTAAGCACCACTGTTCTAATAGTCACATAAAGATCTGTAAATAGCAGATCTACAAGCTCACACTGTGTCACATTGTGACTTGTGAACTTGTAGATTTGATATTGGTATGATTCATGAATACAACTGCCCAGTTAGCCCACAAGAAGGTGGACAATGCTGTCACATAATTTACAACACATGGTTTTAAAGAATGAAGGGTTTTATTCTACTTTTCCCAGACTTTAACATATTTATGAATGAATGGTTTTACTCTGCATTTCCAGGGTAAAGGTCTGTTTGCTAAAAAGGCCTTCAAAAAGGGAGACACTATCTTCACAGAGCGCCCTCTCGTCTCTGCCCAGTTCCTGTGGAATGCACTGTACAAATATAAAGGTGAGGTCATCATCATCATGCAGCGTAGGGATGGGACGATATGAACATTTCATATCACCATTATTGTGACAAAATGATGTTATCGCTTTAATCAAAATCCATTATCCTGGGGCGGAACATTTGCCAAAGACATTTGGTAGAGTGAAAAAAAGTTTGTATCGAGTACGTATATTATAAATACCGTTTACCAATTATAGAGGGTTTAAGGCCGGGTACACATTTTAGTGTATGGGAGGGGCTTACAGTACATGTACAGTATGTAGTAACATATTTGTTTTTGTAGGCTAATTTCTGATTTAGGCCTAACTATAGGTACCACTTAAAAGACTTTAAGTGGTACCGGATATGCAGCTCGGCAAATACAAGGTGATCAATCGATCCCAGTGCATGATGGAGGACGCTATCACGATAAATGAAATCTCCACGTTACGATTTTCGTGAGTGTTTCTTATCACGATAAACGAAAATATCGCATATCGTCCCATCCCTGACCCTAATGCAGCGATGTGCTTTCATTTTGAAAACATTGATACAATAAAGTGTTGTTTCCCAAATACCCTGTTGTGGGTCACGGACCGATTTCTTTATGGGTCGCGGCTAAAGTGTTATTTCCTACACCAACAAAATGTGTATATATATATATATTTTTTAATAACATTCAAGACAAATTCACAATTCCCTTTTTTTTTTGGTGGTGTGGGGGGGGGGGGGGGGGGTTAGGGTTAGTGTTTTATCATTTCTCCTGGTCAAATTGCTCCTGGTTAAATACTGTCTTTAGGAAAATGTACATTGTTTGATATTTGGAAAATGTACATTGTTTGATATATTTGATATTAATGTTTGATAATATAATTTGGCTCCAGCCAAATGGACCCGGGCCGGGTTCCATTTGATCACACTCAGAGTTACACACCTGTAAAGGTAATTTAAGGCTATAACTCTTTATATGTTTCGGGTAATATTATTGTCTGCTCATTTAAGTCAAAAATGTAATTTTGTCAAATGTTCACCACATTGTTGTACAAATGGAACGTTTGCTTTCCAGCCTGTGAATACTGTTTACGGGCCTTGGAGACGGCAGAGGAGAATGCAAGGAGACTCAGTGGTAATCCAGCTCTCATCTTACCCTACCCTGAACTGTGTTCAGTACGGCCCGAGCTGCACCAAGCCTGTCCTCAATGTCAGGTGAGTCAGTGACTATTCACATCAAAGGAGCCTCGTTGGCATGAGAAAACATCCATTTACATCGCCAATAGGGCTGTCACGATTATGACATTTTACATGATGATTAATTGTCACTCAAATAATTGTGATTAACAATTTAATTGTGTACAGGAAGTGATGTCACATGATGTCAGTGAGTCACAGTGATGTGGTACAGAATGACTCGTATATGGGCATAACAAGGATGTCACGTGACATCACTTCCTGTACTGACAGTCAGAAAGTGATGTTGAAATGGGGGCGTTCTGCATAATGAGTACTTTTACTTTTGGTACTTTTTAGGTACATTTTTATACCAATACTTTTGTACTTTTAACTCTCAAGTACATTTTGAATTCCGGACGTTTACTTGTAACAGCATTTCTACATTGCTTTAGACTACTTTTTCCACCACTGCCTCTAGGTGATGTACTGCAGCAGTGAGTGCAGACAAGCTGCACTGGACCAGTACCACAGGGCTCTGTGTTTGGGACCCTCCCAGGACGACCCGGACCACCCTGTCAACAAACTGCAGGACGCCTGGAGGTGAGGGACCACTTCACTGGTTGGTCAGTGGTGGAACGCTACTCAAGTTATGCACTTGATTGGTTTTCACTCATTATAATATGGCACCATGTTCGTCGACTCAGGCCACGTTTACACGGCAACGATCAGAATGGAAAACGGCAAAGTGCCATTGCGTTCTCACTTTTTATTCTGCGCTTACCGAATTGCGTTTCACTTCCGTGCATGAAAATGTCAGTTGTTAGGGCATAAAACCCCAAGTTTTAATTGTTTATAAACTTTTAACATTCTCATTTGTTATTATTCAAATAAAAGTGAGTTATTGAGAAACAAGTGTTTTTCTTTTTAAATCAAGACAATAGCATAAATTAATAGTGTATAGCTCTCAGTGCTGAAAAAAGGAGGTTTAAAAAAAAAAAATAGAATATTATTATCCTATATTGTAGCGAGAATCGGATCAAATCGTGAGCTTAGAATCGAAAGTTGAATCGATTTGTGGATTAGGCAATAGGCATATTGTGACAGCCCTAGCATTTACACTGTGACGCAACAGTGATTGAAAACACAAGTGTGCCAGGTGTCGGTGACAGACCAGTCACGCATGCAGAGAACCACTCTCGTTCTACTTGATATCACATGGCTGTTTCTTTACATCAGCACGTGGCGTGAGCTGACGTGAGCCATGATGTCACGCGTTTGGTCGTTTTCTCCGTTGAACGTGTTTACATGGAGACGGGACGCAGTGTGTTTTCAAAGAATTCCACTCTGGTCTCTGACCGTCTATTTTCCATTATTCGCTATTTTAAGATGAACTCAGTCAATGCCAATGACAACTAAGACATCATTTTTTTTCCCGTGTCCCACACCGCCAAGATGTCAAAACAGTGTTTTCAGTTCTTTACACTAGGTGGCGCTTTTCGCTAACATATGAGCCACCATTTCAGGAGATCACATGATTGCAAGATTTCCTCCACTGTTCACTTCCTGTTTATTCCATTTGGGGAAATGCCTGTATCTTGCCTCCACTGCATTTTTGATCAGACGTGCTATATTCAACACTGAACAGCCCATAACTAGAGAACGGCTGGTCGTTTTGAAGAAAGTCGCTGGCAGAATGGGATTGTTTTATGTATTTGAAATGGCAAAACTAGCTATAAAAACATAATGGTCTTGGATATTTCCTAAAAGCAAAGGCCTCAATCTGTGATTTCTTCCACTGGAATGTAGAAATGTTAAAATATGAGCAAAACATATTATAATTCTAGATACAGGAAACATTGTGGTTGTGTGGGGAGGCTCCTTTCACTCGGGCTCCTTTCACAAAAGAGCCCATTTGCCCATGCGGATGGCCTTGCTCAGTCGAGATGTATTCTGTGTGTGCAGGAGTATGCATTATCCTCCAGAGACATCCAGCATAATGCTCATGGCCAGAATGGTCGCCGTCGTCAAACAGGTAAACACTCCTATTAACCATTTGTTCATTTTACTGTATGTTCTTCATTTCAAAGCTGTCAGGCAGAAACCTCTCATGATAGTTTGATAGCTTTATTGTCATTCAACATATACATGGAATGCTTAAATGATCTAGAACTACTCTTAGTTAAAAGAATGTTAAAATACAAAAAACTAAAAACACCACTTAATAAATACAATAAAATCATAGTTGTGGGCTGACAGTGGAGCTATGTGGAGCGCCGCTCCACTAGCTTTGAAGCTGCACGCACGCCCGCCCGATGCATATAGTCAGTCCATCCATTGTGAGACCTGCTAAATAGCCTAGTAGTGTGAGAATGCAGTCAAGAGTTCGATAACTGTGGCTGATGGATTCATGAACTAAATCAATTACGGAGGTGGCTGCGAGGTAAATGCATAATTATGCAGCAATGTTTCAACAGCAATGTTTCCTCATTAAATACAGAATACAATTTGATTTGATATACACTGTATATCAAACAGTATCAAAAGTATATTGTGGGTTAATAAATAGGCTTACATATTAAAGAGGTTATTTAAACCGGCGATCGCACATGCGTGCAATCGCTCCTAAACTAAAAATAATCCACAGCGCACCCCTGCTTGTACGGAACCATTTAGCTTTTTTTAGAGTTCACAAGTCTGATGGCTTGATGGCTTCTGATGGCTTATTTTGATATTTTAACTTTTCCCATAAAATTAACGCCTTTTGAGCTTTGAGCTACTGTAGTTATGCTACTTAAAAGTAACACGTTTGGACAGGTTTATACCCGACAAAGCCGATTTATTAATCCCCATTAGCTAACAACCATAGCAGCAGCTAATGTTCTACACAATTAGAGAATGTAGAAGAATTGTCATTTTGATCAATGTTATTTTGTGGACAAAATCTTATTCAAGGACAACAACATATTCCAAGTCTCATCAAATGGTGGTCCATGACTCAAATGCTGAATAAGTAATAGCCCTTGATGTGAAAAGGCTTGAGTTCATTGTCCTTTTTTAAACCTTTTTGATACAAACTGTGTAAAGGACACACATAATTCACACACCACTTGTTATTAATATTCACATTGTTCCATTCCTTCCACCCCAGGCCCAAGGCAAAGGACCTTGGCAGAAGTTATTCTCTCACTTCTGCAGCCGTGCTGCCAACGAGGAGGAGGAGCTGGCTCATAAACTCCTGGGAGAGCAGTTCAGAGTAAGGACTTCTGTTGTACACATGAATATGCAGTTATGACTTCTAAGTCAATATGACCGGTATTTCAAACTTTTGATTACGATTGATGAACGATTATAAAACAATTATATATAAACTCGGCACAAATAGAAAGGAAACATATTAATAATGAATTATATCTCCCCTTTAATAATACAAAATTGTATCGTGATTTATATGATTTTTATCATTGATTCGTCACCTTTACAACGAGGTACAGCTTGTAAGCATCGGGCATTTGAGGCATGAGCTACACAGCCAAACGTTTGGGTAGCACCGACCAATTATTTGCCAAAATGGCTTTCAATGCAAAATTTGCCAACATTCGGTCCATTATTCCCCCCCTTTAATTATGCCGAATGGTATTGTGTTTGATATCATTGTTATCGTTGATTTGTCACCTTTACAACGAGATACAGCTTGTAAGGATCTGGCATTCGTGGAATGAGCAACACAACACAAAATTGGTCGGCGCTAACCAAACGTTTGAATGCCCTCGAACGCCTCGAATGCCCGATGCTTACAAGCTGTACCTCCTTGTAAAGGTGACGAATCAACGATAAAAATGATATAAAACACAATACAATTTGGTATTATTAATATTAAAACCGGAATATACCGGACATCTGAGCAAGGAGTCTCAGCCGCGCTGTCTTTTACCGTACTGGGTCATTAAAAACGAAATAAATTATTTTTCTCCCCAAATCGGTGATCGTCTAACCTTCCCTAGTCACCACTCGTCCATCGATAGCGCATGGCTCGTCTGACATGAAGCAAAAGTGACGTCAGGTCCATTCCTTCTAGAGGCCCCCAGCAGCCGTCTGTTTACTGTTTAGATGATTAGCATAGCTGGAGTGCTAAGGGCTAAGCTAGCCAAAATGGTCACATCGACTGTTCAGTCATTCTTGGATTATTATTATTATTTTTTTTTTTTTTTTACTTTGTTTATTTGATTTTCAAGTGAAGCATTTAAGGCAATGAAGTGGTACAATAATAAGAGTAGCAGCTTCTTTTGTACAAACATCAAATATACAACAGTGGTATGAGGATTGACATTTTCACCCAAAACAATTAAAAAAGAATATACATAATATAGGATAAAGAAAATATGTTATTACAGACAAGCAAGCACAAAAAAAGACAAGACAACAACCAAAAAACAAAAATAAAACAAAAACATCGTCATTCTTGGATTATATGCTTGGATTATATGCGCACGGATCGCGCACGCGAAACGCACGGGGAGAAAATGCCTCGGCCAAAACTGCCACTCTATCCCAATGGAGATCCAGATAATCACGGTGAGCTAACAACCTGGGGAGTGAAAAAAAAAGAAAAAACAACAGCGCGGTCCAAGAAGGAGGGGTGGAGGGCTCATGTTTATAAACATAATATTATGTCTCAGATCATAATACAATAATAGAAATTTCACGGCTAATCTATCAACAGCCATTCTATTTCGGCTTGCAAAGTGTTAATGGGGAGATATAATTAATTATTAATGTTTCCTTTCTTTTTGTTTATATATATATATATATATATATATATATGTATATATATATAATTTATTGTTGCTGTCGGGCAGAAATCTTATGTCCATCTTTTTTCTTATTTTTTTCGTAAATTTACGCCCTACTCTATCATACTAAAGCATCACACAAAAGCATCAAAGAAAATTCACCTTGTAAAAATGGCACAATCTACAAGCTCGCAACACGTTGTGCCGCGATGCGTTGTGAGCTTGTAGATCGGCTGTTTTCAGCATGCAACCAAGTGTAAAAACGGCCATTACGACGCCATCATGGACATCATGGAACTACTCGACAAAAGCCAAACTAAAACTTTTCGCATGTCAAAATCAACACTGGTTTCAAGTATGACATATAGATTATATAGAACTAGCTCTTACCCGTTCAAAGATATGAGCTCCAAAATGATGTGCAGTGTGTGGGTTATGGGATGTGCACTGTGCACACAGTATATGAGGGATGGAAAGTAACTTTAACTGGTGCTTGCATGATGTACTGTAGGAGCATCAATGTAAGAAACCCGTTTCGTTTAATGGCTACAGAGATACTGTCCACCCGCCCACCCGCCTGCCTGCACACACACACACACACACACACACACACACACACACACACACACACACACACACACAGCTGGTTAAACATTTTGCCTCATGCTAGATGCAGAATAGACGTGCCTCAAGCTAGATGCAGAATAGATAGTAGATACACCATAAAAATGCTAATATACAGCATACGATTTGTGAAAGTGACAAATGGGCTTCACAGTTATGTCAGGTGTGTTCATATGCCAATGGTGATGCGATTTCAGATCAATTGCTCCAGCCACTGAGGAGAAACGCTGTGACAGACAGACAGACACTCACTCAGACACTCACTCAGACAGACAGACAGACATTCGGAAAATTATATGTTTGATGTATGACATCCAACATGCTGTTTGTCCACAGGGGCAGTTGGCCTTGCTTCAGAGCCTATTTACAGCAGCACTTTATGACGACCATCTCAATCGGGTAAGTGTGAATTCAGCTCCATAGTTCTTAACTTTCAGTTTCAACAGTGTTCTCAATACACTGTGTTGGCACACATTGAAAAGCCCCGGGCTTTGTTTTTCGTTCAGCAAGAAAGGGGAGGTAAAAAAAAAGTAAAGCAACTGATGGGGATAGTTTTGAGGATGCCAACAATGAGTGTAAAGCTTACACACACATTGTTGCTGTCGGCTGGACAAAACTGTTACTTTTCAGTGTTCAAAATCTTTTTTGGAGCTGTGTGGAACACAAGCTCCCTATACGTGGCCGTGTGTGTGGGTCTGTCTCCGTGTATGTAGCCTAAACTTCGGCGCGTAACTAGTGCCGCACCATTTACGCCACTCGCGCAATATATACATCAAAATGTGCGGCTCGGCCGGGAATGGTGTTCTATTACCTTTCGTTCCGATCCGCCTTACCATGCCGACGTAATCGGCAAAAAACGACACTTAATTGTCCCCATTGACTTATAATGGGACAATGCAAGAAATCACTTTCAAGTATTTTTCTCTCGTAAACCATAGGAGCTACAGTTTCAAACCTCGGAGAGGAGATTCATAATGATTTTAAGAATGAATCGAAAAATAATTACATCACTCGGCCTCATGGTGGCGCTATAACGGCCCACTTTACGTTTTGCCCCGTAACTCTTGAACCGTAGATCGGAAAATTAAAATTATTTTTTCCCTGGATTCCTTGGGTCAAAACGCATCTCCCCATATAGGCCACGCCCATTTGCGCCAGGATAGATTTTCCGCCATCTTGAATTTTCTCCAAAACACACTTTTTGCTCCTTTTCCTACATATTTTCTTCAAATGTCACAAAAATCGGTAGACATGATCCTGGGTGACCAGAGAGGTGCTGTTGAGTCTAGCCTGCCCTGAGCATCAACTGCAATACACACACACACACACACACACACACACACAGCTCCACTTCGAACAGAGGTTCGATTTTTTAAAAGAAAAAAATCTCACAGCGTGTCGTACCACGTCCACGATGCACTGTGAGCTTATAGATCTGCTATTTTTTTTAATGGAAAAAAGTAATTTAAAAACATTTCTTTTTGTAACATATTAGAAGGACAACATATCGGTCACAAGAACCAAGGACGGGTGTTTTCGATGGATCTAACATGGCTAAAATGGAGTTTGAAATTAAATTATAATGGGTTATTTGTATAGGAGTCTGATAAATTGAAATGTCTAAATAATGAACCAAGTAACTTAAAAACTGTCCTGGGTGTTCACAAAAGTCTGAGCAGAGTTGGGGTTAAAATGACCCCAAACATGTTTGAAAATGAAATATCCAGCCTCTAATATTTGACAATTTGGCCAATGTTTAATTTTTCACTTTAGAAGTATTAAAAAGTCCTTAAATTGTCACTTTAGAAATGTGCATAATACTCTCTGTACACTTAAACTTTATGTTGGTTTTTGTTTACAGTTGAGTGAGAAAACAATGTTGCACATTAAAGGAGTAGTTCACCCCAAAATGATTTTTTTATCTATTGATTACTCATGCCATGGAGACTTGAGTTCAATAATATTCTTTTGTATTTTTCGCATTCCTAAGACAAAAATTTGATTTTAGTAAATGTACTCCCATTGATTCCGGATGGGGACCCGAATGCATTTGGGTCCCCATCTGGAATCAATGGGGGTACATTTATTGTGATGACATTTTTGTCTTAGGAATGCGACTAAAACAAAAAGATATTATTGAACTCAAGTCTCCATGGCAAGAGTAATCAATAGAAAAAAGGTCTTTTTGGGGGTGAACTACTCCTTTAAGCTAATCATCTGGGGACCCCGGGACCCCCCAAAATCATTTGGGGATCCCTCTGGGGGTCCCTACCCACAGGTTGAGAACCACTGCCTTACTTGATTGGTGAGTTTTTTTTTTCGGTATGTGGCTGTGCTTAATTCCAGTGGTTTACCCCTGACGGGTTCCGCTCCCTGTTCTCCCTGGTTGGGACCAATGGACAAGGCATCGGCACCAGGTAACTGTCCTTTTGCTTTCCTTGTTTGCATCTCACCTTTTTTCACCATTGACCAGGGGTCTTCAAGAGATCAAGCAGGGATCCACCACAACCTTTTCAGAGATTCCATATTGTTTCATCGTTTGGTTGTTTTTGAAAACATTTGAGGTGAGAAATGGACAATGCGGTAACTAAAACGAACCTGGCATAAATTAATGTTATACTTAATTTTCATTACCGCAATGAAATCCTTTGTTTTGTTACTTTTGGGTCAATTTGTAGCCGTGTAATAAGCGGGGTAATCAGTGAGAAATCAGAGAAAAAACCCCTTTGGGGTGATTAGTCCTTAACACGTTGCAAGCCGCGGCAGAACCCTCTGAACAGAGGTAGCGCCGAAGAAATAAGCCATTTATTTACAAACATGTTTTAAAAAAACAAAGCCCACATGATAACAACACGTACTGGAGTGCTCGACACAGCGTACATATTCATCCTGCAGAGGTCGGCGATCTTACTTTGGCGAGGCGGAGGGGAGATCAATTCCATTCGTTTACGTGCGGCGAAGCAGGGAAAGGAGCGATAGAGAAGCGGCGCCCGAACGTGATTGAAACCGCGATCCACGAACAGAGACAAAGACCAGCCATCTTGTTTGAGCTTCTTGCTGAGTTTCAACACTGGGGAGAGGATGAGGCTCCTCCTGGCCAGCCATCCATCCAGAATGTGAGTCAACGGCGTGGCCTGCTGGATATTAGGAGTATCACACCCAGCACCAGAAAATGACTGTCAGAGCATATTAACCCTTTCAGATCGCTCCAAAAAGACACAGAGAAGAATTTCCGATGTTTTTTTTTTTTTTATTATAATTTATATCAAAAGTCCGGGAATAGACGGCGTGGCTGATGGGACCCAGTAGGAAGTCCGAGGGAGTACGGCCAGGCTTAGAAGGTGTTAATAGGGCATTCACCAAATATTCGAATATCAAAGTCACTATAGTCGAATATTTGCTTTTTTTTTTTTTTTTTTTTTTTTTTTTATAATATAGTTTTGTCTTTAAAAATATATATATTCCTTCATGGTTTATAAAGCTTGGCTAGATAGGAAGTCATAAGAACCCTGACAAGCACTTGGAGTTGTAGGTATTACATTTAATGTGACTCGGTTCCGCAGATAAATATTGCTCGCAACGCCTCGCATTGCGAGGCGTTCTGAGCATGTAGATCTGCTATTTTCACAATGTTCGCCTCTTGCTTACTTAATATTTGACAGTTTTTCCAGTCCTGTTGAATATTCGACTATTCGAATAGGTCACAACCTTTTCAGAGATTCCATATTGTTTCATCGTTTGACAGCATAATGATCAGGGTATTCTGGATTCATGTCAATTTGTATTCTCAGATATTTAACCACTTGAACTGTCAATAAACATGACATTTCACCCTGTACCTTAGTCTGCTCTTTTTCCCCTCTACACCAAACCTCTTTGCCAAAAAACAGCCGATCTACAAGCTCTTAACGCCTCGCAGCGCAAGGCGTTGCGAGCTTGTAGATCTGCTATTTTTGGCTAAAGTTCTCACAATAAGGACACTAGGGTTCAAGTGGTTAATATAAAAAAGGAGAAAAAGGTTTCTATCACACAAAGATTTGGAGGACCCCCTGTAGTAACTCTGAGGACCCCCTAGGGGTCCCGGACCCCCTGTTGAAGACCATTGCCATTGACAACACTCCCATGTGGCCATTTTGTAACCTGACTCCTCCCGCGTCTCAAGTCCTTAAATAATTCCTATTTCCTTCACTTGTTTCCTATTTCCTTGAATGTTAGTCCCGCCCACTGGGAGTTGGCCTATCACCTGTGATGTCATCAGAAATGGCCAATGGGACGTCTCCTCTTCTCTATTTCCTCAATGGGAGGGACTAACATACCAGCAAGGAAATAGGAAATAGGATTGATTTAAGGACTTGAGACGCAGCTTATAGATAGATGCAAGGAAGATAAGGAAGGAAGGGATATCACGGTGATGCGCCATGTCTAGCCATGAAGCTCACCATGGGTGCCAGAACTCGCACCGGAAGTGCGATAAAATACATGTCAGTGAAGCGACCGCAGTTTTCCCAATGACCCTGAGTGCAACGGTGGGGGCCGATGGGCAATAGGCTTCCCACACTCCCGCGCCCCCACCGTTGTGCACAGGGTCGTTGGGAAAACCGCGGTCGCGTCAGTGAATGGAGCCGGCTTGATCAGCTCATGAACAAACCTGGAACCAAAACTATTTATGTCATATAATCTGTTCAGGAATATAAAAGAAGACATATCAAAGGTATTTTTACAATCACTTGCTTTTCGATGTGCACAGTACATAATGAAATAATAATAATAACGGTAAATAATAATCGTTTCTGTCTCCGAAGTATCGCGAGATTTGGTTCCCAGACAGGAAACGGTGGATCGTCTCGCGATACTTGGCACGTTTAGAAACATACTTTTTGCTACTGCTATAAAATGACACAGTGCACACATCGAAAATCCACACAGCAGAAAAAAATGTTTGACATGCCTTCTTTTATTTTCCTGAGCTGAGTATGTTATAAAGGTCTCACTTTTTCATAAATAGTGTTTGTTCATGAACTTCATGAGCTGCTGGGAGGCTGCCCCACGTCTTCCACCGAACTTCCGGCTGCAGTTTGGCACCCATGGTGCGACGAATCTGCCGGTTGGAATTGTGAGATAGCAAAAGGGGTGTGGATGTCTTTACCTCCTATTTACCTTGGCCAGATGGTGGAAGTATTGAGTTCACAATACAGCCTCCATCTGGTATCGCTCAGAGATTGGAGCTGACACAAACCAAGCCCAGTTCCAACCAATCAGCGGCAGCTACGGGAGGGATCTTGGCGAGATCGGGTGTGACGCAAGCGGGCGCTCGACCTCCTGAGCCACTGCCGACCCTGAACAGAAAAGCTAAAAAGAATTTTAACAACAAAGCAAAAAAAATAAACATTAAAACGATAGTAAAAGAAAAAAGCAGTGAATCGGGCAAGACAGTGTAGACGTATGAATAACAACACACGATATTTTGAAGAACAAAATGGCCACCGTGTGAACTAAAGAAATTGCACTTTTGACCTGACTTGTGTATTTTCTTTTCTCCCTCAATATCAAGCTCCCTAAGTCGGTGGGTTCATGCTTGTGATGCACTTGAGCTTCCCAGCCAGCAGAGGGAGACATTGGATTCCTTTATTGACCAGCTGTACAAGGACATTGAGAAAGGTCACAAATTATGCTTCTGTATTTGTGGATAATACACTCATATGCTTGATTCTGATGGGCCAATCACTGATTCAGTGATATTTTTGAATAGGGCCGTCACGATTATGGCATTTTACATGACGATTAATTGTCACTCAAATAATTAAATAAACAATTTAATTTATTTTTTGTTGACAATTACATTTCTGTTTGACTTTTAGGCTTTGAAGTTACACAAGGGTACTGACATATTTGACAACGTTATACTTAAAAAAGAACATTGATAGTGGAAATAGCAGATCTACAAGCTCACGATGCGACACGTTGTGAGCTTGTAGAGTTCACAAAAATATATATGAACATTTTTCAACATGGAAACGATTATCAAAAAAATATCGTGATTATGACATAATCGTGATTAAGCGATTATGTAATAATTGTGACAGCCCTATTTTTGAATAATGCCCACTGTCTAATCAAAGGCTCAGAGCACATGGCTCATGTCGATCTGCGCTGCTTGATTATAATTTTTTTACCGTATCCAACATGGCAGCTATGCAAACAAACACAAGTTCACTTACAGCTAAACATTGCCCTCAAGAATGTTTTTGAAAACATTTGAGGTGAGAAATGGACAATGCGGTAACTAAAACTGTATTCTATTTTATATAACACTTTTCCACTGTTTTGCACTGGGCAAACCTGGCATAAATTAATGTAATACTCATTACCGCAATGAAATCCTTTATTAAAGCTGTACTTTTCTTGAGTATCTGTATTTCAATGACAAATGTACATTTGACTCCACTTCCATTTTTGAGAGGGGGGGGGGGGGGAGTACCTTATGAATTAATCACTTATAAGCACTATTTCAAATATAGGGATAATAGTAAATCTACAAGCTCACGTGTCACAGGACAACTCATTGCGTGCTTGCTTGTAGGTCTGCTATTTTCACTATCACTAATCCTGGAATTTATTTGTGAAACAATTAAAAAGAAGATGCACTTTGTACTTTTAAAAGCATGCACGTTTCAATACTTCAGTGTGTGTGTGTATGTGAGTAGCAGATCTACAAGCTCGCCTCACACCATGTTTCGAGCTGTAGAATGCTTTTGTGTGATGCTGTAGTATCAGGATCAAGTACTCTAGTACGGTAAATGAAGTTGAATACAAATTAGACTGAGCAACTTCTATACTTTTCTTTGACTTGTAATGGGGTTGAGCACTTTACCCACCACTGATGTGAATTCCTTGTCACTAGGAGTGGATTTGTAATGATCGTCTCGTGTGATTGATCAGTAATTAGTGTCCCTGTTGAAAATTCAAAGCAAGAACATCAATGGAATGATTTGACTGATCTTTGCACACTAATCTTCATGAAGGTCAGCAGCAGTGAACCTGATTTTGTAATTCTTTTTGTTGTTTATGTCTTTTCTCCGTAGCAACGGGAGACTTCCTGAACTGTGAGGGCTCTGGACTTTTCCTCCTTCAAAGCTCATGTGAGTTCCCACTTCCCATCCATCCACTGTGTGTTCAGAGAGCCCCCCTTTTCCACCAAAAGAGCCTTGGTTTGATTCCGTTATACATTCTTGGATCCTTGATGGCTGTGAACCGGCTTGCACTTCCACCAGTTTTAACCCTCAGACCTGGAACGCGCCCGAGTCGTGTTAGATTTTAACCACTTTAACCATTATTTTATGCTTTAACGATTGAAAAATGGCAGATATACAAGCAACAAATCGTGAAAATGTGTGCAAGTCTTTGAATAAGTTTGACCCTTGAGCAGCAAGGCCCGACTGCTCAGTGTCCAACTGTATACGACTGTGGTTTTACATTTACAGTTGACAAATTAGGCATTTGGCAGACGCTCTTAATCCAGAGCGACTTACAATAAGCAAGGTAAAACGCATGCATCAAATGCAGAGAGACAATGTAGTGTCTCAGTAAAAGGATCACAGGTAAGCCAAGAACCTACCGTCGAGTCTAAACGATACACTATCAAAAAATATCTGTCGAAAGTTTCCATAGAAAGTATATAGGATGCCACTTAAATAATGAACCCAGCATCTGTCTAAATCAGTGGTTCTCAACCTGTGGGTTGGGACCCCCAGGGGGGGGTCCGCAAATTAATTTGGGGGTTCCCCAGATGATTAACTTAATGTCCACATCATTTTCTCACTCAACAGTAAACAAACCAGCATAACGTTCTGTGTATAGAGGGTATGTGTTCATTTCTAAAGTGACAATTTAAAGGGGAAGACCACCCATTTTCAATATTGAACTGTGTCATTGCGACCGTAAGGTCGCAGTTTAGTATGAAAACCTCCACCGGCCGTCCGTCGGTCACACGTGCGGTCGACCGCACGTCACACGTGCGGTCGACGTGTGATGAGGTCACGATGAGTCATCTATGCCCAAATATAGATTTCTAGGTCAGATGGCCCATAGAGTTTGTGATGTCAAACCTAGCAACCCAATATAAACAAACCTGATGTCAGACCTGAAGTATCCTTTTATACCCATATATGGAGATACAGAGATCTCCATATATGGGCATATTAGAAAGCCCATATATGGGCATATACGGATGACATCAGGGATATCCATATATGGGCATAAAAGGGACAAGGGCTTACAGTTAAGAGATCTCCATATATGGGCATATCAGAAAGCCCATATATGTTCATATACTGATGACACCAGGAATATCCATATATGGGCATAAAAGGGACAAGGACTTACAGTTAAGAGATCTCCATATATGGGCATAAAGGGACAAGGACTGTTACAGTAGATATAGAGATGTCCATATATGGGCATAAATGAACAAGGACTGACAAACACTGAGATCTCCATATAACCTATGGGAATATAAGGGACGAGGACTGTCAGCTTGTAGACCTATTTTCTAAATATTGTTGTACATTAAAAACTTGAAATGGGTCGTTCTGCATAGTACTTGGGATTTGTTGATGTAAATGTTCACATAGAGTGTAATAATTGGTAAAACAAACTTTTGGCCTATTTGTGGAGATAAGCGACCAACGGTCGCTTATCTCCCGATTAGGGAGTCTTACTGGTTAATATACCTTAGAGGAGTTGTGTGGAAATAGAAAAAAAGTTCCCCCCCTTCTGTGTTGCCTAGAACTGGAGGATTGATTTGGGGGTTTGTATTGTAAAGTACAATGTGAATGACATATTTCAATATTGAAAATGGCTGGTCTTCCCCTTTAAGGACTGTTAAATACCTCTAAAATGACAAATTAAACCTTGGCCAAATTGTGAAAACAGAACCATGTTATACAAAATGTAATGCCTCAACTCTTAGTGCTCGTCAGGGTGGGGGGGTCCCCAGTTAAAATATTATTTTGGGGGTCGCGGCCTGAAAAGAAACACTGGTCTAAATAACATGCTAATTGACCGGTTTTAATGTCATTTACATTTTCAACAATGTCTGTTGCTGAAAATGAGCATCTGTGCTCGGCAACATTACCTGGATAGAACAATAAAAGAATGGAGAGAGAGTAGACGTTAATGTTGCTATTTTATTATGAGCATTATTATCCTGAGGACCAATTATATGAAGATATCACAGTTGAAAGTGAAGTGCTCCTTCACAATTTACAACCACAATTTAGGCATTTTAGCAGACACTCTTTATCCAGAGAAATTTGCAATAAGCAAGGTAAATGCTTACATCAAATGTATAGAGAGACGGTGTGGTGCCTCAGTAATCTAGGATCATAGGTAAACCTAGCTCTGGGCCATAGCGTTAGAAGGGGATTCTCCCTAACGCTATGGGAGCGATGAGCCTTTGCACTCTCACACCAGGCTGCGCAGCCTTTCGTCTTTAGTAAAAAAAAAAATACCCTTTCGCTACTCACCAAAAGAAAGACGGTTATAGGGAGTTGAAAACCTACTTTCCCTAGTGGGAACACACAAGAGCCCACCACCTCATGTCTAAAATACAGGTTTTGGTCACAAAAGAAAATATTCTACCAGTAGTCAAATCTTGTATTTGACAAGATCTGACAAGAGTTTTTTTCTTCCAGTGAAATATTTTCTTTTCTGGACATTAAAGTAGTTTTTTTTAGATGTGAGGTGGGGGTTCCGAGTGTTCCCACTAAGGAAAGTATGTACTGTATCTTAAAACCATCTTTGTTTTGGTGAGTAGCGCGACGTGTATATATATTTTTCTTTACTAAAAATGATGCACAGCCTGGGCTACAGCGGGTGTGAATGCAAGGGCTCATAGCGTTGGGACCGCTATGGACCAGAGCTAAGGTAAACTAAGAACCTAGCATCAGGCTAAACACTATACTACCAGTAAGACTCCCTAATCGGGAGATAAGCGACCGTTGGTCGCTTATCTCCTGTCACACTGCTGACATCAGTATGACATCACACCGTACACAAATGACCCTTATATAAGACCGGCATTATCTACCGACAGATTAGTAACAAGATGTCAAAATCATTGAAGGTTTACCCTACTAACCAACTGTTTACCATAGCAACCATGTTTTTTACCTTAGCAACCAACTGTTTACCCTAGCAACCAACTTTTTACCACAGCAACCATGTTTTTTTTACCCTAGCAACCAACTGTTTACCCTAGCAACCAATTGTTTACCATAGCAACCATGTTTTCTTACCCGAGCAACCAACTGTTTACCCTAGCAACCAACTGTTTACCATAGCAACCATGTTTTTTACAGGGCCTGGGATTGATGACATCAGAAATCTCCATATATGGGCATGAAAGGGATTTTGTTTCTGGAAATATGTCTGTGGGGTGCCACATTTGGAATAAAACACTTACATCACACATCTGGATATCCATACAGCCCATCTAGTTTGCCTGTGTCCATTTATGCCCATATATCTGATGACATTGGGACAATGATCTCCATATATGGGCATAAAACTTATGTTAATTAGTAAAGCCTGGGGATCTCCATATATGGGCATGAGGGGTACCCTAAAAGGGCATCATCTGGGAATAGCAAATATAGTTATCCTAGAAAGTGAAAATCTTACATCAAAGGCCATAACTACCTACCTACCACCATACTGCATTCCTCATTAAACTACCTACCAGTAAGATGCCTAAGGGAGAAAAGCAAAGGGCGAGGTTGCACCATTTCTTGGTCTTCTGGCCAGTGATGTATATCGGACCATTTAACCATATATGGAGACATCTGGTACCCAAAGATATTCACAGATATGGGCTTAATATTGATGACATAAGGGATCTCCATATATGGGCGTAAAAGGGATTTGGTTCCCCTGGCATCACAGGGATCTCCATATATGGGCATAAAATGGATTTGGTTACCCTGGCAACACGGGGATCTCCATATCTCCATATATGGGCATAAAAGGGATTTGGTTCCCCTGGCATCACAGGGATCTCCATATATGGGCATAAAAGGGATTTGGTTCCCCTGACATTACAGTGATGTCAGTGGCTGGTTCTACAGAGGGGATCTCCATTTATGGGCATAAAAGGGAATGTATGTATGATGATGTCAGATATCATAGACGTCATAGGACTTTCACATAACGAATAACTGAGTAAGCATGTAAACCCGTAAAATCTATATTTGGGCATGGCTGATTTATGACCTCATCATGATGACACGAGCAAACACAGCTGAATTGTATAAATGATCAGTGCAGAAACCAACAGAAGTATTTGACCAAGACTCTTCGATTTAAACATCAACAAAGGTGTGACGTTTGTTGATGGTCACGTGTGACGTGTGACGGACGGCCGGCCGGTGGAGGTTTTCATAGTAAACTGCTCCCTGACGGTCGCAATCAATATATTGCGTGTGTATACATTCAAACTATAGAAACTATAGGATACCTGGTAAACAATGAACCTTCTGGTAAAATGACGTGTGGTGTGTGTGTGTGTGTGTGTGTGTGTGTGTGTGTGTGTGTGTGTGTGTGTGTGTGTGTGTGTGTGTGTGTGTGTGTGTGTGTGTGTGTGTGTGTGTGTGTGTGTGTGTGTGTGTGTGTGTGTGTGTGTGTGTGTGTGTGTGTGTGTGTGTGTGTGTGTGTGTGTGTGCTGAAAATGAGCACAGGACATTTACGCTGAAAATGTACCAGGGTAAAGAACATTGAGATGGTGTACACATAAATGGTGCCATCTTCGCATTTTAGTGAGGACCAATTATTATATGAAGAAGACGAGGTTGAAAATGGCTGAAATGTTCCTTCTACAGTACTTGGAAGTCATTGATTCTCAACGTGTGGTCCGGGGAGTCACTTCCGTGGCGTGCTATAAGCATTCTCTATCTTCCGGAAAGGTTTTACCTTTTTTTGTGTGTGTGTTCAAAAAGCTCCCTGGTACAACATTATTGTTAGATGGAGGTCCGCGACCAAATATCAATATTATATGTAACCAGTGTAGCTTTATCTCTCTGCGTTGTGTGAATTACAGACACAACGCTCCTTTTTAATTCTGAAAAAAACACAGAAAACACACATCTCCAACACACGTCTCCTTTCTAAACACATTTAAACAAACACTGTATAAGTCATTTGCAACTCTAATATTATTTTGTTATACAGAGAAGATAAGTCTGTACTGCTACATATACATCAAGGATAATATATCCTTGACATGAAAAGGTTTGAGAACCTCTCGTTCTAAGTGTTTGCGTGCCTTTTTGTCTCTGGTGGTCTTGCAGGTAACCACAGCTGCATACCCAACGCGGAGGCGGCCTTTCCAGATAACAACTTCTTGCTTCACCTCAGTGCCCTTACTGACATCAAGCCAGGAGAGGTCAGTAGACGATGTCTGGGTTCTTCTGGAGGTGATGATAAATCCTGGCCCTGGCGGCTAGACGCCCCTGCTGCTCTGCCTTCTGTCGGCACGCCAGTGTCAGAGATCAAACCAGGGCAACTGAGGCTTTGTTGGATCGTAGCGGATCTGTCGGGGAAGAGATTGAGTAGAAGTAGACGCAGGACCAACCATATAACGTTGCTGAAGGGCAGAAACCGCTTATCTCCGTATTATAACCTGTTTGTGTTTTTTTCTTAAATGAACGCACTAAGTTAGTAGGTAGAAAGTCCTTTGCCTTCTGGCTCAACTCTTTTTGTCACAGCAATGCGATGCAGCGACTGCACTGCTGCTCCGATTCTCCGGCTGATCTCCCGCTCCGTCCTCCCCTCCTCTTGTCTCTTCATTTTATGACAGTCACGCAGTCATGTTACTATAGTAACCTGACACTGGAACAACACGTGTTACAGCCGAATGTATACTTCGTCTGTCATTGTTGGACCAAAAATAGCAGAGCTACAAGCTCACATTGCGGGCACAATTCATTGTAAACTTCTGCTATTTTTTACACGCGGCCCGCTGTTTTGATTATGTTATTAGACCAAAATGGAGAACAGTACAAGTATAGTCAATACAATTGAAATGTAGTACAAGTACAGTTAAACACCCTGCCTAAGAGGAACATCCCAAATAAGACGTTTTACTTTTTTCTTCTTTTGGACATAATAAATAGCAAGCAAAGAAAACATACAATAATATCGCAGTTCTAAAAAAACACTATGTACAGGATAGGGGAAACAAAGGGGTGGGGGTGCATTGCAAAGCTGCGGTATAAAGTTAAACTTCTCATAGCTCCCTCGCGCATATTGCAAAGTCGGTAAAGTAACATTTTCTCACTAGCTAGCTGTGTTTCTCATTGTTTCTCTCTGTCTCTGTCTGTCGTGTGAGAACTGAAAGAGTTACATTGCCAGTTTAGTTGTTACGATTTTGTACAGCATGACTTTGGCTGACAACTGTGAAAAATATAATATTCTTATATTTTGATATATTGTTATATTAATTGGAATTAATATAACGCCACCTTAAACTAATGGCCCTTTTCTGAGGAAATTTGTATTTTTGCGCAAGTCGGCTCCTCATGACACTGGCCACCTCGGGTAAAATCTCCTAATTGAAAAGGATACGTGACCCCTTTAATGTGACCATAAAAGGGTCAGTTTCTGCCCCTTTTATGGAGATGGGCCATTATAGTGTGACTTGGGCCAAAATAGGTTTAAGTCAAGTTTAATCCTATTTGGTTCTATTAATCCACTTTATATTACATAACAGACAGTGTTATTTTTGTATTAATAGTCATAAATTGTTATAAACGTTTTGAGTGAAATGATTAAGAAATATCCTGATTTTATTTTGGATCAGTTTTTTATCTTTAAAGACGCAGTGAAATGAAAAACATGTTTGACACTTTTAGAGCATATCTGTAACGATGACATGGCCATACCTAACACTAGATGCCAAAACATGAGAAAAAAAATCCTTTTTGTGTATTATAACAAACAATTACAGCCCCTAAACAAAAACGTCATGCGTGATGATGTATGTTAACGCTACTTAATAATTCACCAGATCATGGTCGCTTGCTGCTTAATGGCTCAGGGCTGACTCACTCATCAGAGTTAAGCCAAGTTGATGTCTCGATCAGATCTGAGGTGTTGCAAAAAATGCTTTTGTTTCCTTTGAGAGTAAAATCGTTATGAATGCATTTTTCTTTTTCTTTTAGTTATTCCGTTTAAATCAGCTGGCATTCGTGTCTCTGACCTGTGCATCACTGTCTGTGCACAGCCCTCTCCTGGATTACTGCTTAAAAGAAGAGTTCCCCCAGAAGCGAAGATTTGAGTAAAAGATGTTTGTGTTAAAAAAATTTATAAATTCAAAGATTTGCACAAATGATTTAAAAAATCAATAAGTGCTGCGCTATGAGCTTGTATATCTGCTATTTAATAGCCAGAGTATAACATGCCACGATGCTTTCCTGGTTTTATTGGATTAATTCAACAAGAAGCGTGTTGAAACTATAGTTATAATAAGTATGTTGAAACACAGGGTTTTGTGTGCCTCCGCCGGGTGAAACCCAGCCTTACAGTACTTCATAGGGCTGTCACAATTATTACATAATCGTCTAAGTGCAATTATTTGACATAACCACGATTATTTTTCATAATCGTCATAATTGTTTCCATGTTGAAAAATGTTCATATATTTCTACCTTGTGCAACTTCAAAGCCTAAAAGCCAAACAGAAATGTAGTTGTCAACGACAAAAACACAATTAAATCGTTAATCGCAATTATTTGAGTGACAATCCCTCTCACCTGTCCTGCCCACCGTGTCCGTCTGTAAATGGTAAATGGTGCATTTATATAGCGCTTTTATCCAAAGCGCTTTACAGAGATTATTACATTCACCCATTCACGCACACATTCATACACCAGTGGCGGAGGAAACCATGCAAGGCACCAACCTGCTCACCGGGAGCAATGTGGGGTTCAGAGTCTTGCCCAAGGACCCTTCGACATTAACTCAGGGGGAACCTGGATTCGAACTGGGAACCCTTTGTGCTCTAATAACGGTTTCTCTACCCCTGAGCTATGCCACCCCTATGTCTGTCCCTCACCTGCCCGCTGTGTCCATCTGTCATCCAGGAGATCTGCATCAGCTACCTGGACTGCTGCCAGCGCGACCGGAGCCGCCACAGCAGACACAAAAACCTGAGGTGAACAAATTAACATTTTGATGATGATCACATTAATGCGACGCGTCGAGTTGTGAGCTTGTAGATCGGCTATTGTCATTACTTCTTAAATATTTGTTTTCTGATTTATGGAATTTCTTAGATTTTTCTTTTATTTATTATTGAAACTACTTGGAAAAATCCTTGCATTTTTCTTTTATTCATGGGAATATTTGCTTTTTTGGGAAAGTTTGTTTTTGAAAAACTGTGTCCGGGTAGCTCAGTCGGTAGAGTTCTCACATTTTTGTAAATTGTAAAATGCCTTTCAGACGGATGCAACACTCTCCAAATAGTGTCTTGATCAACTCTCGCTGAAGCATCAACCACAGCCTCCCAGATGCTGTTCAAAGGCGTGATATTGAAACGTAACGGCATTGCCGCAAGTCCCGGAAAAGACGCGCTGTGATTGGCTGAACCGGACGTAGGGAGCGCTCGGTTGTAGTCACTTGGACCGCGCGAGGTGCACCAAACGTTGCGTTTATCGTGCGCTTGCCCAGGCCTTACGGCCTGGGCATAAATATAACGATTTTATTCACCACGGCTTCGTAACTCGCGCGGCGCTCCGCCGGCCGCGCGGCCCTGGCCCGCTCTTCGCGGCCACTCGCGCCTGCGGCGCTCGGGGGCGAAGAGCAGGACCAAGGTCCGCTGGCCTTCGCGCCGCTTGTAATGTCGTGGACAATAACTTAATGTCGTGGACAATGACTGTGACATCTAACCATAAAACGAGCGCTCCCTTCGGTAATGCCGTTACCTTTAGATATCACGCTGTTCAAAGGGGTGTATTGTCTTCCCTGACTGTAAATCTCACGTTCGAGAAGGGCCCAGAATGGGTTGCATTTGTAGTCCTATTTTTTTATTTTATAATTTTGATCCCACGGTTTTGCAACCCATTTTTTCTATCCCAGTGCCAACTACCTAACCTGTAGTCCTGGTTTCCGCTCTCCCCCTGCCGCGCCAGGGGAATTGGGGAGCACCTGGCTGGCTAGGGGGAGTACATAAACCAGGACTACTGCATGTTTTTGTGAGGGCGTCTACCCTAGGAGACACGGGGAGACCATGCAAACTCCACACAGAAAGGCCCTATTGCCAACCCCACCTAGGGTGTGGGCGCTGATGACGTGGACGGAGGAACACGCCCCCAGCTCCCAAAGCGTCCCCCGGCGGGAATTGAACCCAGGACTTTCTAGCTGTGAGGCGAAGCGCTATAACCACTGCACCACCGTGCCCCGGTGCATTTGTAGTCCTAAAGAGCCATGTTGAGGACCAACACAGGTGTTTCCATGTGTCTGATTGGCACAGAACTAATGTTCTATGCCAATCAGAACACCTGTGTTGGTCCTCAACATGGCTGGTGTAGGACTACAAATGCAACCCATGAATAGGATTTAATTCAGGTGAGCAAGGGCGCCAGGTCATTAATTGGTCATCTTTCAGGCCTTTGCTAGGCAGCCAAGCAGTGGAGTACTTTGATGCATGTGCTGGAACATTGTCCTGCATAAAGAAGATGGTCTTCTTAAAAGCTGCAGACTTCTTCCTATACCACTGCTTAAAGAAAGTATCTTACAGAAACTGGCAGTAGGATTGGGAGTTGATTTTCAGTCCATCTTCAACTCGAAAAGGTTCAACTAGCTCCTCCTTAACTCATCTGCTGCCATTTAACAATACCTTTGTACTCCAATCCTGCCATTCGTCTCCATAGACTTCCATGTAATTCATAGTGCACGGATCATGCACACCCATGCCTAGATCATGCACCACGTGTGTCCACATTGCTCACAGCTTTCAAACAAAAAAATCCGAATGGAAATCCGTTCAGGCATTCATGAGATAACAGCCACTATGTTTTCCTAAAATGTAAACAAAGATGGCTGCCATGCTTGAAAGATGGGGTTGCTATGGGGGTTAAACATGCGATTTCGCGATCGCTATCATGCCTACTATAGTTTTTGGGGTCAACATTTTTTTTTTGAAAAAAAAATATTTTGATTTTTTTTTTTTTTTTTTTTTTTTTAATTCTCGGGTTCCTCGGGCATGGCAGGGCCGTACAACGGGAAATTCTCGGGTTCCTCGGGTTTGGCAGCAAATGAGTTAATAATAGCAGCCCATACCAGTACTCCTCATCCACCTTGTTGGCACTTGACTCGAAGTTGACCATTAGTGACCCAACCACGGGCCCATCCATCTAGTCCATCAAGAGTCACTCTCATTTCATCTATTCAGTGGTGTTCGTGGTCTTATTCGCTGGTGGTCATGTTTCAGCCTTCTATACCTTGGCCATGTCTCTGAGCACTTGACACCTTGTACTTCTGGAGACTCCAGGTAGGTTGCAGTTCCGGAATGTGTTTGCACTGGAGGCTAATGGGTTCCTGGTAGCTTCACGTTTAATTATGCGCAAGGCTTTTTGCTGTTAATTTGCGCCTTTTCTTCTCTGTGCGGTTTTTGCGACCCTGTTGACTATTCGTGACAAAATGTTCGATTGTCCGGTGGTCACGTCTCAATAGTTTAGCTATTTGAAGAGTGTTGCATCTGTCTGAAACCCTAACCCTGTCAATCAAGTCTCTTTTTTGGCCCATTTTACCTGAGGTTTTGAAGCTGCCTAATATCTATGCGCACCGATATAGGTTTTAATCACTTTATGCCACACCCTCCCTCATTACACAAACACATATGATCTGAGAGTTAGTCGATTCAATCAGCATTCAAGTTTATATAATTTGGAGTTGGAAAATGAGCATAGAAATAATGACAAGGTCAAAATACTCATTTGCCTAATAATTGTGCATGCACTGTATACAAATGTCCGTAACTTTTTGTTTCCGGCATTCTGTGGACCTTAATGACCAAACTAACTGATAAAACAGAAATAAAAAGTTCTGCAGAACATCACAGGTTCAACCTTATTCCTTGAGCTTTTGGGCTTGTGGGTCCCCGACTATATAGACCCGAGGCCCGTTCTACAAAATGTCTTCTAAATCAGTGGCTCTCAAACTTTGAAATTTGAAGGTCTCCCCTTGACTCCGACAGTGTACAAATAGAACCAAACAATCAGTTGTTGGTGCTCCAACCTTTTCATGTCAAGGACCACCAAGATTATATGTATTTGGCCGGGGATCCGCTCCCCCATCTCAAGATATGTTTGATCCAGGCAGGGACCCCCAGAAGTAGCAAAAGTAGTCAGCCTTCTGATTGGTCCCTGACTGGCCAACCAGAAAAATCACTCTCTTGCTACCGGGGGCGGAGTTATAGATAGCTAGATAGATACCTAGATAGATAGATAGATAGATACCTTTATTATCCCAAGGGGAAGTTATGCAATGGGACAAAGTCCACATTCTTCCATTAATATTAACTAGAAGCTAGGGCGGCCGAGCTTCTAGTTGGTGACCTGGCCAACTCGGGAACAATGTAAATAGGGAATGAATGCCCCGCCCTTTAATGGAAACCCCATTATACCTGTTGCCATGGGATCTGTTTTGACCATCTGTTTGTGTGTCCATTTATGCCCATATATGGAGATCTCTGCTGGACCCGTTTTGACCCTCTGTTTGCCTGGGTCCATTTATGCCCAATTGCCCATATATGGAGTTATCTGTCTGTCTGTGTCCATTTTATTCCCATATATGGAGATCTCTGTAGGACCCGTATTGACCATCTGTTTGCCTGTGTCCATTTATGCTCATATATGGAGATATCTGTATCTGTCTGTCTGCATCCATTTTATGCCCATTTATGGAGATCTCTGTATCTGTTTGTCTGTGTCCCTTTATGCCCATTATGGAGATCTCTGTATCTGTCTGTGCCTCCGACTGTGTTGCAGACACAGTGCCGGCTCCTCCTTTAATGCAAACCCCATTATACCTGTTGTCATAGGACCCGTTTTGACCATCTGTTTGCCTGTGTCCATTTATGCCCATATATGGAGATATCTGTGTCTGTCTGCGTCCATGTCATCCCCATATATGGAGATCTTTGACCATCTGTTTGCCTGTGTCCATTTATGCCCATATATGGAGATATCTGTATCTGTCTGTCTGCATCCATTGTATGCCCATATATGGACATCTATGCAGACACAGTGCCTGTTCCGGAAAACCCTGATGTCAGACATCAGAATCCTAACCTTTCGTGCCGGTTCCAGAAAATCGCGTATCAGGTCGAGGCTGGGCACTGCACTACCTGCTGCGGCTGGTAACGCGCGTGCCGAATTTGAAATAGGGAATGAATGCCCCACCCTTTAATGCAAACCCCATTATACCTGTTGTCATAGGACCCGTTTTGACCATCTGTTTGCCTTTGTCCACTTATGCCCATATATGGAGATCTCTGCAGACATAGTACCGGTTCCGGAAAACTCTGATGTCAGACATCAGCTCCGCATACGGGCATCCATTTTATGCCCATATATGAAAATCTCTGTGAATGCCCTACCCTTTAATGCAAACCCCATTATACCTGTTGTCATAAGAGCCGTTTTGACCATATGTTTGCCTGTGTCGATTTATGCCCATATATGAACATCAGAACACGTCATACTGATGACATTCAATACGTAACCATGGCATTTTTTGTTGACTCATGTGGCGTACGTGATGTCAGAGCCTTTTATGATGTGATGTCACACAGAGATGTCATACAGAGATTCCGAACGTTTCGCGCCGGTTCAGGAAAACCGTGCATCGTGTCGGGTCGAGGCCCGGCACTGCACTCCGCGCTGCGGCGGGGAACGTGCATGCCGAATCTGAAGCCGGTGGGACGAACGGTTCTCGAGATGCATGGATTACATCCACGCACGCACGCTCACAGAGATTTCTCGCATTTATAGTAAGATGGCGAGAGTGTAGTTTTAAATTGATATTTATTCATATTTTTATTTTATTTTTTGCTTTGTCATGATAAATAGGAACATTTTGAAACAAAATGGAGTGAATACACAGTGAATATTTGTTGAAATGATAAAAGAAAAATCGCTATGTGGATTACTAGTCTTGCATAGACATCTCCTGCTAGACACTGCATTGTGCGGTGATGCGCGTTACAGCCACAACAAACTAGTTCACATGAACAATATCGATGTAACTAAGATATTCGATTGGGTACATACTGTACTGTACAGTATATTTTAAATGGGCAGAATTACAATTAAAATACATTTTATGTTGAGGACGAGCCTATAGTTCCACAACTTCCTGGTCATTGAGAGTCTCCCAAGATGCACTTCGCTCGCTCTCTCTCTCTCTCTCTCTCTCTCTCTCTCTCTCTCTCTCTCCCTGTTTCAGAGGATTAAACTACTTAAAACGTGTATTTTCGGGGGAAAACCCCTGTTTTGCCGCAAGCTTGTAGATCTACTATTTTTGAAAAATCGAGATTTAAATTAGCTGGTACTCTCTCGCTACTCGACCTTAGGGAGTGTTACTTGTTTTGCAAGTCTTTGAATATATCTTTTTAAAAGCGAACAAATATTTGCTTCTGCGAACAACATATTTTGAGACTGGGTGTCCGTGGCCAAATGCAGTTAATTTTGGGGGTCCTTGACGATTTTTCAAAAATAGCTGATCTACAAGCTCGCAGCGCGGTGAGCTTGTATATCTGCTATTTTTCAATAGTTAAAGCATAAAACGCAATAATAATGCGTACCCGGTCTAAATGGCTTTTAATGGAGTTTCAGTCCTTGCATGACAGCATGCATGTCTTCTTCTTCCCAGGGAGAACTACCTGTTCGTGTGCTCGTGTCCAAAGTGCGTGTCCCAGTCGGACGAGCTGGACGTCACATCGGAGGAGGAAGAGGAGGAAGAGGAGGGTGAAGGGGCCGAAGGGGAAGACATGGAGGACGAGATGACAGACGTGTAGCACACCCCCCACTCTCCCCCCCCTCCGCCATGCCAAAGCGTTCAGACGTATCACGGAAAAACCACTTAAACCCAGCATTCCATATTCAGCAGGGGGGGGGAACCCTTGCAGAAAATAGCCGATCTACGAGCTATTTTCAGTTTAATGTAGAGTGAAAAAAGAGAAGACACTGGTATAAAGCCCTGAGGAACTCCACTCAACAACATATGGGGTTTAAGTGGTTACGTTTGCAAAAACCTTTTTTTTTTTTCTTTTTTTTTTTGGAAACCCTCCTTTTCTTTTTTCTTTTGGTTGTTGCTGATATGTATGTCAACAGGTCCGAGATCACAAAATAAAGTTCACAGGAAGCATCAGTTTTTGTTTATTGTCACAGCGTCCCTAATGCAAAAAACTAAAATCAGGGTTCCCACGGTCATGAAATTCCTGGAAATAATTTTGAAAAAAAAATACAGTACTGGAAAAGTCTTCATCAAGGGTCCTGGAAGAAATAGCTATCCATTGTCTTTGGTTATTATTTATTTTGTTAATACCTCTGAAATGACAAATTAAACATTGGCCAAATTGTCAAATATTAGAGGCAGAAATTGTGAAAATAGCAGATCTACATGCTCACAACGCCTCGCGTGTGAGCATGTAGATCAGCTATTTTCACAATAGAACCGTGTTATACAAAATTCCTCAACTTATTGCTCATCAGGGTGCCGGGGTCCCGAGTTAAAATATGATTATTTCTGAGGTCACGGCCTGAGAAGGTTGAGAACCACTGTCTTTAGGCAGTGTGTATAGGAGTAAGCGACTTGTTATTGAGCGGAATTATTGATGTAATATAGTCTTGGAAATTGGGTTAAATATTCTGGAAAAGTTTTGGAAATTCATTGGTAAAAATGTGTGGGAACCCTGTAAAATCTATCCCTGTGACCCAGGGGGCCTCTAGAGGCAGTGATCGTCAAGACTTCAGTGTGCACCAACGGTGAAATTAGATGACCATTTGGGGGAAACGGTAAATGTACAAGCTCGACATTTCACAACGTGATGTGTTGTGTCCTTGGCAAAGTTGTCATGATCTGAACATCTGCCTGCCAGACCGTGCCCTCCAACATCTCTGCTTTATGCCCACAATGACCGGCAGACACAGGTTTTGTAGCAATTGTAGACAGTACAGTATTATTAGGCCTTAAATGTCAAATGTTTAAGCATGTTTAAATCACGTATAGTTTACATCAGTGGTTCTCAACCTTTTCAGGCCGCGACCCCCAAAATAATATTTTATCTGGGAACCCTTAAATAAATGCAAATACAACTAGAAGCAGTGCTCTTCCGAGCACAGGTCTCCACCAGGCCACACAAATCGGCCTGTTATAGCGCCACCATGAGGCTGATTTAAAAAATGTGGGGCAGAGGTTCTGAATTAGCATCCAGGGAGTGTGTGTGCTCAGTTTGGCAGCGATCGGGCCAACAGCGCCAGAGATTAGCTGGTAACAACCAGGCCACACAAATCGGCCTGTTATAGCGCCACCATGAGGCTGATTTGAAAAATGTGGGGCAGAGGTTCTAGATTGGCATCCAGGGAAAGTGTGTGCTCAGTTTGGCAGCGATCGGGCCAACGGTGACTGAGATTAGCTGCTCACAAACTGCGAGGACGGACGCACGCACGGACGGACGGACGGACGGACGCACGCACGGACGGACGGACGGACGGAGGGGAAAACATACTCTCCCTCAGCCTTCGGCTGGTGGAGACTAGTGCATGTCAAACTAAGCCCATTGCGCTCCATATACAGTCCTACAGCATCACAGTCCAGTCCTGTGTTTTCTCTGTCCATTCTATTGTGTAAAAATAATTCTGTTCTAATTGCCTGCTGGTGCTGAATGTGACCTTTTGTGTGATGATGAGCACTTGAGCAGGCAGGCCGTCAAACCGCTCCGCCGGATGTGAGCGAGAGCGAGAGAAAGCACTTGATATTGAAAAATTTGCTTATCTCTCAAAGCCATCTTGTTAGCCCCGCAAAATGTTCCCGACAACCCAAGAATATATGCGCCAAAGCATAATTGGATACTGTCGCGTCCACTGACTTCAGAATGCCACACACAAAACCAAAGCAAGCATTAGGCCTCAGTCATCCAGCGAGGATGTGTTGAATGTCTGTAAGCTTGTGGAGGGAAATGTGACATTGAGATGGCGCGATAACGCTTGAATGGCCCAAAGGGGTTCAAAAGCCTCATTTGCGCTACATGAGTCAGAGCCAAGTTGGGTGTCAAAAAGGGAAGGCCTGGCTTTGACCTTCGCCAGAGAATTTCCTCTGTGCATTCAACAGTTCTTTCACATGAAGCAACAATGGCTGCTTTTTCTTACCCATTAAGACCTGAGGCCGATTCAAATGCCTTCAAAATCCTAGTTAGTTTTCTGAAAAACGTATGTTGCTAAAGCAGTGGTTGGTGAACCTTTTTGCTGTCAAGGATCCCCACATATGTTATCCTCATTATTTATCTATCAGTCATATCAGTGATTTAAGTTCTCCTCAAAACTTTGGCACCTATCTACTCCTACATACTTGCACTGAAAAACACCATTCAAACTTTAATGTGTTAAGCGTACTGTGTAGACATGCTCTATTACATTTTACAACAACTGGCCAAAGGGTGGAACTGTAGGAAGCCTTTGAAAGTGCAAACCTTGAACAGGTATAGCTCATGCTCTGTTTGACCTACAGCCATGAAACCTGGACACATAGATGCCGTCTCCTTATGCTGAACAACTTTGCCACTCTGACTTTTGACCTCTGACCTGTCAAAGAGAGCACTTCCTGCTATCTTGACATTTTGTACTTTTATAGCCATTGTTTTTTGGCTTGGCATTGTCGGAGTGGCAACACTTCCATAGAGGTTAAGGTTAGGGTTAGGGTAAGAGATAGGGTTGGGCCGGCTTTACACTGCAGTCAAATCTAGCCCAAATCCGATTTGTTGTCAGATCTGATCTTTTGGCCCGAGTTTTCACACTGCATTTGCAAGTGACACAGATCTGATCTGTGCGTTCAGACAGCGTCAGCTCAAAGCTGCCCTGCGGGGACATGTGTGCTTTGGTTACCGTGGTAACGACGTAGGCGTCATGACGTTACGTCACTATGTCGACGCTGGTTGATTACGTTCTGATTACGTTCAGGAAACGCGACATAATAGTCCATAGTAAACACACGTTAATATTGTTTTTCTCTCTTTTCTTTACTCTTGTGTTTCGCTCTTCTCTCTCGTTTTCACTGTTTAGCTCACGTGTTTTCTCTCTTCTCTTTTGTTTTTCTAATGTGCTCAGTACGCTGGAATCAAATAGTAAATACTCGCGCTCTGTAATGATGTAATTTACAGCCGCGCTTGGGTCGCGCTGCTCTCACTGCAAGTGACGCTTGGGCCAGTTTGATATGACTTGAATGTGACCTGCATATAAGTCTATGGGGTTGATGTGGTTGTTGCTTTCAGACTGAGTCAGATGTCCTCAGATCCGATATGGATCGGATTTGAAACTACCTCTGGATGTGGTTTTTCAAAATCGGATTTCATGTGACCTGAATGTGACATGTTTGGATTTAGACTATTTTAAAAAAATCGGATTCCACTTTTGAAGTGACCCAGATCTGATTCAGGCTAGATTTCAGTGGCAGTGTAAAGCCGGCCTTAGTGTCTGTCGGAAAGGAGACATGTCGGAATGGAGAGATGCACCCCTTGTGGTCTACAGACTGGGCCAGTTGTACAGAGTGTTTGTTACCAAGTTGCTTATTATTCCAACCTATAATGTTTACAGATACGTATTTTAATGTGCTCAGAAAGTTTACAATGAGTAATAGTTTGGATGTCATCCTGAATGACATTCAAAATGGAGTATCTGTAATTAAAAACAGTTGTGTTTGTAGGATTGCCAGCAATGGGAATCAAACAGGTGAATGTAATCAAGGTTCATTTATATTCAAGAAGACATGTCTGTCATCACGCAGCACGTTTCTGTTCACAGGAAATAATTTAAAAAATGGCTATTTAGGGACTTTTGATATAAAAATACCCAAAAATGATTTATGTTCTATTTTTTGGCATCTAGCATTAGGAATGCCCATATGATTACCACGGATAAGCTCTAAAAGTGTGAACAACGTACGTTTCATTTCACTAGGTCTTTAACAGTCCAACAGTTGACCTTGTACCAGTGAATTCATGACATGAAACTGTACCTTTTCCTATGCAACCTTATAATAAATAAATTCTTCAATCAATGAATCCAACTTTCAGGACCAACGTTTTTTAGTGTTTCTACGGTTTACTTGACCTCAAGAAAACTTTGACTATAGCAGCAGTTGGCAGCACAGCTTCTGCCAACACAATACAATACAGTAGGCAAAAGCGGCCATCAGAACACAATAGGTACAGTAATGCTATTAATTACCTTAGTTGAGTGGAAATTCTGTTCCTCCTCCTCTGAGTCACGGACTGATCAAGACTACTTGCTTCTGTAGACTACAACTCTTTTTTTGGCGGGCCCACCAAAGAAATCAGATATTATTTTCAGAGCCATGCTGTAAAAAACTAGCGATAACAGCCCTAAACAGACGGCAGGTCTCACTCACAGCTGAAGAGAGAAGATTCTTCATGCCTACCGCTAAATGTAAACAGGAAACAGCTGCCCTCAAGCACCTGATCTGATTGGGCAATCACGTAGCACGTCAGGAGGGGCAATAGAGTGTGGACTGATCCAGTGGGCATGTTCGCAATGCGCCACAAAAGACGCCACACGAGACACGTTGTGAGCTTGTCCTGATCTCCATATATGATATGTCCATATCTGGAGATGTCAGTCACCCACTTCTGACATCAGAGACTCTCTCGTAGAACCCCAGATATGGAGATAACTGACGTACCCATGTACATCATGGAACCCATCCTGGATCTCCATATATGGACTGTTGTTGTCAGCAGAGAGCCCCAGAGCATGGAGATGCTCGGGGGGCATCCCTACTAGATGTATGATACTGATTTACTATGAGACTGTGGCATTTTATGAGTTCAGTAGTTTATAATCTAGGCATTTAGCAGACATTCTTAATTCAGAGCGACAGTAGATTCTCAAAACGTTTATTTTGACCATCATAACTAAACATCATAACATAACTACGACCATATTCTACGCTGATTGGCCAAGGACTGGCTGGCCAACTCTGAAAACCAAATTTAGCTATGCTCTTAATACGGGCCATGGTGGAAGTCCTTACATGGGCAACTGGCGGCCCGGGGGCCACATGCGGTGCCCCCCACCTTCACTTAATGCGGCCCGCAGGTTAATACCTGAATACTGAATATATTATTGATTTCAGCTGTTAGAATTCCAAACATGCAAACATGACCCGCTTTAATTACTTCAGTCTCTATTAGTAGCTTAAGTATTAATATTTTTATGTCCAATGTATTTGTATTTAGGTTCATAAAGTTAACATGAGTATATAACTAAATGCATTTGAATTAAATCAAAATGTTACATTTAAGGATTCCAATTCAAAAGAAGCTAAACTGCGATGCGTTTTGAGCTTGTAGATCTGCTATTTTTGCTTCTTTTGTATGAGATACTGGATTGACAAAGTAGGAAATAGCAATATGCATTGTGGCCCTCTGGAGTGAAGGTGGAAATATAGTGGCCCTCGCCATCATCAAAGTTGCCCACCCCTGCCTTATATGGTCAGCACACATTCTAGTGAGGAGAATGAATGGAAAATGTACCAATTATATTTTTATTTGAATGAAATACAATCACTGAATATACCTTTAAGTGTCGAAGCTTTTGGTCGACTAAATCTACACAAGACAAGTTGTGAGCTTGTCCTGATCTCCATATATGATATGTCCATATCTGGAGATATTAGTCACCCACCCTGACATCAGAGACTCTCTCGTAGAACCCCAGATATTGACATAACTGACGTACCCAGGTACATCATGGAACCCATCCTGGATCTCCATATATGGGCTGTTGTTGTCAGCTGTTGTTGTTCATAGATAAACTTCAAATTCAGAGGAGGTCTTAAAAATTCCAAAAATAGCTGATCTACAAGCTCAATGTTCTGCCAATCCCCTGATAATCTACTGTCTTGCGAGAGTAAAGAGCTGGTCAGTTGTTCCAAGACCAGGACAGTATCCACATTGCTCCCCTTGAATATGAGCTTTGTGTATCGTCCAGACCCTAAATCTACAGGGTCGACTAAATCTACAGTTGATTTGTGTCGACCCCCAATCTATCTAGGTCGTCCTCAGACGAGCCCTCCATCGTTGTTTCCAGTCATCTCGGTTCTCCATACATCTGGCCAGCTCATTGGTGTTCTGTGTCCCTACGTCTTCCTTGAGTATGTCCACGTATGTTCTTGTGGGACGTCCTCGCGACCGGTGCCCATGTGTTGGTTCCCACAGTACCAATTTGCTGGCTGGAAGCTCCTGGTGTCTTTGGCAGTGTCCTGCTAGTCTCATTCTTCTGGTGGCAATTTTCTCGCTTACCCTTGGTATTCCCTCATACAGGCTCCTGTTGGTAACATGTGCGCTCCTGTTGATGTTGAGTACTGCACGCAACATTCTAGTGTAGCACCCATTTAGAGACTTCTGCAGGGTTGGCTTCAGGGTCCAGCATTCACTGCCATAGAGGAGAACAGACTCCACTGTTGCAAAGAAGAAGCTAAGTTTGATTTGGCGAAAACATTGTATTACACTTGGGTGCATGCTGAAAATAGCCGATCTACAAGTTCGCAATGCGCCACAAAAGACACCACACAAGACACGTTGTGAGCTTGTCCTGATCTCCATATATGATATGTCCATATCTGGAGATATCAGTAACCCACCCTGACATCAGAGACTCTCTCGTAGAACCCCAGATATGGACATAACTGACGTACCCATGTACATCATGGAACCCATCCTGGATCTCCATATATGGGCTGTTGTTGTCAGCTGTTGTTGTTCATAGATATAAACTTCAAAGTCAGAGGAGGTCTTAAAAATTCAGAAAATAGCTGATTTACAAGCTCAATGTTTTGCCAATCCCCTGATAATCTACTGTCTTGTTAATGGCAGGACGTGTGAAGATTTGAAATGGAACATGGGTAATGTGACCAAGTGCATAACAAATAAAAGTCATGAATGTGCTTGTATAGAAAGAGCCCTTCTGCATTTCAGAAGCAGGCAGTGGTAGCGCTGCCAGAATGCTCTCAACGGTGCTGCTTTAGAACACTCTTTGTGCGGGAGCTCACCTTGAACTTTTCAGGTGCTGGAGGCAGTAGAGAGTTTTTGTTGACTTTGACTCCAGATCCTGTCCATGTACCTGTATATCACCAACAGGAAAACACCCCCACCGGAAAAGAATCCAACTTACTACAGAGCACACGGACACAACGCTCGCTTTGGGCGTACGGAGATTGGAAGGCCATTCCCCCTCACCAAGACCGGGTCATACGCCATCTCCAAATCTACAAAACATATTTTGATGGGATAGTCAAACACACAGGCCCTCTCCAGGATCCTTGCAAGAGTAAAGAGCTGGTCAGTTATTCCAAGACCAGGACAGTATCCACATTGCTCCCCTTGAATATGAGCTTTGTGTATCGTCCAGACCCTAAATCTATAGGGTCGACTGAATCTACACTTGGTTGCATGCTGAAAATAGCCAATCTACAAGTTCGCAATGCGCCACAAAAGACACCACACAAGACACGTTGTGAGCTTGTCCTGATCTCCATATATGATATGTCCATATCTGGAGATATCAGTCACCCACCCTGACATCAGAGACTCTCTCGTAGAACCCCAGATATGGACATAACTGACGTACCCATGTACATCATGGAACCCATCCTGGATCTCCATATATGGGCTGTTGTTGTCAGCTGTTGTTGTTCATAGATATAAACTTCAAAGTCAGAGGAGGTCTTAAAAATTCCAAAAATAGCTGATTTACAAGCTCAATGTTCTGCTAATCCCCTGATAATCTACTGTCTTGTTAATGGCAGGACGTGTGAAGATTTGAAATGGAACATGGGTAATGTGACCAAGTGCATAACAAATAAAAGTCATGAATGTGCTTGTATAGAAAGAGCCCTTCTGCATTTCAGAAGCAGGCAGTGGTAGCGCTGCCAGAATGCTCTCAACGGTGCTGCTTTAGAACACTCTTTGTGCGGGAGCTCACCTTGAACTTTTCAGGTGCCGGAGGCAGTATAGAGTTTTTGTTGACTTTGACTCCAGATCCTGTCCATATATACTGTTTCACCAACAGGAAAACACCCCCACCAGAAAAGAATCCAACTTACTACAGAGCACACGGACACAACGCTCGCTTTGGGCGTACGGAGATTGGAAGGCCATTCCCCCTCACCAGGACCGGGTCATACGCCAACTCCAAATCTACAAAACATATTTTGACGGGATAGTCAAACACCCAGGCCCTCTCCAGGATCCTTGCAAGAGTAAAGAGCTGGTCAGTTGTTCCAAGACCAGGACAGTATCCACATTGCTCCCCTTGAATAGGAGCTTTGTGTATCGTCCAGACCCTAAATCTACAGGGTCGACTAAATCTACAGTTGATTTTTGTCGACCCGCAAAAAATGATATTACACTTGGTTGCATGCTGAAAATAGCCGATGTACAAGTTCGCAATGTGCCACAAAAGACACCACACAAGACACGTTGTGAGCTTGTCCTGATCTCCATATATGATATGTCCATATCTGGAGATATCAGTCACCCACCCTGACATCAGAGACTCTCTCGTAGAACCCCAGATATGGACATAACTGACGTACCCATGTACATCATGGAACCCATCCTGGATCTCCATATATGGGCTGTTGTTGTCAGCTGTTGTTGTTCATAGATATAAACTTCAAAGTCAGAGGAGGTCTTAAAACTTCCAAAAATAGCTGATCTACAAGCTCAATGTTCTGCCAATCCCCTGATAATCTACTGTCTTGTTAATGGCAGGACGTGTAAAGATTTGAAATGGAACATGGGTAATGTGACCAAGTGCATAACAAATAAAAGTCATGAATGTGCTTGTATAGAAAGAGCCCTTCTGCATTTCATAAGCAGGCAGTGGTAGCGCTGCCAGAATGCTCTCAACGGTGCTGCTTTAGAACACTCTTTGTGCGGGAGCTCACCTTGAACTTTTCAGGTGCCGGAGGCAGTATAGAGTTTTTGTTGACTTTGACTCCAGATCCTGTCCATATATACTGTTTCACCAACAGGAAAACACCCCCACCAGAAAAGAATCCAACTTACTACAGAGCACACGGACACAACGCTCGCTTTGGGCGTACGGAGATTGGAAGGCCATTCCCCCTCACCAGGACCGGGTCATACGCCATCTCCAAATCTACAAAACATATTTTGACGGGATAGTCAAACACCCAGGCCCTCTCCAGGATCCTTGCAAGAGTAAAGAGCTGGTCAGTTGTTCCAAGACCAGGACAGTATCCACATTGCTCCCCTTGAATAGGAGCTTTGTGTATCGTCCAGACCCTAAATCTACAGGGTCGACTAAATCTACAGTTGATTTTTGTCGACCCCCAAAAAATGATATTACACTTGGTTGCATGCTGAAAATAGCCGATGTACAAGTTCGCAATGTGCCACAAAAGACACCACACAAGACACGTTGTGAGCTTGTCCTGATCTCCATATATGATATGTCCATATCTGGAGATATCAGTCACCCACCCTGACATCAGAGACTCTCTCGTAGAACCCCAGATATGGACATAACTGACGTACCCATGTACATCATGGAACCCATCCTGGATCTCCATATATGGGCTGTTGTTGTCAGCTGTTGTTCATAGATATAAACTTCAAAGTCAGAGGAGGTCTTAAAAATTCCAAAAATAGCTGATCTACAAGCTCAATGTTCTGCCAATCCCCTGATAATCTACTGTCTTGTTAATGGCAGGACGTGTAAAGATTTGAAATGGAACATGGGTAATGTGACCAAGTGCATAACAAATAAAAGTCATGAATGTGCTTGTATAGAAAGAGCCCTTCCGCATTTCAGAAGCAGGCAGTGGTAGCGCTGACCAGAATGCTCTCAACGGTGCTGCTTTAGAACACTCTTTGTGCGGGAGCTCACCTTGAACTTTTCAGGTGCCGGAGGCAGTAGAGAGTCTTTGTTGACTTTGACTCCAGATCCTGTCCATGTACCTGTATATCACCAACAGGAAAACACCCCCACCGGAAAATAATCCAACTTACTACAGAGCACACGGACACAACGCTCGCTTTAGGCGTACAGATTGGAAGGCCATTCCCCCTCACCAGGACCGGGTCATACGCCATCTCCAAATCTACAAAACATATTTTGATGGGATAGTCAAACACACAGGCCCTCTCCAGGATCCTTGCAAGAGTAAAGAGCTGGTCAGTTATTCCAAGACCAGGACAGTATCCACATTGCTCCCCTTGAATATGAGCTTTGTGTATCGTCCAGACCCTAAATCTATAGGGTCGACTGAATCTACACTTGGTTGCATGCTGAAAATAGCCGATATACAAGTTCGCAATGCACCACAAAAGACACCACACAAGACACGTTGTGAGCTTGTCCTGATCTCCATATATGATATGTCCATATATGGAGGTATCAGTCACCCACCCTGACATCAGAGACTCTCTCGTAGAACCCCAGATATGGACATAACTGACGTACCCATGTACATCATGGAACCCATCCTGGATCTCCATATATGGGCTGTTGTTGTCAGCTGTTGTTGTTCATAGATCAACTTCAAAGTCAGAGGAGGTCTTCAAAATTCCAAAAATCGCTGATTTACAAGCTCAATGTTTTGCCAATCCCCTGATAATCTACTGTCTTGCTAATGGCAGGACGTGTGAAGATTTGAAATGGAACATGGGTAATGTGACCAAGTGCATAGCAAATAAAAGTCATAAATGTGCTTGTATAGAAAGAGCCCTTCCGCATTTCAGAAGCAGGCAGTGGTAGCGCTGCCAGAATGCTCTCAACGGTGCTGCTTTAGAACACTCTTTGTGCGGGAGCTCACCTTGAACTTTTCAGGTGCCGGAGGCAGTAGAGAATCTTTGTTGACTTTGACTCCAGATCCTGTCCATATATATCACCAACAGGAAAACACCCCCACCGGAAAAGAATCCAACTTACTACAGAGCACACGGACACAACGCTCGCTTTGGGCGTACGGACAAGAGTAAAGAGCTGGTCAGTTGTTCACTGTATCCACATTGCTCCCCTTGAATATGAGCTTCGCGTATCGTCGTCCAGACCCTCCATTCCAGTGTCTTGGTGTAAACTGAGCAGTGATCTGTACCTCAGTCAAAGCCTTGGACGCTGCCCTTCTGGCTGGTCGGTCTCTTGTATCCGGAAACCCCATACATGGAGATAATGGTATTATTCCATCCCAGAACCCCAGATATGGAGATAATCCATGTAGCCTTGTAAGGACGTAAGAGGACCCAATCTGGAGCTCCATGTATGGGGCTGACTGAAACATCCAATCCTGACATCATAGACCCCATCTTTGGGCATAACCAACACAGAAGGCTCCATATATGGTTGTGATTGACACACATGACGTCATCACGATGAGGTCAGTACCCAATATTTTAGTATAAAAGGCTGTGTCAAAGTGAAATTGTTGCCTCTTCTCGTAGACCTTCGGCAAGTTAACTAGTACTTGGAAAGTATTGGCTTTGAGACTTCACAGATCATCACAGCTGCGTTGAGACAACTGCATTCTTCCATACATCACGGGAACACAGCTTGCTGGACACTGTGTCATGAAAATGACAGGCCTGAAGGTCCTCCTGTCTTTAACCATCCTCGCGATGGTGGCAGGTATGGACCTGCCACCATGGTATGGACCACTTGGTATGGACCAACAATCTCCGACTAACTCAACCACCCAGTGTGGCTTACTCGATGGACCCGACTCACCTTCTCTACTTGACAATGGCTTGAATGGACCCGATTCTCACCGTACATGGAGCTCACAGGATGTCCCTGGACCTGACCAAAAGCCTTCGTGCACCTCAGACGATTCTCCTGATAACTACGTCATTGGAGGGGACCCTGTCGACATGTACCAGTCTATTGTCAGCGTGCAGTATAATGGAGGCCATCGCTGCTTTGGAACGGTTCTGACCGACCTAACTGTTCTTGTCCCGGCCCGATGCCTCAAATCCATCGACCCGAGGAAGTTGAAAGTGGTTTATGCATTCACCAAGAAGGATGGTGAGGGCCGTCAGACCAGAGCCATTGCTGATTTCAAAGCCAACTCAGGCTGGGATGAAAGTGGACAGAAGTGGACTCATGACGAGGCTGTGCTGATGGTTGACCGTTATGTCACTTTCGGTAGTCACATCAAAGCGGTTACCCTGGCAGACGAAGGAAGTATCTTCCCAAAAGGCTCAAAAGGCAGCACCTATGGCTGGCGTGACAACGGACAATCAAAGCTTGTCCATGTCCCTGTTAAAGCTATACTGTGTAAGATGCTCAACTAGTGGTCAGTAGCCCTATAGCAAACCGCGGTCGCGTTCGCGTCTTTCGCCCGTTTTTCGTACCTTCACACCCCCGCGTCTGCCTCCACAACGCCGAGAGCTATCTTTAGAGGGGTCCCTGGTTCCTGTGCGTTCAGGCATTCCGGAGAAACGGACTACTTCACCCTGCCTGGTAGGCGAGATTACCTTTTGAGTAAAGAGACACACGGGCGACTACAAATATGGCGACCCCACTTCAAGATGCGCTGTGATTGGCCGGTAGTGTACCATGTGTGCATGATCGGCGATGTGATTGGGCAACGTATACACAACGTATACAGATGATGCAGATTACGTCATTTTGGCGCGAAATCCGGTCCACGGCCAGGATCATAGAAAACATATAAAGAGAAGGCTTCAGAAGCTGAAAATAACGGAGTGGGTGTTCTAAAACTTTAGCGATTTAACAGTTAGGACAATTTTAAGATTTGTTTTATAAAAAAAGTTACATGGTACAACTTTAAGGTGTCTGACCATCTGCGATGCAGCGCTATGCACAACGATATGGTGACTGACGACATGATCTGTGCCACTGGTCCTGACTGGGAGGACGCTTGCGAGAGTGATCTGGGATCCCCACTCTTTATGGAACAAGGACAAGGGGACGACTGGATAATGGCGGGCTTCATAATTAGAGGTCCCCAAATCTGTGCCTTACCATTTGTTCCCGTCGTATACTGGAAACCGAGCAGGTTCATCAAGTCCGCCATCGAAGAGCTGACGAGAGACCGCTGTGGGATTGCGAATCGTCCTCCTCGCCCAGGTGGTCAACCTCGGGTGGATGGGTCAGTGGAGGCTCCTCCACATGCCTGGCCCTGGGTAGGATGGATCCATAGCCCTCTTTTTGGGTTTAGGGGAAGCGCTGTACTTCTGAACAGGTATTACGCTGCCTCATACAGCCAGCAAGTCGATGTAGGAGATTGGTTGGAGCTGGGAGTCCACAATCGGTGGACTCCCACCGCTGAGAGGTACAGAATTTCAAGGGTGATCAGTCATCCTCATTTCGATTGGGAAAGAAGATCAAATATGATATATTTGCTCCAACTGGGCTGGCCGGTCCAGTTCAACAAGAATGTTCACCCAGTGTGTCTACCCTGGGACAGAGACGTTACTCCTGTTGACAAGAGATGTATGGTCGCTGGATGGGGAATGTTAAGCCACCCCTATCTTCATGACAAGCTCCAAGAGGCCTCTCGCACACCCCATCACCATCGGTGCATTGAAGACTACAGTGGTCGGTTTGATTACGCCACTATGTTTTGTGATGAACCAGGACCTGCAGGGGTGGCCTATTACCCTGATCAGGGTGGACCTCTGATGTGTTCCAACAAGGACAAGGACAACGACGTCTGGACGCTGTATGGTACCATTTTGACCAAGGCTCATAAGAATCAAAATCAGTACGGCAGAGTCACGGGCATGCTGTCCTGGATCAAGAGAAAAATCGCCTACCCTGGCTGGAAAGTCTCTTTGAAGAAGTTTGATGGTCACTGATCATCACAGGTGAACCTCTGGATTAATCTGCAGGGGTTTGGAGAGAGAGACTAGCCTTGGCTAGTAAAAAAAAAAAGGAGAAAAAGGGGAAAAAGTATTTTAAAAACATTTTTTAATTGATATTGATTTTTTGAAAAATAAAAAGACAAATACATATTTATGTCACCAAAAAAAGCTTTAGAAAGGACCTCGGGGGTCTTAGAACCCCCACGTTTTGTTTTTGTTTGTTTATTTGACATTTTAGAAAAATAAAGCATTTGAAAAAAAAGGTTTGATTTAGAAGGCATTTGTAGAATCAGCCTCAGGTCCGCTTTTTTTTCTCCCAGCGTTAAATGTATTATTATTATTAGATTAGCATTAGATCGATTGATAGATAGAAAGATCGATAGATATAGATAGATAGACAGACAGACAGACAGACAGACAGACAGACAGACAGACAGACAGACAGACAGACAGATAGTACTATAATAACATAAAAACAATCATAATCATAATAATTAAAACACATTTATTATCAACAATAATAATAATAATAATATCTGGAATTAATATAGCACATCTATCTACTGAGAGCTGCAGATAGATAGATAGATACATCTATCAATAGAAAGAAAGAGAGATAGATAGATAGATAGATAGATAGATAGATACACAGATAGATAGATAGATAGATAGATCTATCAATAGAGATAGATAGATAGATAGATAGATCTATCAATAGATAGATAGATAGATAGATACTGTACAAGAGGCGAACATTGTGAAAATAGCCGATCTACATAGATAGATAGATAGATAGATAGATGCTGTACAAGAGGCGAACATTGTGAAAATAGCCGATCTACATGCTCACAACGCCTCGTGTTGCGAGGCGTTGTGAGCATGTAGATCTGCTATTTTCACAATATTTATCTGCGGAACCGATTCACATTAAATGTAATAACTACAGAGTTCCAACTGCTTGTCAGAGTGGGGGTCCCCAGTTCAAATATGTTTATTTTGGGGGTCACTGCCTAAAAGGTTTTGAGAACCCCTGGTATAAAGCATTAAAAAATTCATCCACCAGGGGCATTGACAACTCATTCTTATGACTTTCTATCTAGCCAAACTTTATAAACTATATATTTTTAAAGAGAAAACAATAAAAAAAAATAATAATAATGCTGGTTCGCCCATGGTGCCATATAGCCTGGGACCGCCACTGCATTGACTTCAGAATGCCACACACAAAACCAAAGCAAGCATTAGGCCTCAGTCATCCAGCGAGGATGTGTTGAATGTCTGTAAGCTTGTGGAGGGAAATGTGACATTGAGATGGCGCGATAACGCTTGAATGGCCCAAAGGGGTTCAAAAGCCTCATTTGCGCTACATGAGTCAGAGCCAAGTTGGGTGTCAAAAAGGGAAGGCCTGGCTTTGACCTTCGCCAGAGAATTTCCTCTGTGCATTCAACAGTTCTTTCACATGAAGCAACAATGGCTGCTTTTTTTTACCCATTAAGACCTGAGGCCAATTCAAATGTCTTAAAAATCCTAGTTAGTTTTCTGAAAAACATATATTGCTAAAGCAGTGGTCGGCAAACCTTTTTGCTGTCAAGGATCCCCACATAATCCTCATTATTTATCTATCAGTCATTTAAGTTCTCCTCGTGGCACAAGAGAACAACTTAATCATTTCTTCTTGTTTGTCAATTCATGCTCATAATTTGAAATTAACGATGTCTTTTCATGCATTGAACTTTCTGGATCTGTTGATCACCAGGGGAGAAGATGATGCACTGTACACTGACCTTTACAAAAAACCTACTGATCGAAACAGCCTACTGAGGGCAGATAGCTGTCATCCAATGCCTCTAAAAAACAGCCTGCCTTACAGCCAATACTGCATTCTGAGTTAAACGCATATGCAGCAAACGATTTGAAACGGCACCTAACGAGCATGCAGTCCAAATTCAAAGAACGGGGCTACTCCAATACCCAGATTGACAACAACGCCTTACATAAAATTTATGACAAATCTACTGTAGGTCAGAATTATTCCATTTATTGTTTGATCCGCTAAGTAGCCTACTACTGCTGTGCATTTGATGTATTAATGTTGATGTATTACCTTGCTTATTGTAAATCGCCCCTGTAAATCAGCTACACTGGCGTAAATAGCGGGACGCAGACAACGCTATTGCGTGGGGGCTGAGAGTTGTTTGGGGCCCAGTGGCCGAGTAAGGCCGACCTGTGATGTCGGTAAAATCTAATAACATTGGGCCGCATTCAGTGCAGAGTCAGCTTTTGCGCCGATTTCCTCCGAAACGGTCTGATGTTTGCCTGTGTCCATGTATGCCCATATATGGAGATATCATGCCCATATATGGAGATGCGGGGAACGCGCATGCCGAATTTGAAGCCGGTGGGGAGAACGGTACGTGATGTCAGAGCCTTTTATGAAGTGATGTCACAATGAGTCAGCGCTCGCGCCGATTTCCTCAGAAACAGCCTGATGTCAACAATCAGCTCTGCATACGGAGATTCCGAACATTTTGCGCCGTTTTCGGAAAACCTCACATCGGGTCGGGTCGAGGCCCGGCACTGCACTCCGTGCCGCGGCGGGGAACGCGCGTGCCGTGATACGCGGATTACATACACACACGCAGAGATTTTGTCGCATTTATAGATAGATAAACATCTTGTTTGACGGTGCTGCCGGGCTGTTTGTAGTACCATTTAAGAATGAACATTCTTAAACATTTTGTTTTCTAATTTCTGAATTTCTTAGATTTCTCTTTTTTATTTTTTTATGAAATTAGAGCTTAGTGTGTAGTCGACCGACCGACCAATCTGTCCCGTTCAGGACGAACTGCTCTCATACCGCTGGGTGACCAGAAGTGGCACAGCGTGTGTGATGAGAGAGAGGTGACGTGTGTACCTAAAGCTATACTTCGGTCTGTGGCTGAGAGTTATGTTTCATTAGTACAACGGTGCATGGCCGGAATTATGTTATATTAGTGCAACACTGTATGGCCGGAGTTATGTTTCACTGTCACTGAACTGCATCCCCTAGCCCCCCCCTTTCGGGGGTGTGATCCGGTCAGGAGTGGAAACCACTCTACGTCATGTTGTAGTCCTCAAAGACTACAAGTCAAGTTGGCCGGAAAGTCAAACCGGATTCAGTTTTAACCCAAAATAATTCCCCTGCAAGGACATATTTTTAGGGCCTACCTAATAAACCCTTTGATGCGGTGTAGTTTTGCTTTTGGAAAATTTGTTTGGTTTATGCATCTTTTAGTTCAACTCCTATAGCGACTGGCAAGACTACACTAGGCTACTCGAGCATTTTAATAGGACGCCACTTCTGCTTGTGGTTTCTGCCTAGAACGGATCAAATGGCCTGGTAAACAAATACCAGGCTTTCCTCCGAGAAAGTCTGGTGACCCGAGGTTAGCATCATGGTTAAAGGTGGACTATGTTGTTTATAACAGCCAGTGCTAAACTTGTCTACTAGCTACTGCACATTGCCTGGGTAAAACGGCCACACAATGGAAGCAGAATTTTCTGTTTTACAAACAAAAGTTAAAGTGAGTGGTTATTCAAAATGGGCACCATATGGAAACAATCTCCAAACGACATTAGTGCTTGTCCAAACCGCTTACCGCAAACGGAGACCATGGCTGGCCTGGTTGGTCCGCTCAGTGTCTGGAGTGATGGATGGACAGACAACCGTTATATTTCACTTCACATCAGCCAAGCTAAAGTTTTTTTGGCGGTTGTACCGAATGAACATAAACAGTGAGGTATGATTTTAAGAACACATTTGTATAGCCATAGAACAGAAACAGACCACATGTGGGGTTTGATTGCGGTTATTTGGGATTCCTGCGGCGGGTTCGTTCCGCTCGAGTCATTTGCTTGGCCAGATGGAATGGTCAGAGCTGGTCTGAAGCAGCTCAGGGACACATTGTGGGCTTGCCGTCCCTCCCGGTTGCCTCTCATTCACCTTCACACTTTTCTTCCTATCGCCAAAATAAAAGTCTGGGTTTCCGAGGCTACCTTCACACAGAAACATTGTGTAGACTTTCAGTGGCAATATCACATAAATCCCTTAAGCCCCAGGATCCATTCTGGGGGAAAACTTTAGCAGAAAAGAGTAGGTCGACAAGGTCATACGACGCGTTACTTGACGATCGACTATTATCAGGGAGAATGTAATACTTAACCCACCTTTAAGAATTTAGATGGAGAGTGAAAAACATGCTTGAGGAGTTGCATGACATTTTCTTCAGAAACTGCTGGCTCTTCTATATCCGGTTGCTGGCAGGAGCTTTGTATCTCCATATTTCAACTTTTTATGTTTTTTTTTTCTTTCTTTTTTTCAGTTCACGCCCTACTTCATCAAAAAGACAGTTTTTGATTGATTGACTTTTAGTCAAAGATTTTAACAACACGGCGGGGGTACAGTGAAACACGTGGGCTAAACTGATAAAATCAACTAATTCATCAACAGAGCATAATATTAACACATTAATACAAGTCATATAGACATACAAATAGCTAAACAAACAAGATACATTTGCAACTCGGAGCACAGGTCTCTGCCACGCCAGTAGAAGTAAATCTTAGCCAATCAGGATGGAATATGAAAATCAAACAGTCAAATGACTATACAGAAAATGTGAACCGATTTGTCTGATGACAAAACTGTAGGAGTAATAGCACAAAATGTAGGCCTATTTAGCATGAATTGACTACGTCTAATTGCACAATAGCGTTGTTGTCGGGCAAAACCTCTTATCTCCATGTTTTCTTTTTTTTGTTTTTGTAAAGTAACGGACCTACTTGACCATACTACAGCATCACATTTTTCATTTTCATCATGAAAAGTAAAACATCTCTTATATCTAATCTCTTATAATCATGTTATCAAGGCGGATTTGTCCAATTGTTCATATCCCACCCTGATTGTCTACGTTTTTGGACATACAGAATGAGGTTTTCACCCGACAAGTGACAATTATTTCCCCACCTCTACAGCCATTTGATAATGACTTCAACGCGTCTCTTCTCGGCGAGCTCTGAAATCTCTATACCAGTAAGACTCCCTAATCGGGAGATAAGCGACCGTAGGTCACTTATCTCCACAAATAGAGCAAAAATTTGTTTTTCCAAAATCTTCCTGAGCATGTTGATGACATGAGTGTAGACATACTGTGTAGTGATTTTTGTGATTTTAGGGCAAAATCTGAATTGGCCTCATGGTGGCGCTAGAGGGCCATGTGAGAAATGAGGGGTGGGGTCTCCGCGCCGCCAAGGCGGACGAATAGGTACCGGCCCCGGCTCTCCCGGTCGCTCCTAGCCCGAGTTACGGCATTTTATGTGAGCTGCAGTGGCAGGGGGTCCTCCACTGGGGGCGCCACCACTTTTGCATCCGTTCTGGAGCACCAGGAGTGGGTGGTCCCCGGGAATGCCCCGTGAGCAGGCCCGTTGGGGTGGTCATTTGGTAATTTTTGCACATGTGCTCATTTTTTACACTTGGGGGTCCCTGGAGCTCCGGGGGTCCTTGGAGGTTGTAGTTTGGCAGGTAAGGAGTGTGTGTGCAAAATCTGGCATGGATCGGGGCAACGGTTGCGGAGATATGAGCAGGGCAAAAGTGTGACGTGTGACGTGTGTGACGGACGGACGGACGGACGGACAGACGGACACCTCGAGCAGCTTTCTGTAGTAAGTGCGACCTACGGTCGCAACCACAGGCACATGCACACATAGACATCAAAGGGGGCTTGAGCCCCTGCCCTTTTGTCTGTCTGTAAAAGGTGCCCTCTCCAGACCATGAATGCAGTTTTTACTGTGGTGAAAGAAATGCAAATGCCCTCTTTCCATGCCATACCCGAAGGCAGCATTCAAGAGAATTGCCTTGTCCAAACTCTCCTGAACTTGAATGCAGCATCTTATGTTGAAAGAATTGCCCTCTCTGTGTAGAAATCTATGCCGTTACGCCACATCTCCGGTATTCACTTGCTTATGCTTAGTCTTGTGTGGTATCAAGCACCGAAAATAGCCGACCTCCAAGCTCACAACGGGTCGCAGCGCGACCCGTTGTGAGCTTGGAGGTTGGCTATTTTCTATATTTTTGGAACAGTGTCAGCATAAAGGAGCCTTTCTCTGCGGTGGTGGTAATTGTGCTTGGTGTGGTGTTGAAGGCCTCCTGCCTCCTTCCTTGGCCTCAAACTCTGGACTCATGCCCTTCCTCCCACTCTCCCACAGAGCCAGGGGTGTCGCACCAAATTCTGGGCCCTGGGTACAAGGATTCACTGGATTATTTTGTGCTTTAACTATTGAAAAATAGCAGATATATAAGCTCACAGTGCGGCACTGAGTGCCACGCTATGAGCTTGTAGATCTGCTATTTTTTTTTAATCGTGAAAATTTGGGCAAGTGTGAAGTGTCAAATCCTTCTAAGGTATTTTGAGAAAAAAGAAAAAAAAAAAAAAAAAGAAATACTATGTTTCTATGTCAGTGGTGCTCAAACATTTTCATGTGATGGACCCCCAAAATGATATGTATTTGAGAGCTTGTAGATAGTCTATTTTCAAATGAATAGGGCTAAATTGGTTTATGTATTAGAATATTATAATTTATATCTGTAAAGTAACTAGTAACTAAGGTTTTCAAATAAATTTAGTGGAGTAAAAGTAGGCCTTTTGGAAATTGGAAATACTCTTTTTTTTCTTTTATCCATTTTGTAAAAAGTAACAGTTCTGGGACATAGACGGTTTCCACCACCCGACAGCGACGAAATACTGTATAAATCGTTTCTGTCGGGTGGATTGACGACTTTATTAGAAGTTTGCATTGGAAAAGGTACAGTTTCATGATGGTACAGTTCACTGGTACAAGGTCAACTAAGGAAACCTCATACTGTAGCCTATATCCAAAACTACTTTCCAAATTCAACAACAGCAGATCCTCAGATCCGCAGACGCTTCGGGCCAAGTTTTCGATGCTCTTGTGTGACGCTGTAGTATGATCAAGTAGGGCGTTAACCCCCCCCCCCCCCACCCCTGCAAAAAAAAGAAAAATACTAAATATATAAATCACACCTAGTGTGAAGTGAGCAGTGCTATGTATCAGTTAATTGCATCTAAGTCTGCCACTAGCCAATCACAGCGCGTCCTGCCACGCGTGGCCAATGGGACCCTGGGTGTACCACAATCTTGGAGCCGTTTGTGCCAAGATGTCGGCCCTATCTAGTAGGCCACGCTTCAGTTTACTTTAGGGCCTGGACATTTCTGAACACCAGTTATTCCCAGCAGTTTGGGACCCGGACAAAGCCAGATGTTGGAGCTATAGCTCCTTCCGGGAGCGGCGCTCAAAAACCCCAACACGTGAAAATATGGAGATGTAGAGGTTTGGCCCCCGACAGCAACGGTGGGCCGAAACCTCGTATCTCCAAGTCTCAAGTTCGTATGTTTTTTCACCAAGTAAAGCCCTGCTCTCATCATACAAGGCCGTCGCACAAAAGTAGTGAAAATAGCAGATCTACAAGCACACAGCGCCACGCACCGCGAGGCGCTGTGTGCTTGTAGATAGGCTGTGCTTGTAGATAGTCTAGTTCATTTCTAAAACAATAAATACAAAACGAAAGGTTTTGGACATACAGGGTTTCCACCCGACACCGACGATATGCATGCCTTCCTCCTATAGCAACAGCAGTCCATATTCCAGGGCTCTCCAGCTCTCCAGCCACAGGCTCCTGCTGTGCCTCTGGCACAGCTTCAGAGGATGACAGATGACAAGCTGATGGATGGGGGTGTCGCACCAAATTCTGGGCCCCGGGTACAAGGATTCACTGCGGGGCCCCTGTGCTTTAACTATTGAAAAATAGCAGATATACAAGCTCACAGCGTGGCACCGAGTGCCGCGCTGCGAGCTTGTAGATCTGCTATCTTTTGAAAAATCATGAAAATCTTTGAATATTTCAAATCCTTCTGAGGTTTTTTGAAAAACCTATGTTTCTATGTCAGTGGAGCTCAGACCTTTTCATGTGAAGGACCCCCAAAATGGTATGTATTTGGCCACGGAACCCCATCTCAAAATATTGAGTTCCAGGGACCACCCAGAAGCAAAATTTGAGTTACAAATGTTCGCTTAAAAAATTCATTATATTCAATGATTTGCACAAATTTTCACGACTTTTCAAAAATAGCAGATCTACAAGCTCGCAGCGCGGCACTCGGTGCCGCGCTGTGAGCTTGTATATCTGCTATTTTTCAATTGCTGAAGCATTAAGGCCCCTCCACCACTTTGGGCCCTGGTAACTCAGTCCCACTTTCCTACCCCTTGTGACGCCCCTGCTGATGGATGGGGGGCGGTGTGGCGGTGTGGTGTGGTGGGGGTCTTCACTGCAGGACGATGTGTTCCTGCCGCGCTGCTGCATCGTGGGTCCCAGGTGGACATCCTTCACATGGAAGTAACGTGTTTCCACATCTCCCATCTCTGGGGGGGTTTAGGGCTATCGTGAGTACAGTAGATGAGGCATTTGACGAAAGTGTGCGGATAGATCCCCTGTGAAAGCAGCGGCACGCCGAAGGGGCTAAACACAGAAGTGTTCATTCGCGGTCAGAGCGCCTGTGGGGGGCTTTTTGGGATTATGCCGATTTTATTCACTAGTAGATTGCGCAGCGAATAATCATGACACCATCATCACCACCACAGCTGTATTAGAATAGGGCTTAGAGTTGTTCATTCATAGTGTAAGTACTGTTTTCCATTATAGTGGAGTCAAATGTACGCCATTGTCTTTGAACTGGATAGTGGAATGAAAATCATGGGTTAAGGTATCAAAAAAACACAATTACTCAAGTAAAGTACAGATTGTCAAAGTACTACTCACTTAAATGTATTTAGTTACTGTCCACTGTCTAAGACACTGCATGTGGCTGGCTGAAGATAGAAGACAAATCCTATTTCATTAATTAAATCACATTTCACTGGACGTTCGATAAAAATTTACTTCAAAGTTCATAAAAACCAAGGCGTGTCATTTCCCCCTCTTTCTTGTGTGTCTGTCTGTCTTTGGACTTGAGATCAATACTGTTCCCCTTCAAATGGAAATAACATATAGATGGTGAATCTATAAGCAGGGGTGTAAATTTCGATCCATTCCATTCTAATGATTATACTGGGCCAGCGTCTGCCTTGTGAGTCCCCTGAGGATGTCCTGTTCCTTTCCATCCCTGATGGAAATGCCCCCACGAGAGGCAGTATGGCCCTTGGGAGTTCACCCTTCCAGGAATCTGTGTTGTCTCTGTGTATGTGTTTAGCATAGTATAGGATGGATAGATAGATAGATAGATAGATAGATAGATAGATACGGTAGATAGATACGGTAGATAGATTTGTAGAGAGTACAAATGTCCTGTTCCTCACAAGAAAAAAATGTTTGTTTTATGTTTTTTTTAGGGCATGTCAGTATCATGTCAGTATCATGTTAGCATCATGGTCAGTATCATGTCAGTATCGTGGTCAGTATCATGTGTGCATCATGGTCAGTATCATGTCAGTAACATGGTCAGTACCATGTCAGTATGACAGTATCATGTCAGCATCATAGTAAGTATCATGGCAGTATCATCAGTATCATGGTCAGCATCATGTCAGCATCATGTCTCTTAGGATAGGTAAGGGAGCCTAAAAAACGAAACAGAAAATATGTATACACAACTAAACTGATGTCTTTGGACCTAAGGAGGGTCTTTCATTCTCATAATGAATAGGGACAGTCTACTTTCAGACCAATCATCTCATCTGTTTGCAATCCTATGTCTAGTGTAGGGAGCTCAGCTCACCACAAAGAACATTACCATATAGGCTACAATAATTTCTCTCAAGTTACCTTGTCAATTAGTAGGAATCTCTCCCAGCATCTCTCGGCTCTTGAGCGTTGGTCTGCTTTGAAACTGGGAGATCAACATCTGCATTCGCCAATACATTTAGATTATGCAAATCACAAACCCTAGTGTGGGGAAAACTTCAAATAGCTGATCTAAAAACTTTGGCTATTTTCGGCAAGGAGATTTTTTTCAGAGCAGGGGTCTTTTCCTAGCCTAGTAAACTGACTCCTCCTGTCTTCTGATATCCTTAACACCCAAGGGGCCAAACTTGTTCAGTAACGAGACAAGGCCACTGGAGGTCGCTGTGCCAAAACTCAGTTGTCTCGTCTCTCAACGAGACAAAGGGTTAACTTTGTTACATGCAGCTGCATCCGTCCTGTGTACCCTGTGAGAGACGCTGGTGCATACGTCATAACGTGGCTCGCACAGAAACAAAATGGTGCATCTAGGCTGCATTGATTTCTATTCTATGCTGAAACATAAAAAGGGCTCCAACAGGGCGGGACCCCTATAGAGGTCCCGCCCTGTTGGAGACCCCTGGTTTAGTAGGGAAAATGGAGATATATTTTGACACTTGCTTTGGCAATGTAAACGTATGTTTATCGCATGCCAATAACTCTTTGAATTGACTTGAATTGTGTTAGATCTGTTTTCATTATGGGAGGGATGGGGTGGGGGTCCAGTTTTGTATTTTGGAGGTTTTGGCTTTGCCTCGGAATTCCCAGCTTAATGAGGCGTCGAGGAAAGGATGCAGGAGGTCGAGCCAGAAGTCCACATAATGTAAAACTGCTGGTGATTACAGGACGGGCCAGCGACGTGTCCACATGTGCTACAGGATCTCATTCAGCGCCTCAACCCCGCTGGGTATGGCTCCCCCCACGGGACGGTGATGTCACTGCGCTTGATTGCGCACAGACTGCCTGTGTGAACCTCAGTGGTATGGTCGAAACAAGTATAGGCCTATACTCATTATTATTTTTGGAGCTGTGTGAAACACAGGCTCCCTATACGTGGCTGTGTGGGTCTGTGTGTGTGTGTGTGTGTATGTAGCCTGACTTCGGCGCGTAACTAGTGCCGCACCATTTACGCCACTCGCGCAATATATACATCAAAATGTGCGGCTCGGCCGGGAATGGTGTTCTATTACCTTTCGTTCCGATCCGCCTTACCATGCCGACGTAATCGGCAAAAAACGACGCTTAATTGTCCCCATTGACTTATAATGGGACAATGCAAGAAATCACTTTCAAGTATTTTTCTCTCGTAAACCATAGGAGCTACAGTTTCAAACCTCGGAGAGGAGATTCATAATGATTTTAAGAATGAATCGAAAAATAATTACATCACTCGGCCTCATGGTGGCGCTATAACGGCCCACTTTACGTTTTGCCCCGTAACTCTTGAACCGTGGATCGGAAAATTAAAATTCTTTTTTCCCTGGATTCCTTGGATCAAGACGCATCTCCTCATATAGGCCACGCCCATTTGCGCCAGGATAGATTTTCCGCCATCTTGAATTTTCTCCAAAACACACTTTTTGCTCCTTTTCCTACATATTTTCTTCAAATGTCACAAAAATCGGTACACATGATCTACACACACACACACACACACACACACACACACACACACACACACACACACACACACACAGCTCCACTTCACACGGGTGTGATTTTTACATAAGTAAAAGTATCAATACTGCTACGGAGAAATGTTCTGTAAGAACATTTTGATTACTGTTCCAGTAATCAAAATTTACTTGAGTAAAGTTTCAAAAACTTTTGTACGTTACAAGATACAAAATATTCTTTGAGACACACATACGGGGCACCATTTTTTATTCGGATGAAAACAACACAGCATTCACCAATGGATTTCATAACAGAAGTTACAGAACATATATGTTGTTACATTTAGTGGGTTTATTAGACAGCGGTGGTTTATTAGACAGATATCTTGTGTTGCGTATAGAGCATCGCAGCGGAAGTGGATTCCTGGGGTCACTTAATATTCCCCATTCATTTTCGCCATAGACTTTTACAAAAATATTTATAACAATTATGTTAAGCCTCGAACCAAGCCATCCAGGATGGAGGTGAATCATGACCATATAACCTTTTTTTCTATGAAAAGAACATTTTGAAAATCGCTAAACAAAGGGTAGTTATTAAATGTAGTATATCAAATAATGTAATATTAAAATATGTTTTCACATAGGATCAAAGGTTATATGATCATGATTCACCTCCATCCTGGATGGCTTGGTTCGAGGCTTAACATAATTGTTATAAATATATTTGTAAAAGTCTATGGCGAAAATGAATGGGGAATATTAAGTGACCCCAGGAATCCACTTACGCTGCGACGCTCTATAGCTAACTAAAGAGTGTTGCGTCCATTGATAGGTTCATTGATATTAATGAGGGTGTCCGCGGCTGTTTTGACGCTCGCCGTCCACAGCCTATCTGATGCTAATTCTCTCATAACAAGTTTGGCCACATAGACTTTCATTCATCAGCGGGGTGGGGGGATAACCAAAGGGGATAACCGCCTCAGACCCTCAGTGGCTGCTGGGCCGCAAACGGCCCGCGGGCCGCCAGTTTTACAACCTTCGTTTACAGGGTCTTTAATGTCAAGGCTGCTCTACAGCACCACTTGGTCACCCGGCGGTATTGCTGTTGCTACTCATAGGAGGCGTATGAGTATACTGCATACAGACATACACACTCGGTCAAGCACTGGAGCGCTGAGGCACCACTCAAAAAGAGTAGGCCTACATGTAGCCACAGTGATCAATTAGGGCCCATCATCACAGCTCATGCCAAGTAAGTAGAGCAAATCTATCCAGTGCTACCAGACCGCTCGGTGGGCCATCACACAGCTACTCACTCTCATCCTCTCTCTGCAACAGATGGCGTGTCTCCTGCATACTGCGTGCGTGTGTGCGTGCATGCGTGTGTTGCGGGTTAGGTTACTGCGCTGTGTGGATGCCTTGCTGCCTGTGTCTTAAAACTTAATTTGAACCACACACACACACACACACACACGCACACACACACACACACACACACAGTGTGTTCTTTGGGTTGGTATTGGCATGCCTCCAATAACCTCGGCAAAGACCGTTCACAAACTCGCAATCAAGGACACTGAATTAATTAATCAGTGGGTGTTGATAAAAACAACTAATAGTCATCTAACGGTGAGCAACACAGAATGTCTATGCTCTGAGTCTGATCTTTAAACCTCTACAACACCATGCATCACACTGTCACTGTAAGCAGACTCTTACTATTAAATATTTTGTATGTTGTAATAAAAGTGAAATACTCCCCACAAAACTATGGTTTAGTGATGAGTCCTCACTTTTCACAGCTTTGTGGGGGGGGGGGGGGGGGGTTTAGCCCAAGGAATGTTTTTCGAGCAAAACAAATGCTTGCATTGGATTCAGAATCATGAAAAGTTTCCCAAGGGAGTCCCAAGTTCAGAGGTGATAGTAGACACCTTTATGAACACATTTGTGAAGAAAGCTATTGGTAAGCATTTGGTTCCCAGATTGGTCAAAGACTCGGCTAACTTTCCCTAACTAGTAGGCAACCTTAGGCACGGCTGCCAACAATGGCACAGGGGAGGGTGATCACTGGCACACTGGCAGTCTAATGATCATTTATGTCCTGACAATCAAAATATGTCAGAATTTCTGATGGGGTGTGATTAACATTTGTGTTGATATGGTACACTGACTAAATTAAAAACATGACACTTCATTTCAAAAAGGTTGCTAACCCCTGGTATAGACTATATCCTGAAACTGTTACGGTATTCATCCAGGCGAGACATGAATCCATGCTTTAAAAGGATCCCTGGCTAATCTTTCACTCAATAGGGGAAATGCCTGTCGCAAGTTGATGATGTCATAATGTCATGTGTCATTTTTATGGCATGCATGTGCAAAATGCATTATGCACATGCATGCCATAAATTCCATAGGGAGAGATCACAAATTACATTTACTAGAAGAAGGGCGGCCGAGCGTCTAGTTGGCGACCTGGCCAACTCGGGAACAATGTTAATAGGGAATGAATGCCCTGCCCCTTAATGCAATCCCCATTATACCTGTTGTCATAGGATCTGTTTTGACCATCTGTTTGCGTACGTGTCCATTTATGCCCATATATGGAGATATCTGTCTGTCTACGTCCATTTTAAGCCCATATATGGAGATCTCTGTAGGACCCGTTTTGACCATCTGTTTGCCTGTGTCCATTAATGCCCATATATGGAGTTATCTGTCTCTAAGCGTCCATTTTATGCCCATATATGGAGATCTCTGTAGGACCCGTATTGACCATCTGTTTGCCTGTGTCCATTTATGCTCATATATGGAGATATCTGTATCTGTCTTTCTGCATTCATTTTATACCCATATATGCAGGGCCGGACTTACCATTGGGCAAGGGTGGGCACGCGCCCAGGGGCCTCAGGGGGAGGGGGGCCCCCGATTTATTTATTTAAAAAAAAAAAAAAAAAATACCCCAAAAAATGTAGTAGGCATGATCGCGATCGCAAAATTCCATGTTTAACCCCCATACAAACCCCATCTTTCAAACATGGCAGCCATGTTTGTTTACATTTCAAGAAAACATGCTAGCTAGCTCATGAATGCCTGAACGGATTTCCATTCAGATTTTTTTGTTTGAAAGCTGTGAACAGTGTGCACACACGTGATGCATATGATCTAGGCATGGGCGTGCATGATCCGTGCACTATGAATTACATGGAAGTCTATGGAGAGGGAGGTGGTGTGGAACTTGGAAGCCATTTGAAAATACCCTGAATGAGTTAATTTAATGATGACATTTTAAAATATTGCAATCCAAATAAAGTGATATTTGTGTTTAGTTACAGTACATTTTGTGTTATTATGGTAATAACATTGAGAGCTTCTGCTCTGCTGGCTGCACTGCATGTAGCTGCCCTGAAAGCTTAGTGCAGTCTAAAGCCCGCCCACTCTAATGTATCCGGTACTTTCCACACACATAGGCTACACACATGCACGCAAACCCCACTTCTGTATCCGCTTCAGACCCTTCCAATGAGCCAATGAGGATACACAGTCAGATTATACACGGGCCGGTCCGGAGGTGAGGTCACGGTGTGGTCAGATGGACCGGAGGTGGAATTTTTGCGCGCGCACGAGGGCCTCTTTATTTCCCCTTGCCCAGGGGCCTCATGTCTTATAAATCCGGGCCTGCATATATGGAGATCTCTGTATCTGTTTGTCTGTGTCCCTTTATTCCCATTATGGAGATCTCTGTATCTGTCTGTGCCTCCGACTGTGTTGCAGACACAGTGCCGGTTCCCCATGTAATGCAAACCCCATTATACCTGTTGTCATATATGGACACAGGCCATATGTTTGCCTCTGTCCATTTAAGCCCATATATGAACATCAGAACACGTCATACTGATGACATTCAATACGTAACCATGGCATTTTTTGTTGACTCATGTGGCGTACGTGATCTCAGAGCCTTTTATGATGTGATGTCACAATGAGTCAGCGCTTGCGCCGGTTTCCTCAGAAAAAGCCTGATGTCAACAATCATCTCCGCATACGGAGATTCCAAACCTTTCGCACCGTTTCTGGAAAACCGTGCATCGGGTCGAGCCGAGGCCCGGCACTGCACTCCGCGCCGCGACAGGGAACGCGCGTGTCTGAAGCCAGGTGGGACGAACGGTTCTCGAGATATGCGGATTACATACACACGCAGAGATTTCTCGCATTTATAGTAAGATGACATCATCAACGTGCGACGGGCATTTCCCCTATTGAGTGAAAGATTCGCTATTTCTAGAAGAAATAAAATAATTAAGGTGTTTCTAATTTTACATTGTATTTATAGAGGACAATTATAATGCATTAAGGCATATTTGTCGTATTAGCCATGGCAGGGATCCCTTTAAGAGGATTCCACTGCGAGCGTGCGTGCGTGGCGTGCGTGTGTGTGTGCGTGCGTGTGCATGCATGTGTGTGTTGCAGTGTGAAGAGGGGGGGGGGGGGTGAGAAGGTTATCCAGGAACATCTATCACTGATCTCCAGACAGCGCCGGTGGCCCAAAATAATCAGATGGCACCTGGATCAACAGCCCGTGTGTTTGCAGATCTATAACTCATGTGCTGATGTAGATTTGGTGAGTGTGGCCATGTATAGCTAGCGTGCGTGCGTCGCGCCGTGCTGTGAGCTTGTAAGATCTGCTATTTTCACTACTTTTGTGCGACACTCTTGTATGATGAAGTAGGGCATTCATTTATATTAAAAAATAAATGAAGACAAACAAACAAAAAAAAACATACAAAGTTGTAATACAAATATGTAATGATTGTAGTATGGTTTCTGTCCGCCATGCAGCGAGGAAGATGCTAGTGGGATGTGAGTGTGTTGCTGCAGACAGTACAGCTGTTGCTATGAGACTATGAGACAGACAACTGAACACCTGTTTGCAGAGAGGCACTGTTTGGCTCCTCTTCACAATCTTTAGAACCACTTTGTATTTATATGTTTGGCTATTCAAAGACATCTCAGATTTACAAGTTCACAAGCATGCGTGCGCTGCAAGCTTGTACATTTACTATTTTTATTAATTGTTTTAATTTTCTCAACATCCTGTAAATCTTCTCTTCTGGGGGTGTGTGGGTAAATTATGTAAGGCCGATGCTCAACAATAATGTAATCCTTGAGAGCGTAAAATGAAACCACATGGACCCGTAAGCAGGTCCATTTGGTTTCATTTTACGCTCTCAAGAGTTAAAGATCTATAAGGGTCTTTTTGGTCTGCATCAGGGTGGTCCCCGGACCACTGGTTGAGAACCGCTGCTTTAAAGGGATTGCTAAAACCAAAGGGGGTTGGTGCAGGAATGCGGAAAAAAATAAACATTCAAGCCTTCATGGGGTGAGGGATGGTAGAGGGGAAAAAAAGTAATAGGAGGGGGGGAAAAAGTCATTTTGGCGGTGAACTATCCCCTTAAACATGTTTTAGTCCTCTGTACTGTTGGTAAAGGCCTACTTACAAACCACTCCATCAAAAATACTGACAATCTGTTAGTTTTGACAAGCGAGTATGAATGGAAGCTGCAATTTGTATGTTTTATTCCATTTACAGTGGACGTTACAGATTGGGAAGCCACAGAAGAACAAATAAAACAAAGGTTACATTTGTGCACTCTGAGTTGCAGAACCATAAATGTATATTTTGGCCATTGGTAGCCTACTCAAACGTTTTCAGGTCAAGGATCCCTAAAATTGTATGAATTTGGTTGCTCAGAATCAGACCTGGGCATTGTGCAGCCCAGAGGCCGTTTGCGGCCCTTTGGTTCACTCTGAATGGCCCATGTAGGGTTAATGGCAAATTACATTTTCAAATTTTACCTCATGCATGGACTAAAGCTGCATTGCTTTTATTTTGAAGTTTTCTATTCACGTACATATGGACATCAGCATGTGTGTGTCAGGCGGTCAGACTGGTCACAAGTCAAGACGACCTGACCTGCCTTACCCATAAACAATTGCTAAAGTGTCTAAAAAAAGAAAAGTCGATGGCGAATGCCGGGTTTACAACAAAATTTGGACTGCTAAGTATTCATTTACTGAAGTCGGATTTGCGCACATTTGAACGGTTTTCGTGCAGCGCTAGGAGCTTGTAGAATGTAGATTCTACTATTTTTGAATAGCCAAAATATATTATATCGATAAAGTGGTTCAAATGATTATGACGCTGTTACTTTTAACTACAGAAATTTGCTGGGGACCCCCTGGTACCCCTCATCCCCAAGGACCCATGGGGGTCCCCGGGCCAGAGGTGGAGAAACAGTGTCCTGCTGGGGACCTGAGGCCTGACCTGGACAACATTTCACTGATGCTGTCCATGCTGGTAGCCTGTAGCAATCCCCGTGAGAGAAACACACAATTAGCCAAATTAGAAGGCCAGGCCCGACGCGGTCGGGGGTCAAAAGGGGAAACGGCTGCTGTTTTTTGGGACCCTGGTTTACAAAGCAAACACTCTCTGACTGACAGTGTTATTCTAAATAGCCCAAATAGTGAAGCGGAACCCAATTATGTTGGAAGCTAATTTGTCCCGCTAATGAAATACAGAGTGTTTTAATCATCTGTTTCACTATCGTGTTCAAAGACATACTCTATGTGAAACACACATGCCATGAGCACACACAAACACAAACAAACAAATATAGGCTATTTGTATGTGTGCGCAGGCATGCACGCGCACACACACACACGATCGCGTGCGCGCGCACATGCACACACACATTCAGAGGCGTAATGATGTTATGAAGTGGCCGTTCAACACTATTTGGTGTCTTTTAGCTTTCAGACATAGAAGAGTCTTTAGTGTTAGCGTGACAATATTTTTTTTTGTTATTTAGCATGTTTTTAAAGGACAACTTTCGTTTTTTACAACAAGGGTTCATATTTTAGATTGTAATTAGAGAAAAGAAAAGATGAGTGTTAAAATGTTTTCATTTACTGCTTTCTATCGTTTTAGCCATTTTAGTATTTTGATTTCAGTGGGTTGGGGCATGCGTACAAGTGGCTAAATATGTATTTTTGAAAACAATAAGCAGACAATTTCTTTGTTAAATATTTACGCCAGCCCCCATAAGTCACATCTGCCCATGAAAGATTGCGGTGCATCTTGGGAATGGGCTTATTGTGTCTAAAAATACATATTTAGCCACTTGCATGCATGCCCCCAACCTGGGGGCATGCATGCAAATCAAAATCATTTAAGTCACTAAAACGATAGAAAGAAGTAAATGAAAACATTCTAACACTCATCTTTTCTTTTCTCTAATGACAATCTAAAACATGAACCCTTGTTGTAAAAAACTAAAGTTGTCCTTTAAGTGCCAAAACCGAACAATTTCGATTTTTTTTCCCAATCCAATCCAATCCAATACTTTTTTTGCTATTTTACTTACCCTGAGCTGCTTGTAGAGACATGGGCGGTCCTGGCTCGTCCTACGCTTTCCAACGAGACATTCTACGTGTCCCGACGATTTATTCCATTGAAAATGGTTTAGAATAAAGTTTAGAGCCCCCCCAAAAAAAATCAATCTATGCTGTCGGCGGCGCGGACGTATCTGAGGTGCCTCCGTCTAAATTTTCATCCAGGCCGTACCGCGATCTCTTTCCACCGGCCGTAATAGTTCTCTGAACTGTGTTCTTATGGAAGCGAAAAAGTTTTTTTTGCGGCTAAATAGCCTCAAATCGGGCTTTAAAAAAAAAAAAGCCTATAGCCATCTTGTTGTGCTCTTCATCCGGGTCATGTTCATTCCACTGGTCAGCGTGAAATGCAAAGCCACTGGTGTGTGGGTCCCCGGATGTTACAGTGATGGCCTATGGGGGAATGTCTGGCACTTTAGCGCCCTCTTGTGGCCCTTGGCAGTTAACAAGTTAAGATAAAAATGTATTTTATTTGAACGTATAGGCATGTCTTAAATTGTGGTTCCTTCCCACAATTGTTATATATATAGGCCTTAGGGGTGCAACATATCGAACCGAATATCGAAAATCGAACCGAACCGAAAAATATCGAACCGAATGACCCTGTACCGAACAATGCAATACAATAGCACTTCACATCCACATTCCCCTGGAACCCCCTCATGGACCCCTAGGGGTCCGCAGAGCCCACTTAGAGAACCACTACCCGATAGGTTGGGTACCGTATTGTTCAAAGTTAAAACAAAAAATACATAGTTGTAAAAATACATTTATAAATCAAGGACATTTCTGTTTATTTTTTGTATCGAAAAAGTATCAAACCGTGTCACCAAAATATCGAACCGAACCGAACCGTGAATTTTGTGAACCGTTGCACCCCTAATAGGCCTATATATATATGTATGTATGTATGTATGTATATATATATATATATAAATATATATATATATATATATATATATATATATATATATATATATACATATATATATATATATATATATATATATTTATATATTTACCATTTAAGCATGAAAAGAGACAATCTACAAATTGTAAGCCCATACTCTTCTCCCAATCTGTAAATCGTTCTGGATTAGGAGCATAGAACTGATAAATGCTTAAATTGTAAATTGTAGACATATTTTGAAATGTGCTTTATTAATTCAAGTTGGATTGGATTTGGATTCACTGCATGTTTTTGATTAATTGAGTACAAAGTACCCCAATGGCTACAAGCCATAGGCTTTCTTGGGTTTATAATCCTTTTTTTTTTTGGAGCTGTGTGGAACACAAGCTCCCTATACGTGGCCGTGTGTGTGGCCGTCCGTCCGTGTCTGTATGTAGCCTAAAGTTTGGCACGCTACTCCTCCCACAGTTTTTGCACCACACACTCGCGCCATATGTCAAATCGACCGGCTTACTCGGGAATCGTGTGCTAGTAACTTGCTAAGAGAAAGGTTCTATAGTTTAATTGATATTCATTTATTAGTGAAAAAAAACTCACATTCAATTATTTTTCTCTCGCAAACCATAGGGGCTACAGTTTCAAGACTTGGAGAGGAGGTTCATAATGATTTCAAGGATTCAATAAAAAATAATAGTGTCATTTGGCCTCATGGTGGCGCTATAACAGCCCAGTTTACGTTTTGGCCTGTAACTGTTGAACCGTAGGTCGGAAAATTAAAATTATCAAATGTCTTAAAAACCGGTACACATGATCTATGAGGTGGGTAAACCACCGCTCAGTGTCTGTCTGTCTGTCTGTCTGTCTGTCTGTATGTAGCCTCTGGTGTAGCCTGAGTACCCTGGGTGACCAGAGAGGTGCTGTTGAGTATAGCCTGCCCTGAGCATCAACTGCAATACACACACACACACACACACACACACACACACACACACACACACACACACACACACACACACACACACACAGCTCCACTTCGAACAGAGGTTCGATTTTTTTTTTTTTTGCTGCTAATAATGTATTCAATCAATCAATCAATCAATCAATCAATCAATCAATCAATCAATCAATCAAACTGCACAATGATATTTTGCCAACAGATGAAGCCATTGACAGGGTAAAAAAATAAAGTATGTTTATGTACGATGATATGCTTGCTAAGCTGGGAATAGTCAATGACATAATGACTCTGGTTTTCTCCTTTAATTTCTTTTGTAAATAATGCCTGGGGAAGGGTCTTGCTATTTAACGACGCCCATTGCTGAGAATTGACCACGTCCTTTTGCACATACAGTACATACATTATACTGTTTCCAACAGCCAGGAGCCATGGTCCCAGACAGTTGCTGATGCATATTCCATCCATGCCCCCCAAGAGAAAGAAATGCGATCCTCGATACTCATGCAGTATTCATCTCCATACGTGTGTGTGTGTGTGTGTGTGTGTGTGTGTGTGTGTGTGTGTGTGTGTGTGTGTGTGTGTGTGTGTGTGTGTGTGTGTGTGTGTGTGTGTGTTTATGTGTTTTTACACAGAGTGCCTCTTTCTTGCTTTACCATTTGCAACCCAGAGCTAAAAGGCCTGAGGCTTTAATGAAGAAATAATGTACTGCATGGACTCCGTAGTCGGGTCATCTTTGCTGCCGTCGAGCAGTGTTGATTTTGTCGACTGTCACAACCCAGCCCGTAGGGCCATGACAAATTGAGGAAGACACGGGGTGCTGGTTTAAAATATAACAATAATTTATCAACAAATGTCCTAATACTTTCAAAAGCGTTTTTAAGTCAGTAATCACTCACTGTCAGTAGTGTCAGCAATGTATGGATGTGTGGTAAGTGCAGGGGCATCACAAGGGTAGGGTAGGGTTAGCCCCCCCCCCCCCCCCCCCCCCCCTTACAACATAATAATCAGGTATTATGATTATACTTGGAGGAAGATTTAATTTCAAAAAAGTATACAGAAAGTGTTAAAATTAAGATGTTATGTGGCCACACTCACCTGTTCATTAAGTATACCTGGTTGTCAGGTGGGTGGTGACCCAGCTGGATTTACATAACAGAAAAAGTACAAAACTAGAAGCAGTGCTCTTCCGAGCACAGGTCTCCACCATGTTAGGTATTGTGGCCTCCTGGTGGCGCTATAATAGATCAATGTGAAAAGGGTGCCATGTCTTCTTCGGCCTTTCAAGACGATCGGACGCTGCATGCATGATTTGAGAATGTGCAAGCAAAATGTCAGGGAAATCGCAAGCTGCGTTTGTGATTTGAGGCATTTCGTTCCAAACGGACCAATCCTGCAAATTTTGGAAGCGAATCTTAGCCAAACAGGATGGAATATGGAAAAACGGACAGATCCATGTCGATCAGATGACTGTAGAGATACTGTCTACCGATTTGCTTGATTTTTGGATAAAACTTGTACAAAAATGAAAAAAATAGTTTTGCAAAAATCTGCATCATGGTGGTGCTAGAACAGGCCCATGTGAAAAGTTTGGGGCAGAATTTCTGAATTGGCAGTTTGGCCACAGCCGGGCCAAGGGGGGCGCCGGAGATTAGCTGGTAACAGACGGGCGTACACACGGACGGATGGACAGGCCTGGTGGAGACAAGTATGACACCACCTCTTTTACTTTTTGGTATAAAACATGTCTTAAAAGTCCATAAATTGTCACTTTGCACTGTCATCTGGGGACCCCTCTGGGGGTGCCGACCCACTGATTGAGAACCACTGGCAGTGTGTAATGTTTACCCCCCAGTGCAATAAAAGCACTATAGGTCCTTGTATTGTATTGCAAGTGTCCCAACACGCTGGTTGGAGTTCAATACAGTCGTGTCTGGGAAACAGCGGCTCAATAATTGACTCGACACGGAAGCTGGGGGGGTAATAAAAAGAAAGCCAACAGGACCGGGGGGGCGGGGGGGGAGTCTCGCAAACGTGTTATGACTAACTTACACCCTTCCGCACGACGATGTCCGGCAGGGAAAATAGCAGATCTACAAGCTCTCTGGAGATCACTCAATAGCAGATCTACCGAGCTTGTAGATCGGCGACATCTCCGACGGCCCGGACACCGTCGTACGGACTAAGTATAAAATTGTGCTTTAAAGGCAGACAAACAATCTCAACTTTAGCCCCTCCGTGTGCAGCCAGCAGCTGTCATTGTAAACCTCCTCACACAACGATGCTGCAAGGGAGCATTATAAATAATAAGGCAATTTGCTGGAGGTGTCATCCTCTCCCGCTTTAATAAATAACCTACTCCGTGCTATTACTACTCCCCAGATCTCTCGGCGATGCTAGCGCACATCGCCTCAAAGTTAAAGATGGGAATCACTGCGATATAACATGCTTTTCCCCTTTTGTTTATTTGTTTTATTGTTTCGGTGGGGTTTTATTTTTTCTCCTCCCCCCCCCCCCACCCCCCACGCCACACACAAAGGAGAAATTCACTATCTGCTCCCTATATTTCAAAGTCTTGTTTGTGTAACAGATTTCCCTGGAGCCGCCTTGCTTCCCCTCTGCGGTCCAATACCTCGGGCCCCGAATACAGTATAAACACTTATTTATCCTCTTTTTTCCCCTCTCTGTGTTTTACTTTAACGACATACATATGGAGATGGAGAAAAGGAGATAATGAATTGTTGCCTTTGCGGAAAGTGCATTGAAAGAAAATCCTAATCCTGAATTCATGCGTTTCATTGAATTAGAGCTGGGTTAACTTGGTAGCGCTATCTTGGGCCATGCATTGAGAGCTAAGAGATTCGGATTGTACAAATGGAATCAAATGGACCCATAAGGGCCTTGTAGTGTTTAGGTTTCACTATGTAAGCATATCATTCATTGCAGGTTAATGGTCTTTTAATATCTGTTTATGAGTTATGAGGGGTTCATGCTAGCCTGATTTCAGACTCAGCTCACGCTTTAGTCTGAAACTGTGCCCTATTCTGAGCGATTTACGGGGGAGGGACTTTTTTGCGAGCGTGCACGCGCGTGTCCGCATGCGAGTGATCGCGACGCACGGTGATCGAGACGCACGGTGGACGCGACGCACCGTCGGGGAGTGTGTGTGTGATTGTGTGTGTGTCTCTGTCTGTGCTAGTGACTGCTTCCACACAGAACTGCGACCAGAAACTTGTAATCAACATTAACAGCTTGGTGAAATCAATGCGTTCGTGCGTGTGTGTGTGTGTGCCTTCCTCAGCCTGCCTGTGTGTGTGAACTTCATTTGAATCGTTTCAACTGCTGCGCGGATTGGATATTCGTTAGACCCACCCCCACCCCGCGCGCTCATTGGAGCAGCCGAAAATAAAAACCGATTCATGGACTAAGCTCCAGACCAGAGAAAGAGTCCACTCTGAGAGTGGGTGGGGTCTCTGGTCTGGAAGCAGGCTAGGTTCATGCTGCATGTCTATTAGACAAGCACCACCAAAATACAATATGGGGCGTCATAGCTCAGGGGTAGAGAAACCGTTATTAGAGCACGAAGGGTTCCCGAAGGGTTCCCAATTCGAATCCGGGCTCCCCCTGAGTGAATGTCGAAGGGTCCTGGGGCAAGACTCTGAACCCCTAGTTGCTCCCGGTGAGCAGGTTGGTGCCTTTCATGGTTTCCTCCGCCACCGGTGTATGAATGTGTGCGTGAATGGGTGAATGTAATGCTCAATCTATGTAAAGCGCTTTGGATAAAAGCGCTATATAAATGCACCATTTACCATTTACAATGAAGATTGAAGAAAGACTGAAGAAATAAAGATGTAATTGCATTGCATTGCATTGCATTGCATTGCATTGCATTGAATTGAATGCAATATCTCTGTTATAAATGGTTTCATATCTGACGTAGTGTCACATTGGAATTACATAAGCCAGCAGAGTGTTTTAGTTATAGACTTCTCTACACACGTTTGCATGGATAGTTCTTAATGGACCCTAGCTGTTGTAGTGCCATGGCAGCCCGGAGGCGGGACTTGGTGAAGCAAGTGTGGAAAAACGTCTGTCAACACGCATGGGAAGTCACTAGCCTCAGCTTTGAACACTCACAGCTGGTTAGGACAGCCTCACACACAGTGTCATGTTATCACCTTTTAATGCCGTTTCATCCCCCTTAAATGACAAAATGTAGATTGTTGGTGAACGACACAGTCATACGAGGAAGTGTATGTTATAATTATAACTGAATCAATAATATGTATGGTAAAGTGTTGTAATGCATCTGTAGTGATTGGATGTGCTTTCCTCCATTGGTAAAGGTAAACCACTGGTTGACAATATCAATACAATAATTTGAAGCTGACGGCTTCATCCGATTGGACAAAAGCTGCACCACCATCTTTATTGGACACACATGTCCACACGTCCATCTTAGACGCTTCTCCCTCATCTCTATTGAACACAGACACACACACACACACACACACACACACACATCAACATCCTCGTGGCTCCCAAAACGGTGGAATAAACCTGCAGTCAGAACTCCAGACTCACTCCCAATCTCCCCGGACGGTCTGAAAACTCTTCAGACCTCACCTCGACTCCCCCAGGACTCTTCTTTTCTTGTACCAGTGTTCTTGTCACCTTTTGATTAGTCTCTCGTAGCCATGCAGACAACTATTCCACAATATCCGAATGTTATACAGAGTCTGGAACTACACCTACACCTTTTATTTTTGAATTTCCATTTGTTTCTGCTAAGCTGCAAGCTATACATGCGTTGATTATTTTTTGTTGTATTAGTATAAATTTGCACGACTGTGAAGACGAAACAGAAGTGAGGAGGAGGCGTCACATCCACTTTATCCTCTGATCATTTTCAGAGCTTCCGGTCTGCAGCTCCAGACTGTATGGCAGAAGCATTTCGAAAATTGTCGGAGGCGACAGTCTGCCTCGCGAAACTGACTTTTGATAGATGCTAGTTATACGGTACTATGCAGATGTTGGTTGCTTTTTAGTTTGTGTTTTGCCTGAACACAAAAGCTAAGAATGTTATTTCGATGAGCATGATGTTATAGACAGATGCTAGGTTTGATGTTGACCTGGTATCCTGGTTTCTTTAGAAGCACTGCATTGTTATCTTTGCACTCTACTTATGGTCCTATACTTACACAGTTGTTTTGTTGACAAAGGTTGATGCTCACGCTGCTTATTATGCTGATTTGCACTTCTCTGGATAAGAGTGTCTGCTAAATGCCTAAACTGTAACTGTATATCTGTTTATTGTAGGTCGAGCATCATTGCAATTACCTCTCTCCACATGTGGGAGGGGAATGGCAGACATAGAACACACTGTACAGATTGTACTGCAGCCTTGATTTAGGGCATCGCCAGCGGGCCATAACTCTGAGAGTGTACAAATGGAAGCAAGGGTCAATTTGGTTCCATTTGTTAACAGTACATTAAATTGTAAATTTCTATTGAGGAGTTTACAGTAGACTGGGGTCACAGAGATGAAAAACAATCATATCAAATGGGGGTCTGTGGCCTTAATGCATATCAAACTGAACTTCTTTGAAATGAAAAAGGTTAAGAATCACTGATTTATAAGAGTGAAAATGTGTAGTACCATTTCACTTTGCAGTGTTCTGCGTACATTCGCCTCAATCAGCAACAATAGATCCTTAAGGAGAAGTGGTCATGAAATAGGCACAATCAACTCTGATTGGGATAATTATACAATATCCATTAAGCATAGCTGATAATTGTTCTAATTATGTTGTTCAGAAGAACGGCGACAGGGCCATTGTTGGACTGCAAGGCCCTGCAGTCAGAGCAGAGTTCACGGAGTTGCACTTCCCGCGTGCCATGAGGAAACAAGTGGTGGAGAAAGTACTCACATTCTTTACTGAAGTAAAAGTATCAATACTGCAGCAATACTTGTAGAAATACTCTGTTACAAGTAAAAGTCTGGATTTCAAAATTTACTTGATTAAAGTACAAAGGTATTTGTATCAAAATATACTTAACGTACCAAAAGTAGAAAGTAGGCCTACTCATAATACAGAATGTCCCGATCTACAAGCTCCAGATCTACAAGCTCACAATGCGACGCATTATGAGCTTGTAGATCGGCTATTTTCAAATGGCCAAAATGTATATACACTCTAAAAACAAAAACTAGGCTCTACTCAATTTTATTGGTGAAACATTTTTACACTCAAAAATATTGAGTAAATATTACTGTTATGAAATCAGGTAGATGATACTCAATTAATTTGAGTAAAAGTAACCAAAACTTTTACGTACTTATTAACAACTAAAATTGAGTACAATGACCTAAAGAAATTGAGTAGATATAATTAAATTATTCAGTCAATGCCACAAAAGACTACAAGTAAATACATTGAAATATTAAGTAGATCTAATTGAATATTAGAGTATGATTTAACAAAACAAATATGTCACATTTACTTTATTCATTTACTTTTATTGATTTAATTCATATAGTACCATTTACCCCTTTCATTTACTTAACCTTTTACTCCAGGAGTACATGATGTCAAATGAATACACATGAAATAATTATGCAGATAATTATGTTTTTAATCAACTCATTTTGACCAGTGTAACACCACATCAAGTATGAACATTCAACATACTTTAGTATGTAAATGACATGCAACAATGCCTGCAAAAACAATATGTTTAAAGATAATGATCAGGAAAGGGGTATCCTTGACACTTTTAAAATTCTGTTTACTAAAGAGCAGTGTGTGTTCACAATACTGTATATAAGTACCTCTAATTGAACTGTGCATACTGTAAGTAAGCAGTCTGTCAAACATTATGCACCATAAGAACAATGAGCCCATCAAATGAACAGTAAGTCATAACCACAAAATACATTAAAGACAGTCAGAGGCCATTTGGCATGAAAGAAAATCACAACTTGGAATATGAAATAATAAATAAGCATTTACAGTAGCTCAACATTTAAACATATTGACTATGCACATGTGTAATGTCTATATGCTAAACTGACCTGTTTGCATTATGACTCGAATGCACCAGAAACAAACACTTTACATTAACTAATTACTATCAGCAACAAATACCATTGCAAAAATGCTGTTTTGACAATAAATCCACTTTCAGTAGGTTATACCCACTTTCTGAGAGCATCTTGCTGAACAGTAGTCGGCAAGCAGACATTTTTTCAGTCTCTGAACTTTGTCTGAAAGGTGTCCAGGATCCAACTCAACTAGTACTTTTTGGAACATCTCAAGACCATATCTGAGGTTCTTGGGGTATCTCAGATTAAAGGCATAGAACAGTCCCAACAGATAACAGCAGACCCCCAAGATTGTTGAGGGCAGTGATGCCCTTAATCACAATACCTACATCAGTAGGTTCATTCATTGAGTCCTCTTGGTTCTGCAGCAGGTAGATCTTCATCTTCATCATCACCTCCTCTGTCAACTTCTCTTCTACTCTGACAGGTGCACCAGCAGCTTCCTTCCTGCACACATTGTGAAGATAATTGTTTAGAGCTCACTTTCAGGCTAAATGTTACAAGACACACAGACACACATTGAGCAATCCTAGCTGTCTCCACACATGCAGCCCTGGGCATAATCTTGAATCAGTTGGACCAGACATGCAACGGATGCAACAGCCATTCAGCCAATGTCACAACCTCATTCTCTGGACATCACTATGCTGTTCCTTTGCATGTGATGGTCTCATCCACAATGACATTAAAACGTCAAAACATTTATTTTACTAACTTGAAAGTCCTTGATCTTGACACTATCTTCTTCCAGATGGTCGATGAGACATCGGATGATGACCTCTCGTGTTAGTTGATTGGGGATTCCTCTCTGCAGAATAGAAAAATAATTATTTGAACAATAAAGAAAAAGTATGACTGCACTTTCATAACTAACATAAACTTTGGCAATACAATTGTTTCCACAACCCAGTTTTAGCAACGGAAGCTGGGAGACTGTCCTTAGTAGCTATTAAGACATACATTCAGAAATGAATAATCAGGAGAGAGAGAGTTGCAGGGGATAAAGATGAGTTTAGCATAAATTAATATAGTAATTATTGTCATTAGCCAGGTGAAATATAATTAAAGCAGTTAGAGTAAATGAAAGTTTCATACCTGAAGTACAATACTCATTTGTGCCCAAACTGCCCTTCTTGGACTGGAACATGGACAGTAGTTTGGGGGTATAGAAGTCCAACATTGCCATACATTTTGGCTCAAGATTCAGTGTGGTGATCATCCTGAACTTTGCACTAACCTGGAAGACAGAGATGAGGGGAAGAGAGTAAAAAAGAAGACATGTAGATAATAATGTAGGCCTATACCTGTGCATTTTATCTTCATTGTACACACCATTGTATGCAGCTGTGCATAGCTTGTAATAAATGCAAAACGTCACAATGACTAGAGGGCTTGCACATTCCTCTCACTGTAACCTTAACTAGCTGCAAACCTTTGTAAAGAACATAAGTTATACCCAATACATTTGTGTAGCCTATATGCACAAATATACAGTAAATCTACTTACCAATATTTGCAAACACTCTCCAGGTTTCTTGTTGAAGAAGATGTGTGCTGCTGCTGTTTGTTGACAGAATGTTCCAGTAGAACTTTCCCATGAACCCTTGTGTACAATTTTGAATCTTAGTCATATCTACTCAATTGTTTAAGTTGTTGTGAGAGATGAAAGATTATTAAGTTGGAATGAATAATAATTAAGGGTATTTTTAAATTGATCCATATAAGTACTCCATACTCAAATATTATGAAGGAAAATTACCAAAACAAATTGAGTATAATTTATGAATAAAATCAGTTGGTCAAATACTAATTTATTCTCATGAAATTAACTCAAATAATATATGTACATCTAACTCAAAAAGAACAGTTGGATTTTTACTCATTTTGTTTGGTGTGATCTACTCAAACAATCACATACATGATATTCAGTGATTTTATTGAGTAAATATAACTTTTTCTAATAGTGCTATTTACTCGGTCACAGAATTCTTTCTTAGAGTGTAGGGTTTAAGTGGGTAATATATGTTGTAATAATAATAAAATTCTACAAAGTAACTAATAACTAGTTACTTTCAAATAAACATAGTGAAGTAAAAGTACAATATTTGGATCCGAGAAGTAGTGGAGTAAATGTACTGAAACTGGAAATACTCAAGCAAAGTACAAATATCTCAAAATTGTACCACTTAAGTAAATGTCCTTAGTTATACTTTCCACCACTGGTCGTATAGATGTGCGAGTTCAACTCATAAATCAAACGTGTTTTGGATCCTTATTTCAGTTGCAAATGAATCATTGGCCTTGAACGGCTACGTGCTGTGCTTATCGTGAATAATGCTCATTAGCGTGCAAGGCCAAAATAGTCCAATGACAAGGAAACGGATTGCTGTGTTCTCATTTCATTATCCAACCGTTGATCAGTGGTAGATTTCTCTCATACGCAGAACATTATTCCTGTGTGACTCTCCCTAAAGCAGTTAAAGGGTGGAAATCCACATTGTAAGTTGGACCTTCAGGGCTGTATTTTGAAATACCAGCTCTTATGCCTTAAGTTAAAGGCATTTAAACGGTCTCCAACCACCAAACCTTTCGTCAGAGACTTCCGACTTTCCGACGTGCAGCTTTCCGAACAAACCATGAATGAGATGAAAAGACACATAGTCCATGGGCCATAAGAGATGTTGCTCTCTGAAAAGTGGCAAAGGTTACTATGCATTTTTGAAAAGCTCTATATCTGTAGATTATATTTTGGTATGATAACCCTTTCTGAGAGACTGAGACACAGCTAAATTGATGTTATCAGCCGCTAGAGTTGGTGTCCCATTAACTTTACTATACAGGACTATCTGCTTTAAGTAGCATACTGTATGAGGGGTCAAACTAGTTTTTTTTTTCATGATTCTAAATTCATTTGTTTTGCATGAAAAACATTCCTTGGGCTAAAAACAGCCCCCACAAAACTGTGAAAAGTGATGACTCATATCGTTTCATCACTAAACCATAGTTTTGCGGGGCTGTTTTAGACCAAGGAATGTTTTTCATGCAAAATAGATGCTTGCAATGAATTCAGAATCACGAAAAACCCCTAGTAAATGGTGCATTTATATAGCACTTTTATCCAAAGCGCTTTACATAGATTGTGCATTACATTCACCCATTCACGCACACATTCATACACCGATGGGGGAGGAAACCGTGCAAGGCACCAACCTGCTCACCGGGAGCAACTAGGGGTTCAGAGTCGTGCTCAAGGACTCTTCGACATTAACTCAGGGGTAGTCTGGTAGGATTCACCTTGAAACATGGGCTGCATATTGTTGTAGTGTTTTTGGTTGGTTTCTATTCTGAATGTTTTGAAGGTTTGCACAGGGCTCTACTTCCTGTATTGTCCAGGCTCAGATTCTGAGCCTGGGACAACTTCCTGGCCAGGAATATCATAGTTTTGGCCCAGAGGTTCTTCTCGCCCCCCTAGTGGCGAAAGAAAAGAACCTCTGGGAACTCAGATTGACTCAGGGGGAGCCCGGATTCGAACTGGGAACCCTTCGGGAACCCTTCGTGCTCTAATAACGGTTTCTCTACCCCTGAGCTATGCCTGAGCTATGCTGCCCTAGTTTGATCCCCCATATGCTACTTAAAGCAGATTTCCCTGTATAATAAAGTCAATGGGACACCAACTCTAGTGGCTGATAACACCAATTTAGCTGTGTCTCAGAAAGGGTCATCATACCAAAATATAATCTACAGATATAGAGCTTCTCAAAAATGCGTAGTTACCTTTGCCACCTTTCGGAGAGCGACATCTCGTATGGCCCACGGCCTAACAGGGACGATCTCTTTCACTAAAAGGGGCAGACACCACTTCAAGAGTGTCGGAAAACACCGACGTCATCCACGGCTGCCGCTGCTTGGACGGAAACCACAAAGTCATGGAAGCCGTGGGAGTAGTTATTGTACAACGACATGCTCATTGCAGTTACCACCGTATAAACATTTTATTTATACGACCCTCCTCCCACGACGTGTTATACAGCCTGCATTCCCCCCCCCCCCCCCCCCCCCCCTCCCAGTTCATTCATTCATGGGAAATGTTGTTCCTTGCTTTGCCTTGCAGGCTCCTCCTGTGAGATCAGCGAATGGGAAGCCTGGTAGATCCGTTGTGCGGGAGAGGGATTACATCCTACAGAGCCCTCTGGGAGCAGGGGGTGGGGGGGTGTTCACAGATGCTGCATTGATGCCGCTGATAAACCATGAATGGCTGTGATCCTCCGAAGGGGTGTCGGGTTCTATTCTTCTTCTTCTCCCCCAAACGGAAAGGACTGGCGGTGGGATGGGAATGGATGTAGGGACGTAGGGCACTAGGGCTCCAGGGCAGTCATCATAGCACACAGGAACATCATGGAACATTTCACAGATAGGGCCCTGGATCACCGTTTCCTGAACGGTAGGTCGGGATCCACTTTGAGTCAGCAACCATTTTTTATGGTTATATATATCGTCGTTGTCGGGTGGAAACCTCGTATCTCCACGTTTCACATTTTTTACGTTCTTTCGCAAAGTAAAGCCCTGCTTCATCATACAAGGCCGTCGCACAAAAGTAGTGAAAACAGCAGATCGACAAGCACACAACGCCTCGAGGCGTTGTGTATACAAGGTTTTCACCCGACAATGACGATATATATACCTATATATATATTCCAAAAGATAACAAAATATATAACAACTAGAAAAACTGTTCCTATGAAACAGTGTGGGCTTGCATGGAACACCATGTATTGGCACAAAGATATACCCTTTGGCTTCTCCTCATTGGCTAAGGGCCCTGCCTGTGTACTGTCGGTCATTTGTTTGAGGAGAATAACCTTGGTCTATAAAGTTTTGGTTTAACATACTGATATAACATTCTGGTCCCCTTCTCCGCAGCCTCCACTGGCTCCCGGTTGCGGCCCGCACTGAATACAAAACACTGATGCTGACCTTCAAAGCAGCCAAAGGTATGGCTCCTCCATACCTCCAGAAGCTGATCAACCCCTACACCCCCACCCGGTCACTTAGATCAGCCAACACAGGGATGCTGACAGAACCCTCGCTCAAAACTCCAGGGCAAAAATCCACTCGTCCGAGACAGTTTGCCCTCCTGGCCCCCAAGTTGTGGAATAAACTCCCTGTCGCACTTAGAACAACGGACTCACTCGCTAGCTTTCGCCGTGGACTGAAGACTCACCTTTTCAGACTCCACCTAAACCCTTAGCACTACAGAAAAAGAATCAATGAATACATGAAGCTAGTTAGCATTTGTTTTTGTTTTTTAGGTTTTTTCAGAACTTTGATTATATTGTGTTTTTTCTAGATAGATATCCATTTGCATTTGTTATATTGTTGATGATGTACTGACATATTATCTTGTTTATTATTGTGATGTTATCTGCTTATTGTAAGTCGCTTTGGATTAAAAGCGTCTGCTAAATGCCTAAACTGTAAACTGTAAACTGGTCTTGAGCCGACATGTTGTTGTTATTTATGTCAGGTCGCACTTGTTGGTGGTGATGTCACCAAGAATGCTGCTTCTCATTGGCTACGGGCCCTGCCTTTGTACTGTCTGTAATTTTTTTGAGGAGCATAAACTTGACCCCTTGAAAGTTTTGGTATAACATACTGGTCTCGCCTTTCAGCGAGCCCACAATTAAATACTTTTATATATTTTAAAACAAACAAACAAACGAATCTAAGAAATTCCACAAATAAAAATAATCATGATCAAGAAGTAGTGAAAATAGCCAATCTACAAGTTTGCAACGCTGCACAAAACCGGCGGGGAGAGACCTTATATCTCCATGTTTCAGTATAGCGCCGATCAAAAATTAAAGTGTTTACCGTAAGTGTGTCTGTCTGTGTGTTCTGGGAGTCTGGGGGTTCTCCGCCCAAACATTTTAAACAGTAGTATGTGTTTTCCTGTGTTCATGTTGAATTTTGCGTATTTGATACTTTAATCAGGCTTGCTTTACTGCCATGGAAAATGATGGGTACAATTTAAGCCATTAAAACACAAAAATATTTGTACAGAAATTGATTTGATCACTGCAGCAATGTAAGACCCATCTTTAATAATAACCAGTCATTACTTACTCTAAGTGAATATTTCTGTGTGATTGCATGCACTGCCCCCACTCCTCAAGTGGGGGATCTGGGCCGGGTCCTTCCCCAGAAACCTTTTTAACATACTAGATGTCATTTCCTGTGGTCCAAAAATAAAAGTTACTTTTAAATATGAATCCATGAATGTCTCTTTGTCTATCTGTTCTGGTTATTATGTGGTTAAATTACAGTACAATAACTACAAATGCTAAATTTAACAAAATGGTCACTTTATTATAATTATTCTCCACTCTTGTATTCTCCCCATCTTGACAAAATGGTATATTCCCAGGTTCCGCAGGTCAGCTGCACAGGTGCAATGCATTATTGTTAATTAACAACTGTTCCAGGCTGCCATATCCAGCCCAAGAAACAATAGAAACGGGGGAAAAAATAAATTTACTTCTTAAAATAAATGTATCATGCCTGTTGCTAAGGTATGGCAACATGACTGGTGACTTGCACGCGCGCCTTCTGAACTGACGCCACTGTTGTCAGCCCTGAGCTACCGTAGCCTACGTTCCCCGCTGCTCTGCTGCCCTCGTAGCGCTGGAGAAACAGGATTTATGCCTCTCACGTTTACATGCACGAGTGAGCACACACACACACACACACACACACACACACACACCGGCCACCTACAGAGGTGGGGGACCGTGAAGAGGGGACCGTGAAGAGGGGACCGAGGCGGCGAGAGGCCCTCATAAATTAAGGGTGCATTCAGAGAGTCTCCAGGGGAGGGGGCTGATTGCCTCCAGCTCTGCTAATTGATTCGGTGCAAGGTCAGAGCCTGAGTGACAGAGGGTGAGGGGAGGAATTTCCTGTGCCTGCATTTATAATTCAGTGACTTCCTCTGTATTTGCAGGAGGGAGCGTGTGTACCGTGCATGCGCGCGCGCGTGTGTGTGTGTGTGTGTGTGTGTGTGTGTGTGTGTGTGTGTGTGTGCGTGTGCGTGTGTGTGTGCGCATGCGTGCGTGTGCGCATGCGTGCGTGTGTGCTTGTGCGTGTGGGTGGTGCACTTTTTGAGCACAAGTACATGTATTGTTCATACATGTGCACTTATATGTGTGTCACATATACTGTAAGTGCACATAGGTATTGTGCTTATTTATGTCCATGTGAATGAGGTCTTGCCTGTGGCATCACAAGTCCGTCGGAGAGCCAAGCGGTGTAGCCTACAGCACCAGTGTTGGACAGCAACCTTAAGTACGTTTGCTTGAGGAGTAGCCTAGCTAAGTACATTTCTGGAGTACTGTATATGTGCTTTACTTGAGTACTTTCACTCCACTTTATTTCAAAGATAAGTCATGTTTTGAGTCCACTACATTTCTAGGTATAGGCAGAAAAATAGTATATATATATACAGTATATATATATATATATATATATATATATTTTTTTTTTATTATTATTATTATTATTATTATTATTATTATTATTTACCTTCATGCGCTTTGCCTCAAGTGCATTGCAACTTTCTTTCACTTAGTTGAGTTGAGCAGTATTTTATAATCTACTAGAAGCTCGAGCGTCTAGTCGGCGACCTGGCCAACTCGGGAACAATGTAAATATGAATGTCCCGCCCTTTAATGCAAACCCCATTATACTGTACCTGTTGTCATAGGATCCGTTTTGACCAGCTGTTTGCCTGTGTCCATTTATGCCCATATATGGAGATATCTGTCAACGTCCATTTTATGCCCATACTGTATATGAAGATCTCTGTAGGACCCGTTTTGACCATTTGCTTGCCTGTGTCCATTTATGCCCATATATGGAGTTATCTCTCTGTCTGCGTCCATTTTATGCCCATATATGGAGATATCTGTATCTGTCTGTCTGCGTCCATTTTATGCCCATATATGGAGATCTCTGCAGACACAGTGCTGTTAGACATCAGATTTGTTTGCCTGTGTCCATTTATTCCCATATAGGAACATCAGAACACGTCATACTGATGACATTCAATACTTAACCATGGCATTTTTTCCTCAGAAACAGCCTGATGTCAACAATCATCTCCGCATACGGAGATTCCGAACGTTTCGCGCCGGTTCGGGAAAACCGCACATCAGGTCGGGTCGAGGCCCGGCACTGCACTCCGCGCCGCGGCGGGGAACGTGTGTGCCAAATCTGAAGCCGGTGGGTCGAACGGTTCTCGAGATACACGGATTACAGACAGACAGACAGACTCACAGAGACTTCTCGCATTTATTGTAAGATTAAGGCATAAGGCTTGAGAACAAAAGGATTACAGTGCGCCTCATCCTAAAGTTTAGGCTGAGGCACACCGTAATCCATTTTTGTTTCTTAACGGCTAGTCCGGTAGCGAGGAGTGTAATGCTCCCCGGATTTTGCAAAAGGTTCACGGTTTACGCCCCCTCGTGGCTTGGGATCAACGAATCTGAACACAACGGTCGGTGGGGGCCGAAAGTCGGGGGGACAAAGATGTACTATTCTGGGCCCCCTGGTTTACAACTTCTAATGGCGCTGAATTGGCTTGTGCAATCTTCCAACGCTAGACACAGCGACTCGCTCGCTACCGCTCGCTCGCCGGTGTCTGACGTGGCTTAAGGTCGCCTGAGACGGCGCGCCTCCGTCGCATTTGTTGGAAAAGTAATGTCGGTGTCCATATTTTCTCGGTCTTGCATTCAAGTCCGCTTGAGACGGCGCGCCTCCGTCACTCGAGGAGTGGACGCAGTGACTGGGCCGTGAACCTTTTGCAAAAAAAAGGGGAGCATTCCACTCCTCGCAGTCCGGTATGTCACAGGAGCGTGGACAGGACTCTGAGGAAGATGCAGTAGTCACTACTTTTTGTACTAGCACCTAAATAAAAGGCTTTAATTGTCCGAGCAGCTCCAGTGTATCTCTCCTTTGCATATAAGGCTTATTAGCCAGAGATCCTTTTAAATCTAGACACATTTTCTTATATATTATTCAAGTACAGGGGTTGAGTAGCCTATTAGCTACACGGCTCACTAGGGGGGAGGGGGGGGTTGCTGTAAAACAGTGAGGTTTGTGAGCTGTCCAACTTGTAGGACTCCCCGCAGTGCTGCTGTCCTTTTGAAGGTTTGATGAATGTCCCGCCGCGGTCGGCCTCGAGACCCGCGAGTGGCCGCGCAAACACTCTATGAGAGACGCCTTTGTCTCTCCCCCCCATTGCAGTCCCTCTGTTGCATATCGTTTCTGTTGGGGTGGAAGCCTCATATGTCCAAAACTGTAACTTTTCAGGATTCAAACCAAAATAGCAAAAGTCGCAGATCGGCAAGATCAAAACGCGAACTTATGTTATCTGCTACTTTTGATGCTTTTTGTGTGAAGCTACTGTAGTAATATGATCAAGTATAGGGCATTAATTGAAAAAACTAAAAAAAAACTAAAAGAAAGAAGAATGTGGAGATAAGAGGTTTCTGCCCCAAACAGTGGTATGCAGGCACGTGCACACATAGACATCAAAGGGGGCTTGAGCCCCTGCCCTTTTATCAGGCTGGATAAAAAAGTGCCCTCTCCAGACCATGAATGCTATGGTGAAAATAGCCAACCTCCAAGCTCACAATGCATCGCGACGCGTTGTGAGCTTGGAGGTCATCTATTTTCAATATTTTCACCAAAAGGCCCTTTTAGATGGTTCAGCCCCTACCTCTAACAATCTCTGCACTTCCCTGGTGGGACGTGCAGCTTGGAGGTCTGCTATTTTCAATATTTTCACCAAAAGGCTCTTTTAGATGGTTCAGCCCCTGCCTCTCTAACATTCTCTGCACGTCCCTGGCGGCATGAACAAATACTGTACTGTTGGAGTCAGACACAATCCTTGCAGTTATGGGATGAAGTGTTGGAACTGTCGTCTGTAATGTAGCCAGGGACGTGCTGGCCATTGGGAAAAGCGGGACAACTCCCGAACGGCCGGTTCATTCCCGGCCGGTCCAGGCCGGCCATTAGGGAAAAAAATAAAAATAAAACGTCGGCCTTCGTTCCATTTTGGGGGCTGGGCGGCCAACAAAGTAAATCGTCACTGTCGGACAGAATCCTCATATCTCCAAGTTTCAAATGTATACATTTTTTCACAAAGCAAAGCCCTGCTTCATCATACAAGGCCGTTGCACAAAAGTAGTGAAAACAGCAGATCTACAAGCACACAACGCCTCGCGGTGCGAGGCGTTGTGTGCTTGCAGATCGGCTGTTTTCACTAGTTTAAATCAATTTTAAAATGATAAATACAAAACAAACGGTTTTGGACATACAAGGTTTCCACCCGACAACGACGAAATATAACTCATGTACAATAATTGGCCCACTGGCTTGTCACTTGTCATGATCTGAAATGGCAAATCTTTGAGCAGCAGCGCTATAGAGAGAGATCTCTCTCCATAGCGCGCAATGAGGGCCTCTCCAACTCTTTTCACCGGGCTGAATCAGGGGCCCAGCACGTCCCTGTAATGTAGCCTAAGTGAGAAGCTTTATTTCAGTGCCATTCCATAACAACCAAACAACTGCAGGCTTTCTCTCATAAGCCTCCCAAGTCAATTAAAAACTCAACTATGGATTGGTGGGATTATGAACCTAAACCTGATTTGAAATTGCACATAGCCCAGTAAATTATCTTTGAAAAAGAAAAAAAGCCTCGAGTCCAATGCATATCTCCTTTGAGTTGCATGCGGACTCGCTTCAGGGTAGAATTACTGTTCCTCTGTCAGTGCATGTGAAACAAGGTCGCACCATGCAGACGCCAAGCTTCTGGTTTCTAAATTGAGGCCATGGAAGTGACCATTCATACGAATGGCCACTAGTTTCACTCTTTCCCCCATGACCCCCCCCCCCCCCACCCACACACACACACACACACACAGACACACACACACACACACACACACACACACACACACACACACACACACACACCCCGCTGACTGCAGAAGGCAATAACTCTCTATTCAAGAAAATGGGTTGTTGGTCGGACGTTACACTTGATTTTATTACCATAATAAACATTTTCATATAAACACTTTTTAGTCACTAGCAAACAATCCTTTTTCTTTTTAATTAATGAAAAAGTAGGGTATGTTTCATAGGGCTTCTACTAGTACTACCGAATGAAGACCGGCCCTCGCTGCGCTTGCAGCCAATAGCAGTCGTACACACACACACACACACACACACACACACACACACACACACACACACACACACACCCCGCTGACTGCAGAAGGCAATAACTCTCTATTCAAGCAAATGGGTTGTTGGTCGGACGTTACACTTGATTTTATTACCTTAATAAACATTTTCAAATAAACACTTTTTAGTCACTAGCAAACAAACTTTTTTCTTTTTAATTAATGAAAAAGTAGGGTATGTTTCATAGGGCTTCTACTAGTACTACCGAATGAAGACCCGCCCTAGCTGCGCTTGCAGCCAATAGCAGTCGTTTTCCGTTTTTTGTGACCGGAAGTTCGAAGATGGCGCATTTGAATTTGCCAAAAAACTGCTGTCCATATTTTTCTCACACTCCCCTTTTCCGTTAACCACTGCATTTTGTCACCCTGATAATCTGTATGGCAGCTCGAGCACCACTGAGTCCTCAACCTGGCCATTGCTGGACACGTGGACACAGTCCCTCCTCGGTATGGTGCACTCGCCGTCGCCACAGGTTCAAGCTTCTGGCAGTGTGCCTCCCTTGAAATCGGCTTCAGTGTATCCATGGTTTGCAGATCAACAGACACTGGCAAAAACAAGAAGTAAAACGAAGAATACAATCTCTGGCAATTTGGTCGCCGCTGGAGGAGAGGCACAATAACAACAACTTCTCTCAACCTCCTGTGACTTTGCAACCGTTGTCCGTTTGAGTGATCGATCGGCGGACCAATCGTACGCCGTGAAAAGGTAAGTCAAAATAGGGAAAATAGGTACTTCTGGCTATTATAGGTTAAATAATCTTAGCATCCAATGACTTAAATGCGCCGTATTTAAAAGCTCTGGCGGTCGCTACTCGACTTTAGGGAGTGTTACAAATTCTTTGCCTTTTCTTACTTTTTTTGAAAAACATTTGAAAATACTTCGAATAGCCGATCACTCAAGAGTCTGAAGTGAACCACCATCAAGCTTCAGGATTCCGTTTAAGAGGTTCAAATCCAACAGGACACAAAGTTGGATGAGAAACAAGCTGGAATGAGATTAAGTCTTGAACCACCATGGCATATAGAGGACGGCATCCACCCCGCCAAGTCCTATCCTATAAGCAACTACACACTGTAATTCTGCTTCAGCTGCCCAGGGGACATATAGAGCATTTAGTTAACATAAACCTGTTTAGTGTGACACCAGATGAGGGACCCTAAGTGACAGATGCTTCTCTTTAACAGGATGGGGAGCTTAATTGTGAGCATGCGCGCGCACGTCTGTGCGTCTGCACATGAGTGAGTGTGTGCATGTGCGAGAGAGAGATTCCTGGGCTGCTTGGGGCTGTTTGAAATCCCCATGCTGTCTCTCTCTCCAGCTCAGCAGACAGTGCTGTGGTAGCTGATATGACATAGATCCCCTTTGCCCTAATACACATTATAGACTCCGCTGTATGACCCGCGTCGCTCGTCACTTTCAACCAAATAATGTGACCATGAAATGGGAATCAGCCGGTGAGGATCTCACACCAATTAACCAGTGTTGATGTGTGTGTGTGTGTGTGTGTGTGTGTGTGTGTGTGTGTGTGTGTGTGTGTGTGTGTGTGTGTGTGTGTGTGTGTGTGTGTGTGTGTGTGTGTGTGTGTGTGTGTGTGTGTGTCACGCATCGTAGCTTCATCAGGTGCTATACATGGTGTGGTGTGAATTTGTCATACATTTATAGTGTCAAAACAGTTCCGCCCCTCCAGGTGTGGCATAAATCATTAAATTAATTCAATCTGAGGGAGGGGGCAGACAAGTTGTATGCACAAACCAAACTTTATGACACAAACAAATAAAACAAGAACAAAAAATATATACACCTTTTTCCATAAATTATTTTTATTTTGTTTTAAACATTGGTCTCTATAAGGGTTTTTCTGGTACCACTGTTGGTGTTTATTTTCTCTATTACAAGACATCTGCTATATATGCTGTAGATTTGTATATGGAAAAAGATGTATTTATATTTTACTCCATGTGTTCTTGTTTTATTCATTCGTTTCATGATGTTTGGTTTGTGCATACAACTTGTCTGCCCTCTCCCTCAGATTGAATTAATTTAATGATTTATGCCACGTACGCCTGGAGGGGCAGAACTGTTGATGAATGGCAAAATGTATGACAAATTCACACCAGACCATGTAATAGCACCTGATGAAGCTACGGCGACTACTATTTTATGCCTTTATCGATAGGTATACGCTACAGTAGGTTGACAGGAACAGGGGAGAGAGAAGGGGGGTGACACGCAGGCTCAGCAAAGGTCGTCGGGATAGTTTTCATTTTGTTTTTATTCACTTTTCGTCAGTGAAAAAGTGTAGTCGATGAACACTTATCGTCATAGTTTTAGTCAACAAAATCAACTGCCCTGAACTCTGCGTAATCCCTTTGCACACAAAGCAGGTCTTCAGCTAAAGTGACACGCTGTGATTGGCCAGTAGTTGCTCTGAATGACGGTACGTGCTTTCTTATTCCTCCTTTTGTCCAACTTTTCTTACTAGTGTTTTTTGAAGCTTCTGCTTAAACTTAACCTCACCAGGCTGAGGCTCTACACACGGATGAGAAGGTTGGTTTTCGCGTTGCTTGTAGATCTGCTGAATCTTCACCCCAGAATATGGATGCGGGAGCCCAGAATGGGGATGCTGCAGTTCAAGTGGATAACCTACTTCAAAATTGCACATACACACAAACACAACTGGTGTACTCATTGTGCAGAATGTCCCATTTCACAAGATCAAAATGTACAAAAAAATCTTTAGAAAATAGCCAATCTACAAGCTCACAATATGTCGCAATATGTTGCGACACATTGCAGATCTGCTATTTTCAAATGGGAAAAATGTACCGGTATATAGGGCTGAAGTGGCCAGTGGGTATTGTATGTTTTGTAATAATAATCAAGATCTTCAAAGTAACTATAACTAAGGTTTTCAAATATTTGCAGTGGAGTTAAAGTATATAACATTTTCCTTGAAATGAAAATTGGAAATACTTAAGCAAAGTAAAAAAATACGTAAAAATTATATATGAATAATGTACATATAGTTACTTTACACCACAGGAAGGGATTACGAGTCCATTTCTACACTTTCAGAGTTACGTTTGCATACATTCCGACTTTACAGATTTGTACTGTAGATGCATGTGACAGTAATTCAGAATCAGACAATGGTCTCTGGGCTTGTTTATTCATCACCAGCCATAATGTTGCTAGTAATAAGTTGTCCCCCAAAGGCTAGAGTGCCGCTACAGTATTTTCCATAATAACGGAGGCCAGTCTCTGATGCACAGAGTTTCATGGTGGATAATGAACCCAAATGATTATTTATCTGTCCTCTATTTCAGTGGTTCTCAAACCTTTCCATGTCAAGGACCTCAAAGTGACTAATATTAGCCCACCCCCCATTTTACAGCAATAGCAGTGATTCTGAACCATGTTACTACCAAAGACCCTCAGTGTGACATATTAGACCACAGAACCCGTTTGATAACATTGTGATCTCTGGGACCCCAATCTACACGGTAAAATCAGTGTTCATTTAACTCAGGGAGAGCTACAGTATCCTGTAAGTGTCCATATGGTTTCGAAATTCAGCCCAAGAAATGTTTTTCATGCAAAACAAATGCTTGCAATGGATTCAGAATCATGAAGCAACCCTCGTTTGACCCCTCACATGCTACTTAAAGCAGACTTTTTTTCTGTTTTTTAATATTTCAAGAGTCAATAGGACAGTGAATAACAAATGGCCATAACTTACAACCATACGAATGGATAAAACAGAAATAAAAAGTACGGCAGAAAATCACAGGTCTATTCCTTGAGCTTTTGGGCTTGTGGGTCCCCGGCTATAGAGGGTATCTGCACATTTCTAAAGTGTCAATTTAAGGTCTCTTTAAAACCTGTAAAATGGCAAATTAAGCATTGGCCAAATTGTCAAATATTAGAGCCAGAAATTGTGAAAATAGCCAATCTACATGCCTCAACTCTCGTTAGTGCATGTCAGGGTGAGGGGGGGGGTCTCCAGTTAAAATATGATTATTTTGGGGGTAACAGGCTGAAAAGGTTGAGGACCACTGCTCTACTTGATGACTTTAGTGGAAATAAAGAGTTACAGAAGAGTTATCTTCTTGGTTGTGAATCGCACGTGTTCAACCAAAAACTAAATCACATGAAGGAATGGATCCTTCCCTGTCTGCACCACAGCTCCAGAGGTGAACTGTTTCCATTTTCCTTAAGTAGCTTTGGGCCCCGAGAGTAAGAATGACATATGGGAGCCTTCTTGTGAATCCCAAGCCTTCATGTTGGTTGTTTTATGTGTAATCAATGGAAATAGTGAGGACCTCAAATAACGGCTAACCCCCATGGGGCTTCTCCCCCCAAACACCTCCCACCTCTCACTCACACACACACACACACACACACACACACACACACACACACACACACACACACACACACACACACACACACACACACACACACACACACACACATAGTGGTGAGAACATAATATGTATCTGGAGGGTGTATTACGCTGATGAGAGAGAGGCCGCTGCTCTCTTAAACACAAGCACACACGGACACGCACGCGCACACACACACACACACACACACACACACACACACACAGATGCACGCACACGCACGCGTGCACACACGCACACGCACGCACACACACACGCACACACACACACACACACACACACACACACACACACACACACACACACACACACACACACACACACACACACACACAGGTCACTTCATGCAGGTCATGGGGAGGGAAGTGATTATTTTGCAGATGAAGCCGGGGTGTAATTTATTCACCGTATACAGAAACAAGACTGGGTCCAGTAGTCCAATCATTCGTGTAGATCTCAGACATCAAATCAATTCATGTACGTAGGTACAGAATAGGCCTATCGCCTATTCATGTTGTTGTATTATTATGTTGTGTTGACGTTGTATTGCTAGGACTGGTCCGGACTGGTCCGTTGGTTGCAAGGTAGCGAAATGTGCGTATGGTGAGGTCTGACTTTGACGTCTCAGGGGCGTCGTTTCAGTGTCTTTTTGCAATACAGCTCAAGTCTTCTCTATGTGATGCCAAACATAAGGTATTTGGGTGGTGACAAAATCCAGCCCTGATAATTAAATCAACTGCTTTCTCCGTCCGCGGTCAGTCTCTTATTTTGAAGGCCGGAAGTACAGTAGATCGAGCTCACAATTCCCACATGACGATGTTCAAGATTCACCTGTGACGACTTCCGGTCCGAAACGTAAACAATGATCTAAGATGGATGCCTTCATGCATGCTTGTGCTATTTTAAACGAGAATCCAATGCCATCCTTGGCATCAAAAGTGTTTTTTGGAGAAAGTGGACTGTAAAGATGAGAAAGACCGTTGGTTTCTATGGGATGGGATGCACGTGGATGCGCGATGATGATGAATCGGCGACTTCACCCTGTTGCTAGGGAACCCCTGGAACCGCTTGGGTCACCGCACCCCACTTTGACCTAGGTGGTGATACAGTGATACAGAGGTCTGACTGTGACGTTGTATGGATGGCGTCCACTGGAAACGGTTGTGTGTGCCCTGCCAGAACTTTTAAAGGAGTATCTCTAAAACTATGAAACATTTCATTTATTCATTTTCAGGCAAACATGTCCACAATAATGATAAATGATAAAGTTTGAATGGGGTTTCTTGGTGTATAAAGTATGAAGGACTAGTAGCCTGACAACGTTTCCATTGACAATGCATTGGGCGCTTAAAGTTACATATTTGATTTTTCAAAAGTAAAACATTTCAGGAATGCATGTCAACATTAAGGTTACATTTTTTTTTTACGTTTTGTTTTTCTTTTTTTCTTTTTTTTAAACAATATGTTTATTTTGTTTTTTCAATTTTTTTTAAGACATACAAGACAACATACAATACAACAAAAGACCACACTCAAAGCTCAGACAAAACAAAAAAGTATACAATATGCAAAAAAAAAACAAAAAAAAAAACCTGACACTAACACGACACATAAGAATATAAAATAATTATGGTACAAAGAGCACATATAACATTAACATCCAGATTCCTATGCCACACGGCCAGACAAACGACTGTAGAGAGAAAGCTGCTACCCCACTCCCGGTTCCTCCATCAAATAGGAAAGATCATTGCCCTTGATATAGGCTACTGAATAAAGTTCCCCCATATTTTCTCAAACAGCTCTTGTTTGTTTTTGAGAGTTTGAAATGTTTTAGAGTTTTGGAGATATTTAACTTTTAAAACCTACATCTGAAAACTTTGGCACCTTGCTGTTCCTTCATACTTTAACATACAAACTTCATTCACAATTTAAAAATTCCACCTTATTGTGTACATGCATACTTGAGATTTTTACTTTGGCAATGGGGGAAACGTACAAACTTTGGCATGCTACTAGAGCTACAAACGTACACCTAGAAACACCGTTCAAACTTTATCATGTTCAGCTTCGTGTGGAAATGTTTGCCTGAAAATGAATATTTGAAATGTTTCGTGGTTTTAGAGATGTAGTCTTTACAAAATTCAGAAAATTTACATGGGGCTCAATTGCAGACGTTTTACTTTGAAATGTTTTGTAGTTCTGGAGATATTTAACTTTTGAAAATTGAATCTGAAAACGTTGGCACCTCGCTGTTCCTACATACTTTAACCGAGCAACTTGATTTGCAATTCAAAAATTCCACCTATACTGTGGACATGCATGCTTGAGATTTTTACTTTGAAATAATTTGTAGTTTTTGAAATATTTAACTTTAAGCGCCCAATGCATTGTCAATGACAATGGCCTTTTAAAGGAGAGAAAAAATAAGATAAGCCATCAATGTCAATTGCTCAGATGCAGAGGTGGTGGGATTTGATCCCATGACCTTCTGATGATGAGTCAAGAGCTTTCCCAACAGAGCTACCAATACATTCATGAAGACTTTTCGAGTCACCCATGTACATCCTTGCATAGAAATTTCCAAGTGCATCATTGAACTATGGGAAGACTGGAGTTTGAACATGGCACCTCTGAACTGAAGAACTAATCATTAGACCACTTTACCACCTCTCATGCTCTCTTGGCACACATCTCTTATTTAAGATTTACTTCTTTTTCCCAGGATATAGGAGACGAAAAAAACACTTCCAAATACTAAGAGAGCTGCGCCCTGAGTTTCTGACAGGTAGTAAAGTGGTCTAATGATCTGACTTTCAGCAGAGAGGTTCCACATTCAAACCCCAGTCTACCTGTAGTTTGATGATGGAGTACATTAGTTCTTTGTAAAGATATGCATGAGTGACTCAAAATGTCTTTGAAAATGCACTGGGCACCCAAAGTATGTGTTGGGTGGCTTAGTTGGAAAAGCTCTTGGCTAATCATCAAATGGTCATGGGATCAAATCCCAACACTGGCACTTCTGCATCTGAGCAGTTGACACTGATGGTTTGATTTTTCTCTCCTTTAAATCTCCATTGTCATGACAATGCATTGGGCGCTTAACCCTGCAAGGCCCGAATTAATTTCTACTGGCCACATTTTTTTTTTTAATCAGATGGTGTTGTAGGAGTCCTAATCACAGGAAAATGTAATTTAAAAAAAATAATAATGTTTTTGTAACATTTTATAGCCATAAATCATAAATCATAAATCATGCTCTAATTTGCATTTTGGGGATATTTTTCACAATATTAACATTAACGTGTTCTAGACATTCTAATGATCATGAAAAAAAATATTACAGGCATTTTACTTATGTTTTTGTGAGGAATAGCTTCAGTTAAAAAGTGAGATATTGTTCGTCCAGACGCTGGAATTTCAAATTCTCTGGGAGGTGTGAATGTCAGTCTCTGTGGGGGGCATTTATATGCAAATATCGTGGCCAATGGCATTGTAATACTAAACAATAGGATTTAATGGTGATGTTAATGTGAAAAAAGAACAGGAAAACGAATTATAACATTTAAAAAAAAAATGATTTAAAAAACGTTGCCAAAAAGCAACGCTGTGCCTTGCAGGGTTAAAGTTAAATATGTCAAAAACGACACATTGTTTCAAAGTAAAGATCTCAAGCATGCATGTCCACAGTAAGGTGGAATTTTTTAATTGTGAATCAAGTTTCTCAGTTAAAGTATGTAGGAACAGCGAGGTTCCAACATTTTCAGATTTAAGTTTTAAATGTTAAATATCTCCAAAACTACAAAACATTTCAAAGTGAAACGTTCAAGCATGTGTCCACAGTTAGGTAAATTATAAAAAGTATGAATGGAGTTTCTAGGGGAATGTGTTTTTTTTTAGGTGCACAAATCTGCCATTGAGCCCCATGTTACCTTTTAGAATTTTGCAAAGACTATATCTCTAAAACCATGAAACATTTCAAATATTCATTTTCAGGCAAACATTTCCACAGTAAGCTGAACATGATAAAGTTTGAACAGTGTTTCTAGGTGTATGTTTGTAGCTAGTAGCCTGCCAAAGTGTGTACTTTTTCCATTGACAATGCATTAGGCGCTTAAAGTTAAATATTTTAAAAACTACAAATTATTTCAAAGTAAAAGTCTCAAGCATGCATGTCCACAGTAAGGTTCAATTTTAATGTGTGATTTTACTTTGAAATGTTTTGTAGTTGCCGTTGCCAGGGGGCCTTGGCTCTCAGGGGCCCTTGGGGGAACTGGTCCACGTAGTCATTGAGAATTTACTATTAATGTATACGTTAATTAAAAATCGAATGTGTGGGTGCCTCCTCTGTTGTCTACAGGTGCTTTCTTGGCCCACAGATAATGATCATGGCTTAAAATCCAAGCTGGGTAGTGCGCGTCGGGAGGGAGGGGGAGTTATAGTGGAGGGTGGTGGGGGGCCCTAAAAAATAATCGGCCTGGGGCCCTCGCAGGGTTAATCCATCCCTGCCTCCAGAAGGCATTTGAGACCGTAAATCACAAAAGAATCACACCCAGTGTGAAATGAGTGGTGCTTTTTATGAGTTAATTTCATTCAGCGTCCCGCAAAGCTTGGCCAATGAGCCAAGTGTTGGACATACGTACATACTGTACATACAGTTTACAGTTTAGGCATTTAGCAGTTTGTATGCCATACATACAAACAGCCAAATCGTAAAATGGACCTGAGTTGCAACTCTGCAACAAATAGCAATAGCTCACTGGTAGATCTGATTTCTGGTTTTAATGTCTGACTATTATGTCAATGAAGTGGACATGGCATTTTGGACTACATTATGGGCACAGTGGTCCCCATAATGTAGTCCAAAATGCCATGTCCACTTCATAGTAGTCCATGTGCAGGTTTGTGAACAAGGCCATGCAGGGGTCACTGTAGTAAAAAGTCAGTAAAGTCAGTAGCTTCGGAAACCCAGGGTTTTATTTTGGCGATAGGGAGAAAAATAAAAGCCTGTTCGGCTCTTCAGATAATGGAGTCATGGCTACTGGCACATTAGGACTGAACAGGATGCTTTGCGTTGCGGTTGTGGCTGAACAAGCTATTCATTCATTCTCATCCTCTCATCATAAAAGGGATGGGATGGGTTCATCCATCCATCCATCCATCCATCCATCCATCCATCCATCCATCCATCCTTTTCTGATCACGATACTGACCATGATACAGACCATGATACTGACCATGATACTGGCCATGATACTGACCATGATACAGACCATGATACTGACCACAATACTGACCATGATACAGACCATACAGACATGATACTGACATGATACGGCCATGATACTGACCATGATATTGACCATGGTACTGACATGATACTGACCATGATACCGACATGATACTGACCATGATACTGACATGACACTGACCATGATACTGACATGATACGGCTGTGATACACGGCCATCACACTGGCGTGATACTGACATGATACAGACCATGATACTGATCATGATAATGTCATGATACCAACATGATATCACAACGTTGGTATCACGATCAACAAGCTCAAAACACGTTGCGAGGTGTCGCGTTCTGAGCTTGTTGATCTGCAGCTTTTGTAATTTTTGAATTTGTATCCTGAGACAGTTTTGCACATTAGGCTTCCACCCGACAGAGACGATCTGTATTGGAGACATGTCTGTAGCCTCCCCACCCGAAATCACTGTACAATATGCTATAAAATATGGACAGAATGCAGGATATTCATGCCGTATAAATAGACCTATATTGTACAGCCTAACTGTTACATTATCTACTTTATTTGGGTCATCCATTTTATTCTTACTTTCTTGTTCAGGAAACTTTTCAGGAAAAGTAATGTGTTCATTAGGCAAATAGCCTAATACATGAGCAAAGTATAGCTGAATTACATCAAGTCTAATTTCTGAATAAATTATTCACAAAAGATTTTGTCCTTCCTTGCTATTTGTGTGTGTGTGTGTGTGTGTGTGTGTGTGTGTGTGTGTGTGTGTGTGTGTGTGTGTGTGTGTGTGTGCGTGTGTGCGTGCGTGCGTGCGTGCGTGCGTGCGTGCATGCGTGCGTGCGTTCACATTGCTAGCACTGCAGAATAACCTCACATGACAGGGACTAGTTGTATTGGCCCCGCCGTGTTTGTGTTGCGCTCTTAAATGTCGATGCATACATTTTGCTTGTTGTAAATATTAGATGATATTACTGCAGGCAGAAGACTTTCACTCTCATTGTAGCCTATACAGACGCTCCTCTTCCCCCCTGACCAGTCTGGCAGACAGTGGACTCTGTCTCTGTCCAGCCAGTGGGGTAAAGTGACTGTACATTTACTTAAAGGAGTAGTTCGTTTTTAACTTACTTGTAGATTCAAATTATAATATTATAAAACATACACCAAGACTCCCTAATCGGGAGCAAGCAACCGTCAGGTCACCCCGGTCGCTGGGGGGCCGAGTTACGGCCTTTTTAACGACGCCGAGGCGGACGCGTGGGTACCGGCCCTGGCTGTCCCGGTCGCTCCTAGCCAGAGTTACGGCATTTTATGTGCGCTGCAGTGGCGGGGGTCCTCCACTAGAACCACTTTTGCATCCGTTCTGGAGTCATTTGGTAATTTTTGCACTTTTTGGCGGCGGCTCCAGGGGGTCCCTGGGGGTCCCTGGAGCTCCGGGGGTCCCTGGGAGGGGTAGAGGTTATGGTTTGGCAGGCAAGGAGTGTGTGTGCAAAGTTTGGCATGGATTGGGGCAACGGTGGCGGAGATATGAGTTGGGGAAAAGTGTGACGTGATGGACAGACAGACAGACAGACTGACAGACAGACGAAGAGACGAAGAGTTAATGTCGAAGAGTCCTTGAGCAAGACTCTGAACCAGGGGCATAGTTCTGCCGATTTAAAATGACTCCAATACGGAACTAAAACTTCCTATGATTGGCCGCTAGTTGCGCTGTTTTCCCCCCCCCGGCCGATCGCATAAAGAATTTCCCACCATTGGATCCCATTCATTTTCCCCTTTGATTTTCTAACTATATACACATCGTCATACGTACTTTATGGTTCCTATCGCTAGTTATCGCTAGCCTTTCAATCACCATCATATTCGTTTTGTCGAAATGTGGTCCAATGTATTTTAAAATAAATGATAAAGTTGCGGGGGGAGGGGGGCAACTAAACTGATAGCAGCCGGCTGTGTTCTTCTTCGTGTGCTGTATTTCGGGAGGCTCCGACTACATTCTCCCATGTATCCCTGCGTTGCCAATAGCATCTCTGATGCTTTTACAATTCTATTTATTTCTATGATGGCGACACCCATTCCAAGGGGTAGAAAGGGCCATTTGCGCTGCATAGAAACCAATGGCTTCATTTCGTCCATATTTTTCTACAGCCTATGCTCTGAACCCCTAATTGCTCCCGGTGAGTAGGTTGGTGCCTTGCATTGTTTCCTCCGCCACCTGTGTATGAATGTGTGCGTGAATGGGTGAATAATGCACAATCTATGTAAAGCGCCTTGGATAAAAGTGCTATATAAATGCACCATTTACCATTTACAGACAGACTGACTGACTGACTGACTGACTGACTGACTGACTGACTGACTGACAGACAGACAGCCGGTGGAGGTTTTGATAGTAGGTTAACTGCGTTGTTCTTTTAACTTAGTTACTTGTAGATTCAAATTATAATATTATAAAACATACATAAACCACTTTAGCCCTATTTTATAACTTGATCTACCGGAACCACTGGGGGTAATCAAATTATTGGCTTAGGAATGCAGCAAAAACTAAAGAAATATCCATGAAGTCTCCAATGGGGTGAGTAACCGATAGGGGGAAAAAAAGTCATTTTGGGGGTGAACTACTCCTTTAAGTACATTTTGATGCCAACACTTTCGTACTCACTCAAGTACATTTCGAATTCCGGACTTTTACTTGTAACTAGTATTTCTATATTGCAGTGTTGATACTTATTATACTTAAGTAAAACATGTGAGAAGGCTACTTTTTTACCACTGCCTCCAGCATCCAGTTCTAAACAGCAGTAGCCTATATGATCAGTGTTGCCATGTCTGCTTATTATAAGCACTAGTAGAGAGAAAGTACTCACATTTCTTACTTAAATGGTACTAGCCTACAGCCCCTTGGTGTGAAGCAGACAGACTGTGATGTTGCTCTCTCTGGAACTGCCCCCCTCCCCCTCACTCCATCTCTGCTTGCAGGCAGTTGGGACTGGGAGTGCGCTGCTTGTTGACGCCCATTTGTGATGTAAATCGCATCACAGGACAGCCGCCTACAGGCCAAAATTTGGGAAAATATTTTAAACATTTGGGGATTATGAGAAGTAGAACACATCTGAAGGTGATAAAGTTGATGTTGGGCAAGGTACATGCGTTATTGATTTTTGTATTATGTTTTTTAGACAACTGCTGAACGTGGAGTTACAGATGGAAACACACACACACAAACACACTATTTTTTGGGGCGATTCTAATTAAGGTTGTGGGATAGACGCATTTCTGGTCCACGTTACCCTGATAAGACCTAGATGCTACCACCATTGAGACTTGAGTTCAATAAATAATGCGACCGTAGGAAACCGTCACATCTTGTCCACGTATCTGTGTATCTCTGAAGGTCACGCCTGACACTGTGCATGGTTCCCCCAAGCCCCCAGAGCCACGGTAGAGCATTGAAGCAGCCATTAGCCTAGTGGTTAAACATGGAACTGCAGTTTAACCGAGTTAAACGCTACTGCGCGTGCGTATGCTAACGTTAAGGCTACTGTTTACCCTAGTGCGCCTGCTCAGGCCTCGGCCAGTCAAACATTTGGTTCTTAGAACCGCACGTGATCCGCACCTACCAATCAGGGCGCTGTATTTAGGTTCCAAAACGGCTCCTCCTGTAGTCTTCCGGGTGCTTCAAACGCCACTGAGCCTGAGCAACTTGCATTGAAATGATAGCTGGGGGCAGGGCTGGTCCGCTCTCTATTATATATACTAGAAGCTGGGCCGCCCTTCGGGCGGCCCAGCGTCTAGTCGGCGACCTGGCCAACTCGGAACAATGTAAATAGGGAATGAATGCCCCGCCCTTTAATGCAAACCCCATTATACCTGTTTTCATAGGACCCGTTTTGACCATTTGTCTGCCTGTGTCCATTTTTGCCCATATATGGAGATATCTGTATCTGTCTGTCGGTGTCCATTTTATGTCCATATATGGAGATCACTGCAGTTATAGTTCTGGGTCCATTTTATGCCCATATATGCCCATATATGGAGATATCTGTCTATCTGCATCCATTTTATGCCCATATATGGAGATCTCTGTATCTGTCTGTCTGTGTCCCTTTTATGCCCGTATATGGAGATCTTTGTGATTCTGCATCCATTGTATGCCCATATATGCCATATATGGAGATATCTGTTTATCTGCGTCCATTTTATGCCCATATATGAGATTTCTGTCGCTTTTTCAAACAATCGTGGGTCGGGTCGGGTCGAGGCCGAGCACTGCACTACCTGCTGCGGTGGGGAACGCACGTGCCGAATTTGAAATAGGGAATGAATGCCCCACCCTTTAATGCAAACCCCATGAATGCCCCACCCTTTAATGCAAACCCCAATATACCTGTTGTCATAGGACCCGTTTTGACCATCTGTTTGTCTTTGTCCACTTATGCCCATATATGAAGATCTCTGCACACACAGTACCGGTTGCGGAAAACTCTGATGTCAGACTTTATGCCCATATCTGGAGAACGCGCGTGCCGGTGGGAAGAAGGGTTCTCGAGATACGCGGATTACATACATACACATTCACAGAGATTTTGTGTTGACTCATGTGGCGTACGTGATGTCAGAGCCTTTTATGAAGTGATGTCACAATGACTCAGCGCTTGCGCCGATTTCCTCCGGAACAGCCTGATGTCAACAATCAGCTCCGCATAAGGAGATTCCGAACGTTTCGCGCCGGTTTCGGAAAACCGCGAGTCGGGTCGGGTCGAGGCCTGGCACTGCACTCCGCGCGGCGGCGGGGAACGCGCGTGCCGAATCTGAAGCCGGTGGGACGAACGGTTCTCGAGATACGCGGATTACAAACAAACAAACAAACAGACAGACAGAGATTTGTCGCATTTATAGATAGATATATACTATATATACTCTATGGGTTCCCCTGACACATCACTGTGACATCACAGGTGATATCACAGGTGACATCACCTATGTAAAAGTCCATGTATAGGTATTCCCAGAATCCCTGTTATGCCCAAATATATGAAGATCCCTGATGTCATCGATATACATCACTGGCCAGATGGCCAAGACATGGCCCATATGTGTGGCTGTTTCAGATAGGGATCTCCATGTATGGGCATGAAAGGGATTGTATGTTGTGATGTCATGGGAACCACTCTAACAGAATCACGTTTATGCCCATATATGGAGATCCCTGATGTCATCAATATTAAACCCATATCTAACAGGACTTCATATGAGAATGCCCATATGGAGGAAGACAGCCCATATCTGTGTTGCTGGTTCAGACAGGGATCTCCATGTATGGGCATAAAGGGGATGTGGGTCAGTGACGTGACGCCCCAAAAAATGTGTTTTTAAAAAAACTTTAAATTGCAGGCATAAAAGTTATTTACTTTTGTTCTACTCACTCTCAACCTTATGGAAATACATTTTGTTTTTAGATATTTTATTGGAATCAGACTTTATTCAGCAGTTTGTTGTACTTGTGCCTAAAATCGTCATATGGTGTGACATGAAAATAATTGTTCATAAAATGAAAATGGAGTACATCTTTCTTAAGTTACTCACTTTATCAAAGTCCTTTATCATAACTAACCAGTGATCCACTATAGTTTTTTGAAAATTAATTATATCTGTATATTTTTTTCATAATCGACACTCTGTGTGAGGCCCATGTTCATGATCTTACAACATATTTTAAATGTATTCTGTCAAAACTTTCTCTAAAATTACACAAATATTTGTGACTTCCTGATAATATTCTCTATGTAATCCATAAACATTTGTTTGGTTTAATCATTAATAAAGGTATGATTTTTCACTATTTGGAATGTCACACCAAATGATTTAGTGTCACACCGTATGATCATATCTTCATGTGTCAAAGCAAACTGTGTTTTAACCTACCTATTAGTGAGTACTGAACTTTACTGATTGATTAAACAATTACCCAGGATAACATGGCCTTAATATTTCTGAACAGGATATTATTGTAGGGATAAGAAAGAATTGTAGTAGTAGATGGATGATGAGGATGTGCACAGGAATGCTACGCACACCTAAGTCTTCTGCCGGCCCACGGCAGAAGGATCCTAAAGAGACAATAAGGCGCATAGCCACACTTGGAGCCAAGGCAACATTTTATTAACACCAATTAGTGGAAACAGAACTCAGCATTCAGGTAAATTGCTTTTTTCCGAAGTCTCCTGAACTTGAACACAGCATTTTGTGTTGAACAAATGTAATTAGGAATCATGACATTACACCACATCTCCACTAGCTAAAGAGTGCTGGGTTGCGTAACTCCGAAAATAGCTGATCTACAAGCTCTCGCAGCACAACGTGTTGAGAGCTTGTAGATCAGCTATTTTCGCTAGTTTTGTCTCGGGTCCTACCTTAACACTGTCCACTGTCCAGTCCAGTGAGTGAAAGTACAAAAGTATTAGATCAGATTAGATTATACATTTAGACTGTATTGTACATCAGCCAGTCGTATTTGGTGAGGGTAGCAAACCGGCTGCCTTGTTGCGGTTCTGCTATGCCACAGACAACCTCCTGCTCTTCGTAGAAAATGCAGTCTCGCCCCTTTGGCTCCTCTCTCCTTGCTGGGTCATTGTTTAGTTTCTCCCTGTACTTTCTCGTTCTCTCAGCACTTGTCATTTTCCAGCTGACAAAAGAAAATGGAATGTATAGTTTAAGACAAAGAGAAAATATTGTTTAGATTGAAACAATATGTTAAGGTTTCTGTGAAGGGGTTTCTGCTCTGTCTGATGAATTTGAAGTATCACTGAATGAAGCTAAATTACATTTTATGTAAAAATGTTTAAAACAAATGTTTAAATGTACAAAAGAAACATGGAACTTTGTTATTTATTGTTATATCTGTAGTTAAATACAGTATAAATCATATGGTGTGACAATCAAGTCATATGGCGTGACAAGCAGACATGTCACACCATTATGATTAAGTGTCACACCATATTACGTTCTCTGCATTTAGGTTTACCTTGAGGCTACTATGTACACATTAGCATGCTAACAGCCTGCTAGCTATAACAAAGCAACCTAGATCTACATGGAAATATGACCAAAACATCAAATAACTTAAGCTTTTTTTAATGAAAAGGTGTCACACCAACAGACATCCAAAGTGGTGAGTTTGTCAAAGTTTCAACAAGATGGCATTTCATGAAAATGTTAAAATCATAACTCACCTCAGACACCTGTCTTGCAGTTGTGCTGGGAGTGCTGAATAGCCTTACAGAAGAAGGACCTCTCTAGCCAATAGGTGTCCAAATAATTGCCTGTTTAATTTGTCCAAACTAGTGTCACACCAAATGATTTTGGTTTGGGGGACAAAATGTTTTTGATCAGAAATGACTGAAAACATTATGCTTTGACTTTGAAAAGATATAGGCTCACAAATAGACATTTTTTTAGCCTAAATTAATTTTCGAATGATTTTTAGCAATTCTTTTTCTTAGTTTTATTCAAGTTCCCACTTTGAGAAACAAGGTCAGGACAGTCACACCATATGAGTTTTGCCATGTTTGGTTGAAAATTCTGAAGAAATGAGGAATGAAATGTTTTAATCTTGAGTAAGTTCACATAAAGCTTAATGTCCTGCACAATATTCAGAAGGTTTTTGACAAATATATGTTTTATTTATACATGTTTGACACCGAGGACAGCGAAAACGTTACGTCACGTCACCCACTCATGTACCATATCATGGATCTCCATACATGGGTACCAGGGGTCTCCATATGGGTAACTGGTCCGATATGCATCACTGGCCAGATGGCCAAGAATTGTCGCCGTGAGGCGACTTACTCACAAATATTATTGAACTCAGGTCTCCATAGAGTGAGTAATCAATAGGGGGAAAAAAATTATATTATAGGACGACTCTGTAAAGTCCAGAGTAAAAGCCCAAAAGTTGAAAGGAGGCTACTCATTATGTCCCATTTCAAATGTGTGAAATGTATAAAAAGAAAAAAAATGAAAATCAGCAGATCTACAAGCTCACAATGGCTGACCTAAATGTATAACAAGGATGAGGTCGTTAATGTTTTTGTTTTTTTCCGCAAATGGCAGCAAACCGCTCCATTCCCATTGGCAGAATCCACCCTCATAATTATGTAGAATAAAAGTGCGATGTGATCCCTGTCAAGTCAAGTCACCTTATTTGTATAGCACATTTAAAAACAAAAAACACATATTTAAACAACAAAAAAACTATAAAATAATAACAAAGTACAAGAATCATAGCAAAAAAGGTTCAAAGAGATGTAGCCTATAGTCGCTTATTTTGGGCTTGTTTTCTGGCAACGTATGCTAATCTGGCAACACTGATAGCCTACTGCCGACACGAGCGCGCGCGCACACACACACACACACACACACACACACACACGCACACACGCACGCACGCACGCACACACACACACACACACACACACACACACGCACACGCTGGAGCTACACGAAGAGAACTTTCGCTGGACATTAGGAGGAGGACGCGTGGCTCTCCTCTCCTGATGCGCAAACCAACCGCGCAAAAACCCCGAAACAATCCATGTCCTCTCTTTGAATGAAGAAAGTCATGGAATTCTGAATGGAAAAGAAGGGATTTCCAGTGGTCATTCTTTCTATGTCAGTGATGGTGGTGACGTTCATATTCAATACAGGATATTTCTGTGTCGTAGCCTAATTACAAATTACAAAACTATAATAATCGGCGCCGTTACATCGCGTGGAGTGTAAATTGACAGTGCTCCTTCGTTGTATCGACACGAGACATGGATCTGTGGGGAGTTTATTTGTTTCATCTCGTAACTTCAGGTACGTAAGCCTGCTATAAAAAAAAACTCTTTTGTTTTCACATGTCTAAAAAGTCTAAGCCTGCTGCCTGATGTGTGTTTGTGTGTGTAGGCTAATTATCCACGATCCACCACTATCACAGTAGCCTACAAGACCGCAAGCTTTCAAAAAGCTATTCTTGCTCAATTTGAATTACATTATCCCAACAAAATATTTCATCCCTTTAGTCCCTTATCTTCAATCTTTAGTCCCTAGACAGATTTAGCTTTGCCTTAAATTTGGGTCAAGACTATGATATCAGAGGTGATTTTGACATTTGCTATGTGAAGTAAAAGTCAAGACTTGATAAAATGCATAGCCTTCTTGATTGAATAAGGTGAATTGATAATTATGAAGTGTCATTAATTAAACCAGTACTGTTTCCGATCTATCAATTATGAGTTATTCTACGCGTGTAGCCTATAGCAGCCCATATTACTTACACGCACGGCCTCGTGCACAGTTGTAGCCTAAGTAATAGCCTAATCCCATTATTGGCAATTTGGCATTATTGGTTGTGCGTGCCTTTCGTGTTCATTTGTGTGTGTGTGTGTGTGTGTGTGTGTGTGTGTGTGTGTGTGTGTGGGTGTGGGTGTGGGTGTGGGTGTGGGTGTGTGTGTGTGTGTGTGTGTGTGTGTGTGTGTGTGTGTGTGTGTGTGTACGAGCGCGCGCGTGCGTGCGTGGTGAGACACGCGCGGTGTGTCTGAGCGTGACACGTTCACGCTCAGACACACGCAGTTATTGCTGCCATTACAATATAATCTCATTTTCTACACACACACACACACACACACGCACACACACACACACACACACACACACACACACACACACACACACACACACACACACACACACACACACACACACACACACACACACACACACACACAGGCTACCTGCTGTATAGTTTTATTTATTAACCTTTAGCCTCCTATAGAACTAGCAAACTGTTGCACTTGCAGATCGTTCTAATCATTCTGCCATTATTTTTGCACATCATTATCAGTCTCATTTGTATCCACCAACTTCTTGTTTATGCCCCAACATGACTGGATATAGGCCTAAAGGTTTTGTACAATTTGTAGCAATATTGTAGAAATATGACACCTTAAAATTGTCGAATGGTGCCCATATGTCCCTATATTGTGCCCACCTGTTATCCAGAGCCGATTCTGGGCCCACGGGGGCCCTAAGCATGATTTTGCTATGGGGCCTTCCTGCGGGCGCGAGCGTAGCGAGAGCCCCTCGAAAAAATAATATAATTTTTTATTGTTTTTTAATCAATTTTATAATGGGTTTAATTCTGGGTTTTGTATATAAATAGGCCAAATTGCAGAATCGTCATTCTAAGTTATTAACTCGGTTAAACAGTGACTTACACATACAATACATGCAGCAAAATTGGACTTGTTGCCTACCACGGCACCGATTGTTCTAGATATAATGAAGAAAATTAAATCTACAATAAAAATATAATATATCCTATAGATATAGTTATATGAATATAATAATATTTAGGGACTTGTATTTAATATATAGGCCACAGGCATAGACAGAGACAATGCATGCTGTGAGCTTGTAGATCGGCTATTTATTTTTTTACACACAGTAAAAGATTTTGCTTAAAATGAAAGGGTTAAATTGGAGTGGTTACCATGGTTACTGTGTGTCTAGTGCACGGGCAGTGCTGTAAAGTAACTAAGTAGGCTACACTTACTCAAGTACTGTATTTAAGCACAATTCATTTTCAGGTTCTTTTACTTATACTGGAGTATTTCCACATCTCAGCGGCAAATATTGTACTTTTACTCTGGACTTTTACTTGTAACAGAGTATTTCTGCATTGCAGTATTGATACTTTTACTAAGTAAAACATGTGAGTACTTTTTCCATTACTAGTAGTCTACATGGACACGGGAGAGAGAACGTGCAGAACCCTGCGGTCATAAACCGATTCTCCGCTTTGAAAACTGCGCTTTTTATGACTTAATTACTTTATGACCAGCCTTACACAGAGGCGGAGAAGCCAGAACAGCAGCAGCAACGTGGCTACATCGTACAACACGTGGCTACATCGTACAACACAAGTTACAACTGACAGGGCAATTTGAATGTGTGTTTCTGTTTACCTGATCGCTGTTGCTGCAGTTCCGTTTGACGCTTTTTCTTTCTCTCATATCCAGAAAGATAAACGTGCATTGTCAAAGCGAAAGTAAACAAACACTAGACTCTGAAAGGGGGGCGGGGCGGAAACTCCCAAAGATTTCCAGAGTCAAGAAATGTGGTCTCCTTTTTCTTTGTGGCCAATGGGACAATGGCAAAGAGCCGTGACAGCCAATCAGGGACATGGTTAATCAGAGATGTGTCATTCAGGCTAAGATGGCAGTAGCGCTGGTGTCAAAAGACAGTTTGGTGCGTTCTTTTCTGCAGAGAGGAGGGGGGCGGTGGGGGCCTTTTTGGTCGGGGGCCCTACGCAGACTGCGTAGTCTGCCTATAGGGGGCGCCGGCGCTGCCTGTTACCATCATTTCAATCAATTGCAGCTCTGCTACATTGGGTGGCATCTGCATGGTTTGTTCCTTAATGGCAGCAGTGAATGAAGTTGGGGTATTGATTTAGTGTCTTTTATTCTATTGATTTAGTGTCCAGGCAGGGCATCCAAGTGGAAAAGTCTTGAGCTCTCTCTCATATTGAAGCCCTCAGTCCCGAGTCTTGAGCTCTCTCTCATATTGAAGCTCTCTCTCATATGAAGCCCTGCTTCATCTATACAAGGCAGTCGCACAAAAGTAGTGAAAACAGCAGATCTACAAGCACACAACGCCTCGCCGTGCGAGGCGTTGTGTGCTCGTAGATCGGCTGTTTTCACTAGTTTAAATCATTTTTAAAATGGTTTTGGACAAGGTTTCCACCCAACAATGTAATGTTACTCATGTAATTGGCCCACTGGCTTGTCACTTTGTCACAAATCTTTAAGTAGCAGCAGCGCTATAGAGAGAGATCTCTCTCTATAGCGCGCAATGAGGGCCTCTCAAACTCTTTTTCCCGGGCTGAATCAGGGGCCCAGCACGTCCCTGTCTGACACATACTGTAGGGCTGGTCGCTATGAATTCTAATCAGTATCACGATTATTTCAAACTTTTGCCTCGATTAGCCTACTAATAATGAGAACCGTCTCTAATATAGTGAGAATAGCAGTTACCAAATTTGTACACTCTCAGAGTTACAGATCTGTAAGGGTCCATCGGGAACCCCCTCGAGGAAACCTGAGGGTCCCTGCGTGGACCCCACTTTGAGAAACACTGTCCTAGATTTTCTGAGAGGTGCCAGCCGCGCCAACAAGTGACCGAGTGTGTATGAGCAGGGCAGCAACAGCTGCAGCCACCCAGCATGAGATGAGATTTAGCCCACTCAGACCCAAAACATTGAGTAGTTGGTTGTCATTGGATAAGATTTTGTGTGTGTGTGTGTGTGTGTGTGTGTGTGTGTGTGTGTGTGTGTGTGTGTGTGTGTGTGTGTGTGTGTGTTAGTGATGCGCGGTGCGGCCCGCGACCGCGGTCCCCCGCGGTCAGCCCGCGGGCCGGGTTGAGCTGGGCCAGGAAATGTACACTTTATTGGCAGGGCGGGTTGAGGCGGTCTCGTTCGGTCTATAATGCGCACCAAGTGTCCTTCTATGCTCGTCAGCCAAACTGGTCCGTGTCATGTAATTCTAATTAAGTCCATTACTTCCTGTAAGTAGACTTGAAAATAAAACCGTTGCCTAATCATATTATGGGAGTTTAACTATCTTATTTTGAAATCCACCGACCACCGCTTGGGAGGAAGTGCTTCTGCTTTGTTTGTTTTTGGCTACTTGACACAGCCTATCTTCAGCTTAATGTAAACAGAAGACAGAACCCAGAACAACTCACGTGTGGACCAGTTTGGATTGTACAAGCTTTTGACTAAACTAAAGTTCATATTATGATATGAAAACAATGCTCCTTTGACTTAAACAACGTAGGCCTACACCCTTTGAAAGTTTGATAAACTTTGCACCTCCGCAGCAGATATAGGTAAGGAGCTGGTTAATTACCTTTTGCAGGTTGGATGCTGTCGTGCTGCGGTGAGAGCATAGATTGTAGGAAATAATATTTTCTCAACAAATTATGTTGAGAGGCGTAGAGCTGTTGCTTTGGTGTCTCGGCGCGGTGCGCCAGTGACTAATAGGCTTGTGACTCGATCCTCATCTCTCTGTGATACAGTAGTTGTGTTCCGTGTGTATAGTCATACTCATACAGGAGTGTTATCAATTAAAATAAGCATGCATGTCGTCACTCGTCATGCCGTCATGTAGCTAATTAACGGTTCATTGCTTTTAAATGTTCGAACGATATTTTTGCATGGCTCTCTTGCACTGCACTGTTAGGCTATGTGCTCTAAATCAATGCTCAACGTTTCTCCTTTCTGTTTTTGCACAGCTGCCTTAAAAATCCACATTCAAAGACGTATTTGACATGTATTTAATGACAGCGGGCCGCGGGCTGAGCTGGGCTGTGAAAATTCATGCGTTGTTGCGGGTTGGGCTGGGCTGGGTCAGATAATTAAAATTGCGGGTGTTACTTGTGTTGGTACCATAGGAGACGGGCAAAACGTTGACCAAAATAACAATTCTTCTACATTCTCTAATTGTGTAGACTTGTGATAAAGTAAGAAATGCAGATGTTTAACAATAATGTGACTGTTGAGGGTGTAAAATTAAAATGAAACCAACTCTGGGGTCCATTTGGTTACCAACTCTCCATCATTTAGCTGGGGACCACCTGGAACACCCTCAAGGACCACTGGTGGTCCCCGGACCACTGGTTGAAAACCACTGCTCTAGTTCATATAGCTTAATGAAAGTAACTCAAGGCACCGCTCATTTTGTGATATTTTTAATTACTGTACACACACAGGTATACTCATACCGTCGCAAGTTACTATGAAAAGCTCCACCGGCTGTCCCTCCATCAGTCAGTCCCTCCGTCTGTCCGTCACGTCACGTCACGTCACGTCACGTCACGTCACATCACGTCACGTCACGTCACACTTTTGCACTACTCTTATCTCCGCCACCGTTGTCCCTATCCATGCTTTGCACGCACACTCCTTGGCTGGCAAATCACAACCTCCGCCCCTCATGGCCCTCTTCTAGCACCACCATCAGGCAGATTTTGGCAAAACATATTTTTGGACACTGCTCCTACTGATTTTGGCCTAAAATCACACAAAGCGGCATCAACATGGATTTGTCCCATTTCCCATATTCCCTCCTGATTGGCTATGATTGCCTTCTGTGTATGCGACTGACGGTCGCTTATCTCCCGATTGGGGAATCTTACTGGTTATGCAAGTTATGGCATCGGAATCGGTACCAGGAAAGGAATACAATGTACATCTCGATGAGAAATGAGCCAATATTGATTTGAAGTCATAATATGTCTGCCAGCCGTGTAACCATATGGCCCAGTTTGCAGTGTGATAACGTCCTTTTGGTTGTTGATGTGGGCAGGGATGTCGCACCAAATTCTGGGCCCTGGGTACAAGGATTCACTCACATTTTATGCTTTAACTATTGAAAAATAGCAGATCTGCAAGCTCACAGCGCGGCACCGAGTGCCGCGCTGCAAGCCTGTAGATCTGCTATTTTTGAAAAATCGTGAAAATGTATGCAAGTCTTTGAATATTGCAAATCCTTCTAAGGTTTTTTAAAAAACCTGTTTCTATGTCAGTGGAGCTCAAACCTTTTCATGTGAAGGACCCCCAACATGAAATGTATTTGGCCATGGACCCCCATCTCAAAATATTTAGTTCCAGGGACCCCCCAGAAGCTGTTACAAATGTTCGCTTAAAAAATACATATATTCAAAGATTTGCACACATTTTCACGACTTTTCAAAAATAGCAGATCTACAAGCTCGCTTTGAGCTTGTATATCTGCTATTTTTCAATAGCTAAAGTATAAACTAATTAAGGCCCCTCCACCTTGGGCCCTTGTAACTCAGTCCCACTTTTCCCCCACCTTGTGACGCCCTATAGATGTGGGTCATGACAGCTGGCCACAGGCTACCTGCTCAACAGAAGCACGCAGGCGGCAGCAGGCTGTGTGTGTTGTTGCACATACCGGTAACCTTCCTTTCATTCACTGCCCTCCCTTGTCAGAGCAATGAAAGACGCGCAACACACTGAGTGGATGGACATGAACGTGGATTTTGCTTTGCCAATCACCTCTCTCTTTCTCTCTCTCTTTGCTGTTCACACACACACGCACGCACGCACGCACGCACGCACGCACGCACGCACGCACGCACGCACGCACGCACACACACACACACACACACACACACACACACACACACACACACACACTCATTTTAGGTTAATCAGGCACGTGCACACATAGACATCAAAGGGGGCTTGAGCCCCTGCCCTTTTATCCGTCTGTAAAAAAGTGCCCTCTCAGGACCATGAATGCAGTTTTTACTCTGGTGAAAGAAATGTATATGCCCTCTTTACATGCCATACCTGAAGGCAGCATTCAAGAGAATTTGCCTTGTCCAAACTCTCCTGAACTTGAATGCAGCATCTTATGTTGAAAGAATTGCCCTCTTTGTGTAGAAATTATGCCTTTCTCCAGTATTGGCTTGATTATGGTAGATTATGTGGTATCGCCGAAAATAGCCGACCTCCAAGCTCACAACGCGCCGCAGCTTGGAGGTCTGCTATTTTCTATATTTTCACCAAAACGCCCTTTTAGCAATTTCAGCCCCTACCTCGCCAACATTCTCTGCATGTCCCTGAGGTTGATAATGATGGATGTTCTGAAATGGATTGGCAGCATAATAGGCCCATACTGTTTCTCAATGTAAGGGTCTGGGTCCCACTCTCAGAGTTAAAGACCCTGTAAGGAAGTACGCTAACTCTGTATGAGTTGTAAATCACCCAGCCAAATTAGGCGGGGACCTCTGAACGCAGTGAAATAATTATTCTAGACAAAAGATGGTGGTGCACTCTAGGGTATACGCAGCATGGGGGGCGCTCTCCATTCCGACATGCTGCCATTCGGCACTTCCATAGAGGTTAGGGTTAGGGTTAGGTATAGGGTTAGTGTCGGAATGGGGGGATGTCGGAATGGCAGCATGTCGGAATGGGGGGATGCAATTCAATTCAATTAAATTTTCATGCATAAAGGTTACGTGCAGGCAGAGCAGGGATATGTACAATGGTTTTTAAGGTGGTTGGGTTCCGATATCCTTCTCCTATCACAGCAGCTCACAAGTCTTGCTGCTGTGTTTGCACTTCACCCATGGGGGTTTTTCATCATTGGTCATGTTTTCAAACTCTCCTTGGGTGCTTATGATCTGTGGGAAGTATGTGTCTCTGATGTCTTGGTACAGTGGACAGGTGGTTAGGAAGTGTAGCTCAGTTTCCACATTTTGTGTGCAGTGGGTGCAAAGTCTGTTTTCTCTAGGGAGCCAGGTATGCCTATGACGTCCTTTCTCGATATGTGGGGATGCACCCACGTAGCATGACACACTTGCCAAAATATGTTGAAGGTGAAAAAAAGAAAAACTAGAAGCAGTGCTCTTCCGAGCACAGGTCTCCACCAGGCCAGGTGTCCTGGTGGTGCTACTGTATAATAGGCCAATGTAAAAAGGGTGGCATATGTTCTTCACCTTAGATCTTTCATGGCAATCGGACGCTGCATGCATGATTTGAAGCATTGTGTTCCAAAAATGTGTTTTGCTAAAGTCTACCTGCTGGTGGCGTTATAACAGGCCAATGTTAAAAAGGTAGCATTTGTTCCTTGACCTAGTGGGAATATGTGTGGCAAATGTCACGGTAATCGCAAGCTGCGTTGATGATTTGAGGCATTTTGTTCAAAAACGGAGCAATCCTGCAAACTTTGGAAGCTAATATTAGCTACCTTCGGAATCTCAAGTTTCGCCACTAAAGACGAACAAACTGGGGAAGAAAAAAATAAATACAAATAAAAACGAAAGAACTTCATGCCTTCGTTGCACAATAACATTTAAGTCCAAATATATATGGTTGTGTTGTTGCCCTCATGTAGACGTGTCAGCGTGAGCCCCTGGTGCACATTTATCATGCAGATAAGATCAATGCTTGCTTGGGCTCTGTGTGTCTACCCTTGCCTGGGATTCGTTTTGCTTTCTCATAAAGGTGGGACATGAAATGGATTCAGAATGTGACTCCCCCCCCCTGCCCCTCCTCCTCCTCCTCCTCCTCGTCTGACTGAATGCATAATCTAGCGTTCTGTTAGATTAATGTCTTCCTTAAGACCTCCAGGCCCAGATAGCAGATCACCCATAGCTCATTGTCTCTAAACCAACATGCCGTAGGAAAATGACCTGAGACGCACGGTGCATGGGTTCTCAAACTCCTCCATGTCAAGAACCCCCAACTTATGTATTTGACCCTATCTGAAAAGGCTTTGTGCCAGGGACGACCCCCCCCCCCCCCCCCCCAGAAGAGAAGAAAATGATTTCGATATATAATTCTAAAATTCAAAAATAGTAGATCTGCAATTTTTTTTAAATAGCCAGGATAAAAATGGATAAAGTGGTTGAAATGATTGTGATGCTAACAGCACATTTAGCCGGGGACCCCCTGGAATCCCCTCCCTTTTGACTCATTGTGAGCTTGTAGATCTGCTAATTCAGTTTTATTCACTAATTCTTTATTCATTTATTTGTACAATCTTTGGGAAATTTGGGGTAGGCAATTCTTTCACCTTTAATGGCATGCCCAGAATAGGGATGCCATTACATTTTCCATGCAGTCTCTCTATGTCATGATCAAAACATTTTACAGACGAGTAAACCCACTCATATGTCACTAGCATGATCATTATATTCACATGATGGAACTGCCAAAGAAGGGACAGATGCATGATGGACACTTAATGACGCAATTATTTCCCGCGGGGTTGACAATATCTCTGAAGTCCCATCGTTGTGTACGCCCCATGTGCACAACTTGTGTACCGCTTTGAATTGGAACTGATGCACGGATTGGTTGCCACGTTCCGGGTAGGCCTACACTAGGATGTGAGCCCCTAGCGCTGTTCTTATTAGCATATAGTAGGCCTAACTCTTCAAGAAAGAAAGAAAGAAAGAAAGAAAGAAAGAAAGAAACGCCTGAATACCAGACTCCTTTGACGCCATAAAGCCCACATCAATTAAAAACATTATAAGCATGTGTTTCCAGAAGCATGAGGAATACCTTGTATCACTCTGTGTGATCCCTGTTAAGGCCATAATAAATTATATGTACAGTGCAGAACAGTAAGGAAAGAAAGAAAGGAAAAAAATGAAAAGAGAAAGTAACTCAATCAAAGGCAGCGGCAAACAGACAGGTCTTTAGTTGTGTTTTAAAATAAATAAGAGTGGCAGCAGACTCAGGAGGTTTCTGGGAGCTTGTTCCAGATACGGTGCATGAAACCAAATGCTGCTACCCCATGTTTATTTTTGGTTTTAGGGACAGAAACCAGGGCTTTCCCAGATGGCCTGAGAGGTCTGGATGGTTCATGATATCGTAACAAGATCAGAAATGTATTTTGGCCCTGAACCATTCAAAGCTTTACAGACCAACAGTAGCATTTTGAAAACAATTCTTTGACTAACAGGGAGCCGGTGTAATTGTGCATTCAAACCTGAAGAGATTTGTTTCTAGTCGCTTCAATCGCTTCACTTGGTCGCGGTCATCATTGAAAAAATTATGTCCTGTTAGAAACGAGGCTAAACACCTGGAAAGAATGGAGTCCCAAAACCAAACACCCAAAACATTTCCATGTCTGCGGACAACATCAACGCTGATTGGATGTCAGGACGCGATGGGTGGAGTGGAGGGGAAGCAAAGGTCACTTCAGTTGGAATTTTCCAGCTGGGGCGAAGATACCGAGGCGACCGTTAGCGGCGTTCGTGTCGCCACGCTTCGTTTGTTCGCGCCGCGGGTCATCTCGTCTTTGCATTGACTTGATATGTAATCACGCCGCTTGAACTATCCAGGTTTTAACACACCAATATTAAATGTATGAAAATATTATTTTTTACTTGAGTTGTGAACCATAATAATTGTTACGTGACCCACAAGTGGGTCCCGACCCACTGTTTGGGAACCACTGGTATAGTCTACTGATGATGAATGAACAGGTGAAGTTTCTTTGTGGAAGCATACGCCTTTTAAAGAACCATTTAAGAACCCATTATTTTGTCTGTGTGTAACCGTATCAATATTATGTGAATGGGAGTACCATTACCTCCCTGGAAGTGCTGTGGGGTTAAAAGCTTTACAGACAGATAACATGGCTTCTAGGCCTAGATTCCCTTCCTGCCGTCTGCTTCTGTCTCTTCTCCAAGGGCTGGAAGATGTACTTGATTTTATACCTAACCACTTAAACCCCAGCATCCGTATTGTGGTGAAAGCTTTAGCTGAAAATAGCAGATCGACAAGCTCACAATGCGTTGTGTTGCGACGCGTTATAAGCTCTTGTCGATCGGCAAAAGCTTCCCCCGCAATAACAGGAAACAGAAAATACACTCGGAGGGACTCTGCTCAACCATATAGGGTTTAAGTGGTTAAAACTTTGACTCGATTACGATTAACAAACAATATTTTTGTGGAAATGGTGAAAATAGCAGATCTAATAGCTTGTAGATCGGCTATTTATATTATGCATTTGTGTACGCCATCATTGTTTAACAGACTAATTGAGTTAAAAAAAAATTAAGTGGGTTATTAGTTCTAAATCTCAGTTTTGATATTGTCTGTCGGGTTCATCATAATGTCCAAAACTGTGATTTTCAAGGATTCAATTAAAAAAAATTGCAAAAGTAGCAGATCTAAATGTTCAAAACGTGCCAAGTTTAGACATAGATCTTCTGCCACTTTTGATGCTTTTGTGTGCGTGATCAAGTACGACATTCATTTACAGGGGGGACGACAAAAAGTTAGAACACGGAGATAGGAGTTTTCTGCCCGGCAATAGCTAGATATTTTTGGTCAATTTTATTTCCCGCAGTGCTGCTACTGTAACAACAATTTACTACTGACTATAGGTGCTGCCTGGGGAGCCTCCAGTGGTCACTATTAGTTCCTACAGTACTTTATGCTGTGTTTGGGGCTTTTATGTTTTAGCATTAGGCTATTAGGCAGATGATTATTATTGAATCATGTCACAATGAAAGGTCAGAGCCATCAAATTGACTGACATTTTAGATGAATGGCAATCTGCCAGCTGAACAGCAAGCCTTAAACCTCAATAATTAAAATCAAAGGCATTTTTAAGAGCCTCCGACACTGGTGGAAAATAAGTAACCAAGTACAGTACATTTACTCAAGTGGTGCACTTCAAACTGCACTGTGTAACTTAAAGCTGCACTGTGTAACGCAAGCTTGTCGATCTGCTATTGTCTGCGAAAGCTTTCCCCACAATACGGATGCTGGGGTTTAAGTAGCTAAATAATTGTGAGTCAGTAGTCACTGAGTTGTTGTTCCAGTTATGGTGCAGTTAGAGACAGCTGAGGTAACAGTGATTTATTGAGTGAATGGACCACCCAAGTTCTGAAGTTAAAGACCCAACGCATGACCGTACCATATACTGCCCCCTGTTGAAACATTGTCATCAGGTTTACCCTATAGTCTACTACACAGTACCCAATATTTGTGTTGATTAAGACACTCACTGTATGATGGAAACTGAAGATAGGTATACCAAAGAATGATCGAGTTTGACAATTGACTATTTTGGACAAAAATATAAGGAAAGGAAGGGAAAGGAAAGGAAAGGAAAGGAAAGGAAAGGAAAGGCTAAGAAAGTACAATCCCAAATCTTCAGGATACTGCATTATTCATCCATCTAGCTGAATACATTCTGGTATGGACCTTGTTCTCAAAAGACCAGACACTGACTTAATCAATTTCTACAACTGAAATCCAGCTTGGGGAAAGGTATTCATTTTGAGAATTTATTGCTTTCCTGAGCATTAATTATTAACTTAGTTATGTTGAAAACATCTATATTGTCCATTTATTCAGACCATTATGACGGTAGACTGTACCAAATACTTTACCCCCACTCTTTTTAGAGCATATCTGTGGGGAGAAAAAGTGTATTTTTATACCAAAAGGCCAATCTTAATTACTTCCTATGTACTGCAATGTACCGCATGATGACATAGGCAGAGACTTCCCCCCTCAAGTGTTAGAAGGACAATATCAGTCACCAGAACTGAGGGTGTTTTTATAATCTATCATGGTTAAAATGGCGTTTGAAGTTACGATGGGTTTGTATAGGAAGGGGGCGTGTCTGAAATGCATATGAAATATGTTAATACTGTATGGGGTGCTCACAAAAGTCTTAGATGTTAAAATAACCACACACACACACACACACACACACACACACACACACACACACACACACACACACACACACACACACACACACACACACACACACACACACACACACACACTGACTCAATAAGAGAGTTGCTACTATTGTTAACCCTTCTGTGGGATATATAGACTAATTCCATTTGTGATACTGTCGTTAGTAACTGACAATTTTGTGATTTGGAGGGCGATCGCGTACTCTCAGTTTGCTAAGGTTGATAGGTAGGCTGGTACACTGTCAGACACCACATCACAAATGGATCTCCGTCCAACATCAGATAAAAAACGTGATACGACACGAGGAGGACGAGGTAGGACAAAGATGAGACACACAGCTGGCTGTTGGGAATATTGAAGTGGCTGATCTGATCTGATCACAAGTGGGCAGCTTAAGTGGACAGCTGCGTCCCGGAAACGTCTCGGGATCCGATCATTCAGACCAGTCAGAGGTGGTCAGGGACACACGGCGCAGTTTTTGTACACCGGCGTTGTAATGTACAACAAAGTATAATACAGTAGCAGCCTAATGCAGTGTTTCTCAACCACCTTTGGTGTGCCCCTGAGAAGAGTCAAGTGTGTCCCTTGAAACTGCCTGAAAGCCAGTATTGTATTTATCATTTAAAAATCACACTCGTGTGAACTGAGCGGTGGTGTGTGTGTGTGTGTGTGTGTGTGTGTGTGTGTGTGTGTGTGTGTGTGTGTGTGTGTGTGTGTGTGTGTGTGTGTGTGTGTGTGTGTGTGTGTGTGTGTGTGTGTGTGCCCCCTGTGTGTGCCCCCTGTGTGTGTTTGTGTGTGAGTGTGCCTGGCCTATGCCTGGCCTATCCTGAACAACAGCGCCCCTCCCTTAACATGTGTGGTCAGAAAAGGTTACTGCAGGGCCAGGCTACATACCCGGAGACAGACAGACATACAGACAGACAAACAGACAAACAGACAGACAGACAGACAGACCCACACACACGGCCACGTATAGGAGCGTTGTGACCACCGCTCAAAAATTAAACTAGTGAAAACAGCCGATCTACAGCCGATCTACAAGCACGTAGATCTGCTGTTTTCACTACTGTTGTGCGACAGCTTTGTATGATGAAGCAGGGCTTTACTTTGCGAAGAAGCGTACACATTTGAAACTTGGAGATACAAGGTTTCTCCCCGACAGTGGCGATATTTAAACCCTTGTGTTATGTTGGGACATGAAAAGTGTGCCCATGCAGAAAAAAGGTTGAGAAACACTGGCCTAATGTAGATGGTATTTAGAACAGATGCCAGGTTCATTTGTTGACCTATACTTGCATCCTATAGTTTTATAGTTTCAATTACAGATTATGATATTATAATGTTTAGACCGATGATATTCGGTCTATTCACCTATGATCCTAGATTATGTTTTCCTTGCTTACTGTAAATCGCTCTGGATTAAGAGTGTCTGCTAAATGCCTACATTGTAAATGCAATTGGTTCAGTGGTTAATCGATTTTGTAGATTTAATAAAGAAAGAAAACCTTCATTCTTTGATATGAGAAAAAAGAAACCTGCTTTTAGATGAATCGATTAACCATTACGGGGAAAGATGAAGTCAGTTATTGGTTCTAAATATGGGTTTCGCTATATTTTCGTTTTGACCACTTAAAACCCAGTAACCGTATCGTGGGAAAGGCTTTTGCAGGAAAAAAGGAGATTGGCTATTTTCGGTGAAAGCTTTCCCCACAAATAACAAAAGACAAGGGCCAACGCAGCCACATAAACACTGTTATTTGTCGATGTCAGGCAGAAACCTCGTAGTTCTATACTTTAACTTTATTAATGTTTTTCCTAATATAATACAAAGGAACCGTTTGGGACATAATATTCAACCTGACATCCAAGGATTTGTTGAAACGACTGTGTTTCTTGGCCTATAACTTTGGTGCTTCTTTGAAGTCCCTCACGCAGAGAGACCCTTAAAGGGGAAGACCACCCATTTTCAATATTGAACTATGTCATATAACTTAGAGGAGTGGTGTGGAAATAGAAAACAAGTTCCCCCCCTTCTGTGTTGCCTAGAACTGGAATATTGATTGCGACCGTAGGTCGCATCTTACTACAGAAAGCTGCTCGAGGTGTCCGTGCGTCCGTCAGTCACACCTCACACGTCACACTTTTGGCCTGCTCATATCTCGGCCACCGTTGGCCCGATCCATGCCAAAATTTCCACACAAACTCCTTGCCTGCCAAACTACAACCCCAAATGACCACCCCAACGGAGCTGCTCACGGGCAATTCCTGGGGACCACCCACTCCTGGTGCTCCAGAACGGATGCAAAAGTGGTGGCGCCCCCAGTGGAGGACCCCCTGCCACTGCAGCTCACATAAAATGCCGTAACTCAGGCTAGGAGCGTCCGGGAGAGCCGGGGCCAGTACCTATTCCTCCGCCAAGGCAACGCGGACAGCCCACCCCTCATTTCTCACATGGCCCTCTTCTAGCGCCACCTACAGGCCGATTTTTAAAACACATTTTTGCCCACTGCTCCTACAGTTTTGGCCCGAAAATCACTACACAGTATGTCTACACTCATGTCATCAACATGGATCAGGAAGTTTATGGAATAAAAAATGTTTGCCCTATTTGTGGAGATAAGTGACCTACGGTCGCTTATCTCCCGATTAGGGAGTCTTACTGGTTTTGGGGTTTGTATTGTAAAGTACAATGGTGTGATGTCATCAAGTTGTACTTTACAATACAAACCCCAAAATCAATCCTCCAGTTCTAGGCAACACAAAAGGGGGGGAACTTTTTTTCTATTTCCACACAACTCCTCTAAGGTATATTAATGACATAGTTCAATATTGAAAATGGGTGGTCTTCCCCTTTAATGAGCAGTGGGCAGTAACTAAGTATATTTACTTAAGTAATGTACTTAGCACAATGTTGGGGTATTTGTACTTTACTTGAGTATTTCCAATTTCCAATACTTTTACTTCTACTCTACTACATCTCGGATCCAAATATTGTACTTTTACTCCTTTACATTTATTTGAAAACTTTGGTTACTAATTACTTTGCAGATAAAACAGACATAAACCATTTTAGCCCTATTTTATACTTTGGCTATTTGAAAATAGCCGATCTACAAGCTCACAACGCGCCGCAATGTGACGCGTTGTGAGCTTGTAGATCTGCTATGTTTTCAAACATTTGGTACTTTTACTTTTGGTATACTTTAAGCACATTTTGATGCCAACACTTTCATACTTTTACTCAAGTACATTTTGAATTCCAGACTTTTACTTGTAACAGAGTATTTCTATATTGATACTGTTACAAGCGAGTACTTTTTCCAATGGCGTCACAAGAGGGGGAAAGTGGGACTGAGTTAATAGGGCCCAAGGTGGAGGGGCCTTAGTAACTTTAGCTATTGAAAAATAGCAGATATACAAGCTCACAGCGCGGCACTCGAGCTTGTATATCTGCAAAAGTCGTGGAAATTTGTAAAAATCTTTGAATATATGTATTTTTTAAGCGAACATTTGTAACTCAAAGTTTGCCCCTGGGGGTCCCTGGAACTAAATATTTTGATATGGGGGTCCGTGGCCAAATACATATCATCTTGGGGGTCCTTCACATGAAAAACTTTGAGCACCACTGACATGGAAACATGTCTTTCAAGCATTTTCACGATTTTTCAAAAATAGCAGATATACAAGCTCGAAGCTTGTATATCTGCTATTTTTCAATAGTTAACATTCATGGGGGGCCCGCAGTGAATCCTTGTACCCAGGGTCCATAATTTGGTGTGACGCCCCTGACTTTTTCCACCACTGGTTGAAAGAACTGTGTTTCTAGGCCTATAACTTTGGTGCTTCTTTGAAGTCCCTCACCCAGAGGGACCCGGCCTTCTGATGAGCATGCAGCGGTCATGTGATGGTGTGATGTGGCAGCAGGACAACACAAACTAACTTCCTTTAGTATGCAAAAACTGTTTCCTCTTCTGCTTGCCTCAGGAACATTTCAATTGGATACAATTGTGTGTGTGTGTGTGTGTGTGTGTGTGTGTGTGTGTGTGTGTGTGTGTGTGTGTGTGTGTGTGTGTGTGTGTGTGTGTGTGTGCGTGTGTGTGTGCGTGTGCGTGTTCAAATACCGTATGTTTATTTTGGGGGTCAGGGGGACTTTGATATTCGAATATTCGAATATTCGAATATTTGGTGAATGCCCTAGTGTGTGTTTGTGTTTATGAGAGGACGGAGGCCTGTCAAGTTCGGTCTCAATGTCACACAACAACAAAGATTGCGACTGTTATCTCCGGACGGAAACAAGTGACATTAGCACACCGTTGATGATCAGCTTCTTTGTAATGGCATGCAATCTACTTATCGGCACATCGTCCTTGTCTCACTGAGGGCGGGTGAGAGAGTGACGCGTCCCATCCGCTTCCTCTCCTCTACCTCTAAACGTGCTGGCTGAGCACCTTGCTGCTGACCACCAGGGTCCTGACGTCCACTGGTGTGTCCAGCCAAAAGGACATTACAGTATGTTGTTCTACTGCAGTGGTGCTCAACCTTTTCAGGCCGCGACCCCCCCCCCCCCCCAATAATCATATTTTAACTGGGGACCCCCTCACCCTGAAGAGCACTAAGAGTTGAAGCATTGCTTTTTGTATAACACGGTTCTATTGTGAAAATAGCAGATCTACATGCTCACAGCGCCTCGCATGAGCATGTAGATCGGCTATTTCACAATTTCTTCCTCTAATATTTGACAATTTGGCCAATGTTTAATTTGTCATTTTAGAGGTATTAAAAAGTCCTTAAATTGTCATTTAGAAATGTGCAGACACCCTCTATTCACTTAAACTTTATGTTGGTTTGTTTACTGTTGAGTGAGAAAACAATGTTGCGCATTAAGTTAATCATCTGGGGTCCCTACCCACAGGTTGAGAACCACTGTTCTACTGGACTGTACAGTGGTGTACAATGCATTAAAAAAACTGAAGAAAACATATAATAATAATTATAATAATAATTATTGCACTGGTTCTCTATGTGTGTGTATGTGTACAATGAAAAGAGAAAGCCTATATCTATATCGTACATCTATCTATAGAGCCCATATCTCCTGAGAGGGTTTTGTTTCTCTCTGCCTTTTATCGTACCGTATAAATATAATATTTATTCAATCAAAATTCAATGAAGATATTTAAATGGCACAGGATTGCATCATGCACAACTCCCCCCTTTCCCAAGGGGTGAAACAAAAAACTGTCTTTCTTTCTTTCTTGTCATTTTTGAAGCATATATGCACAGTGAAGCACAGGAGAAATAATTGATTAAAAAAGCGGACGCAAACATTGATGTTGATGTCATAACAACATACATACCGTATCGATGACGGGACCTGTCTTGTACAGTGGCAGCTACTGTATAGTAATGTTAAAGAAACAATGCAAATATAATTGCTCTTCACACCATGATGGCTGTCGGGAAGAAACCTCGTACCTCCATATTACTTCCTTTTTTTATATATACTCGTTGTACATGGCCATATATGGGCATATCGGGGGAACTAGCTGTTCTGGAAAGTCCTTGTGCAACTGTCTGTGGAGAATGTGTGGAGAAAGAGTGCAAACTGACTGTGAAAAGTGGACTGAGTAACAAATCAAATGGCAGGTGAGGGGAATTTGGTAGTAGAATTTGCCAAATCAAACTAAGGCTGGGGTTACGATGGCAATCAATTGACTCATTAGGGCCACGGCCAGAGCCTTTTCTGACGGTTCTGGACAACCGCCTAGCCCAGTGGTTCTCAACCTTTTCAGGCCGTAACCACCAAAAAGAGAAAATAAATGAATGAAAAAAGACCATTACAGTATCAAAAGGGTGATACTGTCAAACAGGGTGGGGGGGGGGGGGGGTCTCCAGTTCAAATATGTTTATTTTAAGGGTTGCCCAGTTTAAATATGAGTATATTTTAAGAATACATCAAAATAGCATTAAAAAAACCACAATAATACATGCCTTCAACACATAAAATACAAAGGAGACAAAGGAAAAACGGCGGCAGTGAATGACACCTCAAATTCGATGGGGAATTCATTTAAATGTACCTCACACTGTCACAGCAAAACAAAAACAAAGGAAAACGGGAGCTGTGTTCGTCAAACGACAAGTTGTGGTAAATTGAATGTAAGAAACAGGCTTTGAAATGTGACAGGGAACGGGCGCTGTGAACCGCCGGCAGGGTACTCTCTCTCTCTCTCTCTCTCTCTCTCTCTCTCTCTCTCTCTCTCTCTCTCTCTCTCTCTCTCTCTCTCTCTCTCTCTCTCATTAGCATAGTGATGAAGTGCTAACCCTTCCACAGGGGTCCCGTCCCCCCGCCACCCCCCCATGTCACACTGAGGACATAACGTGTCCTCCCAGCTGAGCCACTCAAGGGCCATTCCAGTGTTGGGGGGGGGGGGGGGGGGGGGTCTGTGACAATGACTGACGGGCACTTTCACTGATGACACTCTCTCAGTGGTGGACCCCCCCTCCTCCCCCCCTACTGAGGTGAAAGTATTCAAATGTTACAAAGTATTCCAATATTACAGACATTATTTAATGGCAGATCTACACGCTCACAAGAAAAATAAACGGTGTGAAAAGTTACACATTTTTTTGGAAGAACACAAAATCTTGTAACGTAATATTTTCAGAGGGGTCCGCGGACAAATACATATTAATGAAGGCAGTCCTAGACATGAAAATGTTTGACAAGCACGGGTTTAAACAACGTCAGGAGGCAATCCCAAATATGCAACTACGCTTACTTTACACAAACAAGCCCCCCCCCCCCCCACACACACACAAAGGAAAAAAAATACTACCAATATTACCAATACTACTAGCTGCACTATCACTTTCAAAATGATAGCATTGTGAGCTTGTATATTGACTATTTTCATAACTTTTGCGTGACTACCGCAAACTGGAGGAAGCACTCGTTTACAGAAAAGAAGAAGGGGGAAAAAAAGAATGTTGAAAGTTGAATCGTGGAGATAACAGTTTCTACAGTGCATGACAGCTCCCCGAGTGACACTGAATCGGAGCCAATAGGCAACTACCAATATTTACATGTGATTTTTACTGAAAAATAACGAAATAAATGTAATAAAAACAATGGAGGAGTTTCATCTTTGAGACAAAGGACCTTTCAGCTGATTGCCTCCACAATTTGCTTCCATGTAGGTAAACAGGTCGCAACATGGCAATTCCCATAATGTGTGTTGTGGTAGAGGTGATAAATCTGGAAGGCAATTGAGTTGATTTGTTGGCTTTATGGATTCCCAGAAGCATTCCTGCACTTAATTGAGTGTAGTGTATAGTCAACGTGTGCCCTTATAGATTGTTTTAGTTGCCTTTTCCTGTGGATTTTACTGTGTCTCATTTTGTTTTGTTTAATAAAGCAAAAGGGAAATGTAAAAAAATAAAAAGGCAGTGGATCGGGCAAAACAGTGAGGACATGAATAACAAAACAGAGCTTTAAAAATCAACTAAAAGCAAGAGTGAAGAAATAGGTCTTGAGCTGTGTTTTGAAGCTATCTTCAGAAAACCTTAAAGCATAAAGTGGATAACTTAGATTGAAATCCACAGACAAACGCTATTTTCTGGCGTGTCATGTTGTGAGCTTGTTGAGCTATTCTCACCAAAGATATTCAGTAAAACAGGGGGCCAGTTGTCTGGATATAAAATGAAGCAAACACGGAACTAAACATTCCTATGATTGACCGCTAGTTGCGCTGTTATGGTACCAAAAGCAACATGTTCTCCATAGGATTTCATTAATTTCCCCCGAACTTTCCTTACCTTAATAAACATTGTCATACATACTTTATGGTTCCTGTCGCTAGTTTAAAGCCTCGTTTCAATCACCATGATATGCGTTTTGTGAAAATATGGTCCAATTTATGTTATAATTGATGTAGGGTATGCTGTAGGAGTGGCTTGTGATCATAGGCTTGTGATGATTATTCTTTGTGTGCTTTATTTTCGGCAAGCTCAAGACAACGTCCCACGTATCCCTACGGTTGCACGTGACCGGTGGCAGCCAATAGCATTCCTTGGGTAGTAATGGGTACCATGATGGCGACACCCATACAAGGGCAAAAAAGCGTAATTTTCGCAGCATAGAAACCAATGGGTTCCCACCGTCCGTATTTTTTACAGTCTATGGTAGGCTATAGAATAGAAGACATGCTGGCTTCTATGGAATCCCAATGAGTCAAATCAGTCGTGTCGACGGAGAACTTTAATCCACAAGGCTAGTGTGTGTGTGGTCATCATGTGGCCAGTGGTGTGTTCTAGGCTTTTTGGAGGGTCCCTCCGCAGGCTCCGGCTCCCACACACACGCACAATGTCACTGAATGAAAAAAACTGCTAAATGTGAATTACTTCGAAACTCCAATGGCCAGCGGTCATTATCACCTCAAGAAGACAATAGCCACACATAAACCTTCACCTCAGACGCCACATTATCACAAAAAAAGGCTATTTGAACCTAAAAGTTTACATTCTTGCTGCCCCCAGCCCCATCTCATGCGTATCAGATATGCTTCCTCGGATGGTTACTGGGGGTTATACGATTTTTGTAAAAGTTCTTTGACGGCATAATACGTATAGCCTATAGTATAGTCATAGTGTAACACAGAACACACCACGTGCTCCCCATGTAGAGGTCACACACACGCGCACACACACACACCAACCAGAGAGGAGCCTGTCAATCATGCTGCCACACAGGGAGGACATGCTGATCTGCAGCGGATCAATTACATGCCGTCATGCTGTCAGCCGGGAAACCTTGTATGTCCAAAACCGATAGTTATCAGGAAGAAAAGGGGGAGAAAACGAGACTGCGTGCCAATGTATCGAGTGTAGTCATTATTATCATGGATTATAGCAACGTAAAGTCTCACCACAGAAAAATCTGTTCAATGTGTGATTTGTGAAAGTGTGAAAGGAGCCCCCCACACTAGCGTGTTACCTAAACAATTAACACAGGCTATGTGAAATGAGGATGTTTTAGTACTATTGTGCCTGCTGTTCTATACATACTGCCAACCAGGCGAAGAAATCACAGACTGGGGCTTTAAAATGTGGCTTTTATAAAGCATGGTCTGGGACCACGTTGGGGTTTTATGGAAGATGCTTCGGCACACATTGCCAGATTGACCACTTCAAATGCTCCGACCTTAAAATATTAACAGAAAGTAGCCTATCTACAAGTAGGGATGGGACGATATGATAATTTCATATCAGGATTATTGTGACCAAAGAAACCGCGATTTACGATATTATCGCGATAATCAAAATATCCTCAACATCCATCATCCTGTGGCGGAACATTTGCCAAAAAACAGCAGATCTACAAGCTCACAACGCGTTGCAATGCGACGCGTTGTGAGCTTGTAGATCGGCTATTTTTTGACCAAGAGATTTGGTAGAGAGTGAAAAAAGACCAGTACGTATATTATAAGTACCTTTTACTAATTTTAGAGGGTTTAAGTGGTGAATTGATCCCAGGGCATGATGGAGGACGATATCACGATAAATTAAATCTCCACAATACGATTATCGTATTCCTATCTACAAGCCGACACACTGAGAACTTGTAGGTCCAGCTACCGGTATGTTCGCTGTGCAACAACAGCAACAACATGCTTCCATAGCAGACATGATGAACTTGAAGTGACTTGATATGGAAAACTAAATAAAATGACTGAAATCAGTCTGAGAACTGACAACTTTAATACATATATTATTTAGTCCCCAGCTCTTTTTAATACATTTTGGTCACTGGTTCAATATTTATAACCCACAGACACACTTATAAACACTTTCAATGCAGAAAATATTTTAGAAAATTGATAAAAAAAATTAAAAAAAATGAATAAGACCGAATGCAGGCAGACACACGTAGCCAGATTCACCATCACTTTCAAAATGATAGCGTGTGAGTTGGTATATTGGCTATTTATTATTGACTCTCTTTCACTACAGCAAAGTAGGAAGCGTTCATTTACAAAAAAAAAAAAAAAAAGAACAGACAGACCAACAAACACAAAAAAGTTTAATTGTGGAGATAAGAGGTTTCTACATGACAGCAATGATGAGCTCCAGCTGAGTGACGCTGAATCAGAGCATCACAAGAAAGGTCAAGCCGTGACCAGAGAGATTTACTACACTTGGATGAGAGGCAGAGAGAGATGTTTAAGCAGCGGATCTCAAACATTTTCATGTTTGAGGAAAAAAAAAAAAGAAAAAAAAAAAAATCCAGGGACCCCCATAAAGGAAAATGTGCGGCATTAACCATCAACACGTTTTCCACAATTTTTCCACAATTTTTCAGGATTTCTTTTTTTTTTTTTAAGTTTCCAAAATAGCTGGATTCGTCAATATGTAAGCTCACAGCTTGAGCTTGCCAGATCAGCAAATTAGGTGATAAGTATCAAATCGGGTCAAAGTGGTTAAACTGTTCCTCATTTTTGCTAGGGACCCCCTAGAGTCCCCGTAAGGACCCCACCATAGAGTCCCTGGACCCTTCTTTGAGCGCCACTGGGCTGGCAGAGTGACCTTGAGTTACTACTGTCTGAGTAATGAAAAACGATCGCATGTTAACACAACTACAGTACTAACATGAGTACTGGCTTTAAGAGCCTTCTCCATTATATTGATTCTTTGGAAACAAGAAGGTCTTGGCACTGGATAGCTATGTCTAATTGACTATTCAATTTCCTGACAGGCCCCAGACCGTGACAATATAGGACATATACACACACACGCACGCGCGCGCGCACACTCACACGCACGCACACACACACTGGGTCTTACAAAGGACCGGCACACATCAGGGCTGCTGTCTCAGTCCCCGATTAGATAGATGTAGATACCTTTATTGATCCCACGGGGGGAAGTCAGGCAGTAAAAGGTGCAGATACAGGGCACAGAAGTGCAGTAGTTGCAGAAGAATAACATCACAATAAAGACACGCTCAGAGTATTAATACAAGTATACAGACCTATACGATTCAATTCAATCTTTATTTCAGACTCAAGGTCCATATGACAGGCTACCGAATAAAAAAATAAACAACCAATAAATAAGATAAAAAACAAAACGAAAAACATAAAATCAGTCCAACCTACGGCTAGCACACATGTCGCGCCAACGTCTCCAAATCATGGAAGAGAACACAATAACATTGTAGTCAGACCTCGTATCTCCAAGTTTCAAATGTGCATGTTTTTTTGTAAATTAAACTTCATTATACAAAAGTGCTGCACAAAAATAGTGAAAATATCAGAAAATATCAGATAATATATTCACAATTATTAATCGTTTTCAAAATAATAACAGGAAAAGGAAGGTTTGGGATGTACAAGGTTTCCACCCGGCAACGACGTTTTCTTTCTTTCTTTTTTTTTGTTTGCTGAGGGCTTTCCAAAATGGACCCTTACAGGTCTGTAACTCCAGCGAGTGTACAAATGAAACCAAATGGACCCTTATGGGTCCATTTGGTTCCATAACTCAGAGTTATGGTGGTCCTTGAAATAAATGAAAAGTTTGAGAACCACTGGTATTGTGGTTGATATTTCTCTCAACTTTTCCTTGTGACATAGTGTATCTTGGGGAAAGATTTACTGTACCTACCTATACGTGCGCCCTCCCGCTACGTAGCGAATTCTCTCTTCCTACCTGACTGGGGATGTCAGCGAGTATAGGCTACATGAAAGGGAGATAGGGATAGGTTTCCTAAGAGAAGTTAAGCAGAAACATGTGACAAATATAAGGTGCTAGAGACAACAGTGACAATGTAATTTATATAGGGCCGAATTCACCAAGCAATTTACGTTCAAATTGTCAACCAAAATATCCATTCTTTGACCCCTTCAGAATGAGACAACAGGGAACAAATTATACCATCAAATATCCTTGTTTGACAGTGCTGGTGGGTGGTTTATGGTACAATTTAGGAATGAAGCCGCGGGCCGTATATCATTTCTCATGGGGCCGCATTTGGCCCCCGGGCCGCACTTTGGACACCCCTGGCTTAGGGTTAGGGTTAGCATGAGGTTAGGGTTGGGGTTAAAGTTAGGGTTAGGTACCGTCGGACAATGGGACGTCGGAACAATGACGCCATGATAACAACCTCTCTCTGAGTCTAAATGTTGTTAAGACAAGATAAATCATTGCTGATTTCTTCAAAGATAAAACTGAGGAAATCACATTCTATTTCCAACTGTTGAAATATTTGACAGTTTTATATTTCTTGCTATAATTCCTACGTCTAAATCACCCTCACATGGTCTGTGAACACCAACTGCCCTCTCTCACCCCCACGACCCGGGCATCAATATGCCGATAGGCCGGTATTCCGACACTAAAACTAACTCTAACCCTAACCCTAAACCTAACCTCAGTAACCGTGACGAGTAACTAACCTGCCGACGCTAGTCGGAACAGTGGCCCGTCGGCATATTGAGCGGACCCCCACCATCCTCTCTTCTCTGTAAAATCAGGATTGGCATCAGACCCACACATTCTGGCATTGGTCAGGCTCTAAAAAAACGGACATTCACTGAACAGATGACACAACTATATGTACATTGCTATTGTTTAATATGTAATGTAATCCTGTACCACACACTGTTTTATGTCTGAGTGCATTGTGTACACAGAGTCTATGTACAGTTTAGGTCTGTAGTGTTTGTCTTTTGTGGTTTTGTTTTCAGATGGGTGTGTGTGCTTTATGTAAAGGACGGAGACGGGCCAGAGGACAAGTAGTTCAGTGTATTATAATCACTTTACAATACAACTGAACCTGAACTGGATCATATCGTGGGATAAAACTAATATTTATATATCCCACAATTTTTGTAACCCATTATTTTCACCCGGTGTCAATTGTCTATTGTAATCCTGGGCGCTACACTTCCTCTGCCAACCTGGGGAGAGCAACAGACTGACCTCATGCTTCTATGCGTGAGGAGTCTAAGCTGCTTCTTTTCACCTGACATGGGGGAGTTTCCCCGGTTGGACGTAGCGCGTGGAAAGAACACGTTATTCCAGCCAGTTCCTTTCCCCTCCATCAGGCGCCCTGGCTGGCCAGGGAGAGGCAGTATAGGTACACGTGGGACACATGCAAACTACACACAGAAAGGCCCTTTTGCCAACCCCACCTATGGGGTATGGGCACTGATGACTTATTCTAGCTAGGTGGCAGTGCCACCGACTGCGCCACCGTGCCCGCAATAACATATTATCTCCATATTATTCTGTTTGTGTTATTTCGTAATTAATAACTACTTGATCATACAACAGCGATATCAAAAGTGGCAGATCCACAAGCTGGACTTTGGCGTTTTTGGCATGTAGATCCGCTACCTTTGCCATGTTTGAATTGGAATCCTGAAAAGTAACCATATGAGGTTAACGCCCGACAGAGACAATATGCATTTTTAATGGCTGTTTGTGTAGATAGATAGCCATGATTAAATTAAATTAAATAATTGGCCAATGAATCCCGAAGCAAGCCAAACAAGCCAATGCATTCTCCTCGGTTTCTCAGGACCTTAAAGCAGTGTCATTCTTATACAATTAACAAAGTTGTCTTTGCTGCTATACACTGGCAACAAACCATGGCAATGGCCTAATTAATCTCTGCTGTAAAATGCAACGCACGTCCTCTCCAAACAAAGGCAGCGCTTTGAGCCAGACATAACTGAAAGCTGAACAATAATGAGATAAGTGGCTTCAAATAAAGGTGATGATAAGACATCTGAAAACACTCGGTGGCAGACCAATTATCCTTGGCAACGGCCGACGGGCAGAAACCGGCTATCTCCATTATGTAAACTTTTGTCTGTATTCTATGGCAGTGGTTCCCAACCTGTGGGTCGGGATCCACATGATTGGGGGGAGAGGGGGGGGGGTTTCCTAGATGACAATTTAAGGTCTTTTCAATACCTCAAAATAATAATTGCGACCGTAAATCACAGTTTACTATCAGAACTGCCACAGCTTGTCCATATCCGTCCGTCCGTCCGTCCATCCGTCCGGACGGACGTGTACACTTTTTTACGGTCTATGTTTGCCGCTCTGACATCATGTGGCTGGCTTCACTGTGATGTCGCACTAAAGGAATAATCTATGCCCATATATCTAACAGGACTTCATATGGGAATGCCGATATATGGAGGCCATATCGGCCACATACCACACTAACGGAATCCATATATGGCCAAGACAGATGGCCAAGACAGCCCATATCTGTGGTTCTACAGACGGGGATCTCCATGTATGGGCATAAAAGGGTATGATGTCAGATGTCATAGACATCATAGGACTTTCACTTAATGAATAGGTACAAAAAGGAGTTCCTAGAAAAGACTACGCTTATTTCCACAGGAAACCATTTAAGTATCTCATATAACATTGAATGACAGACGAATAGAACACAGTACTATGCAGTAGATATGTAAATAAAATAAAATGAAAGAACAAAAAAAAAAAGAAAACAGTAAGTAAGAGCTTGGGACTAAATAATAACTCCATTGGATCCATTGGAACACACATTATTTTTTTGTCCATTTCCTGAAAAAGTAATGGTTTTGGACATACAAGTTTTACAGTCGTCAATATACAGCCTGTGTTTCCAGAGTGACTCAATGCACTGGTTGAACTCTGTGGAAACCCAGAGGATGACACGTTTAAATGAGAGCTGCCATAATTAAACAGCAGCAGTGTCAGAGTCAGCTTTCATAACAAGCGTTATATACAGTTCACGCCCCCGTCTTCCTTTGTCTGTGTCTCTGGCATCCATGAGAACTGGCTTGATGATGATGATGATGATGTTTTTTCTCAGTACTTTTTCTCTCCGAGGAGGGTTGTGGTTAGAAGACAAGAGACCAAGACATAGAGTCGGGACAATGCCAGGAGAACCAGTCAGGGAAAGCACATTTACAATACTAACTATAGTCTATAGTATATGTATAGTATTATAGTACAGTAAGCCTATATTTAATCAATAATTGTATACAAAAACAAAGTCCTTCAATAACATAATAGTCTCTGTTGGGTTGAAACCTCATATGTCCCAAACTGTTACTTTTCAGGATTCAAGTTCATAAACAGCAAAAGCAGCAGATCTAAAAGCTCGAAATGTGTTGCTTTGCACGGCATTTCGAGCTTGCAGAGCTTCTACTTGTGATACTTTCGGGTGATGGTGTAGATTAAATTGGCCATTAATTACAAAAAAATAACAAACAAACAAAGTCAGAATTTGGAGATTAAGTATACAGTAGCAATGATAAATAAAACTAAGACTAAATATATCAACAATTTCTTCAATAAATATAAACTAGACTAAAATGTTAGGGAATAAAGAGATCCAGTAGAATGAAACACTAAGACATTTTATTTTTGGTTGCGCTCAGATGTTGCTCTTTGAAAATAGCAGATCTATAAGCTCAGCTGCGACATGTTGTGAGCTTGTAGATCGGCTTTTTTCAGCATGAAATCAAGTGTAAAATCAGCCATTAAGGCGACATCAAGGCATGCCAAAATACATGTTTGTAGTCAAAATCAACTGTAGATTTAGTTGACAAAATTTTCATGATATTTATTCGACTAAAACCAGTAAGACTCCCTAATCGGGAGATAAGCGACCGCCAGGTCACATACACCGCTTTGTGTGATTATAGGGCAAAATCTGTAGGAGCAGGTGTCCACAAATGTGTTTGAAAAAATCGGCCTGATGGTGGCGCTAAATGGGACAGATCCATGTTGATGCCAGGACTCTAGACATACTGTGTACCGCTTGCGTGATTCAAAATAACGGCGCAGTTCGGCCAGTGGAGACGCCCCTCTCGTTCCGCTTGCCTCTGATTGGCCCGTGGCGGCACCCGGGTGGGGACGCTGTCATCTCTGTCAGGCACGTAGCGCGTTACTTTATTAACCCGACACGTTATAAGTTATCTTGAGTATGACAGTAGTTCGGGTTTTAATGTTAAAGTAAAGGCGAATTCGAATAAGCTTTAAGGAAATGCTGAGTATGAACGTTAATTCACATTTTATGGTTTCCTTAATTGTTTCCTACAGCCCATGTTTTACAACTGTATTACATTTTTGGCTTTTGTAAATAAACAGTTATATCTTCTAAGTTATGTCTGCATTTTCTAGTGGTGAACAAAACAAGACATGCAGTATATTTTTATCTTTTCAAAGTGTGTTGTGAGCCGTTTTCACTAATTCTAATTTCTCTTTTGTACCATGCCAACCCATTAAAAAACACCCAGCACAGAAGATAAATAAAATGAGAGGCCTTTCAAAGTACAAGTGTCAAGTTTATTTTGAGCACAGCACAAAAGTGTCAAGTGCAGGCTTAGTTATATGCGTGCGTGTAGTTAAGCTCTATAGAGTATAGGGGCGTCTCCACTGGCCGAACTGCGCCGTTATTTTGAATCACGCTTACCGCTTTGCGTGATTTTTGGGCAAAATCTGTAGGAGCAGGGTCCAAAAATGTGTTTTGCAAGAAATCGGCCTCATGGTTGCGCTAGAAGAGGGGCATGTGATAAATGAGGCAGCCAAGGAGTGTGTGTGCGAAGTTTGGCATGGATAGGGGCAACGGTGGCGGAGATATTAGGGGAAAAGTGTGACGTGACTGACAGACAGACAGACAGACAGACAGACAGACAGACAGACAGACAGACAGACAGACAGACAGACAGACAGACAGACTGACTGACTGACTGACTGACTGACAGCCGGTGGAGGTTTTGATAGTAACTGCGACCTGACGGTCGCAACTAGACTAAAACTAAAACCTTTCAGAGGACTAAAATATGACTAAGACTAAATGAAATGTTATTCAAAAGACTATGAATGAACTGAATCAAAATGTGCTGTCAAAATTAACACTGCTTAGTTCTACCAGCACCGGTCAGAAGCATGCAGGTGGGATGGGGAGCAGAGCTGGTTGCAGATATGATCTGGTGCATGATTTAATAACAAATCATAAAACTCTTTGTTCTTTATCCATTATGTCATTATGTGGTCTGGCCTCTATATAGTGCCAGTCAGTAGCCTATCAGCCAGACAGTACCCACTTAAACCCTAAATATAGGCCTACTTTGATGACTGGTGTCCCCAGGCGTCCATTTCTTCCCCCTTTTTCCAAGCTTTGTGAGATCAGCCATTTTTGGACAAATGTTCACTTGTTTTGGCCCAATTTTCATCTCCTCCCTTTTTTTCTGCCGATTTCCAAGCTCTGTGAGCTCGCAGATCGGCAATTTCTTTGGACAATGTTCAATTGTTTTGGCTGAATGTTTGTCTGTTTACAGTGGTTTTCCAAAGTGGGGGTGGTGACTGCCAGGGTTCTTTAATGGAGTTCCAAATGGAGGTCAGGTGAGGTCTGTAATTCTGGGCTGTGTTTTGATTGTCTTAAGTACCAGCTCTTATGCCTTAACTTAAAGGAGTAGTTCATCCCAAAATGACTTTTTTTTCCTATCGATTATTCAAGCCGTGGAGATTTGAGTTCAATAATATGTTTTGCTGTTTATCGCATTCCTAAGACAAAAATGTTACTATAGTATTTCCCCCCATTGATTCCGGATGGGGACCCAAATGCATTCGGGTCCCCATCCGGAATCTTATGATTGTTTTAGGAATGCGACAAATACAAACAAATATTTGAACTCAAGTCTCCATGGCTTGAGTAATCAATAGAAAAAAAGTCATTTTGGTGGTGAACTACTCCTTTAAAGGCCTGTCCGTACTGTCTCCGACCACCAAACTTTTCGTCTGAGACTTCGGACTTTCCGACGTGCAGCTTTCCGAACTCTTTTCAGAAGATGCGAGTGACGTCATTTTGTAGTAGAACCGGACCTTTCTGTCGAAAACTTTGGTGGTCGGAGACAGTGTGGACAGGCCTTTAAGTTAAGGAATAAGAGCTGGTAATTAAGAAAATCTAAATACAGTTCAAATGGAACCTCATGGGTCCATTTGTACGTTCTCAAAGTTATGGGGGTAGCTCCTACTTGAAATGAAAAGGTTTTGAGAACATAGGGATTCTATGGGTTTATGTTGCTAGATGTACTAGACTGACACTCCACCTTGTACAGGGAACTGGAACAGTAAATACAGGCATGTGAAAGTCATGTTGAATGTGATGATGTGAATGTGGTCAAGCTTCTTCAAACAGCAGGTTAGTTTCATTGAATTGCACAACATGATAATCACATGCTGTCAGTTGTGAAAAGTACATTTAGCAATTTTGAGGTAGCCTACTTTTACTTTACTGGAATATTTCAAATTTTCAGTAGTTTCACTATACTTTTAGAGTGGAAGAAAGTGAGACAAGAACTATATTCACATCACACTAATTGTACTCAAAAGACTAAAACGTAAAATCATGTGCTGTCAAAATTAACACTGGTTGAGCAGCACTGCTATGATACCAAAGCTAGCTCATAGCCTGAATGCAAGGCACGTCCCTTCCCTGTGCAATGTGTGCATGCAGCCTTTCAGAAGGATCCTTGGTGTGACCACATATTTTAAAATGAATGCCTGCTATCAACACTTACAGTACGTGGAATTACCTCGATAAGAATCAAACTGCAACGCAATGCGCGTGAATTGTGCCTTTCCTCGCCACACTCGTCCTCGGCTTTCAAGAGCAAATGCTACAGGAGAAATAGATGCACGAGATAGCCTTGAATTTAGACTCAAAGTATGACAAGTCAAGTATGCCCATTTAGCCAAGCACCCCACTGGAGGTTTGGAACACATCATTGTTGTCCAGGTGGAAACCTTGTGTGTACAAAACCGTTTGTTTTGTATTTATCATTTTAAAATGATTTAGTGAAATTATGCACACACACAGCGCCTCGCAACGCGAGGTGTTGTGCGCTTGTAGATCAGCTATTTTCACTCGTTTTGTGCGTTGTGTAAGTTACGAAAAAACATGCACATTTGAAACTTGGAGATACGAGGTTTCTGCCCCACATTGATGGTGAGTGCTGGGTGCTGGGGGAGCTATTTATGATGAGAAAAAGAGAAGTGGGAATATAAACAACAACAAAAACAACAACAACAAAAAAATCTTCTTGGATTGGAAAAATTGATTCTTGGTGGATTTCTTAGTAAGCCCACAGCACCATTGACGGATATTTGATTATTATTATTATTATTATTATTTTTTTGCATTTTTCACAAGTTAGCAACAGCCCCATCTGGTGTAAAAAACAAATGAATCACGGCAGAAGCGGAAATTGTGAATTTACGTCATCGGAAAACCGCCGCTCCATCCGGTTCCTGATTATCTTTTTCATAGAATCACCTATTTCTCCGCTTCCGTGTCTCAAACGGCGATAACTATGGATTGCAATGGGCAAAATCTTATCCAACAATAAGAAAAAATGTGGGTCTGAGAGGCTAAATCTCATCAATGAAATACAGGTATAATTGTCATAAATATGCTATTGATTGCCACGGATCTGAAAAATGCAGTGGGCCATCCCTCATCCATGTCTTATTATGGTGCCCTGCACCTTACACGTTTGGGAAAATGTATAGGTTGTAAACAATGGCAAGGAATTCATGAAGATGGTTTATTCGATGTGAATGACCTTGCCATCTGCCACAGACAAAGTCTTATGGCTAAGTAATTACAGAGTGAGCAGTACATCAGCGTGTGCGTGACCTTTTGTTCCGTGCAGCATCACCATATGTTACCGCTGTAACCTCAAACAGGTGTTGCTGGCAGGGTTAGAGGGCATGTTGGAGAGTACTGAGGCAAGTAATCTCAGCTAGCAGCCCCACCACTAGGGATGTAACGATATAGTAACTGTATCGAAATATTGTTTTTAACATAAAAAATCGAAGTATATCGAAATGAAAACAGCTAAAATCGAATCGTATCATTTTATTTCGTATCGAATCGGCAGTGCAAAGAATCGATTGTATCGATACTACCTACTTGGGCATTGTATTTAGCATTTTTAAGAGGACATTTACATTTTTAAAAGGAGGGGTTTAATTACTTTTCCTTTCCATATAGCTACACTGGTCTATCGATAAATGTGTGTAATCTCTGGGTTCATGTCAAGGTGCAGGTTTGTCAGTATACAATGTCCATGTATTTGGCAGATAATCACTGTGTTTACTTATTTATATCCCTAATAATACACGTTTCCCTTAAAAACCTGCACTATCCACACCTTTCACACAGATTTAATTTCTTTGCTAAATAGTTACTATATCGATTTTAAATCACTGAATCGAATCGTATCGTATCGCCATGAATGAACCAAAATCGTCCATGTATCGTATCGTCAACCATGTATCGTGATATGTATCGAATCGCTATTACAATGCATCGTTACACCCCTACCCACCACCTCGCTCATATGCTGCGCTCATGTCTCCGAGCCAGGGGGAGGACTGGGGTATCTGTCATACCGGTCATATTCCTGGTGGGCCGATCATTAGTGGGGAAAATTAATACAAAAATAATAATAATAATGAATACAAGCTTGTAGATATGCTAGTTTTGATAAATCGTCAACATTGGCACAAATCTTTGAATATAGCTTTAAAGCGAACATTTTTACTAAAATCTTTGCTTCTCGGGACAACATATCGTCGTTGTCGGGCGGAAACCTTGTATCTCCAAGTTTCAAATGTGTACGTTCTTTTGCAAAGTAAAGCCCTGCTTCATCATACAAGGCCGTCGCACAAAAGAAGTGAAAACAGCTGATCTACAAGCACACAATGCCTCGCGGTGCGAGGCGTTGTGTGCTTGTAGATCGGCTGTTTTCACTAGTATAAATCATTTTTAAAATGAAAAATGCAAAACAAACTGTTTTGGACATACAAGGTTTTCACCAGACAACGACCATATATTGAGATGGGGTCAACGACAGCCAAATACAGATCATAGAAACATAAGATTTCCAGAAAACTGAAGACATTTGTAGAATCAACCTCACTTCTAAGCATTTAGAGGTTTAGGACTTCGGGTTGAAGCGATGCCTGATTTACAGGCTACTATAGTTGCACACCAGTGTCACACACTGAAAATAACCGATCTGTAAGCACATTCCAGCGCGAAACATTGTAAGCTTGTAGAATGGCTATTTTCGGCATTGTTGGGGTAAAAAAAATGGTTGTCCTAAAATGTTGATGTTCTCAAAATTATAGTAACTAGCCCTTACCCGTTCAAAGATATGAGCTCCAAAATGATGTGCAGTGTGTGGGTTATGGGATGTGCACTGTGCACACAGTATATGAGGGATGGAAAGTAACTTTAACTGGTGCTTGCATGATGTAGGAGCATCAATGTAAGAAACCCGTTTCGTTTAATGGCTACAGACCTGCCTGCACACACACCCCCCCCCCCCGTGTGTGTGTGTGTGTGTGTGTGTGTGTGTGTGTGTGTGTGTGTGTGTGTGTGGGTTTGTGTGTGATTGTGCATGGCCTGAACAACAGCGCCCCTCCCTTAACATGTGTGGTCACAAAAGGTACTGTAGGCTAAATAGATATAGATACACCATAAAAATGCTAATATACAGCATACGATTTGTGAAAGTGACAAACGGGCTTCACAGTTATGTCAGGTGTGTTCATATGCTGATGGTGATGCGATTTCAGATCAATTGCTCCAGCCACCGAGGAGAAACGCTGTGACAGACAGACAGACAGACACTCACTCACTCACTCACTCACTCACTCAGACATTCGCAAAATGATGTGCAGTGTGTGGGTTATGGGATGTGCACTGTGCACACAGTATATGAGGGATGGAAAGTAACTTTAACTGGTGCTTGCATGATGTAGGAGCATCAATGTAAGAAACCCGTTTCGTTTAATGGCTACAGACCTGCCTGCACACCCCCCCCCCCCCCCCCCCCGTGTGTGTGTGTGTGTGTGTGTGTGTGTGTGTATGTGTGGGTTTGTGTGTGATTGTGCATGGCCTGAACAACAGCGCCCCTCCCTTAACATGTGTGGTCACAAAAGGTACTGTAGGCTAAATAGATATAGATACACCATAAAAATGCTAATATACAGCATACGATTTGTGAAAGTGACAAACGGGCTTCACAGTTATGTCAGGTGTGTTCATATGCTGATGGTGATGCGATTTCAGATCAATTGCTCCAGCCACCGAGGAGAAACGCTGTGACAGACAGACAGACAGACAGACACTCACTCACTCACTCACTCACTCACTCACTCACTCAGACATTCGCAAAATTATAGTATAGATAGTAGTAACAAACATGTGTGTGTGTGTGTGTGTGTGCGCGCGCGCGAGGCTGTGTGTGTGAGTGCGTGTGTGTATATTTCTAAAGGAAATATCAAGTGCGGTCTCATTAAAATGCAGACCATGCAATCTGTGGGGGCAATGGATCAACCTGCTGAAAGAAATAACAATGCTGCCAAAAACGTGGAACTGAAGCAGGCTTTTCTCACTGCCCCGCACGTTCCTTCCTTTTTGTTTTTGCTGCTAAAGCAGTTGGTTTTTTTACACATTTTTACCCATGAGGTCACGGCTACACGTCGAATGTTTTCAAATCTCGGTCAGCAAACTTTGCGTATACTTTGAACAGGAGCCTTTCTGGTGGTGTAAAGTAACTAAGTACATTTACTCAAGTACTGTACTTAAAGGCCCGCTGACACCCCCCGAAATTATAATAGTACGATACAGTAGGTCACGTGGTCTCTCTGAAAACGGTCTGAAATAGTCTGAAACTCATGTCACAGTGTAATCTGCCCCTCGCCCCCCCAACAACAGCTGACCAGTACAGTAAGTAGTCTAAGTACAGTCAATTAATTTGATTGGCTTATAATTGTGCATTCCCACAATGACATCATAAAAATATTAACTCATATTTTAACCCTTTTTGTGCCTATCCCGAACAAGTTTGGGATTTTTTCAATCCAATACAATGTTTTTTTTTGCTATTTTACTTACCCTGAGCTGCTTGTAGAGATGTGGGTGGTCCTGGCTCGTCCTACGCTTTCCAACGAGTGATTCTAGATGGTCCGACGATTTATTCCATTGAAAATGGTTTAGAATAAAGTTTAGAGCCCCCCAAAAAAACTCAATCTATACTATGCCTATCCCGATCTAGTCCGGGATATTTAATAAAATGAATTAATTAATCGGAGGCCTCAACGAAGCCCCGGTCTAATTTTCCATCCATGCCCCGGGCCGCGATTCTGTTTACATCGGCCCGTAATCTGGCAACGCCGCCGCCCCGCACCGCCGACTCCAATACAAACTCACATCTTTAGAGACCTTTTTCTCTGAACTGTGTTCCCAGGGCAGCGACAAATTTTTTTTGCATCTAAAATAGCTTCAGATAGGGCTTCTAAAAAATAAAGAAGCTAATAGCTAACTGTTAGCTAACTTCCTCCGGTCTTCCTTCATAACAGTGTTTGCAGTGAAATCCCAAGCCACTGCTGCCTGTGTAGACGGAAGTTAGAGCGAAGGCCTATGCAGAAATGTCTGGCACTCTAGCGGCACCTTGTGGCCCCTGGCATTAAATCAGTTAAGATGACTTTTTAAAGTGGCAGTACCCCTTTAGGTGACAGTACCCCTTTAAGTAGGCCTAGGTATTTTCTACTTGCGATGTACAATATTATCACAATAATCAAAATCCATTATCCTGGGGCGGAACATTTTCCAAAAGTTGCGACGTGTTGTGAGCTTGTTGATCGGCAAGATAGAGAGTGAAAAAAGACGATATCAAGTACGTATATGATACGTTCCTTTTAACTATTATAGAGGGTTTGAATGGTACCGGATATGCAGCTCGGCAAATAAAAGGTGAATTAATCCCAGTGTGTGACGATATCACGATAAATTTAATCTCCACGATATGATTATCGTGAGTGTTTTTTCTTTTTTTTTTTTTATCACAACCCTAACCCTAGTACCGTTTAAGTACAGCACTTACGTAAATGTACTTTGTTACTTTACAGCACTGCATCCAGAGACAGGTGCCCTCTAGCCTGGTTCCTGTCTGCTGAACTGCTAATGGCCTGTTTCCTTTCCTTTGAATACAAGGGAGAGATCAGGCAGCCTTCTCATCATCATCAACATCATCACATCTATACTATAATTTTGCGAATGTCTGAGTGAGTGAGTGAGTGAGTGTCTGTCTGTCTGTCTGTCACAGCGTTTCTCCTCGGTGGCTCGAGCAATTGATCTGAAATCGCCTCACCATCAGCATATGAACACACCTGACATAACTGTGAAGCCCGTTTGTCACTTTCACAAATCGTATGCTGTATATTAGCATTTTTATGGTGTATCTATATCTATTTAGCCTACAGTACCTTTTGTGACCACACATGTTAAGGGAGGGGCGCTGTTGTTCAGGCCATGCACAATCACACACAAACCCACACACACACACACACACACACACACACACACACACACACACGGGGGGGGGGGGGGGGGGGGGGGAGAGCCATTAAACTTAACGGGTATTTCTTACATTGATGCTCCTACATATTATCATGCAAGCACCAGTTAAAGTTACTTTCCATCCCTCATATACTGTATGCACAGTGCACATCCCATAACCCACACACTGCACATCATTTTGGAGCTCATATCTTTGAACGGGTAAGGGCTAGTTACAAGAGTTACACAGTACTGTACAGCCGTGTTTCTCAACCATTTTTTCTGCACGGGCACACTTTTCATGTCCCAAGAATCCATGGGCACACCAACATAATACGGGGGTGTAAATATCGTCACTGTCGGGAAGAAACCTTGCATCTCCAAGTTTCATATCTGTACGTTTCTTCACAAAGTAAAGCCCTGCTTCATCATACAAGGCTGTCGCACAACAGTAGTGAAAACAGCTGATCTACAAGCACACAACGCCTCGCACCGCGAGGCGTTGTGTGCTTGTAGATCGGCTGTTTTAGTCACTAGTTTAAATCATTTTTAAAATGATGAATACTGGCTTTCAAGCAGTTTCAAGGGGCACACTTGACCCTTCTCAGGGGCACACCAAAGGTCCCCAGGCACAGTGGTTGAGAAACACTGCTGTACAGTACAACACTACTTGATGAATCGGCAATCAAGCACACAACGCCTCACACCGCAAGGCTTTGTGTGTTTGTAGATCTGCTATTTTCACTAGTTTACATATATTTGTTTTAATGATAAATACAAAACGAACGGTTATGCACATACAAGATTTCCACCTGAGAATAACAATATGGAGGCTTTTTGGAAGAACAAAAATGCAGTGGTGGATAAAGTATTCATATTTTTACTTTAGTAAAATACTGAAATGTAGTATTGATACTTAACACATCGGACGCCCACATGGTTTTGTTGTCTTAATTTGCTGGTGCCCATGGCAACGCGTCATTTTACCTACCGGCGAGAGTACTGTCGAGAAAAGTAATCCGAGTAAATGTAATCCGAGTATGTCCTGTTTATTTCGCGAAAATCTTTTCTTTCAGTCAGGACCGTTTTTTATCATTTCTAAGCCACAGTGTTTGTGTTACGGCATGTAGAAGAGGCTGCCGTTTTGAGAAAAAAATGAAAAAAGGAAGAGAATCCGGAGAAAACAGCATTTTTGTGCAGCCGCTAAACAGGAAGTCAACGAGACACACAGCGCGTCCGGATGACGTAATTGCGCGCTGCATGTTGGGAAATGGAGTTTGTTTCATCACCGCGGTAGCCAAGTGCAGTAGCTACAGTACAGTATAGTTTACTGTACAACGCGTCAAACGCGTCGTGGGCCTCCAGCGACATCAAAGAAATTGACTTGTAGACACCACGTGGGCATCCGATGTGTTAATACTTACTATTGATACTGTAATACTGTTACAAGTAATGGTCTGGAGTTAAAAAAGAGTAAAAGTACAAAAGCTTTGCTGCCAAAAATAGAATGTATGCATTATGCAGAATGTACCGTTTCACAAGTTTATGTATAAAATGTGTACAAATCTTTTGAAAATAGATTGTAGATCTAGGGTTAACCCTAACCCTAACCTTAACCCTAACCCTATGGCTGAAATGCATACTGTAGGCCTATGGTTGAAGTGGTTAATGTATGTTTTGTAATAATAATCAAAATCTACAAAGTAACTAGTAACTAAAGTTTTCAAATAAATGTAGTGGAGTACAAAATAAAAGTACTGAAAATTGGAAACACTCCAGTAATGTAAAAATACCTCAAAATTAGTACAGTACTTGAGTAAATGTACTTACCGGTAGTTACTTTACACCAGTGGTTCTCAACCTTTTCAGGCCGTGACCCCCAAAATAACCATATTTTAACCAGTGTAAAAAAACATCACAAGGATGCAGCTGGGACGTATCATCAGTGATGTAGCCTGGGGTCGACGGGTGTTTCGGGTCTCGCAACATCATACACCCTCGCCCAGGTGACCCAGCCGGGGTTGATCAAGTCCCGACTTACGTCCCAGTAGCTATCCACGATCAGTCCTATTAGGGAAAGACAGGGTCACTCAATGTGCAGCACCGGAACTACTCTGCCAGGATTGGGGAGCCATTCTGGCGCGTGGAAGAACTAGGCTCTATGGGTTGACTCCTGGCCGGGCTCCTCCTACGTCTTACCAGGTCCTCTCCTGCTCTCACCAGGTTCAGAACCTGTGCGTTGCACCAGACCCCAATCCAAACATTCCATTCAGCTGCTGCAGTTGAATGGCCCTCCTAAAGGCCTCACCGTGGATTTGTTGGGCTTCTTCCTCACGGAAGACACAGGCTGGGGCGCTAACCCAACCTGCTCCCGGGTGCCGTCTAAATTCCGGCCGTCAACCGAGTCTCCGGTGGTCACCAAACTATTCCTGGTTGTCACATAGTCTATTCCTATGAGCCACTATAAATAGAACTAATAGTGTAAAAAACATCACAAGGATGCAGCTGGGACGTATCATCAGTGATGTAGCCTGGGGTCGACGGGTGTTTCGGGTCTCGCAACATCATACACCCTCGCCCAGGTGACCCAGCCGGGGTTGATCAAGTCCCGACTTACGTCCCAGTAGCTATCCACGATCAGTCCTATTAGGGAAAGACAGGGTCACTCAATGTGCAGCACCGGAACTACTCTGCCAGGATTGGGGAGCCATTCTGGCGCGTGGAAGAACTAGGCTCTATGGGTTGACTCCTGGCCGGGCTCCTCCTACGTCTTACCAGGTCCTCTCCTGCTCTCACCAGGTTCAGAACCTGTGCGTTGCACCAGACCCCAATCCAAACATTCCATTCAGCTGCTGCAGTTGAATGGCCCTCCTAAAGGCCTCACCGTGGATTTGTTGGGCTTCTTCCTCACGGAAGACACAGGCTGGGGCGCTAACCCAACCTGCTCCCGGGTGCCGTCTAAATTCCGGCCGTCAACCGAGTCTCCGGTGGTCACCAAACTATTCCTGGTTGTCACATAGTCTATTCCTATGAGCCACTATAAATAGAACTAATAGTGTAAAAAACATCACAAGGATGCAGCTGGGACGTATCATCAGTGATGTAGCCTGGGGTCGACGGGTGTTTCGGGTCTCGCAACATCATACACCCTCGCCCAGGTGACCCAGCCGGGGTTGATCAAGTCCCGACTTACGTCCCAGTAGCTATCCACGATCAGTCCTATTAGGGAAAGACAGGGTCACTCAATGTGCAGCACCGGAACTACTCTGCCAGGATTGGGGAGCCATTCTGGCGCGTGGAAGAACTAGGCTCTATGGGTTGACTCCTGGCCGGGCTCCTCCTACGTCTTACCAGGTCCTCTCCTGCTCTCACCAGGTTCAGAACCTGTGCGTTGCACCAGACCCCAATCCAAACATTCCATTCAGCTGCTGCAGTTGAATGGCCCTCCTAAAGGCCTCACCGTGGATTTGTTGGGCTTCTTCCTCACGGAAGACACAGGCTGGGGCGCTAACCCAACCTGCTCCCGGGTGCCGTCTAAATTCCGGCCGTCAACCGAGTCTCCGGTGGTCACCAAACTATTCCTGGTTGTCACATAGTCTATTCCTATGAGCCACTATAAATAGAACTAATAGTGTAAAAAACATCACAAGGATGCAGCTGGGACGTATCATCAGTGATGTAGCCTGGGGTCGACGGGTGTTTCGGGTCTCGCAACATCATACACCCTCGCCCAGGTGACCCAGCCGGGGTTGATCAAGTCCCGACTTACGTCCCAGTAGCTATCCACGATCAGTCCTATTAGGGAAAGACAGGGTCACCCAACCAAAACAATGTTGCACATTAAGTTAATCATCTGGGGATCCCCCAAAATAATTTGGGGAGCCCCCTGGGGGTCCCTATCCACAGGTTGAGAACCACTGCTTTACACCACCGCTACAACATACACACTGAATCGTGTTGGTTCTTCTGGACCCAAAGAATGGCATCCAGTGTTACAGTATACAGGTTTATTCCTCCAGACTCAGAGTCTATGAACTTGGATGAGAGGAGGTTTTTAGGGATAGTGCCGTGCCAGTGCTCTCATTAACGGATAAATGTGTTTTGAACGCAAGCGGGATGATAAAACTTGAGAAGGAGCTTAGAGGTGAAAGTGGCAGGCTGGGCTATTTTATTATGATAAGAGCATTATAACCCTCCAACAAGCCGTGAGGGAGAAAAGACAAGGCAAGGCACCAAGCTAGGTTTATTGCCTCCTCACACTGAGAGGTTAGGAATCTATCAGCCAGTGTAAACCCACCAACACCACACCCTGAAAAATACATGTATTGTATCAGGGACGTGCAGATAATGTTAGAGAGCCAGGGGCTGAAACTTCTAAAGGGGCCTTTTGGTGGAAATGTAAAAAATAGCAGACCTCCAAGCTTACAACGCGCCACGCTGCAACACGTCGTGAGCTTGGAGGTCGGCTATTTTTGGTGCGTGGTGCCACACTGAACTAAGCATTATCATGTCAATACTGGCATGTGGCATAATGGCATGGATTTCTACACAGAGAGAGAGCAATTCTTTCAACGATGCTGCATTGAGAGTTCATGAGAGTTTGGACAAGACAATTCTCTTGAATGCTGCCTTCAGTTATGGCATGGAAAGAGGGCAGTTGCATTTCTTATACCATAGTGAAAACTGCTTTCATGATCTGGAGAGGGCACTTTTTACAGATGGGTAAAAGGGCAGGGGCTCAAGGCCCCTTTGATGACCATGTGTGCATGTGCCTGTATTGTATGCAGTGGTGGAAAGTGTTTTAAACAAGTGGTTCACCCCCCAAAAAAATAATATTTTCTATCAATTACACACCCCATGAAGCCTTGAATTCATGGAGATCACATTCCTAAGCTAATAATTTTATTTGATGACCGGCAGAGATCGACTCAAAGACTCAGTCTCCAAGAGTCTCCTACCGAGTCTCCTCGGTTATCAAATTATTTGCTTATAGGAATGTGACGAAAACAACAACAAAATGTTGAATTCATGGCTTCATGGGTGTGTAATTGATCCCTGATGTCATCAATATTAAGCCCATATCTAACAGGACTTCATATGCGAATGCCCATATATGGAGGAAATGAATGAAATGAAACGAAGAACAGCATGAGGTATACGTACCGGTACTTCTATGGGCCCTATAAGTCAAAAAGAGACAAGCTTCAACAAAGATAGATCGGAGACCTGCGAGTCATCTTGGATGCTGATCTCAATTTTCAAAACATCAAGGCAAGGTGACAAAGACTACAGTATTATATAAGAAACATAGCCATACTAAGAACCTTTTTAACACATAAAGATGCTGAAAAACTGATAGACGCTTTACTGGCCCCTTGGCCCGCAGTAATCTTTTTTTTTTATTGGCCTGCCCAAGAAGTATATTGATAAACTCCCAAGATATGCAGAACTCTGATCTTAACAAAAAACAATAAAAGCGAACACACACCTTTTCTTGCTCTGTGCTGGTTTCAACGTTACTAAGGCTTGTTAAACACTTTTATTGGTTGTCAAGAATTGAACTGAACTGACCAAATTTGTATTCCTAGCACAATTTTGTGTTACAACACGATTGTCCATCAACCAGTAGCCCTCTCGAAGTGGCACTGCAAAATAAATAAGGTTGCAACAGTGGGGGGCATGGGGTGGCAGGGAATGGCAATTTCCACCCCCTGGGGTTCACCTCAAATTCAGCTGTTTTATGCAAGTACCTCAGAAGGTTTTTGCCCTGAGGGCATCTCAAATCACGATGGTCTTAATGAAGATTATGAACTGTCAGCCTTCCTTTGAAACCCACAGAAGGACACTTTATTGTCTATTGCCTTATGTCTACAGTATACTCATTGTATGTTCTCTTGTTTGCAGTAATGGCCATTCATTGGACACCTCAAACACGCTGTATGGACTGTCACCCTGACCTGAAGTACACAATTGATTTTAACTTTAAAAAACTGTTTTAAAAAATTGTAAAACTTGTAACTTAAAAAATATTTAAAAAAATTGTAAAACACTGTTCTAAAAACATCCTAAAAATATTATGTGGTGGTACCTTTTCTATGTAACTTTGTATTCACTATATGGTATACTGAAAATAGTATGGTCATGTGATATGTCATGTGACTCTCTATCCTATAAAAGGAAGACAATGACTAATGATTTTCACCTGATGAAGGCCAGTTGATGGCCGAAACGTCGTCTAACTTTATGTTTTAAATAAACACTGTGGAGCATTGAGCTGTGTGCGGACTTCCATTCTTTAATCTCATCTCAAATCACGTCTCACCATCTGCCTCTGTTGTGACACACGTTATAGAACGGTCTTTTCTTGTTTGTAACCTAAATCTGCCAAAATCTGCCTCTTTCTGCCTAATTGGTTGTCGTTAAAGGTGTATATTTAACGTTTTTTATGTATTTTATTTTATTTTTAATAGCGAAAATAGCCAATCTACAAGCTCACTATGCGTTGAACTTTTAGATCAGCTACAGTATCATATTTTTATTATATTTGCTATTTTCTTTCTTTCTTTCTTTCTTTCTTTCTTTCTTTCTTTCTTTCTTTCTTTCTTTCTTTCTGGGCTTTTACCCATGCACTTTCCTCCCCGTTATGCCAATGTATTCCTCCCCACACACATCTGTTTGTTGTCACTGCTGTTGTGTCCTACTGGCTCACCTGCCAGTGAGGAGACCCCACCGGGAGGATGAGGAGCCTTCTTTCTACTCCTCCCGTCCAACACTCCCCGCTGACAGGTGCTCTTTTTCCCTCTAGTCTACTCCAAACCTCTTTGGCGAAAATAATGTTCTCCTCAGAATAGGGATGCTGATGCCGGGGACCCCTAGGAGGTCCTCATAGTTACTACAGGGCCACCAGATCTTTGTGTGATAGTAACCGGTTTTACATGAACCACTTGAATCCGGTGGCCCTGTAGTTGTAACCCGGACCCCCTGTTGAAGACGGCCTGGGGCAGTGGGGGCTCCTCACTTGGGGACAAAACAGAAATCTTAGGGGAGGAATTCATTAATTGGCACAACGACTAAATTGGGAAATATAATAGACCATAATAATGCTTTGATGGCTGATGTCAGGAAAGAGCTGAAAAACAGCATCATAAAGTATAATAAATGAAGCCAATACAAATGAAAGTCTCGGAAACAACAAAGGAAGGCAAACCATCTATCGTGCAGGCAGTCAGGGACTACTTTCTTTTAGAAATTATTCTTGTGATTAAATTGATATAAACTCAGCACAAAAAGAAAGGAAACTTGACTTCCATTTTATCTCCCCTTTAATAATAACACTTTGTATTGTGTTTTATATAATTTTTATCATTGATTCGATTACAACGAGATACAGCTTGTAAGCATCGGGCATTCGAGGCATGAGCTACACAGACACACGTGTGGGTAGCGCTGACCAAAATGTTGCCAAAATGGCTAGCAATACTGTTCTGCTGGCATTTACTCTCATTTTGGGCTTCCCTGACACTGAGCTTAACAAAGTGTAGAAATGGCAATTTTTTTTATTCCTTATTACTATGGGAGAGTGCAATCATTCAATGCACCAAGCAACAAAGGTGAACTCCAAAAGAACAGTATTGCAGGCCTGCCAGGCCATTTTGACATTTTGGAGGGGCGCTACCCACACATGGCTGTGTTGCTCATTCCATGAATGCCTGATCCTTACAAGCTGTACCTCGTTGTAAAGGTGACAAATCTCCGATAACATTGATATCAAACACAATACCATTTGGCATAATTGAAGGGGGGATGTAAAGGACCGAATGTTGGCAAATGTTGGGTCGGCGCTACTCACACGTTTGGCTGTGTTGCTCATTCCACGAATGCCCGATGCTTACAAACTGTACCTCGTTGTAAAGGTGACGAATCAATGATAAAAAATTATGTAAAATACTTTGGTGTAAGTTTCCTTTCTTTTTGTGCTGATTTGGATACGTCTAAAACTTTCATGCTGTCAAGAAAATTATAGATGCTTTGTGTCAGCCTGAACAAAGGCCCCTTTAACTGTGATCACAGTATATACCCTGGTCTGGAGTCAGTTATTGCAAAACGTTTAAGTTTCTAATATTTTATACTGTTCTAGGCAGAAAAGGCAGTGGAGGATTATTATTCACGTGGTGTGTTTGTGTTGGATTGTGCACTTGACCTAGGTGTCGACTTGTGTTCATGTTAGCCTTTTACAAAATAATTTAGGTTGTGTGTGTGTGCGTGCGTGTGCGCGTGTCGCTGTTCTTTCCCTGAGGTGCTGAAATGTGTGCATTTGGCTACTTCTTCCGAACAACACATTTACTTGTTTATTTGGTGGCTGTGTGGAATTGAAAGTAGGTATTTTAATTGTTTTTTAATCGACTCTTTTCCCTAAAGAAAGGTCTTCTTTTTGCTGAATGTTTTTCTTTTCCCAGATTTTTGTATTTTATTTGTGTGCCTCTTGTTTTTTAAACCTTGTAGTAATAATAATGAAAGCTTCATGTATATTGCAGTACGCTGTTGTTTCTCCACTGCTTTCCATGACAATGAAGGAATTTTCCCCAAAGGTGGAAAAAGTACTCAAATGTGTTACTTATAGGCAAAAGTATCAACACTGCAATGTAGAAAATACTCTGTTACAAGTAAAAGTCTGGAATTCAAAATGTACTTGAGTGAAAATACAAAAGTATTGGCATATAAGTACTCATTATGCAGAATGTCCCATTTCACATTTTCAAATGTATACAAATCTTTTGAAAATAGCAGATCTACAAGCACAAAATGCGTCCCATGGCCAAAATGTATATAGGGTTGAAGTGAAGTGGTTACTGTACGTTTTGTAATAATAATACAAATCTAGAAAGTAAATAGTAAATCAAGTTGTGACACTCTTGTACGATGAAGTAGGGCATTCATTTACCCAAACCCGTTGGTTCTCAAAGTGGCGTCCGTGGCGTTAAAACAGCAGATCTACAAGCTTGCAAGATCTGATATTTTTGAGCATTTTAGGGAAAAATTATTATAATAATAATAGGTACTTTTGAATTCTTTTTACATAAATACTCTCTCATGGGGGTCCCTGGCACAAACATTTTCAGATGGTCCTTTGGTGGTCCTTGATGTGAAAAAGATTGCGAACCGCTGCCCAAACCCACAAAACGTTGGCTCACTTTAACACAGGACTGTGTGAATACACTAATAGGACACAGTCTAGAGTCATGTCATCAACATGGATCTTTCCCATTTAGCGCCACCATCTGGCAGATTTTTTTCAAACACATCTTTGGACACTGCTCCTACAGATTTTGCCCTAAAATCACACAAAGCAGTATCTCTAAAGTCATGTCATCAACATGGATCTGTCCCATTTCCCATATTCCCTCCTGATTGTCTAAGACTGCCTTCTAAAGTTTGTGTATGCAACATGGCCGTCGCTTATCTCCCGATTAGGGAGTCTTACTGGTAGGACAATGAAAAACACAACGTAAACATCTTGATCGGATCAAATTGAGTCTCGCTGGTGATGTGTACCTCATACTGTAGGTCGTGCAGTGCAGTGTTAGGGCACGGATTCTGCCAATGGATTTCAATAATGAGAAGCAGTTTGTTGCCATTTGCAGATTTCTGCAAAAAAAGAAGAAGAAAAAAAGAAAAGAACGCTCCATTCCCATTGAAATGCATTGGCAGAGAGAGAGAGAGAGAGAGAGAGAGAGAGAGAGAGAGAGAGTATCTGGGCCGAGCCAGCATCTCAGAGGACAGATGGTCAGCTGCATACTGGAGCCAGTGATCCCAGGCCCCTCTGCTCCGTGGCTGCACGCATGCATGTGTGTGTGTGTGCGTACGTCAGTTTGTGCTAGCCTGGGCAGAAGCTGGGATAGGCGCCATACATCACCAATGCAAATGAGCCGCTTGATTTGACATTTCCAATAAGCTCGTCTCAGTGTACCAGTGGGTTTAGCCAATTAACCATGTCAGTAATCAATGCCTTCCGAGCCACGGTCTTAAAGTCCTCGAGCTTCCCTGCCACATAAATCACATGCAGATTAGCTGATCGGTTACCCATGGGCGGCGCGCTGACTTAATGGCCCACTTCAGGAGAGATAAAAATTAAAATGGAACTTAATGAAGTCGGCGGCAGGATCGTCACTTCTACCTACAGTACCTATCCACACGTTTCCAGCGTCCCGCCGTGCATTGCGCAGAAGACAGGCGGCAGTTCCGGCTCGCAGCTACGTTGCAGCCGAACCGAGCACAGTGTGACGTAATCGTAATCCCGACCGTCATTGACGGTCCCAGAATACCTGGATGTGACCCGCTCACATTATTCTACAGTAAATTCCTGCGTAAACAGGTGGATAGTCTAAAATACCTATCACACTTTTTTTAGAGCACCCCTTTAACCACTTCCACCATGACATCCCTTTTTGGCCCACCATTATATAGGTAAAAAAGTTAACAACTTTTTTTTAAGCTTTCAAAATGTAAATTCATTATAATAATTTAAAATATATATATCTGAATTTGTAACATTTTCAAAATTAGAGATACTAAAAATCCTATAGCAGATCTACAGAATCATGACACATTGTGAGCTTATGGAGTGGCATTTTTGCCATTTGACATACGAAAAGGGTATTTCAGTTTTCAGTTTTTATTGCACTTTCTTAATGCTCTCTGTCTTGTTATGAGCCTGGCGTCATAATTGACATGTTGTCTATGTGTAATGTGCTGTAAGCTCTCGTTGGATGTCTCTCTCTCTCTACATGTGTACATGCCATGTGACTAGGTGGTGGGGAGGCACTGCCAGATAGACCATACATTACAATCTAATAACCAAAGGTATGATAATAAATATTAAATCAGTACAAACATCAGCAATAGCTGATCTACAGCCTTGGCCATGCCAGTCTATTTAGAATATTATTTCTATTGTAAAATAGAAGTAATATAGGCATTAATTGGTTCATATTTGTGGCAGGTCACTTGAAAAAGGTCACAAAAGCTTGAAAGAGTGGAGACTGACTGTCCAAAAGTAACTTGTAAAAAGTGGGACTGATGCTCAGACTAAAAAGCTGCACCTTCTTTGTTGTGAGACATATTTAAGGGATGTGGGAAACGCCTCTGACGGTGCAGACAGAACCTTGGCCTCCAAAGGAGGCCAAACAGAGGCTCATTAAGCTCCGAAGCTGTCTGTGCTTTTTATCCACAGAGACAGCACACAGCACACAGCCCCATCGTGACGCCTTATATAGGCTCCACTCCTTGCCTCTTATAGGATTTCTGGGACACCGCTGGCGCTGAACGTATGTGGGGTTTGAGGGTTTCTGTTATTGCGAGGAAATCTTTCGCTGGCGGATTGAGCTCCTATTTTCCTGCAAAAGCTTTCCCCACAACATGGGGTTTAAATGGTTAGTTTTTTTTTTTTTTAAAGAGTACTTTTTACACTTACCAAACGGATGATGAAGGATGCAGCCTCATACACAACACAGATTTTTATGACAAAGACATGCAAGATGAACGACTTACAGTAACTGAACTGTTTTTTTTTAATAGCCTTCCCTTGGCCTTACAGTATGTATCATACACAATGATTATTACTACATTAAACATAAATGTGCCCTCAAAACCTATGGCATTTAATTACTCATGTGGGCTATTTCATTGTTTGCTTACATGCACGAGGGCAAGTGAATTACACTGCAGTTCAGGAGGCAAAACAACAACTGAATTACGTCTTATCAGCAGCCACAGGGTATAAAGCTGTATACCAGTCAAGCCGTGGCGCCGCCACACCGTTTCTCACTGAAATTAATTCCCGCAACTTTTAGAGTCCACTAGGAGCTCCCTCCCCAGTTAAATCAAATCAGTCCAATTCGTTGGGTTTGGTCTAGTCGTTGCTGAAATTAAAAAGAATAACTGGAAATGCTTGCATGCACACACGGAATAAATTGGATCAGTGTCTGGGGAGAAATCTGTGATCTTTGATGTGCAACAGAGCGAATGCAGGAAGTGGCCCGGTGGCGGTGTAGCATCCCAACATACCCATAATTCATTGAAGCTCGCGGTAAACATGAGCATGGTGGGAACTGTAGTCTTCTCCTGAGGAGAATGTTTGAATGACAGCTCCATCACTACAAATCACGCATCATGTGCACACGCACGCTCGCACGCACACTCGCATGCATGCTCGCACACACACGCGCGTTCACACACACATAATATATAGTCTCGTGAGGGGAATTCAGTTGCCCAGAGGAGGCACAGCAGTTAAGGTTACAGTTACAGGTAAAGAGAGAGAAAAATTTAATTTACTTGTGTACAGCAATACAAGGCATGAAGAAAAAAACTAGAAGCATCAACAAAACTGAGCAACGGAAAACAGAAGTAAAAACAAATAACTTTATTTTACAGTCAGTGCTTCATAAGTGTCTCAAGGTATCTCGTCATAAGACAAATAATTAAACCAAACAACAGTGCCGTGCCAATCAAAAAAGTGTCCATTTGGACAGTGGCAGAAAAAACTCTGGCACAAAAAAAAACCCTACCCTAGGAATGAATGTCTTTGAGGTCAGACATAGACATCAAAGTTGTCAGTTTATTACAAAACCCTACCTTTTCAGGGGAAAAAAATTACCTTGTTTGTATAATAATGCTATACTATTGATAAAATCCCAGTGTTTTGCCAATCGTTAGTGATCAACTTGTCGTTGGAACATCATGAATAGGCTACAAATTATACATTTTGTTTGTGGAAGCCAAACATACATTTTATGTTTGGCTTTCAGGCTTCCGCAAATAAATTGTGCACAGGGAAGATTTGACAAATAACTTAAATAATTCAATACATTTACTCTAGAAAAAGACAATAAAGAATATGAATAACGGAAATAGCCAAGCTTGTAGATCTAGTATAAACATGGAAATGATAGACAATTATGAAGATGAAAAAAAAAAATGGTGATGTATCCTGACCTCTCCTCCCTGCTCTCTTTCTCTGACCCAGTGATTTGACAGCACATTGTGATGTAGTTTTATTCTTTTGAATAGAATTTCATCCATAGTTTATTTTGGAGTAATTTCAAGTCCGCCATGCATCTCTCTACGTCCTGTCCTGAAATGCGTCCCGTAAATAAATGCTATTGTTTGGGAGCTTGTCAATCAAGCTAGCCACGCCTCTCCTAAGAGCATACCCTACTTTATCATCAATTTGAAAATAAATGGGATTTAACGAACCACGTAATTTATGATGGTGATTGAAAGAAGACTTTAAACTAGCCACTGGAAGCATAAAGTATTTATGACAATGTTTATTAAGGTAATAAAATCAAGTGTAAAGTTCAGCAAACACATCCACCTTAATAGAGAGTTATTGCTTCTGACACCAGCAGTGGGGAAACTGTGAAAACAGCTAGCCTGGAATCAGACGAATCCGCCGGTGCCAAATAATTGCCCATGGTGGATTTGGGTCTGGCTCCGCTCAATTGTGAATCCATTTCTTCACCCCGAAGAGTTGGGTGACCAATGCAGGGCCCAGTATTGGTCTTATACCAATTGTGTCCCGAGCACTTTTTTAACCCGCCCCTTGGAAAAGAAACGTCCATATTGAAGTACCAGAATCATATCCACACAGTGATATAGTCTGGCTATGCGAGGCTAGAAACTAGCGGCCATTCACATGAACTGCCACTTCCTATATGGCCTCAACCTACAAGACGGATGCTAGCCCCTTGCTCACAAACGTGTTGCAGCGCGGCGCGTTGTGAGCTTGTAGATCGGCTATTTACTTAATTAACACTTCTCTCTCTGTCCCCCACACACACACACAGCTCTGTTGGAGGTGATCCTGGCCGGCAGGGACTGCCTGGTGGCCGGGGACTCGTGCTCCAGTGACGAGGCGTGCAGCCCGCGCCTGCGGACCCTGCGCCAGTGCGTGGCGGGCAACGGCAGCATGAGGCTGGGGCCCGGCGCCCGCAGCCAGTGCGCCAACGCCGTGTCGGCCCTGCTCTCCAGCCCGCTGCACGGCTGCCAGTGCAAGCGGGGCATGAAGAAGGAGAAGAACTGCCTCAGCATCTACTGGAGCCTGCACCAGTCCGTCATCCACGGTCCGTTTTAGTTGGGGGGTATAATACGGTGGTGGCACCTTTACTTAAGTAAAGGTGCGCTGTAGAACTATTCTGTTACAAGTAAAAGTCCGGGAATTCAAAATGTAAAAATGTAAAAGTACAAAAGTATTGGTATCAAAATGTACTTAAATACTCATTATGCAGAATGCCCCATTTCACAATCTTTCAAAGGTAAAAGATCTTTTGAAAATAACAGATTTTATAAGGCACAATGAAGCAACAGTGTGAGTTAAGCAGAAATGTCAGCATGGGTCAAAAACCCCCGTCTGAAAAGAGTGAAGATGTGTGTTAAAATCTGCGATTTGTGAAACAGCGTGAAAGGATCCCCCTCCACACACACTAGTGCTGTGTGTCATAAAAGATTAGCACAATAATAATAATAACCTAGAACTAGAAATGTGCAAGTCTGGGAAATTGCAAGTGTGGTTGCACTGACGCGAGTCGCGAGGAATCCGCTGGGAAATGAATTCCATCTTACCATTTATATTATATATTGTGAGGTCAAGTGAAGCATGACCAACCTGCCTGATTGAATGTTATATTGTCCAAGATATCTGGCCTTACAACCCAGATAACTAAAACAGTTAAAAGGTTGACAAAAAAATAGGTTTATGTGGAAGGAAGGCACTGGAGCAAACACAGACTATTTAAGCCTTTGTATTATTACAGGGTAGGGCATTAACGAAAAAGTAGACAAGTCGACTCAGTCGACTTCATTAAACAAGTCGACTCCCACCAGAGAAAGTCGAAAGTCAAAATAATACTTTCTATTGTGAAAATAGCAGATCGCGATGCGAGGCGTTGTGAGCATGTAGCTCGGCTATTTTCACAATTTCTGCCTCTATAATTGACAATTTGGACAATGTTTAATTTGCCATTTTAGAGGTATTAAAAAGTCCTTAAATTGGCACTTTAGAAATGTGAAGATACCCTCTATACACTTAAACTTTATGTTGGTTTGTTTACAGTTGAGTGAGAAAACAATGTTTCACATTAAGTTAATCATCTGGGGACCCCCCAAAATAATTTGGGGTTGTGTATGATGTGATGACGTCATCAAACGATAAAGTCGACTTCAACTCAACTTTTTACTGAGTCGAGTCGACTTGCAAAAATCACAAGTCGTTAATGCCCTATTACAGGGTGCAGGCAAGAGTGACAACGTTTCGATGCCAATACATCTTCGTCAGACACCCTTCATGCATTTACTTTAGCTGGCATAATAGTTCTATGACCTAGAACAACAATGTGTCGCCCATAGCGACCACACTAACTATGATGTTTTGGTAAAATACAGCCAATCAGTTGAAGACATTTCAGATTGAGGCTTCGTCACCTTTGCTTTTATGAAATATCTGAGAGATGTAGGATGTTCTGGAAGATTGAACATGCATTCTATTCCTAGTTTGACCAAATACTATTTTTTTTAACTTTGTTTTTTATTAAAGATTGCACTTTCAAACAACAAATTACAGGGGTTTACATTATATACTTTCTTATTTTACATTTCTCCTTTTTTGAATTTATACAATAACCATTTTTCCCATCAATAATCTTTAATCTTAAAACAACAAATAACCACAACAATATGCTATCTACAAGCTGACAACACAACGCGTGGTCGGTGCATGTCATGCCTTCATAGAAGACATGCTGACTTCAAAGGGGGGCTGTTCGTAGTAGGGCATTAACGACTTGTGATTTTTGCAAGTCGACTTGACTCAGTAAAAAGTTGAGTTGAAGTCGACTTTATCGTTTGATGACGTAATCACATCATACACGACCCCCAATTATTTTGGGGGGTCCCCAGATGATTAACTTAATGTGAAACATTGTTTTCTCACTCAACTGTAAACAAACCAACATGAAGTTTAAGTGTATAGACTAGAGGGTATTCCCACATTTCTAAAGTGCCAATTTAAGGACTTTTTAAATACCTCTAAAATGGCAAATTAAACATTGTCCAAATTGTCAATTATAGAGGCAGAAATTGTGAAAATAGCCTCGCATCGCGAGGCGTTGTGAGCATGTAGATCTGCTATTTTCACAATAGAAAGTATTATTTTCGACTTTCGACTTCCAACTTTCTCTGGTGGGAGTCGACTTGTGTAATGAAGTCGACTGAGTCGACTTGTCGACTTTTTCGCTAATGCCCTAGTTCGTAGCTACAGTGAAGTCAGTACTGCACTATGGGGCTGAGACATGGACCCTCACAGCACAACAGGAAAGGGCTGAGTCTGAGACTGAGGGAGAAGGATGAGGCAGGCACCCAGAACTAGAGGCAAGCAAACTGACACTATGGGAGCCAACATAGGGAAAAGCCAGGAAAGGCAAGAAGCGCACCAACGACACAGATGCACTGCGGCACGACAACTTAGCTAACAACACTGTAGAGACCCTGATGTTAGATAGGGGAGTGTGGAGGGCAGCGAACCAGGAGTCCCGAGTCGGTGTTGGCTAGACCAGTGGTTCTCAACCTGTGGGTTTTTGACCTTTGTTCAAACATTGGCCAAATTGTCAAATATTAGAGGCAGAAATTTTGAAAACAGCAGATCTACATGCTCACGCATATAGATCTGCTATACACAATGGAACAGATCCAGTAAAACTTATGTAATGCCAACTTCTACAATTCCAAGTGCTTGTCAGGGTGGGGGGGGGGGGGGTCCGCAGTTGAAATATGATTATTTTGGGGGTCGCAGCCTGAAAAGGTTGAGAACCACTGGGCTAGACGACACTCTCACATCACATGGACTTCTATGGAATCAACTGAAATCAGTTGTGGCGACTGAGAGTTTTAATCGGTGCATACTGTTGTGTTTTACTGTTTCAGGGCTGAACCTGGTGGAGAGCTATCCGTATGAAGCAGTGGACAGAGATTATGACTATGTCCGCCTGGCCTCCATCACCGCTGGCAAGTACACTCACACTTCTAGTACACTTAGATTCGAATGATTATATGGGGTGTGTAATTCAGAGAAAATACGTAGTTTTTTTGGTCAAACGACTCCTTTAATAATAGGCTTAGAATTATTGAATGCTTTAGCTATTGAAAAAATAGCAGATATACAAGCTCACAGCGTGGCACCGAGTGCCGCTCTGCGAGCTTGTAGATCTGCTATTTTTTGAAAAACCGTGATATATATATATATATATATTTTTGGCAAGTCTTTGAATATATATTTTTGAAAGTGAACATTTGTAACTCAAATATTTGCTTCTGGGGGGTCCCTACTCCCTGATACAATATTTTGAGATGGGGGGGTCCCTGGAACAACATATTTTGAGATGGGGGTCCGTGGCCAAATACATGTAGTTTTGGGGGTCCTTGGCATGAAACATTTTGAGAACCACTGACAAAACAGTTATATAAAAAAAAACCTTAGAAGGATTTAGAAGACAGAATCGGGTCAAAATATTCAAAGATTTGCACAATTTTTTTTGCACAAGATTTTTCAAAAATAGCAGATATGCAAGCTCGCAGCGCGGCACTCGGTGCCGCGCTGTGAGCTTGTATATCTGCTGTTTTTTTTAATATTTAAAGCATAAAATATTGCGTAATAATGTGTTCAGGCCTACAGGTTAAAGTATATTACATTAGCTCCATTGATCAAAGTTGGAAGTTCTTGGAGCACAATCGATTGATGATCGTTACCGTGAACACACTCTGAAAATGCACACAGTCCACCCATCTGACTCAGATGAGCGGGCCATGAAAGCTTTTGAATATTTCAAGTGAGCCCTGATTCCAAAAAGGTTGAGAACCACTGTTCAGATGCCTTCATCACACTTTGCTGTTTTTCCACTCTATGCTCCCATTTTGGAATGGTGTTGGAAAAGTACTCACATTTTATACTTAAGTAAAAATATCAATACTACAATGTAGAAATACTCTGTAAGGGTGCCCTCAGACCAAAATATGGTCGGCAGTGGATAAACTCTTCTGGTGCGCGGCTGGCAAAAAACGCAGAGAGCATATTCCGTCCCAAAGCCAGTGACGCCCCTGTCACTCACTTCCCGCACCGCCCTCCCTCCCTGTAGCCTGTTACACTAGCGTAGCGATCCTCATCATATTTTACGTGTCAACTCTATAATGGACAGGCGAAGGGTACTCGCCCTTGCTTTATTGGAAGGGGAGATGCAACAAGCTAAAAAGAGAAGAGTTTGGGTGCATGAGACTCTTGATCAAAACAAAACATCTCCCAGTCCCTTCCTGATTCTCGGAATGTTACGCCTTCGACTCACCCCATTGGACAGAGGGGGAAAACCAGAATCTGCGTGGAGAATTTCTTTGCTCCAGCATAAACGCAAGGTCTGCGCGGAGCGCAGATATCCTCCACTGACATGAAACCGCCGCCTTCTCATTGAAATGCATTGGCGGAACGCGGATTCCACTCTCATAGGTATTTTGGTCTGAGGGCAGCCTTACAAGTGAAAGTTAGGAATTCAAAATGTAATTGAGTAAAGGTACAAAAGTATTGGTATGAAAATGTACTTAAAGTACAAAACGTACTACAAATACTTGTAGATCTGCTATTTTCAAAGGGCTGAAATGTATATAGGGCTGAAGTTATTAATGTAAGTTTTGTAATAATAATCCAAATCTACAAAGTAATTAGTAACTAAACCGTGATTGGAGTAAAAGTATAATATTTGGATCCGAGATGTGGTGGAATAGACGTAAAATTATTGGAAATTGGAAGGACACAAGTAAAGTACACATTCCTCAAAATGTTACTTAAGTACAGTACCCAAGTAAATGTACTTTACACCACTGATTTTAGGACATCTCATCAATCAAGCAAGCATTCATGACTCCAGATGAAAAATGTCAGTCCTAATACCTTTTTTCACTGATGAAAACTAAATGAAAACAAAATAAAAAACTAAGCTTTATGATGACTAAAACTAAGACTAAATATATCGACAGTTTAGTTGACAAATAAAACCTAGTCTAAATGTTAGGGAGGGACTAGTGGAGAAGAGAACTAGTAGGAATAAAAGACAAAGTCATTTTATGTTTGCTCGCACTCGGAAATATCAGGTTTACAAGCTCACAACATGTCGCAGCGCGACACGACTGAAATATAGTAAAAGAAAACTAAATGGATTTTTATTAAAAATAGTGTGACTAAAACTAAATCAAAATTTGCTATCAAATCAACACCGATACAGAAGTTGTTTTTTTTTTTTCTCCGGAAATTGGCACCAGAGTACTCCCAAATTAGATAGCAGAACAGAAAGTGTTTATCCAGACCATCGTATTCTGTCTTAGAGCTTTCCAGAGCAGAGATATGTGATTAGTGAGCTAGCTAGGTAATACTCACAGGGATAGCTGCAGTTCCCCAGCCAAATAATGACAAGCAGTGGCTTCAGTTCAGCAAAAGCTAGGGTATGGCAAAGATGGGAGTCCTCATGGAAAAGAGACATTTTGTATAACACGGTTCTATTGTGAAAATAGCAGATCTACATGCCCATTGTGGGCATGTAAATCGGCTATTTTTACAATGTCTTTTACAATGTCTTTTTTTTTTTTTTTTTTTTACACAGGTTTCTACGGTTTCTTGGGCTGGATATGGCAGCCTGGAACAGTTGTTCAAGTGCAGCTAAACTTAGCATGTTAGTAAACGTGCCACAATTAACAATAATGGGAAAAAAACATACAAATGTGAAACTTGGAGGTACAAGGTTTCTGCCCGACAGTGACGATATGTTGGCTATTGCAGTTGTAAGCTCACATGTTTGTAACATTCGTTTAGTAAAACCTTCTCTGCTGGGCGGTCCATGGCACAAAACCTTTTCAGATAGGGGGTCCACAGCCACATACATATAAATTTGGGGGTCCTTGACTTTATATTATGCTAATGGTCCATGTTGTGTGTTCCATGGCATCACTCTGAAGAACCATGTTGGGTTCCAGTTGGCAGATATTTGTCTGTGTGTACCCAGCCAATCAGCGACAAGCCTGCCATTGGAAGCTTCTACGGTTGTCCACTTCACAATGAAATGATAAGCACACAGCTTTTGAATTGACATGCCAGCAAAAGCCTTGATTAGAATAACTGGGACTGGCAAAACATTAGTGTAATTTTTCATCTTTTGTTTCATTATATTATATTATCAAAAAAAAGGGAAAAAAAGAAAGAAAGAGGAAAAACTCTCCCTAAGGTACTCTACCCTCTGTTTAATGAGTGAAAGCTTCATATTGGATTTCCTCAAATAAATCCAAATTTTGCCAAATGAAACTTTTAAAGGACAACTCCAGACTAAGGCCGGATTTACACTGGCAGCCAAATCCAGCCTGAATAAGATCTGTGATCTCTCTCTCTCTCATTCACAAAAGAATAAAATAAATATTATATATAATATATATATATAATACTCAATCAATCAATCAATCTGAATCTGAAAAGTCTAAAGTGGAATTTCCCCTTGACCAGGAGTAGATATTAGGCTTTTTGCTTGTCAGGCAGATGCTCTGAGCCACTACTTGCTACATAATTATACTAGTAGACGCCTCAGGGCGACAAGCGACCTCGAGGTCGCGCCATGTCTTGGCCGTCTGGCCAGTGATGTATATCGGACCAGTTATATATGGACATCCCTGTACTGTATATGGAGATATACTGTGAGACCCCAAACATGCTTACTCAGTTATTCGTTATGTGAAAATTCTATGACGTCTATCATATCTGACATCATACATACAATCCCTTTTATGCCCATACATGGAGATCCTGGTCTGAACCAGCCACACAGATATGGGCTGTATTCCATATATGGGCATCAGAGCAGTGTAAGCAGAGTGGCGACACGCTTTGATCTCGCCACAGACCGGAAGTGGCTTCGCATGGAGCCTGTTCTCATTCTTAGCAAGCCTCTGCTGCTCTTCAGCCCCGTCCGCCCCCATTATAATGTCTTAATACGTCTAAATAACGTCTTTTTCACCCTTTTAGTAATGTTGTCTACCTTGGAGAGGCCAAGCTGTGACGGTTCTGACAGTAAACTGCGACCTACAGTCGCAACAAAATGTCAAAATTATTGTGCAATCAACATGCTAGTCTGTCAGATGTGACCTTGTGGCAGTTTAATTCACAGCAGTGGCAGAGACTAAATCAAACAGAGACTTATGATGACAGTATGCAAAACAAAATGAAAATAAAACACATAATTGAATGCAACAGTGAGACTATTGACAGTAAGATAATGCAATTGCAATCTGCTTAAAGACACATTTATAGTTTTAACAAGCTGTTATTAATGTAATATTTCCTCCCAAAACTTATCTCTCTCTCTCTCTCTCTCTCTCTCTCTCTCTCTCTCTCTCTCTCTCCCTTCTTCTCATGATCATAAAGATGGATTTGCTGTCAACTAGAGGCATGCTGTAATCTCCTCACGTAAAACAACTCCTTTGCTTCAGTCTCCGGTGCCAGAATGATTACACTCCTCATGCCCTGAAAAACTGAATGTCACTTCTCAAACACTTTTCCCCCTACAAAGGTTATCTAAGTCAGTGGTTTTCAAAAGTTTTTTGTCTCAGGTCGACCCTCTAAAGAACTTTTTCATCCACGGCACCCCTGAATGACATTGTTACTTGATAATACCTTACATTTGTGTCATATTACGGTACAAAAATACGTAAATCTTTGCCTCTAAGATACAGTATGTCGCGAGGAAAACTTGAGAGAACATCTCTTTCCATTAGGGCATATTTCAAATCGTCATATCTCCGAGTTTCAAATAAAGCCCTGCTTCATCGTACAAGGCTGTTGCACAAAAGTAGTGAAAACAGCCAATCTACAAGCACACAACGCCTCGAAGTGCGAGGCGTTATGTGCTTGTGGATTGGCTGTGTTCACTAGTTTAAATCATTTTTAAAATGAAAAAATGCAAAACGAACGGTTTGGACATACAAGGTTTTCACCCGACAACATTTAACCACTTGAACCCGAGCATCCCAATTTGGGGGGAATATTAACCAAAAATAACCGATCTACAAGCTCACAACGTGTGACACGTTGTGAGCTTGTAGACATGCTATTTTGGCGAGGAGATCGCACAAAGCAAAGGGCAATTCAGGTCCATTTGACTAAGTATAGACGGTTTACAGTAAGTATTCTGCCGCAACTTAAGTGAAATCTATTGCCCTACCTTTAAACTAGGGGAATCATTTTGGAGGTGCATGGCACCGGTGGTTCTGGTTGCCTGATTTTCTTCCGCTCCCGACTGGATCGGAAACCGGGGTGGAGGTTGTGGTTTGCCAGCCAAGGAGTGTGTGTGCAAAGTTTGGCATGGATAGGGGCAACGGTGCCGGAGATAAAAGTAGTGCCAACAGTGTGACGTAATGTGACGGACAGACGGAATGATGGACTGACTGACGTAGGGACTGCAGGTGGAGGTTTTCATAGTAACTTGAAAAAAGTGGATTCCAGGGACTCTGTGGGCCCCTTTAGGGGGGTCTAAATTGACCCGTACAAGTCTGTAACTCTGATCATTTTGTACACTGTCAGCGTTAAGGGGAGACCTTGAAATTAGAAAGTTTGAGAAACACTGCTTTACACCAGTGGTTCTCAACCTGTGGGTCGGGACCCCCGGGCGGTCCCCAAATTATTTTGGGGGGTCTCCAGATGATTAACTTAATGTGCAACATTGTTTTCTCACTCAACAGTAAACAAACCACCATAACGTTTATGTGTATAAAGGGTATCTGCACATTTCTAAAGTGACAATCTTAGGACTTTTTAATACCTCTAAAATGAAATTAAACATCGTCCAAACTGTCAAATATTAGAGGCTGGAATTGTGAAAATAGCCGATCTGCTATTTTCACAATTGAACCGTGTTATACACAATGTAATGCCTCAACTCTTAGTGCTCGTCAGGGTGGGGGGTCCCCAGTTCAAATATGATTATTTTGGGGGTCGCGGCCTGAAAAGGTTGAGAACCACTGCTTCACACCACTGAAGAATACTACTCTCATACAATCTCTCTCGCTGCACATCCAACAGACTCCGAGGTGGCTGGCGCGACCGTGAACCGCTGCCTGGACGCGGCCAAGGCGTGCAACGTGGACGACGCGTGCCAGAGGCTCCGCACCGAGTACGTGTCGGCGTGCATCAAGCCCGCCACCAGGCCGGGCAGCCCGTGCAACCGCGCCAAGTGCAACAAGGCGCTGCGGCGCTTCTTCGACCGCGTGCCCGCCGACTACACCCACGAGCTGCTCTTCTGCCCCTGCACGGACACGGCGTGTGCCGAGCGGCGGAGGCAGACCGTGGTGCCCGGGTGCTCCTACGAGGGCACCGAGCCCAAGCCCAGCTGCCTGGCGCAGATGCGCACCTGCAAGGACGACTACGTGTGCAGGTTGGTATATTATGCGAAATAAGTGTACATGCATAATTGATCTATTTTACATCTCAGTATTATGTTTAAGTCGGTGGTTCTCAAACCCTTTCATGTTGAGGACCCCCCACCCCCCACCTGGCACAGATCTTGTGCCAGGGATGTCCACAAGCAAAGAGGTGAGTTGAAAATATATATACATAGGCACATGCACATATACCGTATGTGTACACACACACACACACACACACACACACACACACACACACACACACACACACACACACACACACACACACAGATATATATATATATATATATATATATATATATATATATACTGTATGTACACACACACACACACAGTATACTGAAAGATTTGCACACATTTTTCCATATTTTTCTAAAATAGCAGATCTATAAGCTCATATATGGCGTGGCACAAAGTGACCCGACGTGAGCTTGTATCATATCGTCGTTGTCGGGCGGAAACCTCGTATCTCCAAGTTTCAAATGTGTACGTTTTTTTTCGCAAAGTAAAGCCCTGCTTCATCATACAAGGCCGTCGCACAAAAGAAGTGAAGACAGCAGATCGGCTGTTTTCACTAGTTTAAATACAAAACAAACAGTTTTGGACATACAAGGTTTCCACCCGACACCGACGATATCATCCCCATGGCGCCATTGATTAGGCGCTACTATGGAGACACAAAGAGTCTCCTCAAGTTAGGAATGCGACAAAGACAAAAACAAATATCCATGGGGTGAGTAGTCGATAGAAAAGCAAAAAAGTAATTTGGGAGGTGAACTATCCCTTTTAAGGGTTGTTTTAACCTGTGCATGCGCCTGCTCCCGCTCCAACAGACTCTCCGCTCCAAATACCTCTAAAATGACAAATTAAACATTGTCCAAATTGACAAATATTAGAGGCAGAAATTTTGAAAAAAAAATAAAAAAAATAGCCGATCTACATGCTCACAACGCCTCGCAACACAATAGAACCGTGTTACACAAAATGTAATGCCTCAACTCTTAGTGCTCGCCAGGGTGGGGGGGTCCCCAGTTTAAATATGCTTATTTTGGGGGTAGCGGCCTGAAGAGGTCGAGGACCACTGTCCTATAGAACAGCCCAGGGAGAGCCAGTGTTGGAATAACACATTAACTATTTAGCGCAGATAAAGAGCTAGATGGATCAGAGTTATCTCTGCCTGGTGGTCATTACTCCTCGCCGGCCCATTACACTCCCAGGGCTTTGATAATGATCCTGATCCTGGCTGCATATGGAGGCTTGAAACATAATGTGCTCTCAATCACCATCGCTTTATAGTCCGTCGACTCCACTCTCTGCGTTGTACCGGACGTAATTTTGACAAAATAGGCCAGTGGTTTTCAACAAGTGGTCCGGGGACCACCGGTGGTCCTTGAGGGGGTTCCTTCCAGGTGGTCCCCAGCTAAGTGACGGAGAGCTGGTAACCAAATGGACCCTTATAGATCTTTATATGTTGAGAGTGTAAAATCCATGCATTGTGAGCTTGTAAATCTGCTATTTTAAGAAGAGTTTTATACATTTGAAAACTTGAAATGGGACATTCTGCACAATGAGTACTTTCTACTTATGGTACTTTAAGTTAAGTACATTTTTAATGGAAGCCAATGATTCTTTTTTTTATATATTTTATTTTTTTGGCTTTAATGCCTTTATTGATAGTATACAGTAGACTGACAGGAAATGGGGAGAGAGAGAGATGGGGAGTGACATGCGGCAAAGGTCGTCCGGATCGGGAATCGAACCAGCGACGCCGCGGCAACCATGCCTATGTGGCGGTGCCCATGTGGTATGCGCCCTGACCAGTAGGGCACCGGACGCCCCAGCCAATGATTCTTTAAGGGATGGTGTTTCTCCATGTTCCCATGCACTGATATTTTTTTCCTGCACCAAACCAACGTCCAGATTCATGAACAGTTTATATCTGCTGCTATGCTCACACACCTTTATGTCTATATGTGTCTTTATGTCTCAGGTACTTACGACACCGAATAGATACAGTATACTATTTCTTTTCATGCACTGTTTTCTTTTACGCCAGTAAAAACCTATAGAGTTGATTCTGATTGTGATTGTGATTCTAACAGGTCTCGTCTGGCACAGTTCCAGTATGACTGTCACTCCTCCGAGTCCTCTCCCAACGGATGCAAACAGGGCAACTATGGAGCCTGTCTGCTGGCCTACACAGGGCTCATAGGTACGTTCTATATGTCTGCCAGGGGCGCTGGAACTCCCAAATCCCAAGGGGAGCTGAGCCTGGAGGAGTGCGAAAATTCACGTTTTTTATCCGGTTTTGGGTTATTTTTATTGCGGTTTCGGGTGCTTATTCCCCGCACAACGGTGTAACAAGGAGCTATATAGTTATTTTAGCACACAGTGCAACACACAGCACGCATGCACACACACAGTCACTCACGCACACACTACAAAATCGGGTATTATTTTGTAACAGTTTTCTACTGTTTTTTATTCCCCATATACAACGGTGTTAGTTTGCAACAATGAGCCTATAGACAGTTTCTAGTTCTCAAATAAATAGACTTTGGTGTGCCATCAAAGCGGGATTTAAATTTGACTTCCCTTCTGACCGGAAGTGGCAAGGTGACCAGGTGATTAGGTCACCATCTGGAAGGGGGTGGACATACAGTCGTCGTCGTCGTCGTCCCCCCTTTCTGTCAAATGTGACTTCTGTCCGAAGAAGTCACCCGTTTGCTATCTTGGGAGTGAGAATGTGTTGATGGAAATACTTCATTGGCTAATAAACCCTTGAGTTTAACTATCTCATCTAGGGATGTCCGATATTATCGGCCGATATTAGCATAAAAAACGCAATATTGGAAAATATCGGTTACGGTAAAAAAAAAGAGAAAAAAAAAAGAAAAAAACGAATGTGCTGTATGTGCGAAGGCGATTGACAAATGTGGAAATAGTACACATATTACTCAGTGGCAATACCACAATAAATGCTCTGTTACAAGTAAAGGGACTATATTACAAGTACAGTACTTGAGTAAACCACTAGGCCTATGTGGAAAAGACGATTGAGAAATGCCGTCAACATAGATGGGAAGGTTTTGAGTAAGGCAGTGATAGGAATCAATGAATAAAGATAAATAAATGCTGAGAAGAAACAGAAGGAGAAAGGGAATGTAGTCATATTGAACCACTGCCCCTTGGACTAAAACAAACTACATAAGCCCCATTACAACATGCATCACAGGAACACAAGCTGTGTGTGTGTGAAGTGTCATTAATGAAAAGTCCAGCTTTTAGTTTTTTGGGCGAATGGTTAGTAAAAAGCCCACAACAGCTGAGTGGTATAGGTCTAACATAATGCATTTGGAGAGAGAGAGAGAGCCTGCAAATGGTGCCCCTCAGCGCAAACAAACACTTGGCATTTTCATTCCTGCCCTGTATTTATTAAGGCACTTCAAATCCTCTCTCGACTCCGCTGGAGAGGAAAACAAGGGAAAAAGAAAAACCTGGCAGAGAAAAAGGCGAGATGTCAAGCACTTGTGTGACCTAGAAAAAGAAAAGAGAAAAACTGAAGTGCAACAAAACACCTTCTATCGATCAAATGTCTCTGTTCAAGCTCCAAAAGCAGCAACTCACTGAACCTCATAATCTCCGCCAGGCTGGAGATTAGCTCTCTGCCCCCGTCCGTCCGTCCGTCCGTCCGTCCGTCCGTCCGTCCGTCCGTCCGTCCGTCCGTCCGTCCGTCCGTCCGTCCGTCCGTTTGTCTGTCTGTGAACAACTCAACTTTTTCTTTTGATCAAATTGACAATGGGCAGATTACAACTTCAACATCCCCAAAAGGATTCAAAAGAATGGCTACAATAACTGGATTGAAGGGTACATCCACGATATTCAAGGTAAATTAGTTTGCAATGTTACTGTGTACAAAGACTTCCTACAGTATTTTTGAAGTGTTGCGTCGCTGTCGTATTAACTTACTGTGGAAAAGAGAGGAACGCCCGCACACTGTTTATCTGCTCAAGAAACTCACTTTTTATTTTAGGCAACTGCAACAATACAAAACAAAATGACAGTAACATAAATACAAGCGCTCGACTATCTTTCACTACACAAATGACCTTCTATAGAGGACCTTTTCTAATAGATATGCTTTTGCCTGCTGCTTGAAAGACCTCAGATTGGTTGTCAGTTTGACACTGGTTTCAAGGCTACTCCACTTTGTAGCTCCTACTATGTAGCTATGATGCGTTCCGAAGAGCACACTATAATCTAGTTTTCCCCTCTGTGTTATTTGTGTGAATGGGCCAATATGATGTCGTTCACACGTTTCAGGAGACACAGCATTGAGAAATGAACTGCTGCAGCGTCTCAAATGGGGGATAAATATTTAATGTTGACAGGCGTGGTATGCTTTGTTGCTACAGGAAGTTCGATAACCCCCAACTACGTGGACAACTCCACGTCTAGCGTGGCGCCGTGGTGCTCGTGTTCGGCAGCCGGGAACCAGAGGGACGAGTGCAAAGACTTCCTGGGACTCTTCACCGACAACCTCTGCCTCCGTGAGTTACTGATGCCCATAAACGTATTCTACCGCCTCTGAAATTATAGGTACCTGACACCCACACGTCTTCTACAGTACCTCCTTTGACATGCATGTACTGAAGCTCATGCACCGTCTACCTCTGGCTCTGTGAGTTACTGACACCCATATCTACTGTGAAATGTACTTTTGGGATGAAAGTTGAACTACAAAATTAGCCAAAACAAATAGCGACTCTGTGTTGTGACTCACAACGCGTCAGCTTTTAGATCGGCTATTTTTGGCAAATGATTTGGTGTAGACCGAAAAAAGCGGCCCAAGTATAGAGACAGGGGGTTCAAGTGGTTAACAAGTTGTATTATATTTTAATACACAGCTTGGTTGATCTCTGATTGGTTAATCGCTGAATTCAGCGGTGTGTTATTTCTGGATAACGACCGCTCCCCTCTATCATGTTGTATCCATCATGAGAGCCATGTAAACTAACACAATGTAATTTAGAACTAAACATTTCTCTGAAGAATGTTTTTGGAAACATTTGAAGCAAGAAATACAGAACCGAAAATGTATTCCATTTGATCAAAACTTCCTTGGGTCAATTCATGAATTTATACATGAAGTAGCAGGGTAATCAGCGGGATAACTGTCGGGTCGCTGGTCATTATTGAGAAATAAGTCCTTCACATTCACATAAGTCAGTTATAGAGCCACCAGGAGGCCGATATTTATACATAATTATGACAATTATGCAAAAGATAACCACAGTTATCTCAAATAATTGTGATTAGGCAATTATGTAATAATTGAGACAGGCCTAAACACAAGTCTCTTCAACATAGTCTTCAGTTATCTTGAAGCAGAGCGAGATAACGCCATGTTGTTCCGCTTCTGTTTTTACAACTCACCTTGAGGGGATTCATAATGATTATTGTCACCAGGTTATGTTTTGGCTGTAGGTTATTCTTTGTGTGCCTGTGCGTGCGCTTGCGTGCGTGTGTGCGTGTGTGTTTGTAGACATAATGGCAACAGCGCTCAGAGTTGGCGTGAAAAGCAAAGTACTTTGCACTTCAGGGTCAGCACTGCTTCCATTCTCTGTGACCAATAAGATAACGTCGTCCGTCGGGTGAAAACATTGTATGTCTGAAAAACCGTTCCGATTTCTTTGAATTTGTATTAACCTTTTAAAACTGTGAAAAAAATTAAATAATAATGATAGTCGATCTTCAAGCTTGTGGATTTGCTATTTCCTCTGCTTTTGTGTGACACTGTTGTACTGGTTGATGAAGAAAGGGCATTCATCTATATGGAGATACTACTATTTCTGTACAACAGCAAAGAATTTACAAATAATACACCAAGGAATGTACAGTAAGTAACTCGGGTCGGGTCCCTTTAAATGAACGTGCACGTTTGTGCACACGCACGCATGTCAATGCACGCACACTTTGGCGCCCCATATATATACAGTAGGTGTTATCTTCAGGGCATTTTCGTTGCCACAGCTATGCTTCACAAAACAATTGACTGAATCACTCAACGATGGAGGGTGTAAATAAGCAGAGCTCTTTATTCATTCAAAGCTGCCAAACACACCATACTGTTGTTCTTCACCTGATCCACTGTAGGCTATAGCAAAAACATTACAATTACAACCCCAGAATGTGCGTATCTATCTTTGACGAATGGCCATGGTTATAAACTGGATACTCCACAGTGTCAGGGTTTTGGAAGAATAATGGGCAGAGGTGATGAGAAAGAGCTGCGCTTCGCCGAGTCCATTTGTGAGGTTGTCACTGTACAATATCTGAGAGCCCTGTGGGTCACAATTGGTTACAGGCATGCACAGGGGTGTCGCACCAAATTCTGGGCCCTGGGTACAAGAATTCACTGCGGGCCCCCCATCGATGTTCTTCACAGAGGGAGGGGGTTTAACCCATTTAGACACATTATTATGCATTATTGTGTGATTTAAATTTAGAAAAATAGCAGATCTACAAGCTCTGAACTTGTAGATCTGCTATTTTTTGATAAATTGTGAAAAGGTTTTTGAATATTTCAAATCCTTCTATGTTTCTATGTCAGTGGTGCTCAAACATTTTCATGTGAAGGACCCCCAAAATGACTTGTATTTGGCCACAGACCCCCATCTCAAAATATTTAGTTCCAGGGACCCCCCAGAAGCAACATTTGAGTTACAAATGTTTGCTTAAAAAATACATATATTCACAGATTTGCACAAGCTCGCAGCGCGGCACTGTGAGCTTGTGTGTGTGTGTGTGTGTGTGTGTGTGTGTGTGTGTGTGTGTGTGTGTGTGTGTGTGTGTGTGTGTGTGTGTGTGTGTGTGTGTGTGTGTGTGTGTGTGTGTGTTCTGAACACATTGACAGATCTGCAGCAGAATGCACATAATGAGAGCACCTGTCAAACGTGCGTCAGGTGTGAGTGTGTGATCAGACGGTTCATTATCCTTACAGCAGATACAGGCAGTTGCAAATGAGGCCATAACAAGACAGACATAAAAAGGATCTTAGGCTACTGTTACAGTACATGCTTCCTGTACGTCTGGCTAGGGAGGTCCTGGAAATCTCTGGAAGTCTGGAAATCTCTTCATTCCGCGGCCGCCTGTGCTGTCTTATCTGTGATGGGGGCGCTATTGAGATAAATGAGGGTAAAGTATACAGAGTGAAGAAGAAAGTCCTGCCAGTCAGAGAATTGAATGCATGCAGTGAGTGAGAAACAGAGAGGGGGGGAGAGGGTGACATTGCAGTCCAACTTCTAGTAGGTGAAGTTTATTTGGGCAACACATGCATGTAGCCATGCACACACGAACGCACGCTTAGACAGTCACCCACGTAAACGAATGGAAACACATACACATTGGGTGTAGGTGATGGGGTCGGCAAAAAGGTTTGCTAATAATATGGGGTTGTGAGATCAAAAGGTTTGAGAACCCCTGCTCTAATAGACCCCCAGGTGTGGTTATAATATGCAAATATGTCGTCCGTGTGAATGTTTGGTTACTTCCTGAAAGCTGAAAGCCTCAGAGTCAAAAGGCCCAGTTAAATTACACTGATTTAATGACATCATAAAATCAACCCCTCCCCTTTTTCCAGACAACAACACTGTGAGTGTGGCTAACTTCAGCTATAGGCCACATAAAAACATAATTTTAACACTTTCTGTACAAAAAAGAAAAAGAAAAAAGAAAAGTTGGCTATAATCAATATCATATGATTATGTTGTAGGGGGGAAATCATGGCACAATGTCTTTAAAACACTATATATTCTGATCATTGCTATAGAGTGTTTGTTCTATAACAGGGGTCTCCCCTGTCTCTCAAGCGCTCTAATAAACAGAAAATAAATGTGCAGGTGCGGGTCGCCAAGAGAGGAGCCATTCATCAACTTTTTATAGTTTCAATGTGAATGTCAGCCTCTTTTCTCAGCCATTGCTACGCATTTCCCCTTGTATATCCTGCATCCTGTATAGCAGGGGTCTTCAACAGGGGGTCTGGGACCCCTAGGGGGTCCTCAGAGTTACTACAGGGGGTCCTCCAAATCTTCCAATCCTTTTTATATTAACAACTTTAAACCTAGTGTCCATATTTTGAGAACTGTAACAGAAAATAGCAGATCTACAAGAGCTTGTAGGTCGGCTATTTTCGGCAAAGAGGTTTGGTGTAGAGGGGGAAAAGAGCAGACTAAGGACAGAGTAAAAAATCATGTTCATTAGGTAATGACGGCTCAAGTGGTTAAATATCTGAAATCACAAATTGACATGATTCCAAAATACACTGATGATTGTGCTGTCAAACAATGAAACTATATGGAATATATGATAACGTTGTGGGGGTCCCTGCTTCATCTCTCTCTCAACTAAGGGGTCCTTGGCCTGAAAACGTTGAAGACCCCTGCTGTATAGGTCCGCTCTCCTGATTGGCTGAGAGACAGTGCTGCTGGTGTTACTAAACAAACACTCTACAGCAATGATGATCAGAATATATAGAGCTATTTCACACTTATATTTTAACAAAGTGACACCACTTTCTGCACCTTCTAACCGTGTTAGAGCTCCTTTAACTTTATCTTCCCGTGCGAATCCTCACCCTTGATGATCTGCACGCGTCGCCTCCCCAAAAAATCACTCTGTGCAGAGTGAATAATTAATGCTCTCTTTACTATTGACTTTCTCTGTGACAGCCTTTTTCATCCCGACTGTTTAAATAAGGACTATGTTCTCTCCCCGCGGGGCGGGGAGGTAAATCCTTTGGCCGAGAATCCTCGGGGCACCCTGCCCTCAGAGAGAGAGAGAGAGAGAGAGAGAGAGAGAGAGAGAGAGAGAGAGAGAGAGAGAGAGAGAGGGACACAGAGCGACTTCTTATAGAGTTGCTTGGCCGGTGACCAGCGTTGCCATGTCTGCTTAATATTAGCGACTTAGGGCTTGTTTTTCAGTAAAGTTGATTGTAAATATTGATAATAGGTCTATAGATTTTTTTTCTCCTCAAGATGTGTTTTAAAATAGCAGACATACAGTATACACTAGTATAGGTTTGAAGTGCTCATGTGGCCTATAGTCGCTTCTTTTGGCCTTGTTTCCATCAACCTGGTTGCTTATTTCTCTTGCGAAATCTGGCAACACTGCCGGTGCCAGTGCCGGTGGTCTACGAGTCAAAGAGGGGATGTGGGGAGAGAGAGAGAGAGAGAGAGAGAGAGAGAGAGAGAGAGAGAGGCAGGTGCAGTAGTTAGAGCTGAAGGGAATACTGAGCGTCTCCGTTCGTCTCCTCAGCTGACCAGTCCAAACAGAGCTGATGTGGCGCAGTGTTCACTAAACCTACAGTTGATTTTGTCGATTTGGCGGGCCTTGATGGCGTCATAAATGCAGATTTTACAGTTGGCTGCATGCAGACCATGGTTTCTCAAACTTTCAAATGTCAAGGTCTCCCCTTATCTCTGACGGTGTACAAATGGAACCAAATGAACCTGTCAGGGTTCATATGGTTCCATTTGTACACTTGTCAGAGTTACAGACTTGTATGGGTCAGTTTAGACCCCCATAAAGGGACCCACAGTCCCTGCCAATCCACTTTGAGAACCACTGATGGAGACAATAGCCAATCTACGAGCTGTGAGCTTGTAGATCGACTATATTCAGAGCGCAACACCCGAGCACAACCAAACATAAAATGACTCGCGAGCTGCGGCCATTAAACAAATATCTGTGCCGATCCAAGCATCTGGTGATGCTGTCTGTCATTTGCAAATCAGGGGCGATCAGCGTCCCTTTCAATGCGATGCCGTCAAACAACCGCGCCAGACATTTCAAAACAACAATGAACGGCGGTAGCGTCGTGCGATTGAATCGATGTAGTTATTTAAACTATTGAGGGATGCGCATGACATAATCGTACCTGGAAGTTCTGCGGGAACGCCTACTGAGTGGCAAAAAACAGAGTCAGTAGGAGTCAGTAGGAGTGAGGAGGAGTTACTTTTGCCACTCAGTCTCAGGAATAACAGCTTTAAAGATGGGGTGCCATGATTTTTTCTGCCCTAAAACATGATGATCAGGTATTATGATTTTACAAGGAGGAAGATTTTTTTCTCCAAAAACAAGTGTACAGAAAGTGTTAAAATTATGTTTTATGTGGCCACACCCCACCCGGTGGTCTATTACAGTAATGTTAACTCCATAGACACATACAAAAAGAAAAAGTACAAAACTATGGCACCACCACACACTTTGTGGCGACAGGTTGTAGAAATATCGACCAACGTACTTTTACAGCGTCTGGTTAGATGGTAGCAGCCGATTAGCAACTTTTGCTGATTGATTGAATACTTTATTAACAGTTTACAAAAAAGGATACGGTTGTACAATATAAGGATAACACAAAAAAGCCCTGAAGGCTTGTTTTCATTGCGGTCCTATGTATTCAATATATCACGAGCAGCTACAGCATAGCGGACCAGTGCATGGGTGTATGAACCGGAGTGAACCAATCGCCGAAGAACCCCAGAACGGCTGCAATGGGAAGCGCTTTCAGATTAACGGAAACGAGACGAGGTGTGATCAGGACGTCGATAAACCTTGTTTCACTTGTATGATTTCTATTCTGTGTGTGTGTGTGTGTATGTATGCGTCTCGCCGAGCAGGGAATGCCCTCCTGGCGTTTGGCAGGGAATCAGAACAGCACACCACCAGCGCCACTCTCGGGCAATCCAGCACGCCCAGCCCGGCCCGAGGAGGCGAAGTCAGAGAGGAGGAGGAGAGCACCACGTTCTCTATGCGCTACAACAACGCTGTGGAAACCACGCAGACCAGCCTGGACACCACCATGCCGCCACAGGTAGTGCTAGCGTCAGGGTATTAACCACATTGACACAGCCTGTAGTCAATTGAATTATCTTAAAAAGCGTTTGAGGCCCCCGACATTTTGGCTGCCGCGTTAAGTGGTCAGATGGTTGGGCCGCGTGCATTTTCAGAGCATGTTTGATTTAATGATCAATCAAATGTGTTTCTGCAATGGAACTAAAATTAACACAGTATTCCTTTTCATCAACATCGATTCACCCGTTTCTATACTCCCAATACTACCCAATATAAATCACTGCAAATAACCAAAGTTTTGAACAAACATGAGAAAATTATCATTCCACTGCTCTGCCACCAAAAGGTGGAATGCCCCGGCACCCTCCATTAAAAGGATGTAAATCACTGGTTTCTTTCAAAATTGGAGAAAAAAAAAGCAAATAATTGTTCCATCTCCTTCTTGTGTACATAATGATGTTTGTATTTGTACTATTGTGTTAAATATGTAGGTTGATGAATTGAATACACAGGACCCCAATATAAATAATCTTACTAGTCTTACTGTACCATGTGCTGTTAACATTTTTGACTAATAAAGTATTCAATCAATCATTCAATCAATTAATCAACTATTCAAAAAGCAATCAGTCAACTGAGAACTTGAATCCAGTTAAGAACCACAAAGTGATGCCCCCTTTGACCTCACCCCTTCCTGTCCTCCAGGCACGTGCACACATAGACATCAAAGGGGGCTTGAACCCCTGCCCTTTTATCAGTCTCCCTTTTATCAGACCATTCATGGTCTCCAGACCATGAATGCAGTTTTTACTATGGCGACAGAATTGCAAATACCCTCTTTCCATGCCATACCTGAAGGCAGCATTCAAGAGAAGCCTTGTACAAAATCTCCTGAACTTGAACGCAGCATTTTATGTTGAAATAATTGTCCTCTCTGTGCAGAAACCAAGCATCGAAAATGGCCGACCTCCAAACTCACAACGACGCGTTGAGAGCCTGGAGGTCTGCTAATTTCGATATTTTCAACAAAAGGGCCCTTTTAGAAATGTCAGCCCGTCTCTCTAACATTCTCTGCACGTCCCTGCCCTCCTCTTTCCTAGACGATGGAAAACGAGCCACTGTGGGACAGCTCCACCCTGCCGTCCAACATCCTCCCCAGCTCCTCCTCGTCTCCTCCCGCCCTAAAACCTCGCGCCGCCGGCTTCACCGGCCTTCTGCTGCTGCTGCTGCTGCTGGTGTTATGTGCCCTGTAACGGACGAACAGTAAAGACTGCCGGGCCCCCGTTGTGCCGTATACCGTACCACCTCGCCAGAAACAAAGCAGATGGGCGGATTCTCTGAGTTCCCGGGGGGGGGAAAGAAAATGCCAAAATGGAAAGCCTCGGCCCCCCTTCCTTACCATCTAAATATGTACAGCTGTTTGTTTCATTGTTTGTAACTTGTTTTCCAGTGGTCCAGTCGCCGTTCCCTGTCGGAGTGCGATTCAGAGAGACCAAAGGGCAAGATTGGATTCAATCTGTACACGTGTACATTGCTATCGCGGGGGTCGAGTGGAATGAAAGTATGCCGCTTCATGTGGACTAAACCCAAGCACCCCGCTATCTGAACCACAATTCCATTTTATTTTCCACAGTGAATTATGAAAATGTAAAAACCCGACAATGCTATGATACTCATGAGACACTGTGTGTGTGTGTGTGTGTGTGTGTGTGTGTGTGTGTGTGTGTGTGTGTGTGTGTGTGTGTGTGTGTGTGTGTGCGTGCGTGCGTGCGTGCGTGCGTGCGTGCGTGCGTGCGTGCGTGCGTGCGTGCGTGCGTGCGTGCGTGTGGTTATCTTGGAAAGATTCATGATATCAGAACAGAGGGCTCTTATCTCAAAATGTGTGGTGTCTATTTCTGTTTTCTTCTTTTCTTTCTCTTTTTTTTTGCGGAGAAAGAGGTCGGAGGAGCCAAGCGGTGAACTTTGTCTCTATTTTGTACTTTTGTGCTCAAAGTGATTGGAAAAGCCCCTCGAGGATATTGGACTTTTAATGCTACTGCCCTGGACCCGACAGAGACGACCATTACTGGAGCTGATCAATACTGGAAATGGTGGAGTGGGAGAGAGAGAGAGAGACAATGGAGCTGTGGCTCGATCACTCAGCCGCCCTGGACTAATACACAGAAGAAGCTTCCAGAATATGCCGTCTAGACTGAAGATATGTGGCAAGTCGGAGGATGCATGTCAAAGCCCTGGGGGGATAGCAGTGGTGCACTGTAACCAAGTACATTTACTGGAGTAGGTACTGTACTTTAAGGGATATTTCACTTTCAAAAAACGTTTTTGTCATTTTATCGTCTAATCAGGCTTTTGGGAACACCCAGGACAGTTTTGAATTTCTTCATTCAGTATTTAGATATTTGATTTTCATTTCACCCATTTTGCCCCCTTCCAGGACCTTCCTATACAAACCCATTATAATTTCAAACTCCATTTTAACCATGATAGATTCAATGAAAACAACTGTCCTTTTTTCTGGTGACTCCTAACACCCTCCGAATACGTGAGCAGGCTTTTTTTTTTTTTTTTTTCCGATAACTTTTTAAATGTATTTTGTATAATCTTTTATTGTATTTAATAATTTTCATTTACCCCCAAAAATTATAGAAATCAATTAAAAATGTTAACGAAAAAACACAGACTGCTCACGTATTCGGAGGGTGTCAGGAGTCACCAGAAAAAAGGACAGGTGTTTTAATTGAATCTATCATGGTTAAAATGGAGTTTGAAGTTATAATGTGTTTGTATAGGAAGGTCCTGGAAGGGGTAAATTAATATCAAATATCTAAAAACTGTCCTTGGTGTTCCCAAAAACCTGATTAGACGATAAAATGACAAAACGATTTTTTTGAAAGTGAAATATCCCTTTAAAGGATTAATTCACCCCAAAAAAGCGACGAATTTTCTGTCAATTAAACACGCCTTGAGTTCATGGAGATTGTGTTGCATTCCTGAGTCAATAAGCGGGTCATCAGTCAATAGGAGACTCTTTAAGCCCCTTTTCTACTACGAGGTGGAACCAGAACTTTCCAGAAGCTGAACCCATTTATTTATTTTTGTTTGTTCTGGTTTTGTTTCCATAGACAAGGTTCTGGGAACCTTTTTAGGTCCTGGTCTTGAGGTAGTACTAAACTTGAGTTCTGGGAACCCTGCATGGAGCTGCTGCTCTCGATTCTGGTCCTTCCCGGTTGGGTCTGGTTATATGGAAACTTAAGCAGAACTTGGTCCCAGAACTTCTCAGGTTCTTGAAAGTTCTTGGTTCTGGAAAGTTCTGGTTCTAGGTCTGGTTCGGCCCTGTAGTGGAGATGGGGCTTTTGAGACTCTGCCAGTCATCAAATTATTGGCTTAGGAATGCAACAAACTAAAATCGCCAGGAATTCAAAGCTTATATTGAATGTGGCTTATACTGTATGTATTTGGCTGCCGACCCCCATCTCAAAATATTTCTTTCCAGGGACCCCCAGAAGCAAAGATTTGAGTTAAAGGGATATTTCACTAAAGAATATAAATAAATATACACATTTGAAACTTGGAGATACAAGGTTTCTGCCCGACAGTGACGAAATGTAATGTTGTCCAATCTGTATGGTAGAGTATGTGAATTTGTATCTGATGGTCAAGATTCAATTTATCCCCTGAGCGAGCAGGCCAGCTCAATTATCTCATTGGTAAAACATCTCAGCACTTGCACAGGAAACCGGGTTCAAGTCCAGAGAAGAAGAGGAAAGTTACATTACAGTGTTGCTTTAAATAAATTAAGTAATGTTTGTTTGTTGTTATTGTTTTTTGTTTGATCGGCTATTCTTGTGAAGAAATTTGGCGTTGACGACGTACCTAAATAAGTGGTCCAATAGAGAGCCAGCGCTCGTCCAGTTTATCTGTTTCAGAAATAGCAGATCTACAAGCTCACAACTACGCCTGAGCTTGTACATCGTCATTTAAAAAATAAATACAAATTATATGTGGTGGTTCTGGTTTTAACCCATTCAGAACGGGTACACATTATAGTGTATCATTATTTTATGCTTTAACTATTGAAAAATAGCAGATATACAAGCTCACAGCGCGGCACGAGTGCCGTGCTGCAAGCTTGTAGATCTGCTATTTTTGAAAAATCGTAAAAATTAGAATTTTGACCGGATTCTATAAGTGTCTTTTGAATCCTTTTAAGATTTTTTGAAAAACCCATGTTTCTATGTCAGCAATCTGGGCAGCCATCGTCAAAGAAAAGGTCCTTTTCACTTAACTGGAGCTCAGCTATTCTGTTCTTGAGAGACTACTGTGTCAGTGGTTCTCAAACCTTTTCAAGTGAAGGACCCCCAAAATGATATTTATTTGGCCATGGACCCCCATCTCAAAATATTTAGTTCCAGGGACCACCCAGAAGCAAAATTTGAGTTACAAACGTTCGCTTTGAAAATACATTATCAAAGATTTGCACACATTTTCACGACTTTCTCAAAAATAGCAGATCTACAACCTCGCAGCGCGGCACTCGGTGCCGCGCTGTGAGCTTGTATATCTGCTATTTTTCACTGGTTGAAGCATTCAATAATTCTAGGCCTAAATGGTTTTAATGGAAAAGTGATCGGAAAACCTCACAGAAGTTCAGTGGTTCTGTATGGAATGTTCTGGGTTAACCTTCATAGTTGCGAAGCATCAGAGCGAGGCGAGGAGCAGCGCCGAGCCTGTCTGAGATGAGACACTATTTATGTGGAGGCGTTGTTCTTATGCGGTACGTGAGCCGACCTGCTGAAAATAAAAATAAAACACTTCTCAGATCATGACATTTACATGCAGACTTATTTTTAACTCAATAAGACCAATTATACAAATGTCAGTTTTCTGAAAAACACATGTTGCTATATCAGTGGTGTTAAAACTTTTTCATGTCAAGAAGGACCCCCACAATTTTATGTATTTGGCCGCCGACCCCATCTCAAAATATATTTTTCCAGGGACCCCCAGAAGCAAAGATTTGAGTTAAAGGAATATTTCACTTAAACATAAAAGGATGGCACTATGAGTCACCAGACCAGAACCAAGGCCTAGTGTTAGAATCATTATCATATGTGTGGTCTGGTCTTGACCTTTGGAATGTATGCATGCGCTAATACAAAGTATACCAAATATTTTTGATGCTCATAGTAACCTTAGGAAGTATTACGTTGTTTTTTTATTAGCATGTGCATTCCATACATTCCACAAGGCTGGACCCATAGAGGGAATATACAATAGATGGCCGACTGCCCCGCCCCCAGCTATTAATTTCCATGCAAGTTGCTTAATGGTGTTTGAAGCACCAGAAGACTGCCGGAAGTAGCTGAATTGGCCCCAAAATATAGGCCAATTTTGCGGAAGTGTTGAGCACCGAACAGGCTCACTAGGGTACATTACGCAGAGTAGCATTAGCATGTACGCACTCGCAGTACGGTTCAACTGCACTCCCAGGTTTGACCACCAGGCTAAGTCTGCTTCAACGTTTAAATGATAAATGCAAAACAAACGGTTTTGGACATAAAAGGTTTTCACCCGACAACGATGATATTATAGACAAACACACTCTGCCACTTGTCGGAGCGTCTCAAAAAGAATAATGTCCCTCAGAGATATGGAATGCTGCTTCTTCTTCACATTTTCTTTTTTTTATAGTCTCTTACTTTCTTTGCCTTTACTGACTGAAATGCTATTTTCAGAGGAGGTGATAAGATGATGTACAAAGAAGTGGCTGTAACAGCGTTCCAGAAACAAACCGGACAGAAACAGTCTGCACGTTCTACCGTGGTTCTGGGGGCTTGGCTGGACCACATGTGACATCATCAACTTGCAACGGGAGCGGGTCCTATTGAGTGAAAGTCTTCTAAAATAAACACAATATTGATGGTGTTTTTTTATTTCTAATGTTAGTTATAGAAGGCAGTTGTAATGTATTCAAACATATAATAGCTGGGTCATTTATGGCACTTCCGTGACCACGAGAGCGAAGGTCCGTTTCTCAATGGATTTGTCATCTAGGAGGGTTATTACCAGTAAGACTCCCTAATCGGTAGATAAGCGACCGTCAGGTCGCAGCGTGATTTTAGGCCAAAATGTGTAGGAGAAGTGTCGAAAAATGTGTGTTTGTAAAAATCGGCCTAATGGTGGCGCTATATGGGACAGATCCATGTTGATGAGATGAGTGTAGCCATACTGTGTACCGATTTGCATGATTTTAGGGCAAAATCTGTAGGAGCAGTGTCCAAAAATGTGTTTTAAAAAATCGGCCTGATGGTGGCGCTATATGGGACAGATCCATGTTGATGACATTAGTGTAGAGCAAGTGTGTACTGATTTCCGTGATTTTAGGGCAAACGTTGTAGGAGCAGTGTCCAAAAATGTGTTTTAAAATCGTCCTTAAGGTGGCGCTAAATGGGACATATCCATGTGGATGAGATGAGTGTAGACATACTGTGTACCGATTTGCGTGATTTTAGGGCAAAAATTGTAGGAGCAGTGTCCAAAAATGTGTTTTTCAAGAATCGGCCTCATGGTGGCGCTAGAAGAGGGCCATGTGAAAATTGGCATGGATCGGGGCAACGGTTGCGGAGATATGAGCAGGGCAAAAAAAAAATGTTTAATAACCCTCCTAGATGACAAATCCATTGAGAAACGGACCTTCGCTCTCGTGATCACGGAAGTATCGGATTTGCCCCAACTAGGCTTATTAGCCAGGGATCCTTTTAAGTGGTTAACCAAACAATAAAGAATATTGCTTTGGTGAAGTGGGTGTATATCCGGACGAGAGACCTTACAGAGCCCAGCAGGAGGAGGAGGAGGAGGAGAGGGTCTTTGCTGGTTTCAGCACAAGTAAGTCAAGGATGCACTGCTGTGTTTCCGTCAAGGTCTGGTGTACCGTCGAGGGGATATGGACCCATTTGAAAACATTAGTAAATAGTTACTTTGGAGATTTCGATTATTATTACAAAACATATATTACCCACTTCAGCCCTATATATTTCGGCCATTTGAAAATAACCAATATACAAGCTCACAATGTGTTGCGATTGTGAGCACATTGTGAGCTTGTAGACCTGCTATATTCAAAATAGTTTTCTCCATTTTATACATTTGAAAACTTGTGAAACAGGACATTCTGCAGTTTGAAACTTTTGTACTTTTACTCAAGTATTTTCTTTTTTATTCCAGACTTAGGGTGCCCACACACCAAAATACCCATGAGAGTGGAATCCGCATTCTGCCAATGCATTTCAATGAGAGTGAAGCGGTTTCATGCCAGTAGAGGATTTCTGCAAAAAACGCTCCCTTCTCATTGAAATGCATTGGAGGAATGCGGATTCCACTCTCATAGGTATTTTGGTCTGAGGACATCCTTATACTTGTAACAGTATTTCTACATTGCAGTATTGATACATTTACTTGAGTACAAAATGTGAGTAGCCTACTTTTTCCACCACTGTGATGATGGGGTGACTCCTGAAACGCAGCACCACAGGGACTGACTATGTTCACGTTTCACAATCGCTGATTATAGGAACGCATTGTGGTGATGAATGAATGGAAAGACCCCGGACAAATTATCAAACTCTAGAGATCGTCATTCCACAAAAAAATAAAAAATAAATAAAACTTGCATAACATTGCTGTCGTGCAGAAAGCTCTTCTATTTCAACTTTTGTTTTTACGTATTTTTTTTAAAATTATAAATGAACGTCCTACTTCGTTATAGAGTTTCTCACAAAGTAGCCTAGCAAAAGATATGTCACATCAAAACATCTTGTGAACATGTACTGCAGTGCAGATCTGCTTTTTTTTGCTATACAGAAAGTGAGAATCGTTAAGTCTATCTGTGAGTTTTATAAATATTGAACCGATGATAAGTAGGCTATTATCGACTGCCAACATTGTTTTCTGACTTACTGTATGTCGTTCCCTGCCTCGCTTTCTGAGAGATTTTCACTATAACCTTTGAAAAATCATAGAATATTCTGTGATGCGCACGGGTGTCCTGGAGTTGGGGAATAAGAGATGATGGGGGTCCACAGCCAAATAGGTCAATTTGGGGGTCCTTGACATGAAAAGGTTTGAGAAACACTGGACAAATTATAATTGGATCCATTTGAATGCAGGTTTTTTTCTTTCCATTTCCTGAAAAGTAAAGCTTTTGGACACATAGGGTTTCTGCAGGACAGTGACATTTAATGTTTGTTTTTGCCCTGAAATGGCTCTTAAATATGGAGCGCCTCAAGGATAAACTTCCATCTGATGCGCACACACACCCAGCCAAGAATTTGCATTGCTATCATCTCAAGTCTATGAGTGACATTTGCCCTGCTGGTTTAAACTTTGGAGTATACCAGTTGAATGCCAGAAATAGCCAATCTACAAGCTTGCACTGCAGAGGTGCATTTTGAGCTTGTAGATCTACTATTTCCACTGCAAGACACCAGAGCGGAACCTAAGTATGAATCAGTAAATCAGTCTGTTTTTTTTGCTCTGACTGCCACACTACCACTAACACAAAACATGACGGCACTTTTCCTATTAAACTGTATTGTTTATTGTTTGCTTTTCTAATCATTTCAGAATTATATCTTAATTAAAGTGAAATGCCAGGGGCATCTTGATGGATTATTAATAAAATAAAAATAAAAAGAGAAAATTGAAAACGGATGAGAGTGAGATAAAACAATCAGTACAAATCCCCCAACTCTTTTTGATTACTTTGCCAAACTGATATTAAGACAAATAATAGATTTATATGAAATAATGAACAATTTGGCACTTCTGACCTCATCCCAAATTGAATGAATATTACACTACATAATGCAGAGTTTTCTGATAATTGGCTCAGAATTAAACATTTGAAGGTCATTAGATGCATTGATATAAAAAAAGCTCCATTACATTTGCTTGTGAATATAGTAATTTCAAGATTAAGAAGAAGACAATAATATGAAGGTAACGTGGTCCATGGCTATTCATGGAAACATGAATAGCTTTTAATTCAGTATTGTACTTTATGAACTATTTTGTATCACTTAAGGACACGGATGACCTTGAAATCTGCAACAACAAAAATCACACCCAGTGTGAAGGGAGCGGTGCCTTTGATGAGTCCATTTCATTAAAGCTACAACAAATATCAATTAGAGGAACAATGTTAAATCTCTGTCCATTCATTTCAAGGCTACTCAACAGCGTCACTTAGCGGTAGATGGCAGTTGTGGGCGTTCTCATATCAGACCGTGCTCATACAAACATATCATCGTTGTCCGGTGGAAACCTTGTATCTCCAAGTTTAAAATGTGTACGTTCTTTCGTAAAGTAAAGCCCTGCTTCATCATACAAGGCCGTCGCACAAAAGTAGTGAAAACAGCTGATCTACAAGCACACAACGCCTCGCGGTGCGAGGCGTTGTGTGCTTGTTGATCGGCTGTTTTCACTAGTTTAAATCTGTTTTTAAATGATAAATGCAAAACGAACGGTTTTGGACATACAAGGTTTTCACCCGACAACGACGATATAGATAAAACACACTCTGCCACTTGTCAGAGCGGCTCAAAAAGAATAATGTCCCTCAGAGATATGGAATGCTGCTTCTTCTTCACATTTTCTCTTTTATAGTCTCTTACTTTCTTTGCCTTTACTTTACTGACTGAAATGCTATTTTCAGGGGAGATGATAAGATGATGGTACAAAGATGTGGCTGTCACAGCGCTCCAGAAACAAATAGGACAGAAACTGTCTGCACTTTTACGACTCTCTAAAAACATACCATTTATTACGGGCTTTGAATATCAAAGATGAATATGTTTTTTTTTTTTTTTTTTTTTTTTCTGTATTCATACTGTGAACTTATTTCTTTAGGGCGCAAACTCGCAATGGCACAATATAAAAATACGCTGCTGCAAGTCAAAAGAACAGTATTTAAAGTTATACCATGTAACTTTTTTTATAAAACAAATCTTAAAATGGTCCTAGCTGTTAAATCGCTAAAGTTTTAGAACCCCCACTCCGTTATTTTCAGCTTCTAAAGCCTTCTCTTTATATGTTTTCTATGATCCCTGCCCGGGACCGGTTTTCGCGGAAAAATTGCGTCATCACACTACCGGCCAATCACAGCGAGGGTTATACACTGCTGGCCAATCACAGCGCAGAACATACACTGCCGGGCTCTCTGGTGGGTTTAGGAAACACGCCTTCAGGAAGTACACTGCAGTGTTTACACTGGAGGAGTCTAGCATGTAACTCTCCAACCGCTGCTCGTAGAAGGACACGGGAGACCTCATTGAAAGCGTCTCGGCGAGGCGAGGCGGACGCGGTGGTCTGACGGCCCGGTCCGCGAGCGAAAAACGGACGAAAAAAGCAAACGCGACCGCGGTTTGCTATACTGCTACAGACCACCAGTTGAGCAACTTACACAGTATAGCTTTAAAGTATCAGCATCGAAATATAGTTACAGTACCATCCAAACTAAATGTAAACCCATTTTTCAAATAAGGCATTTTAATTTAGACAGCTTGATTCAAGTCTCTTTATTGGAGAAGTTTGTTTATAACATTTCGAAGGCCTTTTACAGCCGTTTCATCAGGCTATGCATTACTCCTTTTGTTTTGTTTCCCGTTTTGATTAATGGCAAATACTTGACCTGTGTTCCATGAAAACTTAACTCACTTATACAGTAGGCGTCACGCTATCTCTCTTGTAAAATCCCCCACAGCTGTGTGTTTGTATAGACCTTTGCTACTGTAAATGGATCTTCTTCTGTAATCGGTATGATACATGTGGGGAGGATTAATGTTGCAAGGCATAGTCTTAAAAGAAAATAATAATAATAATAATGTGGGAACCTGCTTTGATATAGGCTTCTCTTAAGACAGTGCTTCTCAACCTGTGGGCCGGGTACCGCTGGTGAGCCATGAGGGTATTGCAAGTTGGACCGCAAGGGTACCGAGACTGTAATGGAATATATTAATATCCAGGCACATGCACACACAGACATCAAAGAGAGCTTGAGCCCCTGCCCTTTTATTACCTGTCTGTAAAAAGTGCCCTCTCCAGACCATGAATGCAGTTTTTACTATGGTGAAGAAATACAAATGCCCTCTTTCCATGCCATACTTTACCTGAAGGCAGCATTTAAGGGAATTTGCCTTGTCCAAACTCTCCTGAACTTTAATGCAGCATCTTACGTTGAAATAATTGCCCTCTCTGTGTGGACATCCATTCCGTACGTCACATCACCAGTATTGACTTGACTGATTATGAGTTCAGTGTGGTATCAAGTACCGAAAATAGCCGACCTCCAAGCTCACAACGCGTCGCGCTGCGTTGTGAGCTTGGAGGTCTGCTATTTTCAATATTTTTACCAAAAGGACCTTTTAGAAATTTCAGTCCCTGCCGCTCTAACATTCTCTGCACGTCCCTGTTAATATCCAGTCAGGGTGAAGATTGAACATTTATCGAAGAAGATTCAGCAACAGAAAAACAGCGTACAGCATCAGAGCTCTGGCCTCCATGGCCAGAGCTTGGGCCCTGTGGGGCAGAAGACCTTCTTGAACTGTCATATGGAACACCTTTTATACACCAAGATGCTCTCCCTAAATGGAGATAAATATAAACAGGCTATACTAAGTGACAGTATAATAAAGCTGACTGGTCAAGTTAGCAATAGGATATCCAACAGTTAACCGTTACCGTTTAACCCAGGGGCGCCCAAAAGGTAGATGGTGATCTACCAGTAGATCACAAAGGTTGTGCAGGTAGACCCCATGACATGCCCCTAACAATAAATATAATTTAAATATAAAGAAATAATATATCATTTGATTGATTGACATCAAGAAGTCCTGTCCCTTCACAGCTTCTAAAGTTGTCAAACCCCCAATGCAATGTTTTGTTTTCAGTGTTACAAAGAACCCCGAAAACCACTTCTATACAGAATGGGATGAAGACTTTTTCCCCCCCACTATTTCCTATTCCAAGTGCATTTTTCTCATATGCATTCTGCAAAGGTAAAAGTTTTTGGGTGGGTAGATCACATTGAGCTATTCATCTTAAAAGTAGCTCTCAAGTCAAAAAAGTGTAACCGTTAAAGACAGGGTGAAATCAAAAACATGTTTTTCACACTTTTAGAGCATATCTGTAGTGATAATATGGCCATACCTAACACTAGATGCCAAAAAAATAGAAAATAAACAATTTTTGTGTATATTTATATCAAAGGTCCCTAAATAGGCCATTCTTAATTACTTCCTGTGAACAGAAATTCAAAAAGTGATGACATAGACAGGTCCGCTTGCATATAAATGAACCTTTGATTACATTGACCTGTTTGTTTCCCATTGCTGGCTCCCATTACTCCCATTACTCAGATTTTAAATCCCATCACCTGAAGGGCTGGTCCCCTCGGATAGGTTCAGAAACACACAGGCTTCCTTTTCAAACTGAAACTTCAAAATAAAATACCCAAAATAGTCATTTCATTGGGTCTTTAAGAAATTGGTTACTGGTAAACACTAAAGGCTAATGGTGACCGTTTGAGGGGGCAAGTCAACAAGCGTGTCACACCCTGGTCACCAGTTTATGTGTAACACATGTAACAGCAATTATCTGCTACATGTTGACCGAGAGACAAGCTTCATCAGGAAACAAACAGCGAAAAATGCTCTGATTGGATTTTTCTAAAAAGACCCTGTCACCCGTTGAGGCGAGGTGTCGAATTGAATCCCAATTTAAAGAGGAACAAAAGAAAAGCTTAAATCACAACTTGCTAGTGTTACGTGTTGATGAGAAGTGGAACGTTAAATCAGCCATCTTACATACACAGAGTAGGCTATGCTCGACAGACACACTGCAGTGCAGACCCGGCAGCTGGCTGTTGCGTATCTCCATGTGTTTACTGTTCACGGTGAACTGGGAGTCAGTTTGTGCAATTATTTACTATAAATTTTGACTAATATTAACATGTTTCCACACGGGAGTTGATCTGTTCTAATCTAGAGTTCCCCTTTAGATAGAAAATAAATCATTTAGAACTGATTGGCATTCTAAAATTACCAGTACAGGAGACGGGGAGAACCCTTTCGGAACACAATTGATCATTGAAACAGGCCTAGACTGTACAAAGAAAAAGGTTTGGAACCACTGTGTTAGATCTCTGTGAGAGTCAGAAGCAATGCTCCATGAACCCCCCAGAGGAGAACAAAATACTTTTATCTTTTATGTGAACATGTGAGACTCCTGCAGATTCCTTGAGTCTGCTGCAATGCCCCCCCTCCCCCCTTCTCCCAGTGAGGAGACCAAAACAAAACAGACTGTACTTTTATATTAGGAAGACAGTGGTGTAAAGTAATTTACTCATACTGTACTCAAGTACAATTTTGAGTATTCTTTTCCTTTACACTTTATTCTGTATTTTCAATTTTCAATACTTTTACTTCCACTCAACATCTCAGAGACAATTATTGTACTTTTGCTCCACTACAATTCTTTTGAAAACATACACTTAAGGTTTAGTTACTGGTTACTTTGTAGGTTAGGTTTATTATTACAAAACATATAACCACATCAGCCCTATACATTTCGTGATGCGACGCATTGTGAGCTTGTAGATCTGCTATTTTCAAAAGATGTTCATACATTTGGAAACCTGTGACACAGGACATTCTGCATAATGAGTACTTTCTACATTTGGTACTTTAAGTTTACATTTTTATGCCAAATTGCCTATACTTTTGTACTTTTATAAAATGTTAGTACAGAATTCCGGACTTTGACTTGTAAGAGAGTATAGGCCTAGTTCTACATTGCAGTATAGAGTACAGTGAGGACAACAAAACAGAGTACTTTTATCTTTTATGCGAAGATGTGAGACTTCCTCCCTCCCCCACTCCCTCCAGTGAGGAGAACAAAACAGAGGTACTTTAATGTGAGGACGGGTGATTTTGGGGCCATCAGTGAGATGGATACGTCGGGGACTGCACAGGGACACGCTGTGAAACACTAGTCTGACAAGAGGGAAATGCTGCGCCGTTTCTCTCCCTGTCGCGCTGTTCCGATACACTTCTATGACTGTGGTGGAACTGAGTGAGTGCTATTTTTGCTGTTATATGTAAAACATTTAAGTTGGACAAAATGTTGCCAAAATGTGGCCATATTTTTCAAAATATGGAATGACTGACTTCTAACATCATACAGTAGATGTCTGCCGTCATAGACCACATGAGACTGATATGAGCTTAATATTGATACACCAGAGATCTCCATTCGGTATATTGGATGTGTATTCATCAGGGATCTGATGTCATCAATGATGTTCTGACATCATTGTGATGTCAAAACAGGTCAGCTACAGTATATCCTTCTTGCTGAGCTGGGATGAGGTGCCACGCATTGTGACGCACGCACAGGATCTGAAGGTTTGCATAGTAAATGCGACCTACGGTTGCAATAAGTACAGTAGTCTAGTACATGTACTAAGATACCTTTCACCACCACTTTCACACTTTCACCTCTATGGCCTGGCTTTGTGCTGCATGGCTCGGGGTTCAGGGGACGGATCAATAGAAGCAATCGACTGTTGCTCCGGGGCGCTGAGGCCTCTTTGCCATTCACCATGTGTTGGTGTCGCATCACTTACCTGCATAGTGTTGCTGTCAGGCAGAAACCTCTTATAACCATATTGGAACTTTGTGGGGCTTTTTTTATCAGCGTCACACAAGCATCAAATGATGCCGATCCGCGAGCTTGTGGATCTGTTACTTTTGATGGTTTTGAATTTGAATCCCGAAAACTACAGTTTCGGACGTATGAGGTTTCCACCCGAGAGGATATAGGCCTTCTGTACAGTTTTACTACTCATATTCTGGCATTCTGCAAGGCCCCAGCTGGCTTTCCACCCTCAACACACGTCTCCGACGTCCGTGGTTTGCGAGGTGTAATTGGAATTGATTTTGCCTGCTAATTGCTGTAAACACTGCGACAAAGGTTGGTGAAATATGTCAGTGTAATTTTCTCTATGTTTTCCTTGGTAGAGCGATGGCTTGCTGTTAACAAACTGCACCGTGGTTTCAGTTCAGGGGAAAGAGTGATTGAAAGTCATTGCTAACTAAGAACAAGTGAAGTCTAAAGGGTACCGTAGTCCTGACATCAATCCCATGACGGCATGGCAGTGGCGGCCATCTTGTGGTTTCACCGATCCAGAGCCCATTCATTTCATATACTTACATATTCAATTTGCTTTTTTTTTTACATCTCCGAGTCTACTGAATTAATTAATGAATACCTGGCAGACGTTAAAGTATAAACTGGTCTGGTGCCACGGCCACTTGAGGGCGCCAAAGTCTGTAAGCCTTGCCAGAGCCACTCCTATAGACCAGCGCTGTAACATACAGGGACTCACGTAGCAGTGACGTGCGTTTTCACGTTCCTGCGTGTCATGAAAATGACCCGGATGAAGTTAGCTACAAGATAGCCATATAGGCTATCACTCATGTTAGAAGCCCGATCTTCGGCGATTTAGCCGTAAATAAACCTTGTCCGCTTCCATAAGAGCACAGTTCAGAGAAAATGAGCTTCAAAGATGTGAGAATGCATTGGATTCGGCAGGTCGATTCGGCGGCGCGATGCTCTCGTGGACCGATGTAAACAGATCGCGGCCGACAGCCTGGATGAAAATTTAGCCTCAGGCTTCGGTGAGGCCTCCGAGTGTTTAATTCATTTTATATAAAAAGCCGAACTAGTTCGGGATCGGCACCCCGTGAAACGTCGCGTGTAACAGATTGTTATACAACAGGTAGTTCCAGCGAAGCAATCTGATTCATTGAAATAGCTTTCTTCTACCCGTGCGAATAATGAGCATTAACACACAGGCGAAAGAGCTCCTACACTATGCTTGCGGCTACACTAGCAGTTTCCATGTGAGGTTCAAGGACATAGTAGCTAAATGTGGCATTAAAAATGTACACATTTCTACTGAATATCTTAATTACAATGAAATGAAGTTGACTGTTGTATAATCGCAATATTACACTTCAGGGATAACTCACACCCTCTTGTGTAATATTGCTAATTATCTCCCTGCTCTTAAATGGTCGTCTGCCAATGTGCTGAGTAGAGAAAAAAAGGTTTCTATCACTCAAAGATTTGGAGGACCCCCTGTAGTAACTCTGAGGACCCCCTAGGGAAATAGTAGAAGCTCACATCTATTTTCACTCATTCGTTTTCTAATGTAGTTGCTTTGCTCGGCTTCATATACAGCTGCAGCTAAACTAATGTAAAAGGCTCAATCAGTGGAGGTCTGTACACAGAAGACAGATGGAGACTGCTGAGCATGCCAACCCATCCAGCCCATAACCTTGCTCCTTTTCCCCTCCAGGCCAGGGCAACACATTGCTTGTTCCAGGCTGCACAGCTTTGGCTGCACCCCCACACTGATGGAGTACAGTACAGTGCACGGCTGGAACCAGGATCTGAACTGACATGTGCACACTAACCCCCACCGGCCCGTTGTCTTCACAATGTCTCATTTCGTCTCTGTCGGGTGGAAACCTCATCATATGTCCAAAACTGTTACTTTTCAGCATTCTAATTCAAAAGCTTCGTGACTCGTTTCGAGTTTATAGCTTATAGATCTTCTGCTTTTGGGTGCGCTTAAGAAGGGGATTCATTTACATGAAAACACAAAAAGAACGATTCAGCACTAGACCAGAAATAGTGTCACCGTCCGTCGGGCAGAAAACCTCTTATCTCCGGATGTTATACTTTTTAGGTATTTTGTTCTCTCCACACAGTAATGCTCCACTTCATCATACAGTGTCACACAAAAGGAGCAAATGTAGCTCAAGCTTGTAAATATGTTATATTACTAAAATAATAATAATAATGATTTGTGTATTTATCTATTATAATTATGGCACTGACTGGTGTTTCACTGTTACTCTGTGATAGATTTTCACAAATGAGCTGGGTCAGACGAGCCTTGGGCCGGCCCAGTTAGGGCCGGGTCTTAATTTTCAGGCCTCTTGTTTGTACACCTCTTTCTTCCACGCACGCACGCACGCACGCACGCACGCATGCACGCACGCACGCACGCACGCACACCACAGACTATCAGGATGCAACGCATTGTGAGCTTGCAGATCTGCTATTTTCAAAAGGCTGAAATGTATGTATAGAGCTGAAGTGGATAATGTAGGTTTTTTCTAATGATAATCAAAATCTACAAAGTAACTAGAAACTCAAGTTTTCAAATAAATTATGTGGGGTAAAAGTTAAACATTTGGAGTGGAGTAGAAGTAAAAAAGTATTGGAAATTGGAAATACTATGTGCCGCGAGATCATTTGATAATATTTGGAATTTATTTGGACACTTGAAAAAATATTTAGTATAATTTTAAACCAAAGTGGCTATTATCCCAACGTTTTCCTCGCAACATAATCACTAAAATATCATCACTTTCGGGCAGAAACCTTGTATCTCCAAGTTTCAAATGTGTACGTCTTTTGATAAAGCAAAGCCCTTGCTTCATCTTACAAGACCGTCGCACAAAACGAATGAAAACAGACGATCTACAAGCACATCGCGAGGCCTTGTGTGATGATTGTAAATCTGCTGTTTTCACTAGTTTAGTAAATTTTTTAGATGATAAATAGAAATCAAAAGGTTTTGGACATACAAGTTTCCACCCGACGACGACGATATGCTATAAATATATAAAGGTGCTGGGAGTGAAAATTATAATGTAGGGGTGCCTCGGATTAAAAAAAATATTTATGGGGTGCCCTGAGACAAAAAGGTTTGGGAACCCCTGCTTTACACCACTGTCTGATACCCGGGGGCCTCCCGTCCCGGGGCCTGAATAGACCACCACGCTGCCCCTGAGAGTTCAACTTTCAACTGTTCCTTCTCTTCCTACAGCAACTTACATTACTCCAGCAAAAAAAAAGAGATTACACAGTGAGCTTGTTGACATTCTGTATACAGTTTCAGCCATCTAAATGGGAGGTAACATATGGTGCTGATTTACCGCTACCAGAGATGTGTTGCTGCATCGATGCCCTTGAGTCGGCTTGCATTGCATAAACAATGGTGGAAAAAAGTACTCAAGCTGTTTTACTCAACACATTTACTGCCAATGGTGGAGATCTATGTCATGTCTGTATTTTAGTGATTCCGATAGAGTGCTCTCCCGCAACACAACCGGATTGCGGGGATCTGCTACTTTTGATGCTTTTGTGTGACGCTGTAGTATGATCAAGTAGGATATTCCAACACATTCTCACCCCTAAAGCGTCATACAACCGACGCATTGTGAAGTACTGTACTGCGTTGGACGATAGACGCTTTTGGATTGCCTACTGTTTCACGGGTTGGACGCATTGGGTGCTCTAAGAAGAAAGAAAAAAAAAGTAGTTCCCGAAGCGGAAAACGATACCGCTTTGAAGGGCTTACTGGTTTACCAGCCACCCGTCGCTACCGCTCACGCCACTATAAACGACGGAACTGTGCCGTCTCAGGCGCCCATGAACCCCGTGAGACGCCGCCGAGGGAGCGGTAGCGACCGAGTCGCCGCGACGAACGGTGTGAACGGCGCATGAGCCGACTCAGCGGCGTTACCGAATTATGTGCCGTTATGGACAGAATAGTAAATTTTGACCAGGGGACTGCTTCCGCGTCCGAATACGGCTCAAAGAAGGGACTACGTTATCATCCACGTTGTCAAAGATAAAAGCACAAAAAAAAGGGAATTTCCCAGTCGTCTGGTTAGCTCAGTTGGTAGAGCATGGTTACGCAAATCCAGAGACCGGGGTCGATTCCCCGTGACGGCCGTCATCGTAAAATATTCCAGTAAACACATGTCGGCGCATGCGTACTAAGACTCTCCGTTCTCGTCCAAAAAATCTCCGTTCGCGTCTGACCGTAGACGCAGTAGGCGCTCCCAAAGCGTTGCACGGGTGAAGCAGAAAGCGAGTTGGGAACGCTGCTGTCGTACCGACAGCAATGATATGCCTTTATGTGAGAAAAAAAGTTTTGAACAATATGATACTAGCCTGTATACCTATACGTCTAATACATTGTACTGATGTAACCTGAGTCTTGCCCTTGCACGATGCGTACAGCCTCTACATTCGCTGTGTGTGTGCGTGCGTGCATGCGTGTGTGCGTGCTTTCCTTCATGCATGAGTGAGTGCTCGCTTGCTCACGTGCGGCATGGGCCCTCAAGCCCACCTCCACTTCCATCAAGTGTTCATTTTGACAGCAAATTTCCAGAGTTTTTTCTTTTTTTTTTTTTTTTATAAAATAAGTTTTAGTCATCAAAGATATTTTAGTTGTAGTCAACTAAATATCATAAGATTTTAGGCTACAATATACAGCGCTTTCAGTTTGCAGTTCAGAACTGGACCGGTGTCCCATTCGATCCAAAGACAAGACAAAATCCTCTGCCTGGTTGCAGCTTGGGTCACAGCCCGATATACAGTTTCACAAAACGATTAGAAACTATATACTTTAGTATGCAGCATATGGCTGCCCTTGACTTAACCTATTGACTGCTAACATGGTTTTTCGACAGGTCGTTCCCTGCCACGCTTCCTGAGTTGAAAAATCATAGAATATGGAGCTCTCAAAAGATGAGCACGGATGTCCTGGATTTGGAAATGGAAAGCTTTTTTTGTTTCTGATTACGTCATCGACATGTCAGGTGACCTTCCGGTTACCCCGGAAATAATTGGTGACCCATAAGCTAGCGAACAGCGCCATCCAGTGTTAGGTCATCAAAGTCGTTGGTGGCAGCCTGGACTATTAGCCCTATTCACGGCCCGCCCACCTACTTCCGTTTCTCAGTATCCCCCGGGTGCTGACTTCAATTTAGAAGGGGAAACTATACTGGACTTAAAGCCAACAAATCATTATTTATAACGGTAAAGTAAATTATAATGCTTTGTGCCGTTTACTATCTTGTGTTCTTGATCATGCTAGCCGTATTTTATACTTTACTATTCGGAAATTGCATTAAATTTGCGATTTCTGTGCTAACTCTATAGGCTTATAGTAGGATTTTCCCCTTCAAAACGGGACTTCAGCACCCGGGGGATGCTGAGTGGGCGGGTCGTGAATAGGGCTAATAGGGAATAAGTCTAAAATACACTTTTTCGACAGAAAAGAAAATATTTCACTGGGAGGCAAAATCTGGTCAATTCCATTGACAAGATCTGTAGAGGGTGCAGTGGAACTTCTGGTGAGATATTTTATTTTCTGGCCAGACGTGAGGTGGGGGGCTCCAAGTGTTCCCACTAAGGAAAGTAATCTTTCAACATCTTAAAACCATCTTTGTTTTGTGAGTAGTGAAAGTGTTTTTTTTTTTTTTTTGACTACAGGCGAGCAGGCGAGAGAGGCTGAGCAGCCTAGGCTACCGCGGCTGTGAGCGCAAGGGCTCATTGGTACTGTAACTTAGCGTTAAGGAGAACTCCTAATGCTATGGAACCGGTGTAAAGGCAGATTGTACACATGTCTATGTGAATGGACGGGTGTGGATTGAGGGGCGCATGCAACACCACCCGGTACCAAGATCATAGTGATTATGTGGCCAATGTGCTTGCTGTAGCAGTCGGCTTAATACCTGAGCAACGTCAGAAATCTCTTTAATTTTTTTACAACCAGATGCGGTCGATCCATAAAAGAAATGTTGAAGCAATCAGAGCCAAGCATAATTGGACCACAAACCTCTTAGCTTAACCATATTTTAATGATGGAATACTAACTTGCTCTGAAGTACACGGAAAATTACTCATAGAAACATTTGTCTTTGATTGAGATACTTTATTGCGACCGTCAGGTCGCAGTTACTATCAAAGCCTCCACCGGCTGTCTGTCCGTCCCTCCATCCCTGTCTGTCCGTCACGTCACGTCGCACTTGTGGCCCTAATCTTATCTCTGGCACCGTTGCACCTATCCATGCCAAACTTTGCACACACACTCCTTGGCTGGCAAACCACAACCCTCCGCCCCTGATTTCTCACATGCCCCTCTTCTAGCGCCACCATGAGGTTGCTTTTTGCAGACAACATACATGCGACCAGACGGTTGCATATCTCCCGATTAGGGAGTCTTATTGGTACCTAAAAGAAAATACTGTAACATTTTGGGTTTCATCAGCCAGTCAGACTAGTCTCAGACTGGCATACTGGCAGGTTACGATTTCAAATCCCAAGACAAGGGTGGGGGAAATCCTGAATGAGTTATGTTCTCCGTACCGTGGCCTAATGTAAAGCAACCCTTGACACATTTTAATCCCATTAAGGCCGGGAACGCATCTGAGTCACGTAACCACTTGAACCATCATTTGTTATACTTTGGCTATTCAAAAATAGCAGATACAGACTGATGTTTCAAGTCTTCAGGCTTCACTGCTCTTTTTCTGAGAGCAGTGGCACCGCTATGAGCTTGTAGATCTGCTATTTTTGAGAAAAAGAAGGAAAAAAATGGAAACGTGTGCTTAGTTTGAATATATGCGAACATTTTTAACTCAAAGCTTAAAGCCACAATGTTGCTCCAGCGGTTCGTTTCCCTGTGCAGGAGGAGACTGGATATGCCTATAGTGCAGCTCCCAGGAGTGAATGTGTGAAACTCTATGAGTGTGAAACTGTGAGCTGATGAACGGAGAAATGCCGGGTTCAGCAAAAGAAAAAAACCCTTCCCTTCCCGGGAAGACAAAACAGCTGTGCTGCCTCCGCTTTTCCCTGAGTAAAGGATCTGTGCATACTCCTCCCATGTCTGACCACTGATCACAACCCTAGAAACACAGCAAAAGGTCCTCAGTGTTTTAGAGTTATGGTTTTGAATGATTGGACGCTTTATCAGCCAGAAATGTAAATGTAGTGGACTGAGTAAGTCAGTCCACTAAAAGGATAACACACAAAGGTCCTGGGGACTTCAATTGTGGTCCATGTATTCAATTAATCTATAGCGTACAAAAAATGTACACAACAAGACACGTTATAAACAAATACAAAATAAAATATGTACAAAAGAGATGTGAAATAAAAAATGTATCTTCTCTTTTGGTCTCCTGATACTGTACATTTGTTCAGGACAATTTCAAAAGAAACCAGTGTCAAGGCATTCCACATTTTGGTGACAGAGTATAGAATGACAATGTTCCCATGTTTGTTAATGTGGGTGCTATCAGATCATGGTTTATGTCAGGGGTCTTAAGGGTACGGGACCGCCAGGGGGTCCTCATAGTTAACACAGGGGGGCCACCAAATCTTTATGTGAGAGGAACTTCTTTTTACATTAACCAATTGAACCCTAGCATCTGTATTCTGAGGAGAACATTAGCCCGAAATAGCAGATCGACAAGCTCACAACGCCTCGCGCTGCGAGGCGTTGTGAGCTTGTAGATCTGCTATTTTCGGCAAATAGGTTTGGTGTAGAGGGGAAACAAGAGCAGACCAAGTACAGAGTGAAAGGTCAAGTTTACAAAGTATTAAATGTCTGAAAACACATTAACACGAATCCAACAAACTCTGATGATAATAGTGCTGTCAAACACGTCTATGAAGCCATCTACCGGTACATCTATGAAAAGGTTTAATCTTCAACACAATGTTATACAGTATGTAGTGGGGGTCCCTGCTTCATCTCAGTCTCAGCTAAGGGGTCCTTGACATGAAAAGGTTCAAGACCCCTGGTTTATGTGTTAAAGTGTCCCCAAGCAAGATACTCAACCCCTAACTGCTCTAGACTCTAGAGACGGTGTTACCGTGCATTTACTGTATATAGTGCCTTTTATCCAAGGCGCTTTACATAGATTGTGTATTACATTCACCCATTCACACACACGTTCATACACCGATGGTAGAGGAAACCATGCAAGGCACCAACCTGCTCATCGGGAGCACAGACATAAAAAGGTAGACGCCTCTTCCGGCTCTCTGGTACCCGTCTCGCCTTGGTGGGCATTTTTGATTGACATGCTTGGAATTCTTCTGTGTGCGTAACAGACAACAAGGTCGGTAGGCAAATCAGAGGCAGGTTTGAATGGAAAAGTCCCGGAAAAGACGTGTTGTGATTGGCCAGTAGTTTTTTTTTGAGTGGCAGCCTGCCCTCGACACTTCGTCTTTTGTGCCTATCAAGTTGGACGGGTCGCTCCAATCAACTGCAGCGGGTGGACGAGGTATCTAGCTTTTTATAACTGTGATCGGGAGCAATTCGGGGTTCAGCGTTTTGCTCAAGGACACTTCGACTCGAGCTGGGAACCTTCCGGTTGCCAAGTGGCCACTCTACCCCTGGGCCACCACCGCCCTGATCTGGACGGTAAAGGTCCAGATCAGTGGTTCTCAAACGTTTTCCATGCCAATTAGCCACGGACCCACATCTGAAAAGCTTTTGTACCAGGGACCCATTGTTATTAAAACATTTTAGCAAATTTTGCTAAGGGGACCCCCTGGAACCCCCTCAAGGCCTCCTGGGGGTCACCAGACCCCACTTTGAGAACCACTGCTCCAGAATGTAGTGTTGAGGTTATATCCCATTATTCCCAAGATGTGAATTTTAGAGAAAGGGGAATGCGTTCTTGGATTGTGCCATTCAAGACGTCTGAAAAAAAATTAAATACACACACACACACACACACACACACACACACACACACACACACACCACACACACCACACACGCACGCACGCACGCACACACACACACACACACACACACACACACACACACACACACACACACACACACACACACACACTCTTTTATCTTTGTTGCGAATGGATTTTGTGTTTGTATTGAAGATTACCTCTTCCCGCAGTGCACTACAAACCAACTTGTGGAGCAGCCACAGTGCACACAGCATGCAGTCTATTTCAAAATGAATAAATGCATGAAGTATTGAAGAGTTTCGATTTCATCGTTGTTACACCTGTAAACCTGTGATGTTGACAATAAGTTGGAGGTGAGGTTTTGTCGTGGCAAGAATTATAAGTATACCTTCAGTATGACCTGTCAAAATCCCACAAGGGTACATTGGAATGAGTCAATATATTTATTAGCAAACGTGGAGAGCTCTCGGAGACTGTCTCATGCAAAGGCGGCCTCCAGGATAGGAGACGTGTTCCTTTTATGCACAACAAGAGAACACAAATAGATGGAGGCTTGGTTGGTGGACATTATCCATTTATGGCTGAAGTATATCTGATCAGACAATAACGCATAATAATTTAGCATAATATCAACTATTGTAATGAAGTGTGGAATTTGAGCAAATGGTTGTTTAAGACAGCCTCTAGTCCAAACCTCTACCAAGGCAAGACGAGACCAGATTAGGCTTGTTTGTGTTTCAACTGAGTTCTAAATCCTGCTCTTTGTTTAAATGGCCACCTGGACCCTAAAGTCATAAAAGACAGTGAGACCCCAGGATATATGTTGATAAGGGCGTCAACAGAGCAGCTGTTAAAAGCTTGTCTTGTCTTATCTGGGAACACATTTCAAAATACAGGGTAACCTTATACTAGTTAAATAATCGATAAGTTGGTGAAATGTGGTTAAACACATAGTTGAGTTAATCATATCCTATCTGTGATGATTCTGTGACATTCAAGAAGAGACTACATGCTGATCTTGTCTTCTTGACATACAGTAATTCTTAAACTGTAGTACCTTTAGCATTTAAGGTTTACACTCTTTACATTGTCAGATGCAAACACATGTTTAAGGGTTTTGGTTTATATACATGAGACATATACACATTGAATATTAAAGTAGACATTATGTTAAGAGACATTTACATTACATTTGCTTGGAGTTAAAAATAGTGAACCAAGGAATAGGTCATAAACTGTGCCTGCCCCCCATGCCCACAGGCAGCGGAAAACTACAGGGCACCGACAACCCATTCTATTTGTAAGCAGAGAGACGGAGACAGTTGTTTGTGTTTCAGATTAGCTGATGACCTATGACATAGGGGTCTTTGACCCCTCCTCTGTGTTTGATCTGAATTGTACTTAAGGTGATGGCAAAATGTAACTTAGAAGAGAGACCCCGCGAACGGCGGAGGACTGTCGGAAAGGCTGGTAGCTCTGGCTTCAGCAGAAATGCATTACCAATACTCTGTCAATAAATGGACCAGGAACAACTGAACAACTCTGCTGCTTTCATTCATCTTTCCTCTCAAATCCTTCATGGACCTTTAGGTATTTCAGTCTAATAATTCAGTCTAATAGGAGAAACAACAGAATGGAACCAAAACCCTGATTTACAACAGAATGATGCCGAAACCCTTATTGATGGGTTTTTTTTTTGGGACTCCACACAAAAGAACTTCGGGAGGACGCGAGGAGGACTTTGATGTGATGGCGTTCGGTTGTTTTGTTCCTTTTGGACCTTTTTTGGCTGTGAGTATATTGGCGTGAGCTGAGGACAGTCAGTTTGAGAGTAGGCCCTCGGTCATTTTTTATGTCGAGATGTTTTCTTAGTCACTCTGGTGTTAATGTTTCTAGTTACTCCGGTATTAGACCTACGTTTTGTCTAGTCACTCCTGTGTTAGCCAATTGTTAGCGTAGGGTTTAGCCATTTTTTAATTGGGGATTTTAGGGGGTATTTTCCATTTTTTCTCCTTTGTTTTCCTTTTTCGTTCATTCTCTTTGTTCAATGTTTAAGTTTCTGATTGTTGTTAAGCACAACTGAGGGCTGCTAACTCCTAATTTATCAGTGAGGCGATTTTGGTTGTCTTTTCTGTGAATTTACCTATTTTCAGCAGTTCCGTTTCGGCTAGAATAATTTGAAACTTTTTCATTGAACAATCCTTTTCCCTTCTTTTTCTTGTGTGTGTGTCGGTTGTCTGCTACTAGGCTGAGTGTGTATGATAGAGGTTTATTCTTGTCTAGTTTGTAGAGGGGTTCTAGTCTTTGTATGAATGTGTGGGAGAAAGAGTGTGTATGTGAAGGGGTTAACAAGGGCCACAGCGCACATAGGCTGCATATACAGTATGGTCAGGGGTTTATAGGCTACATTTTGGGGTAACTTGTTTTTATTAGGGGTATTGATTTGAGTTGTCGAGATATATTTGTGATATCTCGAAGAGGGGAGGGTATAGGTATAGGTATAGGTATAGATCGTAACAATATCATTTATTTATTGGGATTTATTGGGATTGTAAAGGAAGTATCATAAATTCATGTAATGGGGTTTTAATGTGGGATAAACATTTTGAAGACAAAAGTTAAACGTTAACGAAGTAATTATTCAGTGGGTAACTAAAAGTAATAGACAGTAGACTAATTATTCAGTAGGTAACTAAAAGTAACAGACAGTAGACTAGGATATCTATCTTGATAATTTTATTGGGATTTCAAATTTAAGGGGTTAACTTTCAGATTAAAAGTAGGGGTGATCACATTGGGAACAAATGGTCAATGTTTGTGTATGAGTGACGTTGCATCTGTGAGTGAGTGATTGAGTGGGAAGACTGAGTGATTTTAGGGTCTTGCTCTTTAAGATTAGGCTCCTTGTGTGAAAGTCTTGTAAGAAGTTAAGCAGTAAGAGACAGCCTGTTACACTGGGCTTGTATGTAAATGTGTGTGTGTGTGTGTGTGTGTGTGGTTGAAGACATTGGCCCCCAATGCAAATGAGTGTGTGTGTGAGTGTGTGCCTGCGGGGACATACTGTGAGTGACTGACCCCCGACCTGTGTTTGTGACCTGTGAGATCTGATCTGAGTGTGTGTGGGTGATATCTGTGTGTGAGTGAGATCTGAATGAATGTGTGATTGACTCTCTCTCTTTATCTTTCACTTTCTCTACTATTATTACTTTTGTAAACAAGACACCATCACTTTTTTGTCTTCGTTCATTTTTTACTCATTTAGTTTTAAGATGGATTCTGAGAAAGTTATGACGCCGGCAGAGGTCATACAGGAAAGTAGCACAGTTTTTAATGGTGTTTTAGAACTTTCTAAAAAATGGGCACGACGTTGGCAAGATATCTGGCTCGACCAGGGAACATTTGAGATAGAGCGCATTAGGAAAATGCAAATTCTGGTCAGTACGTATAGAGCAGGTCAGAAAACAGCAAAGCGGACAGAGAAGCGTCGTGTTGAGTTGGCCGTCTTGGCAATGTTTTTTAAAGAGGCAAAGCGGCTGATTAGCTCTGCTACAGTATGCGAAGCAGCTCCACCACATGAGACCTCACATCTGTCAGCACGAGAAGAGTCTCCATCAGGAGAGGAGAAGCAGCAAGCTACGACCGCAGCAGCTGCAGTATTACCTTTTGGACTGAGCACCAGGACGAATCATGGAGAGGAGGAGTCAGCTATGACACTAGCAGATTTACCTGAACAAAGCAGAACAGGCCGCAGCCTGCACAAGAGAAAGGTGATGATGACTACAGTGAGGAGAGGAGCTACGGACCGACACAGTGATGACAGCAGACACCACAGTGAGGAGAGTGCTCACAACGGTGACGACAGAGGACATTGGCGTGCCCGCCATGTTGGCAGGAAGTGCATAGAACGTTCCTGTCTGCCGGACGACACCAGCTCAGCAGAGGAAGATTCTACGGAGTCTAGAGTGGACAGAGACAGTGACAGTGACAGCGATGATGAGGAGAAGAGAAACCTTTTTGAAACTTTGATCGCTATTGGCAAAAAGTTGAAGAGACACCAGAAAGCTTGTGTCCGCTTGACTAAGCAATTGAGTCAGCTTTCAGCGGCAGAAACTGAGCTAACAATGACTTTTGATGACATTTTGAGGAAGATTAAGAAGTCAGGTGTTCACCGAAGAAGTATGACTGAGGAGAGTCGAAACCTAATGAACCCTCAGGAGACGAGGAAGCGCAGAAGAACAGATGACGACCACTGTCAAACTACCAAGCGTGTCATCAGAAGAGCAAGCACACCACAGAGCAGGAGTCCTGAACCGAGACAGGAGGATGAAAGGAGGTCTCAGTACCCTGTGAAACAAGCACCAGTGTTCCTCAGAGACCAGATTCTGGACTATAAGCCATTGTCAAGCATGGAGGTTCTACACCTTGAGCGTCATTTGCCAAATCTTGAAGAAGGAGCTTGCGGATGGCTTACCAAGTTAGAGAAGCTTGTCTTGGATATTCCATTAGCAATGGGTGATTTTAAGAGGCTAGTTACACGTGCTACTGGACCCACTGGAGAACAGGTGTTGACTGACATCTTGACCGAAGCAGGACTTACTCAATTTATTGAGAATGGAGAATATGACGCAGTCCCTTTCGCCGAGCACAGGGGTGTGCTGGGCCGCGCTCTTAGTGTCCATTACCCTTGGAATAAAACATTGGATTCTGTAGTTATTGACCCACTACGAGAGGATGAGGATCCCAATAACTACATTTCCAGAGTGTACGAGCAGTGGGCAGATTTGACAGGAAGAAATGCTACCCGGAGTGACATTGATGAAGCCCTGGTTAGATCAAAAATCATGCAGGGACTACCAGAAGCGATGACATCTGGGCTTGAGCTTGTACCGGAACTTTCTGCAATGAACATTAAGTCCTACACGAAACAAGTGGCACACACTGTGAATTTAGTCCGTAAGAGAGATGCCAACGAGAAGTTGCAGGCTATGACTATAAAAAGGAAGTTGCAAGAAGCCCAACTGGCAGAGATCATGGAGAAACGACGACAAAAAGAAGGAAGTCAGCCATTGCCATGCGCTGAGCCTGTCAACTACCCGCCCACCGAACAAGTGGTGCCGCAGTACGCACCAGTTCCGGAGTATGATGCTTATCGATCAAACCAGTTCCAGAGACTACAACAGATCCCATCGTATTATGCCGGATGCTACACTTGTGGAGCGATGACCCATTTCACGAGAGACTGTGCAGTGCGTCCACCTTTCCCACGGCAGCAGAGACGACGAGGGAAATTGAAAGCACCCTGTTATATCTGTCACAAGAGAACGCATTTTTGGAGACAGTGCAACCAAAGAAAGGAACCGCTTCTGCCTGGACCACAGCGTCCACCTTGGAGATTAGCTGCCCAACAGAAGGAGATGGAGCCAACGAGCCGTCAGATGGGTCTATTCTACAGACAAAATTCAAACAACTGGAGGGAAGTTGATTATGGAGAGGATGACTATTATCCCCTGGAACAAGTGCTGACAGTTTAATTGCCCAGACACCTACAGTGGAGGCAACCGCCTGAGATGAAGATGAGAGGAGCACCCTATGCCCCGTCCGCTGTCAGAAGAAGTGCCACACCCCGTTTCCCTGAAAGAAGAAAGATGACAGTTCCTTGCCGCCTTCCCGCCCCCAGTGTCACTGTTGACACAACGATGCCATCTAAAGCCCCCTTTCAGTGCTATCCTGTGGCACGTGTGTCCTTCACACTCTATCCCTATGCTCTATCTAATTTCTAACTCTCTAACTATCCTTCTTTCTCTTTTTCCGTCAGTATGGCCAAAGTAAAGCGCATATATTTTTGTGTGCATTTTGTACATGAAGACAAAGAAGAAGATCATTTTTCGCGTTTTTCCTTTTTTTAAGTTTAAGAAAAGACATTCATTTTGCGTTTAGTCTCAGGAAAATAAGTGTGTGTCTATGATTTTACAGGTACAATTCCGTAAATTCCCCTACAATCATGGCAGATAACATTTTGGCCATGCCCAAAAAAAGGTGGATAGGAATACTTGTTTCTAGTTCGGTGTGTATGAATTTTACCATGTCTGGCTTACCTTTGCATTCATGAACGTATTATTCATCGGCATCCTACTACAGGCGATGATCCAAACTACATTGGATTATTATGTTTCTGTTAATTTATGGACTCCCATATAGCTCATATACCTTAGGTTTATTCAAATATTTTGACGTTCTAAGTTGTGTTGTAGTTGTTTCACTGCCCAGAGGGGACAGCCAACTGCTATACAATTTGACCATCCTGTTAGGTGTTTTTATTAAGATGATGATGACGATCTTGTTTTATTCAATAGTTTTGGGGTTGTTTAGTTAAGTAATCATGATAGTCTAATTGTCCCATAGTTTTTACTGACCATAGCGACAGTGAACTGTGTTACAATCAGATTACACGGATGGATTGATGGAATCATTTTTTGGAACAATGTAACTTTAAGCTGTAATATGTATGTAGACCAGTAGTTACCATGTATGTCTGATCAGTTGGGTGTCGAAATATATTGTCTATATTTCGAAGAGGGGATGTGAAGTATATCTGATCAGACAATAACGCATAATAATTTAGCATAATATCAACTATTGTAATGAAGTGTGGAATTTGAGCAAATGGTTGTTTAAGACAGCCTCTAGTCCAAACCTCTACCAAGGCAAGACGAGACCAGATTAGGCTTGTTTGTGTTTCAACTGAGTTCTAAATCCTGCTCTTTGTTTAAATGGCCACCTGGACCCTAAAGTCATAAAAGACAGTGAGACCCCAGGATATATGTTGATAAGGGCGTCAACAGAGCAGCTGTTAAAAGCTTGTCTTGTCTTATCTGGGAACACATTTCAAAATACAGGGTAACCTTATACTAGTTAAATAATCGATAAGTTGGTGAAATGTGGTTAAACACATAGTTGAGTTAATCATATCCTATCTGTGATGATTCTGTGACATTCAAGAAGAGACTACATGCTGATCTTGTCTTCTTGACATACAGTAATTCTTAAACTGTAGTACCTTTAGCATTTAAGGTTTACACTCTTTACATTGTCAGATGCAAACACATGTTTAAGGGTTTTGGTTTATATACATGAGACATATACACATTGAATATTAAAGTAGACATTATGTTAAGAGACATTTACATTACATTTGCTTGGAGTTAAAAATAGTGAACCAAGGAATAGGTCATAAACTGTGCCTGCCCCCCATGCCCACAGGCAGCGGAAAACTACAGGGCACCGACAACCCATTCTATTTGTAAGCAGAGAGACGGAGACAGTTGTTTGTGTTTCAGATTAGCTGATGACCTATGACATAGGGGTCTTTGACCCCTCCTCTGTGTTTGATCTGAATTGTACTTAAGGTGATGGCAAAATGTAACTTAGAAGAGAGACCCCGCGAACGGCGGAGGACTGTCGGAAAGGCTGGTAGCTCTGGCTTCAGCAGAAATGCATTACCAATACTCTGTCAATAAATGGACCAGGAACAACTGAACAACTCTGCTGCTTTCATTCATCTTTCCTCTCAAATCCTTCATGGACCTTTAGGTATTTCAGTCTAATAATTCAGTCTAATAGGAGAAACAACAGAATGGAACCAAAACCCTGATTTACAACATGGCTCTGTATGACCTTGCTAGATTTACAAATAGTTACTCTGACAGGCTATGCCAACAGGTTTGTTTACTAACTGTGACGTAACTAGACCTGCATAGTGGACAGATGTCCTCTTAGGCCGGAATCACACATATGCGTGAGACATCTTCTCCGTATCTTCTGAGAATGAGGGGGAGGTCCAATGCATTATCTATCCAAGTCACATGGTTTCATGTCGTTGCCGTGTCTCTTGCTCAACCGAAGGCTGTCTTTTGGCCAAAGACACGGCAACGACAAAAAAACACGTGACCTTCATTGACAATGAATTGGATCTCCCCTCCTCCACTCATTCTCAGACGATACGGACGCGATAGCTGTCGCAACTGTCTGTAGCATGCCTCAGTTGAGGCTCATAGTTGCACGAGTAAAATATATTAAGCCATAGCTATAATCAAGGACAAAACATTGCAGTATTATCATATCTGACATGACAGTTTCCTGCACAACTCAGGCTTACATCCACACAAACCCCACCCCCACCCCCAGCAAGATAAGATATGTTTTTGGCCATTTCTGTGTGGAGTTTGCATGTTCTTCTTCACGCAGTAATCCTGGTCTCTATACTGCCTCCCCTACTTGCCTGCATGGAGGGGAAAGGAGCTGGTTGGAATAACATGTTCCTTCCACCCGCTACATCCTACTGGGGAAACTCTGGCGCAAAACATTTTCAGAAGGGGGTCGGCGGCCAAATGTATATCAATTCGGGGGTCCTTTCAACGTTTGTGAAAGTACTACTACTGCCGCAAGAGTGCAATGACAAGACAGCCATTACAACACTGTAACTCCCCAGTCCCACATGCTAACTAATAAGCCTGTCTAATTAAATAACTCATCACAACCCAGTCTTCACTTTGCACTGCATCATGGGAAAGTCAACAGAAAGTCAGCCAGAACAGTGTTGCCTGAAGTTTTACCACTTGTCTTGAGCCCCATTACATCAGCTATTCGTACAAATAGCTGATCTACAAGCTGACAACGTTTCGCAATTGTGACGTGTTGTGAGCTTGTAGATCTGCTATTTTAACAACACAATCACGTATGGTAACTTGGGGAGCTAGGTCCCTGGCACAAAATCTTTTCAGATGGGAGCCTTTTGTTACCACCGCACTCTGATTTCTCTGGTGCGATATCCTCTTGGATCAACAACATTCTAGGCAAAGGGTCACACACAGTGGCCATTTTTCACCCAGTGCCAATTGTCTAATGTAATTATTTGTGCTACACTCCCTCTGGACTGATCTCATGCTTCCTTCTATGCATGAGGAGTCCAAGTCGCTTCTTTTCACCAGACAGGGGGGAGTTTCTCCGCTTGGACGTAGCGCACGGAAGGAACACGTTATTCTAACCAGTTTCTTTACCCTCCATCAGGCGCCCCGACTGCACTACCGACTGCGCCACCATGCCCCGGCATGAAAATGTTTGAGATGTTAGCAAGCCCAAATAAGCTTGTGGCAGTTCACCCTGCCACTGATACACTTTTTTAACAAACTTAAGTGTATTTCCGTTTTCCCCCCATATTTTTTAACTGACATTATTTCACAATACTGGGTTGCACTTTATAGTTTATTAATTTGCAGAGAATGTGTGTATTGATTTGTTGATTGATTGTAGACTCCCTGGTAGGGAGCCTGTTAACCACACCTGAGGTCAATTAGACCTGATAACCTGAATGGTGAACCATACCAACTCTGGGTTTGGATAAATTGGGAAATTTGGGCCTCTAAGATATGTGTAATTGTTTGAGATATGTGAAGTACTTATTTGAGCAATGTGATACTTTGTGTCAATGATTTATATTGTCTTTGGACATGGTTATACTGGTTCTTATGTGAATTGTGGAATAATTATCAATTCAAGATGGTACAGTCCGGGGGCGGGGTTTAGCCCATTTAAAGGGACCTGCCACGTGTACTCAGGCAGTCAAGGTAGGGCTGTAGAGCAGACCTGTTGCCAATCTGGCCAGTTTGGTTGTAAATAGTTTTGTGCTGTATTATTAAGTTTCGAACACCATTACGTGGACACTGTTTTTGGAGCGGTGAAAGCGCTCCCAATAGACAGGTATGTCCGTGGGTATGTCCGTGGGTGGGTGGCTGGGTGGCTGGCTGGCCGTGTCCGTAGCCTGGCAATACCTTGAGTGGCCACACACAACACACTAGTTAAAGGAGGGGTGCTGTTTTGTGCAGGCCAGGCACACTCACCACTCACTCACAGGCACAGTTTACAGTTTACAGTTTAGCAACACACACAGGGTATAGCTGCTCAGATTCACCGCTCCACTTCGAACCGAGGTTTGATTTTTGGAAGGTGAATAAACACAGCTTGTGTTTTGCTACATTGAACTCTGGCTTCCTATTTTTGAAGATTTTGCATTATTTTGAGTTCTTTAGTAGTTTTTGAAGGTTTGAATCAAGTGCCCTCACTCGTGCAGAGTGTGACAAAGCTACTACACAGAAACAACCCCCCACCCCCACCCAAAGTCGCTTAATAAGCAGGCTTGGCAACACTGGCCTGAATCCTAGGGGGACTCGCTCCCATTAGACCCATTTTAACAGCAGCCCCATTTGACAGGTAAACACAGCTGAAGGAAATTAACATTAATTGAGGGTGTGTGATTCATTTAGGTTACAGCATGGACTGCAGCTCCTGTACGGTTTACACTGAAATGAAAGACACCCACAAATAATGTCATTAGCTTCAGCTGTGTTTACCCACTGTCAAATAAAAAATGGTCGTCGTACTACTACTACTACTACTACTTATAATAATAATAATAAAAATGTTTCTTTAAGTGTTTTTAAATTATGGATTTTTCTCTAATATTTCTGAATTTATTTTTGAATTATTGACCCAAGAAATTGGTCCCGGCCCATTGTTTGAGAAATCTCATTTGATAAATAATCTGGGCTATGGCTCTCCCTATTGCTGGGAAAAAGCACTGCAGCCCCTCTCCATAAGGTTATTTTCCAGGCCTGACCAGCAGTGTCGAATATGGCCAGGCGGTCAAAGTGTCCGAAGGGATTCAATAGCAGTTACATTTTCCTTTTCTTTAATATATATATTTTTTGCTTGCTTTTGCCGTTGTTCATATTACATCTGCATCTTCCAACTTGTAGAATAGTGTTACACGCCCCACTTTGGTTCCCAGTTCAGGGCAAGAAAAAAACAAGCCTTTTTTGGTTCCATTAATTTCTTTACCAGCTCTTATGCCTCATTCACACATACAGATATATAGTTGAACGTTTTGCTTGGTAATTCAATGTAATCTCAATGGAAACCAGCTTTAAAGGCTGGATTCCAAGGACAGCCGACACGCCCAGCCTTTAAAGCTGGTTTCCATTGAGATAACATTGAATTACCAAGCAAAACGTTCAACTATATATCTGTAGTGTGAATGAGGCATTAGGGTTCTGAAGCAATTAATTTTCAGCGGAAACACTGTACTGGTTAAGAATTTACGTAAAAAAGAAAGGAACCGTTTCAACCCAGGTGGAACAGGGGCCTTTGAGAATCATTGTCCACAACAACAGCTAAATAGTTATCAGTGATGGCTTTTTTCCTGTGTGTGTGTGTGTGTGTGTGTGTGTGTGTGTGTGTGTGTGTGTGTGTGTGTGTGTGTGTGTGTGTGTGTGTGTGTGTGTGTGTGTGTGTGTGTGTGTGTGTGTGTGTGTGTGTGTGTGTGTGTGTGTGTGTGTGTGTGTGTGTGTGTGTGTGTGTGTGTGTGTGTGTGTGTGTGTGTGTGTGTGTGTGTGTGTGTGTGTGTGTGTGTGTGTACTGCAGGTACTGTGTCATTTCATGCTGAAGTAACGTATCATGTTGAGGCACTCGCAGCTTGGCAGTGGGCAGTAAAACTGTCTGTAGTCATGGAAACTCCATGGGGAACAGAGTGCTAAAATAAATATGCATTATAGGTCTACTGTATCATGAAAAGTCAAGTTTTATGCAGATGAAGGATTAGTGCATGTTCATCATCATAAGAATGATACTTTACTTTCAGAATGCAACAGAGGTCATTATGGGTCATTATGATAAGGCATTATTAAAGTATTTTAGAAATCAACGATGCAGAATGGGTTCGCTTTAATCTGAGGCTGATGGCACGCCATAATGTTTCACTTTAGTTGTTTTCGGTTGTCAAAAAGAGCCATTAGTGAGCCCATACGATTTCAGCCAGGCTCAAAGACTTTTAAAGGACAACTTTGTTTTTTTCATATTTTAGATAAGGGTTCATATTTTAGATTGTAATTAGAGAAAAGTAAAGATGAGTGTTAAAATGTTTTCCTTTACTGCTTTCTATCGTTTTAGAGATTTTAATTACTTTGATTTCAGTGGGTGGGGGCTTGCCTGCAAGTGGCTAAATATGTCTTTTTAGAAACAATAAGCCCATTCTCAAGATGCACCACAATATTTCATGGGCAGATTTGACTAATGGGGGCTAGTAGTGTTACTGTAAATAGTAACAAATAAATCGCCGGCTTATTGTGTCTAAAAAGACATATTTAGCCACTTGTACGCATGCCCCCACACTGAAATCAAAGTCATTAAAATCGCTAAAGTGATAAGAACAAAAAAGCCTTTGGTTTGGAGCGTCTGTGTCCCAGAATAGTCAGATACCTCACAGCCGAGCCACCTTGATCTAAAGTCCTCCTTTCTTTGTGGTACTTATTAGTGCCACCTGACTGCCTCTTGGCACCGCTCTCTGCCAGCAAATATGTCACCCATCGGCATCATTATGGCTCCATTTCTTCTGGAGACCACAGTTCACCTCTGTGCACCGTTTTGTGGGTTGTCTGTGTGCGTGCGTGCGTGCGTGCGTGCGTGCGTGCGTGCGTGCGTGCGTGCGTGCGTGTGTGGTTGGCTGACTGACAGGTGCGTTTACACGGACACCTTTCTTCCAATCTGATCAAGTGTTTACATGTGGTGAGATCAATCCGATCTGATGTTTGCTTGGGTTGTAAAAAGGTGTAGACATCCCCTCTGCACCCGATTAGAATTTAAACTGGGTTGGTCCTGATTGGGTTTATTTAGGTGTATACATGGAGAATTTTAATCAGGTTTAACTGAGTATATATACTTCAAAATACCTCAAAACGGTACAGTACTTGAATAAATCTACTTTATTTTAGTATTTTGATACCAATACTTTTGTACTTTTACTCAAGTACATTTTAAATTCCGGACTTCTACTTGTAACAGAGTATGTCTACATTGCAGTATTGATACTTTCTTCCCACCACCAGTGTTTTAAAGTAACTAAGTAGGCCTACATTTACTTAAGTACTGTACTTAAGTACACTTTTGAGTTATTAGTACTTTACTTGAGTAATTCCAATGTCCAATATTTTTACTTCTACTCCACTACATCTCAGATCCATATTGTACATTTACTTCACATACATTTATTTGAAAACTTTAGTTACTAGTTACTTTGCAGGTATAATATTATAAAACATACATAAACCACTTTAGTCCTCTTTGGGTATTTGAAAATAGCAGATCTACAAGCTCACAACGTGTTGCAAACATTTCGTACTTTTACTTTTGGTGCTTTAAGTACATTTTGATGCCAATTCTTTTACTCAAGTACATTTTGAATTCCGGACATACAGCGTATGTAACATTGCAGTATTGATACTTTTACTTAAAGTAAAGAATGTGAGTACTTTTCCCCACCTCTGCTTTAACCAGTGGGAGACAGAGCGCTCAGGTCAACCAAAGCCCAGGGTCACTGATTACCTCATTGTTGCTCATTAACCCCCGAAGGCGCCGCGGTTGACCTCTTGGTAAAAAGCCTTCTGTATCAGTTACACCAGATCCCTAAATGCCAGCTAAAACTCTGACCTTTGAAATCCAGCAGGAGTGTGACGCCGACGTCTAATCATGATTAATTGGGATTGATGAAGTCAAAACAGCACAAAACACGTGTACCTTTAAAAATGAGCCTCGATTAGCTTTGTGGGAGAAAACCAGTGAATATGTAGGAAATATTTAGGAAAACAGTGAAGGATTCATACATTTTGAATGATTTGAAATATGTATAACGAAAATGGGGTCCCTGTTGGTGCAACATCTTTTCAAATGTTTGTCTGCGGCCAAATACATTTCAATTTGGGAGTTGTTGTCGACATGGAAATGTTTGAGAACCACTGCTTTACATACTGAAAGTGGTGATAATGGATCCTACTACCATTCAAGGATTCTGCCTTAAACCTTTATTTTAAGGTTGAATTTCTTCCTCCCATTTCAGTTTGCAGTGAAAGGGAAGACAAACGCACCACAATCACAAACTAATTAAATTCCAACCCTTTATGATGAGGCAAATATTCATAATTCCAGGGCATTGGAGGTCAAATTAGCGAACGTTAATTAAATGTCTCCTGTTTTGTAGGTGAATGAATAAATTCACTTCTTATTTTTTAGTAAAAAAATAAGAAGTTATCAAGGAAAGAAAAATGGCACCCAGAAAGAAGTGCACTGTCCGCCCATCCCGATGCGGGGAAATCGCGCTCTTTCGAATGACCATCATTTCGATCGGAGGGTTAGCGACTCACTCCACGGAGGTTAGGGAGGTTAGGGTGAGGGTTAGAGTCGGGTGTCGAAAAGATGACATGTGATAACAGCGACACGCTCCCTCCCGATGCATGTATGGATGTCGAATGTTTATCCATTTATAAGTTGACTTTTCAAAAATAGCAAATGTACATGCTCACTTTGTGCTGCGCTCTGCAAACTTGTATATCTGCTATTTTCGAAGATATTTGAAAAACATCTAACATGTTTGGATTTTATTATTATTTTTTCAATGGGGTCCGCTGCATGACTTGAGAACTACCGCTGTAGATTGATGCTTCCCAAAATGGTAAATATGTATATTTGTCATTTCACTAATGTAGTTGCATTGCTTGAGCCCTAAAACCTATAGGGTAGACCAAAACCAGCTTATCTCTCTCTCTCTGGAACGTTGTGCCGTTAAATGTGTCTATCAGTTGCTTTGTAGTATTTTTAGGCCCTGTCATCGGCCGGCTGTGAGGTAGCTACACATCCCAGCCCCACACAGGGCAGAAGCCCTGCTACACGCATGTACACGCACACACACACACACACACACACACACACACACACACACACACACACACACACACACACACACACACACACACACACACACACACACACACACAAGCCTATAAAGGGGGCCTCCTGGGTGTCACGGCAACACACTAGAGGGATGGAGGATGTGTTATGTGCACAGAATGTGCTGATGGGGTAACATCTTCACCTTGCACATTGTTCAAAGTCAGTAAAGGTTAACCACTTGAACACCAACATTCTGTATGGATCCACCTCCACAGATTATACCAGTGTCAGTCTACCTTATGGGGATTATGCTGTCGACATGCACTGACATTTTGCACCTTAATCCCATGTACAACGACACCGACTTGTGTCTTTTTTGCGAGTTTTTTTTAGCACCTTAACTAACGTCCATAAATATATCATGCACAGTATACATCTGCACAGCTGCTATGCCATAAGCAGTGATGCATTGGTGATGCAATGTTTAGGGGGGCGCTCTTTTAATGATGTCACGCACACATTGCTTAACACCTACTACACAGGAGTTAACAAGGCCACGACAGGCCAAAACTGTCATATTTGAACTGGGCACCCCCACTCTTACAAGCACTTGGAATTATAGGCGTTACATTTTGTTTGACTCCGTTCCACAGATAAACACTGTGAAAATAGCTGTGGTGATGTCACTGTTAGCTAGGCAGCCCTAGTATGAGACAAAGACTGAGTTGATTTTTTTTTTTACATATTATAATGAGCTTTAGTGAGGACCATGAAGATTGTCCTTAAAGAAGTGAACTCAATTTGACCCTGAAATGTGGCGGTTATTTATAGAGGGAGGGTCGTCAGAAATTACCTCTCCTCCTCGTTTGGGGATCCAAGGGTTAAAAAAGAATGCAACTATAGGCCTTTGTCCTTAAGGTAGGCTATTATCCACAAAAATGAAAGCAATCATCTACCTTCGTATGTAATCTGTCACCAATTATGTCACCGACACGTGCTGTCTCTGACTGAAACACCTTATACAATACAGAGAGACAGAGAGAGTATTCTCACTGTACACTATAACCTTTGTATGTGACAAGTGCTAATTCACACTATCCTCAGTCCAAAAAAGAGAGACAGAGTGAGACAGGCAGACAGAGTGAGAGAGAGAAAGTATTCTCACTGTACTGTAATGACTATTTTTCTATTGATTACTCATGTCATGGAGACTTGAGTTCAATAATATTATTTTGTATTTGTCACATTCCTAAGACAAAAATGTGATAGTAAATTCACCCCCATTGATTCCGGATGGGGACCCAAATGCATTCGGGTCCCCTTCTGGAATCAATGGGGTAAATGTATTGTAATAAAATTATTGTCTTAGGAATGCGACAAAAACCTAAAAATATGATTGGACTCAAGTCTCCATGGCATGAGTAATCAATAGGAAAAAACATTTGGGGGGTCAATTACTCCTTTAAAGGTATATTCAGTGATTGCATTTCATTCAAATAAAAATATAATTGGAACATTTTCCATTCATTCTCCTCACTAGAATGTGTGTGGAAGGACTTCCACCATGGCCCGTGTTACGAGCATAGCTAGATTCGGTTTTCAGAGGTGGCCAGCCAGTCCTCGACCAATCAGGGTAGAGTATGGCCGTAGTTATGTTATGATGTTTAGTTATGATGGTCAAAATAAAAGTTTGAGAACCACAGTCGCTCTGAATTAAGAACGTCTGCTAAATGCCTAGATTGTAAACTACTGAACTCATAAAAGCCACAGTCTCGTAGTAAATCAGAATCATACATATCCTGAAGCTGGAGACGTAGGCCTAGCGATATTCAGTGATTGGGTCTAATGATCAAAATGAGAACATTATAATGGTGTAAAAAAATCTATAATCCACGCTGTAAGGCCAGTAACGAACATGATGACCCCCGGCCACTTTCATTATCACTGAATACACCTTTAAGTGACACCTGCTCCTACACATTTTTTGTTGCCTATGTTGTTTTTAATTATTTTTCTTGAATGCATGGTTATTTTAGTGTTGTAATTATGATAGATCATCTTGTTCCTTTGTTTTTTCTTTGGAAATGTGTTGTTTTTATTATCCTGTCATTTGTTGTGCAGCACTTTGTGGCTTATGTCTAGAAAGGTGCTATATAAATAAAGTTATTATTATTACACACTTTTTGTATATTGTTGAAGTTTGACTTCACTCATTTTCAACCCATCTTCATATAGGCCTAATTGGTCGTCCTCAGTAATGCTCATCATAATATGGTTCCATTGTGTCTCTGTCTGTGTCTGTGGAGGGCTGATCATGCCAACCCGTTTATTTCAATGCAAAATCGATCTCCTGTTTTAAAAAAAAAAGCAAAAGCTTTCCCCACCCACAATACGGAAGCTTGGGTTTAAGTGGTTAAGGCTTTAACTCCTTCACTAGGCACGGCACCTTTGAGATGATTCCAATTATCACCTTGTGGTAGTGTGTTTTGCCATATCTCACAAATCAATAAAGCTAACCTAAAAGACAATAATCATAATTTTATAATAATGTCCGACAGCAGTTTCCTATATGGAGACATAAAGAGTCTTCCTTTGTGTCTCCATGGGAAACGGCTATCGGTCTTCAAATCATTGACTCAGGAATATGACAAAATGAATGGGAGCCCCCCACAAGATTTGTATTGTTAGAATATTTGTGTTGTTAGAATATTTAAACAAATGTTCATCACTTCATATCAAGACTTTGAAAATAGAAAATCTACAAGTTCACAATGTGTGGCTGCTGTGGCATCGAGACATGTTGTGAGTTTGTAGATCTGATATTTTCAAATAGCCGATGCACAATATAGGTTTAGGTTTGTGGCCAATAGTCGCTTCTTTTGGGCTTGTTTTCCTAGACCTGGTTGCCCAATTCTCCCTCGAAATCTAGCAACACTGATGCTTTTCATGTTCTGCTCTGTAGAGAGGTGCAGTCCCTAAAATAATTGTCATTCTGAGGAAAACACAAGGCATAAATAAAATGTAAAAAACAATCAAAGAAATTATCAAGAGTAGAGGAAATAGATTTAATCTGCTAGTTTTGGTGATTCAGATGAGTGATTAAAGGGGAATACCACTCATTTTCAACCCCCCCCATTCTATGTTGCCTAGAACTGGAGGATTGATTGTGGGGTCATGTGATCAGTGACATCATGAAGATGTACTCTGTAAGCCAAAGAGGTTTTGGAAAATATGGTCACTCTATCCTCATGCTAGCCTCGTACCCGCCCCTCTTCCAGAAACCATTTCATTTGTTTCTTGCAAGGAGAACGGAAGTTGGTCGTTTACTAGGCTATCCTCATGCAGGAGGCTACTACACAACTCACCCAGCCAACGTCCTTCAAGACGCAGGCCGTCCACAAAGAGACTCCATGTCTTCAAGAAGGAATGGAGACTCCAGGTGACCTCTGTGACCTCCACCAAGAGCAGCGTCGTGACTAAACGGCTTTACGTGACAACTGCCGTGACAAACGGCACCCAGGCGCCAGTGTTTCAGAAGTGGGCCGCTATGGATGTGGCGGGGGCCCCGCCGCCCTGCGGTGCTATGGACGCGGTGGGGGCCCCGCTGCCCTGCGGTGCTACGGGGGCCCCGGGACCCCTGGCCAAACGCCAGCTGTCCATAGAGAGCCCGGCCTCCAACCTGAGAGTGACGAAGAGGATTGGTGTGACGAAGCAGAGGCACAGAGAGTACGGAGGCCAGATGAACAGTAGCAGAGTTGAGTGACTGTTCTTACTGTAAGTGTGTGTGTGTGTGTGTGTGTGTGTGTGTGTGTGTGTGTGTGTGTGTGTGTGTGTGTGTGTGTGTGTGTGTGTGTGTGTGTGTGTGTGTGTGTGTGTGTGTGTGTGTGTGTGTGTGTGTGTGTGTGTGTATTTTTGGAAACAAATATTGCATGTTTGACTCCACTACATGCCTAGGAAAGGTAAAAGCACTTCAAATGTAGTGAAAATAGCAGATTTGCAATGTCAACTAGATCTGCTATTTTCACGATTTCCTATAAATGACAATATTTCACTATTACCGGTATATGTTTTGAAATAATTATATATTTGTTTGTTTCAGTAGGAGTTGTGTCCTTTCAGCCATTGTGGCATTAAACAAACTGCATCACTGATATATTTTTGTGTATATGGTATGTTGTTCTGTGCTATATGGTCATGTGTTGACCATTTTCCCCCTGTTGAACTGACTGTGAAGATAAATATCCCATGAGGGGACAATAAAGACTATTAATTATTATTATTGCATTTTCATAATTTGTGCACATTGATAAGCAGAGGGACGTAAAGGACGGAGGTCAGGGGAGAAGGATGGGAGGACAAGCCCAGAGCTCTGTGTCTGTCACAGGGACACACAGAGAGGCAGGGGTCACAAGTAAAAGGAAAACCAAGAGGGAACTCTATGCCGGTGAAGAGACTTTCTCCGCAGTCGATAGACATGCCATCAATGCTGGAAAGGAGGTGAGTGTCTCCATGCATGTATGTCAAATAGAGCCCGACCCATGGCACATTTTGAGGTTCCGATGGTGATCCCGAGTCCTCGAGTCTACACCAAAGTGGGCGCCGTGATGCCAGTCCAGGGGTGCCGCAGAATAATCTGATATTTGGAATTCATCAGTCACTTCACAATGCTTAGTAAAACAGACCTGATTTGCACTGTACTTGATGAGTTATTTTTCCATCTACGGACAACTCTCTTCACCAAACATAGCAGATCTACAAGCTCACGTAGCATTGCTAGCCGCTCCAATACGTGGCTGTGTATATGCACAGTATGTCCCGCTCCTATCTGTATGATTGGACAATGTGGGTATATACATCATCATCATACTGTACTTAGCGTGCTACTTGAACCCACACTGTTTCTTCAGATTTGAAAAATTTAAGTATTAAATATAAGTAAGTAAAAGTCGGAGCTTACTCGAGCGCCACACCTACCATCGACTCCCTGCACTAAACACGCCGGTCGGTTGTGCTCTAATGTAATGTTCACATCTGGGGTGGTGAGTGTGGAAGTCAAACATCACCGTGATTTGATCCTATGCTGGTTATGGGTGTGTTTCAGCTTGGTTCCAAAGGGGTGGTCTCCCTTCAGACCATCACCCAGGCCATTACAGAGGCAGCCCGCACTGAGCTGGACACACTCCGGGCTATTTGGATCTGGCTGTGTCATTACATTGGTAATGTGAAACTATCTCTCCTGCTCTTTACCTGCTTTTTGAAGCGGTGAAAACCGCTTCCAATGAGTGGCTTTGTGTGTATCGCGCCCATATATGGTGATTTTAGTCCAGAATGAACAGGCTTTTTCAAAAACAGAATGTCCGTTTAATTACCATATATGGTGATCTCAGTCCAGAATGAACAGGGTTTTTCAAAAACACAATGTATGTCACCTCATGTCCATATATGGTCACTCCAGGCCAGAATGAACAGGTTTTTCCTGTCCCGTACGTGCAAAATATCAGTCCAGAATGAATAGGCTTTTTCAAAAAGCAAACTGTGTGTCCCATGTCCATATATGGTCATTTCAGTTCAGAATGAATAGGCTTTATCTGTCCTGTACGTCCAGAATATGTGTGCGGTGTCCCTCCCGGTCAGATGAATGGATACTTTGAGGATTGGTCAAGCTTCACATGATAATTTGGCCTTCAGGTTTTATCTGTCTTGTACATGCAATAGGTCTCACCTATTGCAGCAATGACAAATAGCCGCATAAGAGCAAAAGTAAAGGCACAATAAGAATATACAGATGCTAACAGAATGGTAAAAAGGAGCATTAAGGCAGACAAGAGTAAATACATTGAAAATCTAGCAGAAGTTGAAAAATGTAGTAGGCCACAAAGATAACAGAAACTGAAATAATTATAGAGGGATGCAGTTGACAAACAACTAAGAGACCAGCAAGCAGGATTTTTTATATATGTTTTTAAAACCTATTATACCGGCTGTCGTACCGGCTCTCCAGACAATTCTATACTAAGATTCACCGCTTCACTTCGAACCGAGGTTTGATTTTTATATTCTGGGCATGTCATAATAGGTGAACATTTGAAAAAGAACGAAAAAATGCATTTCGTCAAAAAAGTAGATGTGTGTACATTATTACCCATTTCAGCCTAGTATACATTTCGGCCATTTGAAAATAGCCGATCTACAAACTGCAGCTTGTAGATCTGCTACTTTCAAAATATTTTTTATACATTTTATATACATTTGAAAACTTGTGAAATGGAACATCTGGCATAATGAGTACTTTCTACTTCTGGTACTTTAAAGTGCAATTTGATACGAGAATGTTTTACTATGTTTACTATTTTGAATTCCGGACGTTTACTTGTAACAGAGCACTTCTGCATTGCAGTATTGATACTTTTACTTAGATAAAACATTTTTCCACAACTGAAATCATCATTATCCTGTAGTTCAGCGTGAGTTCACAGCTTCACTGTGTCCCTCATCAGCAAGCTGCAATGTTATACATGGATTCTTGCCAGGCTTTTTTTTTTTTTGGGGGGGGGGGGGGGGGCTGAAGAATGGATGCCAGAAGATGCTGAAGTGATTCATTTCCTGATGACAAAAATGTTGTCATTATCATCATCGGGGAGTTAATCAATTTCCTGGTCTGGCTAAATACACACTGAGACAGAGGTGTGTGTGTGTGTGTGTGTGTGTGTGTGTGTGTGTGTGTGTGTGTGTGCGTGCGTGCGTGCGTGCTTGCGAGCGTGCGTGCGTGCGTGCGTGCGTGTGTGTGTACAGATTATGATGTGAGCGGCTACTTGGGTCTGAGTGACAAGCTGTGCACTCCAGAGGAGGTCATCAAGGCTGGCAGGGCCGTCTGCTCCGGGTACTCCAGTGTCTGCCTGCACATGTGCACGTAAGTCAGTCAGTCAGTGGGTTCCACTGCCCAGGCACACTGGCTGAGCCCTGAGAGACACAGCCTGGTGTGCCCTGGGATGTTGTGACTTTGGGAACTTTTTGCTGTTGGGCAGAAACTTCTTATATCCATATATTTAACTTTTTGTTTTTTCATTAAGTTTTTTCCAGACAGAAATGTGAAACAGCATGAGTAGCCTAAAGTAAAAAACACAAGTTTAGTCTAAAGGATTACACCAAAAAGGTCCTTGTTTCCATTGGGGTCCAGTGACTTTGCAAAAGCTCATGGTCGAGGTTTTATTGATTAACGTTTGGACTCATATGTCTTCTTCAGAAAGAGATTTTGAGTTTTGTGTGCCATGGTCACAAAAGGTATGTACCGTAAACCATTGCAGTAAGTGAATCTTGACTAATAATAATAATACCGCATTGTTGTCTACTTTTGTTCCCAGTCATGTTTAATGTATTTTACCATCTGTTTTGTGCGGTAATAACAACAACACACAAGGACACAGCTCAGTGGGGAGTGTGTTTGTTTGTGCTAACAGCCCCTTTTGTCTCCCAGGGAGGCAGGCATCGAGTGCAGAGAAGTGCCTGGCCACGGTAAAGGCATCGGCTACAGGCAAGGCCAGAGCTGCCAGAAAACCAAGTCGTCCCACATGTGGAACGCGGTGCGTCTAGAGGGCCACTGGTACCTGCTGGACGCCTGCTGGGGAGCTGGCAGGGTGGACATGGACAAGAAAACCTTCATCAAGAGGCCAGTCTGTCTTAAAGCCCCTTGCATGCTCCGTCGCACCGCTGTGTAGCGCTATATGTGGACTACTCGCCCCCCCCAATGATTCCTGCATATTTGTCATCAAGGACGATGATACACGAAAGAAAGAGTATATTTGTATCAAGGCATATCAGGCATAGGCATCAGGCATAGTTTTACTGATGTTACTTTAAGGAATACGTTTAGGTTTAGGCATAGTTATACTGAGGTTACGTTTAGGAATAAGGTTAGGTTTAGGCATAGTTTTTCTGACGTTACGGTTACATTCAGGAGTAATAGGTTTAGGCATAGTTTTACTGAGGTTTCGTCTAGTTATACGGTTCGGTTTAGGCATCGTCTTACTGAGGTTATGTTTAGGAATACCTGGTGGCGACCGCTACGAGGTCGGCGGATTTGACCCGGGGTGAGCGGTTTTGTGGCGATGCTTTTATACTGTAATAAACACAGCACAACACTTCTCAACACACACCTTTTAGATAAGATAAGACAAGATAAGATTAGAGTTTAACCATGTATGGCCTACTTGTGCGTAAGCGGTGACCGGCATCAACACTGGCAATGCCAGTGACATCACCACTGGCATCACAAGGAACGCTGGTTCCTCTTTGGCTGTTAATGATGACGTTGCTAGAAATGCTGGTCCCTGATTGGGCACCCACAGCTACCTACGTACCTACCTACCTAACATACTGTATCTAGTTTATCCCGAGGGGGAACTTCAGTTTCAGCTTCACCCGCCCACAGAGGAGTGTGTAGGGGGGAGCAATTAGGGGTTAGGTGTCTTGCAATGTGTCTTCGACACATTGCTGACCTGGCCTAGAATCGTACCTGTGACAACCAGGGGCTCTGGTTCCCCAGGCGAGCTCACTACCATTCAGCTAAGGCCGCCCCATACCTACGGTAACAAGTCTGTTCACCCTCTCGGCCGTTCGCCCTAATTTCTTCCGCCGGTCTCACACTCACTGCGCTGACCGCTTGGTGGGGCTGTACTGTACTTAACTGTATAAAAGTACAATTTTGAGGTGTTTTTATTTTACTTTACTTGAGGATTTCCAATTTGCAATACTTTTACTTCGACTCCAATAAATCTCGGATCCAAATACTGTACTTTTACTCCACTACAATTATTTAAAAACGTAGGTATTAATATTAGGTTTTAACATTACGCCAGATAGATGCCCAGTGCGAACGGCCAGGAGGGCGAGCGGTGTGGTATTCCTTCCTACCTACATAAGCAGCCGAATGCAGTACTAGCGCTCTGCTGGCGCAAGCAACTAGAAGAAGTAACTATAATTCTGGGAAATTGCGGTTGTGTGGTTGCCCTGACGCGAGTCATCCGCTGGGAAATGTATTCCATCTTACCTGTCCTTATCACTATTTGAACGGTGCTAACCACTCCTGGCTTGGTCCCGCGTCATGGCCACGGTCACACTTGCCAAGCTTCGCGGCTCACTTCACGCTGTGAATTGTATTGTATGGATATCCCTGATGCCATAAGTACAGTATATGCATGCTGCCCATATTGTACATGTAGATCTCTGTATCAGTCTGTCCCCGTCCCTTTTATGCCCATGTGAGATGTCTGTATATCTGTCAGTCCTTGTGCATTTTTGCATTTTTTGTGGAGATCCCTGATTGCAAATGAATTCCGTCGAGATCCCTGATGTCATTAATAGTAAGCCCATATCTTGGAATGCCCATATATGGACATACTGTGTCAGTCTCATGTGGTCTATGACGTCAGACATCTATGATGTCAGCCATCTGCATATTTGGAAAAATAGAGACAATTTATTCACGAATAAATGTATATAAATTAGAATAACATACAGTATCTCCAAGCTAAATGCAGGCAGACGAGTCCTGATGAAGCCGGTCGATTTGACATATGGCCCAAGTGCGTGACACCAAAACATGTGGGAGGATCGAGTAGCTAGGGTTGTTCGATGTGGCCTAAAAATAAAATCTCGATTTATTTCTCAGAAAAGTCGATTCCGATTTCGATTTTTTGGTAAAAGAATAATACATTGTTTCAACTATGTTGTTTTCATTTAAAAAAATGCAAGGACATGATTTTTTTTTATTATTGTTTTTTTTTTTTTTTTTTTATATAGCCAAATAGCAAAATCTAATGTGGTGAGCCCTGCTCAGTCTGACGTGCGCTGCACGTGCATCAAAGAAATTACACATCAGAGATAAAGTAGTATTAATTTGGTGTCGGACCTTGTCGTCCTGCTTTAGGAGGACCGGGCTGTGCACTTTTTGCCCCGTGCAAGGCTCCTATGAGTAAGAATAACCCTAATTAAAGTGAAAATCGATTTTACGATTTCTTATTTTTTAAATCGTCCAAAGGAAAAAATCCCGATTTCGATTAAAAATCGATTAAACGGAAAACCCTACGAGTAGCGCGGAAAAATAAAGTTTATCCGGAAAAATGGAAAGAAAGAAAAAGGTCGGACAAGTAGATACTATAGTCTGGGCAACCACAGTAAAAAATAAGCTGTGCTATTTTGACAGGCTGCCAACACTAGTGAGAGAATAACTTTAAGGGCACATCAGTCAGGCTGAGTATTCCAAATTAAGCCTGAAATTATTCATTAACTGATCAAACTGTTTTAGATCAGTGGTTCTTACTGTGCAATAATGAAGTGGTTCTCAACTTATGGTTCCCCCCCAGGGGGGGTCCCCAAATTATTTTGGGGGGTCCCCAGAGGATTAGCTTAATGTGCAACATTGTTTTCTCACTCCACAGTAAACAAACCAACATAAAGTTTAAGTGTATCTGCACATTTCTAAAGTGACAATTTAAGGACTTTTTAATACTTTTTAATTGCCTCTAAAACGACAAATTAAACATCGGCCAAATTGTCAAATAATAAGAGGCATAAATTTGCGACGCATTGTGAGCATGTAGGTCGGCTATTTTCACAATACAACCGTGATAGGCTACAAAATGTAATCAAAATGTAATTCCTCAGTATGATTATTTTGGGGGTCGCGGCCTGAAAAGGTTCTGAACCACTGTATCAAATCCTGCTTACACACAGAGAGAGACAGACTGAATTTCAGGCATTGATTTTTATTTTATATTTTTTTAATTTTTATTGTTTTGATTTCTGTGTACATTAAAGGTTGTTTAAAATAAAATAAATATAACCAAATGGATTACTTAATTTACAAGAAGTCTACACAATTAGAGAATGTAGAAAAAGTGTTACTTTGATCCATGTTGGCCTGTTATCTCTCCACCCACATCTATACAGCCTGGAATTTGGGACAAAATCTTATCCAACAACAACAATATATATATATATATAAGTTTTGGGTCTGAGAGGCTACATCTCATCAAATGGTGGTCCGTGGCTCAAATACTGAAAAAATAACGGACCTTGATATGAAAAGGTTTGAAAACCACTACCTGAACTGAGAATTCGGAAGTGCACTTTGACGCTGATTGTGTTCAATTGTGCTGCAGGTACGATGCTTTCTACTTCCTGACCGACCCAGAGGAGTTCATCAACTCTCACTGTCCAGACCAGGAGCAGTGGCAGCTGCTGGACCCTCCTGTCCCGCTGGAGGAGTTCCAGAAGAGAGTTCTGAGGACCTCCCACTTCTACACCCTGGGCCTGACTCTGCTCCTAAACCCAGAGCACTACAGTCTGGTGACAGGTAAACATCTCTATGTCTGTGGTGATTTTCAAATGTTTTGGAATTAATACGAGTCTGCCTGCTTGCTCAGCTTACTCAGGTAAATTAATCTTAAATATCAGGTCAAAGTTTGTGAGGCACCATCTAAAAGTCTCAATAGAAGAGCAGGGAGATACGACACAAAATTCAACCACCCCGATAGTATGAGTAATATTTAATTAACACACTCTACCATACATGTTGGACATAATTCCTTAAAAAAACCTTTACATAGTTACAAGCAGTGGTGTAAAGTACATTTACTTAAGTACTGCACTTAAGTACACTTTTGAAGTATTTGTACTTTACTTGAGTATTTCCAACTTCCAATTCTTTTACTTCTAATCTTGGATCCAAATATTGTACTTTTACTCCAGTACAATTATTTGAAAACTTTAGTTACTATAGTTACTTTGCAGATATAAATTATAATAATACAGAAATCACATTAGCATTTGAAAATAGCCTACAAGCAGGTCATGACGCGTTGTGAGCTTGTAGATCTGCTATTTTCAAACATTTGTACTTTTACTTTTGGTACTTTAAGTACATTTTGATGCCAACACTTTCATAATTTTACTCAAGTTCATTTTGAATTATGGACTTTTACTTGTAACGGAGTACATCTACAGTGCAGTATTGATACTTTTAGTACAAAATGTGAGTACTTCTTTCACCTCTGGTTACAAGTATTTATATTTGTTTTTAGATATTTTTTGGCTTTTTCTGCCTTTATTGATAGTTTACAGTGAGTGACATGCAGGAAAGGTCGGCAGAAACGGCAATCCCACCCATGACACGTCATGCTGGCATTGAAGTCAATTTTTTAATACAAAATTTTCCATGTAAGAGAAAAATTTAAGTCCTACTGTTTGGTGAATACATGAAGAAAACTGTACGTCCACGTTTTCATCCAGCAAATGATCTCTGGATTTTATTCCACAGACAACGGTGAGGCCGTGGTGACCATGAAGCTCAGCCAGCCTGTGGACTTCACCTACCAGATCACCCAGAGAAATGCTCCTCAACCCCCCGTGGAGGACAGCTGTCCCTGTGGTCTGCTCACCGTGGCCCAGGACACCATGAGCCTGCGGCTGCTGCCTCACGCCAGCGGCACTTACGACGTCATGATATTTGCGCGTCCCGTCAATAACTCATCCCACGGGGTCTTCAGTTGGGTTTGCTCCTTCCAGCTGGAGTGTCCGGAGCCCAGAGCGAGCGAAGAACTCCCCGGAAACCCCTTCCTGAGCTGGGGGCTGCAGAGGAACGCGGAGGGCCTCGGCGTGACCAGATGCAGCCATGGCTCCGAGGTGGTGCTGGCGGCACACAGGTCTTTCCGGTTGGATCTTCAGACCTCCAGGCCGCTTACGATGCTCTGCGAGCTGAGCCACAAAGACCTCGAGCCCTCCGTGGCCGAGAGGTGCCTTGCCACACAGATCCGACCCGACCGCCTTGTTTGCCACGTGCTCTGTCCGTATCCGGGCTACTACCGCTTGTCCGTGTTCGTTCGGGACTACGACAGCCCCCGGGGGAGCTATCAGAACGCTGGGAACTTTCTTTTGCACTGCACAGGAGGAGGCGCGGTTAACCTGAACTACCTGTTCCCGTCCTCTCTCAGTTCGTCTTGCGGACCCGGGACTCGGACCCGCGACGCCGGACTGTGTAAATTCAGCCACACAGGGGCTGTGGCGAGCGCAGAGCGAGGTGGATGTGACATCACGTTTGAAAAGCAGCGAGCGGACCTAGAGATCCAGGCTACGCTGTCCAAAGACCATTGCAGCAAGACCCCAACCTATCCACTGTCCAGGTACGTTTTCTTCACCTTCGACGGCAACAAAGTCACCATCAGCGTGGTCCTTCCCGAGCGCGGGCTTTACAAGCTAAGCATTTATGCAAAATCTCCCAACGACCAGGACTTCAGCCCAATGTGCGACTATATACTTAAGAACTCCTCTAAGGGGGGTTCGCCCCTGCCCCCGTTCCCACGCACTTACAGCGCCTGGAGAAAGGGCTCTGTGTTATTCGAGCCGCGCGGAGGCCTCCTGGAGCCCAGGAGCTGGGTGCGGTTCAGGGTCAGGGTGCCTGGGGCTGGGAGGGTGAGAGTGCTGGGTCTGGGTGAGAGGCTGGCTGACCTGCGCCTGAACAACAACAGTCAGGCGGTGTGGGAGGGGGACGTGTTCACCGGAGCCAGCGGGACTCCGCTGAAGCTGCTGGCTGCCAGCGGCAGAGAAGGAGCAACCTCCTCCAGCGATATGGCCGTTGCCATGAGCTTTGACGTGCTGAGCAGTGGCGGAAAGTAACAAAGTACATGTACTCAAGTACTGTACTTAAGTACAATGTTGAGGGGCTTTTATTTTACTGGAGTATTTCCAAATTACAATACTTTTACTTCTACTCCACTAAGATCTCAATGTATTGAGTACAAAGGACTCCAATGTAAAGAATCCATAGTGCTTTCTTGGGTTTAATTCCTAATAGTAGACCTTGTATCTGAATTGTACTGTCCTGTGCTTTTCCAACGCGAACTGCTAATAAAGTATTCAATCAATAAGAGGCATATATTGTACTTTTACTCAAATGCAATTATTTGACAGCAATTACTTGCTTTCTAGATGTAAAATGTATTACAAAACATAATTACCACTTTCAGTCCTATTTTGCATAATGTTTGTACACAAGTATATTTTGATTGCCAATACTTTTGTACATTTAAATGTTGATTACTGGACTTTTACTTGTAGCCTACCAGAGTGTTTCTATTGCAGTATTGACACTTTTACTTACGTAAAAAGCAGTACTTTTTCCACCACTACTTGCTCAGCAGAATGACATGTAAAGATGAGGCATGCTGTTCAGCAGAGAGAGATAGTCCAGGCGTTGCGGGCAGTATGTTGATGGAATCGTGCACTTTATGACAGAAGCCTGACATTTGGCACAGTTAGAACATGCCATATGGAACAATTTTGGGTATAGGGCCATCGCCCAGATTTGTCTTGGGGAATCTTGTGGGAGCCAATCAAAGTTGGCGTCTCATGGACTTTACAATACAGTAAAATAATACAAAACATAAATATGCTTAATGTACCATGTGAGGGGTCAAACATGGGGTTTGTCATGATTCTGAATCCAATGCAAGCATTTGTTTTGCACAAAAAAAACATTCCTTGGGCTAAAAACGGCCCCCATAAAACTATGGTTTAGTGATGAGTCGTCACTTTTCACAGTTTTGTGGGGGCCGTATTTCGGAAAGGAATGTTTGTCGTGCAAAACAAATGCTTGCATTGTATTCAGAATCCCGAAAAACCCTATGTTATGTTATCTTTTCAGTGTCGGGTTATTTGCAATGAGTCAAAACATTATGCTGTGTTTAGCGGTATTGGTTTTGTCCACGTTGAATTAATGCTTCAGATACAACATGTTTCAAGGAGCTAGCAGAGAGAATATTAAATATAAACCTTTACTTGAGGTGAGGTTTAGGTGAAAATACTTCCTAGCAACTACACAAAGCAAAAGCCTTGGAATATAACATCTGGGTAAATAGACATACATTAATAATGTATAGATGCGATGTATTATTCCGATAGATAGAGGATCAGGACTTTGATTGATCATGAATGAATAAAATAAAATACACACTCAACTCCCCGAAATCTGCTGCTGTCTCTTTCATAACCCTGTGTTATCTAAAGGAGAACATTGCTCTTACATTTAATGTGGTTGCCCCTGCAAGGCAACCAGAAACCAGACTATAGTACTTGTCCGACTTTATTCGATCTGCATGTGCCTTCCTAGATAAACTTTATTTTGAAGCGCTACTACAACTACTAGGCAACTGCCGAGGCTCAGCAAGAAGGTAGCAGCTAGGAGGATGAAGCTGGCCGGCCACTGCCACAGACATCGGGAGCTCCCGGCCAGCAGGCTGGTCCTGTGGGAACCGACGCGCGGGCATCGATCACGAGGACGTTCCGCATTAACGTATGTGGACGTCCTGAAGAAGGATGCGGGAGCTGAAAGCTCTTCGGAGTTGGCCGGGTGTATGGAGAACCGGAACGACTGGAAGCTCGTCTGAGGACGACCGAGAGAGACTACTCACACAGTTTTGGTGGTACGCACTTGGGCATACATACTGTATGTCAAATCGACTGACTTCATCAGGAATCGATTCCTTGCATTTTGCTAAGAGATACGTTACTTAGTTTAATTTATAAATGTATGTGTGAATACATTTTCTCCATTGACTTTAATTCAATATTAAACATTTTCCAAATATGGAGATTTCTGACATCATAGATATATGACATCATAGACACCATGTGACACAATATGTCCACATATGGGCATTCCAAGTTATGGGCTTAATATTGATGACATCAGGGATCTCCATACATGGGCATAAAAGGGACAAGGACGGAATGGTTAGCATCGCTCAAAAAGGAACAAAGACTGACATATACAGAGATATTATTAACATATATAATACATACTAACATTATTTATTTTTTTCTGAGACTTCACCGTCTCTTGAAGATAACAATTAGAATTAAGCTTTCATTATGGCAAAATCTCGATATCCCAGTGGTCAGGTTAGGGTTAGGGTAAGGTTTAGGCTTTGTGTTAGCATTCACCAGGTAAGCAATCACCTGCGTCGGCAGGTTAGCGTTCACCCGCGCCGGCAGGTTAGCCTCGGACTACTGGGACCTCGAAACAACGGGACATCGAAATATCAATACGCGGCCTTCATTATGTATAACCATGCAACAAATTAACATGGCAGGTATTGAGCTCTCTCTGTTTTGTTCCACAACACGTGTTAATGTTCTGCAGCTGTTAATTAGACTGTATAAATTCAACCATGATTTTCCTTTTTTTTCTGGGATTTTTCCCATTAATGATAATGAGACACACTGCTGAGACACTGGAATTGTCATCGTGCACTTGCAAAGAATGTTTTTTTTGTAATTATTATTATTGCATTGCTGGAATAACAATGAAAGCAGGGACCTTGAAATTAGTTATTCTATACAGCTACTACAGCAAACCTATGCATGTTCTTTTGTGTGTGTGTGTGTGTGTGTGTGTGTGTGTGTGTGTGTGTGTGTGTGTGTGTGTGTGTGTGTGTGTGTGTGTGTTGGTAAATGTGGTTTAACGGGACAATTGGCCTGAATACACACCACACTAACAGGACATTTTGGATTAGCAGGACAGGACTGGTGTCCTGCTAATTCATGGACAATTCTGAAATAGCAGAAGTGTTTCTATTGGTCTAGAGAGCCCAAATCCACCTTTTTTTTTTGATGTCCTGTTAATACACATACACCCGACTTTTTTGTGTCTGAACAGCGCCCCCATAGGTTGTGTAATGCTACTGCATGTTCATACACAAGCTCATGAATATTCACACACAGTGTATGTTTTGAAGCACCTGATTGGCTGGGTGTCAGAGTCCTGTTAATGCACATACATGTTTTTATGAACATTTCAATGACATAGCATTTTGGGTGAATAACTTTAGTCATAAACACTCTTCAGGGGTCTGCCATTATAATAGCAACACCACAGGCCCCATGTGGCCCCCAGGGGCCCCTGGCTGCCATAAGCACACCGTTGCTCCGATCCACACTAAACTTGGCACAAACACCGTTCAGGGGTCTACCATTATAATAGCAACACAAGGGGCCCAATGTGGCCCCCGGGTGCCCCTGGCTGACACAGGCACACCGTTGCTCCGATCCGCACTAAACTTGATTGCACAAACACCGTTCAGGGGTCGGCCATTATAATAGCAACACAAGGGGCCCAATGTGGCCCCCAGGGGCCCCTGGCTGCCACAGGCATACCATTGCTCCGATCCACACTAAACTTGATTGAACAAACACCGTTCAGGGGTCGGCCATTATAATAGCAACACAAGGGGCCCAATGTGGCTCCCAGGGGCCCCTGGCTGCCACAGGCACACCGTTGCTCCAATCCACACTAAACTTGGCATAAACACTGTTCAGGGGTCTACCATGTTGGTGGTTTGCCACACCATGGGCCTGCAACATGATTTGCATAACATACAGACAATGTTTCTTAATTATACAAATTTAACCAGATATTGCAATTGTTGTATTGTTATTTTGTGTAATAATTAATCAAAACGTCCCAAAAAATCACGTTTATATTAATGTCCATTTTCCAAGTTTGCAAGCATTTTAGCTCACTCCAAGGAGGCTATGCATATTTTACAAACCACTCATCCAATTGACTGTACATTTTGTGGTTCTTACATGTTTCTATTTTTCATTAATGAATTGCATTTGTTTTCTTAATGAAAATCTTGGCCGGATTTAAAAGGCATTTTTAGAATCGGCCCCAGGCCTAAATGGATTAATGCAGTGGTTCTCAACCTTTTCAGGACACAACCCCCTAAATTAATAATAATAGCAGATCTACATGCTCACGAGGATGTAGATTGGCTATTTTCACAATTTCTGCATAATATTTGTCAATTTGGCCAATGTTTAATTTAAACTGTCACTCTAGAGGTATTAGAAAGTACTTAAACTGTCACTTTAAAAATGTGTAGCTATACAAGTGATGACCATGGTAATCAAATGGCTATTCGCATAACAGGTTTACCAGGCAGGCAGTGAGTGGTGGGCTTGCACATACCCCCCTATTCATATGGATAGGCTACTTTAACACCTACTGTAGGTTTCCAGCGGTGACTGTATGTGCATTGTGCGTGTCTCAGGCTACCTGGCTCCATTACTGTGATAGATGAGATTTGTTCAAAGCAAACTTTTAGTTAGCACGCACACATCTAAAGGCGCTCGTGCATGTGACGTCAATAAATGACCGTCCGCCCTGAAAAGAAAACCCCAAAGCACCACTGGTAGCAGCTCTGCACAGTCATGTATGCTGATCAGCGTAGCTCCTATATACAGTATCACATGACCACATCATGACCATGACATCATGTACAGTACATATGAGTTTAAGTTAACTCCGACATACAGGAGTAGGCAGGCACCCAGGCACCATTTTTACCCTTGGGTAAAAATGCTAATTAAGTTCAAGCCTACAGATCATTTTGGTCACTTTATCAATCAGGCTTTTATGAACACCCTGAACAGTTTTTAATATTTATATATTTGATGTAAATGTTATCTTTCCCCCCAGGCTCAGGGCCTCTCCACATACACACCCATTGTAACTTCAAACTTCATTAAAAACACACACTATTTTTTTCTGGTGACTCATACTACCCTCCTAATACGTGAGCAGGCCGTGTTTTCTCAATAACCCTTTTCATTTATTTTTAATAATTCTTTGGGAAAATTTGAAAAATTAAAATTATTACAAATAAATGAAAAATTGTATCGAAAAAAAACATGGCCTGCTCATGTATTAGGAGGGTAGTATGAGTCACCAGAAAAAAATATAATGGAGTTTGAAGTTACAATGGGTGTGTGTGGGGAGAGGCCCTGAGCCTGGGGAGGCAGACCCATGCAAGGCAGAGTTTTTTTAAATGGAATATCCCTTTAAATCCCGATACTGATTCTAGAATTATTCCTCTACACAGTATTACACAGTATAGGCAAATTTCTTGTGTTACGAATTGTGTGTACATCTTGTAGATCAGTGACTTCACTAGCCTTCAGATACAGTATATGACACCAAAGTAGCTTACTACAATTCTAAGGTCAAATTATTCTAAATAAGCTTGTGACCTTGACCTTTTATCACTGAACTGTACTGTCTGTACTGTACTGTCTGTACTTTTACTGTACTGTAAAAACAGTGCAGTAAAAGTTTGTTTATCGGTGATGACACTGATTGACAAATTGTAGCATTCCCTGTGGGATCATAAAGCACCAAATAGAGTGTCTCGTTTGGCTTGAATAAAGCATAGCCTTATTAGCCTACTACCAAGGTTGTCCCGAATATGCCATTTCCTCATATGTGACACAATGTTACTATAGTCCGGCCAGTTTGTGCAGTATTTTGATGGAATCGCGCACTTTTTTGCCTGAAATGCTCGGACTACAATCAGTCTAACCTGCTTGATTCCTCCAGACTCAAATCTAATCCTCATCTCCTTGCTTGAGGGAGCAGGGATTTAAAGTTCCTTGAAGTACACAAGTTCCTTGAAGTACACAATAAAGAGGAGCTCAAGTGGGACACAACGCACGTGAGGATAAAGAATTTGCAACTATATTGCTTTTATCGCCTGAAGAGGTTCGGAGTCTAGGCTACTGCATCCTCAGGCTGGACTACAATAGCTCCATTGAGAGTGTTCTGTCACACCTGGATTCGCCCACGAGAATTATTAAAGTTATATCACTGGATTGATCCAGACAGACAAACAGTCTTTTAATTATATAAAAGAAAATAATGTGTGAATTAAATCAAACAAGCCACCTGTCCTGTTCTCTGATTGGCTGTAGCACGTCTCTACTCTCAGTGCTGTCACAACCCATGTTAGGCTTTTAGGTTATAGGACGGCAAAAGGATCATCTGGGCTAGCATGTTGCATTGTGAACCGGGCTTAAGAAATCTGTTATACAATCCGGGATGAGGTGCGTGTGTGCGCGTGTGCGTGGGTGCATCCGGCAGTGGTAGGTCACGTCAGAAACAGTGGGTAGGTAGGAGTCTATGGCATCTCAGTGATGTCATGATGACTCAGACATGCAACAAATCGGTCATATATCTGCACAAAAAGGGGTAAATTGCCCCCATTGATTACGGAAGGGTACTTTAGAAATCTGAAGATACCCTTACACTTAAACCTTATGCTGTATGTTTACTGTTCAGAGAGAAAGCAATGGTGCACAGTCATTTAGATAATCATCTGGGGACCCCCTCCCCAAAATAATTCCCTGACCCAGAGGTTGAGAACCACTGCTTTAACTAACCAGAACAAAAAAATAAGCCATGTGCATAGATTACACAGATTATGAGTTCCATTTGGTTCCATTTGTATATAGTCACTAGTAAGACTACCCTAAGCATAAAGTAACACGTAGGATTTACTTTCACACATATTCACAGTATGTAAAGCCTTGCCTTGTACAGACTGCATACAAACAAACCAACTGACTGTGGGGGGAGGGGCAGCTTCTCACTCACACAGTTTTGAGTGAGTGCAGTGAGGGAGATGGGGGATGGGGGATGGGCAGGCAGCACAGGTGAATTTGATCAGTGGCTGATTGCATTGCAAGCTAGTAATCAGCAAGTGGGCTACAGTGGAAAGAATGAGTGAAAGGGTTTCCCTGCACAAGGTGAAATCTTTGAAAAGAGTGAGAGCTTAACTCAAATTGGTTAACAATCGGCAGACAAACAGGCAGGCAGGCAGATAGACAGACAGACAGACAGACAGACAGACAGACAGACAGACAGACAGACAGACAGACAGATAATGTTAATTTAACCTTGCATCATGAGACTTAGTGTTCATTTGGTTCCATTTGTACTGTCAGAGCAGTGTAGATGTTGTTGACTAAAACTATGACGAAAAGTATTTGCATTTCTTTCACTGACAAAAACTAAATAAAAACTAAGCTGTGATGACTAAAACTAAGACTAATTATATTGACAATTTCGTCAACAAAATCAAAACTAGACTAAAACGTTAGGGAGGGACTAGTGGAGTAGAGAGTCATTTTATGTTTGGTTGTTCTCAAGTGTTGCGTGCTGAAAATAGCAGATCTACAAGCTCACAACGTGTCGCGCAACGCGTTGTGAGCTTGTAGATCTGCTATTTTCAGCACACAACCAAGTGTAAAATCACTCATTACGATGCCATCAAGGCCTGCCAAAATACATTTTAGTTGACTAAATGAACTGTAGATTTAGTCGCCTAAAAATGTATGATATTTAGTCGACTAAAATTAGACTAAAACTAAAACTCTTCAGGTCACTAAATTATGACTAAAATTAAATGACATTTTATTCAAAACTAAATCAAAATTTGTTGTCAAAAACAACAGTGTCAGAGTCCCTGGGCCTGAACAGTGGTTCTCAAAGTGGATTCCAACCTGGAATTCACTTTGAGAACCACTGTGTGAACAGAATATGAACATTTTTACATAACAGCATGGTAGCAATATCAGAATAATGATAGTTGACAAAGTAACCATCTTGGTGGTGCCGGTGGTGATAACATTAATATCCAAAGAAAACATTTGCCTTGTCATGGCATGTTCGGGGACATCATGAGCATTTAGCAATACAAAAGATTTGCATTCATTCAACCTTTATTTAATTTCTTGAAAAGATCAATTGAGGGAGATCCTCATTTACTACTTTATTGAAAATAGATGTTTTGATTTATGTAAATGTGGGGGTTTCTGGACTAACGCTGGTATTAAACATAATTCTGGAAAAAGTAGCCTATTTATACATTTGCAGGCAACTGAATAATGGGGATGCAGTAACGCACTGTAGCTTATGAGATACTGCAAATCAATTATCAAATTATAATTGCCATAATTATTCCTTGCAGCTACAAAAATGATGTCATACAACATGTAACTCAACATTAAAGTAGGGCTGGGTGATAAATCTCAGACCTGACTTTCTTTTTTTTTAAGATTCGTTTTTTGGGCTTTTTATGCCTTTATTTGTTAGGATAGTAGACAGACAGGAAATGGGGAGAGAGATGGGGAATGACATGTGGCAAAGGTCGTCCGGATCGGGAATCGAACCGGCGACCTGCATACCTAGACTTGTGGATCTGCTATATTTTAAAGATTCACTTAATGTTTCTTCCTGTGCATTTACCCGCTGGAAAAAACAATGTCATTGCTTAATTGCAGTGCACTTAAAACTGACCCAAAAACAACAAATGTATCGATAATTTATACCTACAATCGACAGGCTGCAGTCTAAGGCAGATTTTGGTTTCGGAAAATGATTTGAAAAATGCTCCCTTCAAATGTTCTGGGTAGCTATAATCACTGTAGCAGGTCCCCCAGCAGCAACGTTTCACCATGGCCGTAATAATGTAATATAAATGTTTTTGATATTAATTTGCCTATATACCAGTAAGACTCCCTAATCGGGTCACATTTATGATCGGCTACTTTTGACTATTTTCCCATATTTTTTTCCCAGGGGGTCCGTGGGGAGCCCTGGCGGTGGCTGGGCCCCTGGGTACCCCCTGGGTGCTGGCCCCGTCTCTCCCGGTCGATGGGGGGCCAAGGTACGGGCTTTTTAGCGGGTTATGGGAGCCAACTTTGGGTGGAAGTGTTTTGCTACGCTGTCGTCCAATCCTCACAGTTAGGGAGAGGGCTTTGCGACAGATCAATCATGCAGTAATCATGCAGATCTACAAGCTCGCAGCACGAAGCATTGTGAGCTTGTAGATCGTTATTTTTTGGCAAAGAGATTTGGTAGAGAGTGAAAAACTACTGTATCAAGTACATATATTATGTACCTTTTACCAATTATAGAGGGTTTAAATAGTACTGGATATGCAGCTCGGCAAATAAAAGGTGAATTGATCCCAGTGTATGACAGAGGATGATATCACGATAAATTAAATCTCCACAATATGATTATTGTGAGTGTTTTTTATCACGATAAACGATAATATCGTATATTGTCCCATCCCTACGGTCTGAGGTGCTTTGGCGGTCTTCCCCGAATTTTGTCTGATTACAGCGGGGCAGGGCTACATTCCTGTGTCCTACAAAAAATAAATGTTGAACCTTGTTCATGATTGGTGTGTTTTTCAGCTATAGTTTTTGGTCTTATAACCCTTCCAGTAAATCTCTTATGAAAATCTCTAAAGAAGTCAAGAATAACAGACGAGCTGTAAAGTTAACTTCACAAAGCTTAAGTCTATTGACCCCTCAGTCATGACATTTTCAATGTCCCCCTTCGACCAAGATGGATGAAAATGCTAGTTTGTTCACTGCAGAACTTTATTAACAGTAGCTCAACATTGAAGATGTTGAAATCACATCTCTCAGCCTGTTCTCAGGCCTGCTAAGTCACACACAGTAGTCATATTGCATTGAATTGTAGTTTACCATCTCAGTGGCACCAACAACACTTAGTTAGTGAGCTTTGTATCGATGTCATTCCAGTCCTGCATGTTTACTGGCTTATATTCCACTTGTATGGTTGATCCTGAGGGCAAGTCAGGTGTTGAAACAGTAACACACCACTGTAGGCAAGAGACATTGACCGAAGTGCTGTACATGGTGCATAAATGACAAACAGGCCTACCAGTAAGACTCCCTAATCGGGAGATAAGCGACCGTCAGGTCACATGTATACACAAAGACGGATGTAACTGGCATTGGTTCCTAGTTGTGTGGACAATGTATAGTTTTGGTTGGCTCAGAGAATGTGGGGTGTACCGATTTTTGTGATTTTAGGGCAAAATTTGTAGGAGCCGTGTCAAAAAATGTGTTTGAAAAAATCGGCCTGATGGGGGCGCTATATGGGACAGATCCATGTTGATGACATGAGTGTAGACATACTGTGTAGCGATTTGCGCAGGAAAATTAAGGAACATTAAAAGCCAGCGAAAAAACAAATGTGTCTTAGGAAGAGATTTAAAAACATCAATAGAATGCCTTGTTTGTGTTTAGCTATGTCACATTTAATCACATTTGACCCTTAAATACCCTGCAGTGACATATTTTCATGTGTTTAATTGCAGCTGTCCTGTTAATGTAGTTAGTCCTGTTAATTCACATGGGCGGAGCTTTTAGAACCTAATTATCTAATGTCCTCCTAATGTAGGATTTTGTCAGATTGTTAAAACTTGAGTTGTGTTGAGTTTATTCAACTTTTGAAGTGAAATATGTGTTCTATGGCTCAAAATAGATTTTTTGACATGCTCCACATATTAGTAAAGCAAGTGGAAAGTGTTGTCCTGCTAATGTTGTAAACCGCAGGTTTGAGCTAAAGGGTCCTGCTAAACCACATCTACCAGTATAGGTGTGTGTGTGTGTGTGTGTGTGTGTGTGTGTGTGTGTGTGTTTGTTTTCGTGTTTTCAATGAACACATATCGTTGCTGTTGGGCAGAAACCTCTTATGTTTTTTTTTTGTAAATTAATGCATCAAAACATGACGCGACGTGTAAACAGTTTCGAACATATGAGCTTTCCAAGAGACGATCATATAGTAAACATCTCATTTCCAGTCCTCCGGTGTACAAAAGAGTGACATTTTCACATGATGACTAATCGAATTCCAGTTTTGCTCTCAGGTAGAAAAGAAGAGACCTCCTTAAAGAGATCATAAGAAAAATGGGACAGCAGCTCATTCTCAATTGAGCTGCTAGAAAGGACATTACATTCAGTAGAGCATTGCCATTGAGCCTTCTTTCACAGACAATGATACTACAGCCAGCGCAGCCAAAAGTAAACAGGGCCCTTGTTCGCTGTGTTGTTTGCTGCATGCCTGTATGACAGTGGTTCTTAAACTTCTTTTTTTTAACTCAGGGCACCAAATAACAGGCGCCACGGCACCCCTGAATTAGGCACTGTATTTGTTTTAATTGCGACCGTAGGTCGCAGTTTAGTATCAAAACCTCCACCGGCCGTCCGTCGGTCGGTCACACGTCACACGTCACACGTCACACGTCACACGTCACACCTTTGCCCTGCTCATATCTCTGCATCAGTATGACATCACACCACATGTGTACACAAACCTTTGTGTACGTTGCTGTGGCAACAGTCTGTTGTTGCTGGTCTGTTAGTGTACGTTAGCAACCACCTTAGCAACCATGGTTTTACCCTAGCAACCAACTGTTTACCCTAGCAACCAACTGTTTACCATAGCAACCATGTTTTTTTACCCTAGCAACCAACTGTTTACCATAGCAACCATTTTTTTACCCTAGCAACCAACTGTTTACCATAGCAACCATGTTTTTTTTCCCTTAGCAACCAACTGTTTACCATAGCAACCATGTTTTTTACCCTACATCCCTCCATATATGGAGATAACCGACGAATCTCACTAAGTCTGACCTCACAAGCCCCATATTTGGACACGAACAACATATAACTCCATATATAGAGACATAGCTGCTGACATCAGTATGACATCACACTGCTGACATCAGTATGACATCACACCGTACACAAATTACCCTTATATAAGACCGGCATTATCTACCGACAGATTGTGGAGATAAGCGACCAACGGTCGCTTATCTCCCGATCAGGGAGTCTTACTGGTGTTATGCCATATTACGCTTTGTAAATATGCTAAGCTTTCCCCCTAATATCCAGTATGTCATGGAGGAATATCAGTTTCCAGACTGAAAATAACTTTATACTTGACGTTTAACGCCTTGAACCCCAAGAGGAAATCATATACGTTCATAGCCGACCTACAAGCTTGTAGATCGGCTATTTTTTGGTGACGAGAGTTGGTGTAGTTGGAAAAATAATTCATCGAGTCCAGTGCAACTCTGTTTTTCTAAGCATAGTGGGTCTAAGTGGTTCAACTGAAGTGATAGTTATTAATTCCAAATATAATATTCAGTGGCACCCCTGGACTTGCGTCAAGGTACCCACTTTGAGAACCACTGCTGTAAGGCATGCTTTAGGGCACAACACATATAACAGCCTGCATACACTGTGCGCGCAGCTTCAGTTTTGACACAAATAGCCTAAAGGATAATGAATGGCACATTGGAGAGAGCACTCGTGACTTTTGTGTGACTATAACGTTGTACAAAAGGACAAAAGCATTGGCATCAAAATATAACAAAAGTACCAAGAGTAATGTCCCATTTAATTCAAGTTCAAAATGTATAAAAACGATTTTGAAATTGAAAGCAATGGCTTGTAGATGAGCTATTTTCAAATAGCTGAAGTATGTATGTATGTACTGTATGTATATACAGTGTATGTGTCTGTGTGCGTCTGTGCAGAACTGCAGATAGATGGAGTTTAATCTAATATATTTTGTAATAATAATCTAAATCTGCTAAATAACAAGCAAATGAAGTTCTCAAATCATTGTAGTGGAGTAACAAATACCTCAGAGATGTAAAGGAGTAGAAGAATACAGTATTGATAGTTGGAAATACTCCAGTAAAGTAAGAATACTTCAACATGTATAAGTAGTATTGGGTAAATGTTCTTAATTACTTTCCACCACTGCCTACAAGCTCAGAAAGCTGTGTCGCATTGAGAGCTTGTACAGACCGTAAATGACCGTAGTCATTTCTGGCCCGCAAAACACTTTGGTGCAATGGAGCAAAGAAATAGTGCCTGTTTGTTTATGAGCCATTTTTTTCATGAAATTCAATCTCCTGACCTGTTGTCTTGAAACATCGATCATTGAGTAACTATGTACAGTAGGCAGTGTGTGCGAAGCACTGAACAGACCGGCCACTTTTGCTGCATGTCCTCGAAGTTGTGTCCAAATGGAAATAGCCATCTTTAAAATCTATGTATTGATTGATTGATTGAAGACTTTATTAGAAGTTTGCATAGGACAAGGTAGTTTCATGACAGTACAGTTCGTACAAGATCAACTAAAAGGATAAACACCTCAAGAAAGCTTTTGGGCTTGTTTCAATTGGGGTCCTTTTAAAATGAAACTCATATAACATTAAATGACAGACAAATAAAACAGTACTATGCAGGGGGGGGGAAACTGTTGTAAAACACAATCCGTAGTAAGGGGGAGGTAAGGATGGGCTTTGTTTTCTTTTACCAGTTTCAAGTAGCAGCCGCCTCTAAGTGGCTTTTCGGAGCAGTTTTAAAGGAAGGTAGGGATTTACACTCCTCAAGGCCTTCAGTAGACTAAGGGGTCTTCAACGTTTAGGTCAAGGACACCTTAGCTGAGAGAGAGATGAAGCAGGGACCCCCCACTACATATTGTAGTATAACATTGTGTTCCAGATGAAACAGTTTTATAGATTTGCATAGATAGATGCATAGACTTGATTCATCCCTCAGTTTTGGATTGCCTGGTAATGGTTTTGTATTTTCAGATATAACTTGAATTTATAGAGATCTTCTCTATAGCAAATAAATACATAATGCCGCCTTTTTCTTCCATGCATATTTGTTCAACCATGACCAAACTCTTCACCAGACACTTTCTTGGCTGTAAAACAATTTAAACAGCACGTGGTACTGTAAAACTTTAAGGCTAAAAGGATAACACAAAACAAGTCCTTGGGACTTGTTCACAATTGTGGTCCTTGGTGTTCAATTCATCAACATAGTATAAAGAATTAACACAATAATACATGATGGCATCAACAAATACAAACACTATGTACAAAGAAGAAAAGGGAAGAACGGCGACAATGAATGACACCTCCTTTAAATGGAAATTTGCATTTACCTCCCCTTGTGGTCTCCTGAAAGGTGTTTTTTCCAAGCCAATTTTGAACGAAACCAGTGATTCACCCATCCTTTATTAATGGATGGTGACAGGGCATTCCACATTTTGGTGGCAGAGTAGTGGAGAGATCATGGTTGCTCCCTCATGTGTATGTGGCTGGGTGTCACTCATTTAGTCCTGACCTGACCTCAGAGATGGGCGGCAGTGGCTCAGGGGTAGAGAAACCGTCATTAGAACACGGAGGGTTCCCGAAGGGTTCCCAGTTCGACCCCGGACTCCCCCAGAGTTAGTGTCGAAGAGTCCTTGAGCAAGACTCTGAATCCCGAGTTGCTCCCGGTGAGCAGGTTGGCCTCCTTAAAGAGATCATAAGAAAAATGGGACAGCAGCTCATTCTCAATTGAGCTGCTAGAAAGGACATTACATTCAGTAGAGCATTGCCATTGAGCCTTCTTTCACAGACAATGATACTACAGCCAGCGCAGCCAAAAGTAAACAGGGCCCTTGTTCGCTGTGTTGTTTGCTGCATGCCTGTATGACAGTGGTTCTTAAACTTCTTTTTTTTAACTCAGGGCACCAAATAACAGGCGCCACGGCACCCCTGAATTAGGCACTGTATTTGTTTTAATTGCGACCGTAGGTCGCAGTTTAGTATCAAAACCTCCACCGGCCGTCCGTCGGTCGGTCACACGTCACGCGTCACACGTCACACGTCACACGTCACACCTTTGCCCTGCTCATATCTCTGCATCAGTATGACATCACACCACATGTGTACACAAACCTTTGTGTACGTTGCTGTGGCAACAGTCTGTTGTTGCTGGTCTGTTAGTGTACGTTAGCAACCACCTTAGCAACCATGGTTTTACCCTAGCAACCAACTGTTTACCCTAGCAACCAACTGTTTACCATAGCAACCATGTTTTTTTACCCTAGCAACCAACTGTTTACCATAGCAACCATTTTTTTACCCTAGCAACCAACTGTTTACCATAGCAACCATGTTTTTTTTCCCTTAGCAACCAACTGTTTACCATAGCAACCATGTTTTTTACCCTACATCCCTCCATATATGGAGATAACCGACGAATCTCACTAAGTCTGACCTCACAAGCCCCATATTTGGACACGAACAACATATAACTCCATATATAGAGACATAGCTGCTGACATCAGTATGACATCACACTGCTGACATCAGTATGACATCACACCGTACACAAATTACCCTTATATAAGACCGGCATTATCTACCGACAGATTGTGGAGATAAGCGACCAACGGTCGCTTATCTCCCGATCAGGGAGTCTTACTGGTGTTATGCCATATTACGCTTTGTAAATATGCTAAGCTTTCCCCCTAATATCCAGTATGTCATGGAGGAATATCAGTTTCCAGACTGAAAATAACTTTATACTTGACGTTTAACGCCTTGAACCCCAAGAGGAAATCATATACGTTCATAGCCGACCTACAAGCTTGTAGATCGGCTATTTTTTGGTGACGAGAGTTGGTGTAGTTGGAAAAATAATTCATCGAGTCCAGTGCAACTCTGTTTTTCTAAGCATAGTGGGTCTAAGTGGTTCAACTGAAGTGATAGTTATTAATTCCAAATATAATATTCAGTGGCACCCCTGGACTTGCGTCAAGGTACCCACTTTGAGAACCACTGCTGTAAGGCATGCTTTAGGGCACAACACATATAACAGCCTGCATACACTGTGCGCGCAGCTTCAGTTTTGACACAAATAGCCTAAAGGATAATGAATGGCACATTGGAGAGAGCACTCGTGACTTTTGTGTGACTATAACGTTGTACAAAAGGACAAAAGCATTGGCATCAAAATATAGCAAAAGTACCAAGAGTAATGTCCCATTTAATTCAAGTTCAAAATGTATAAAAACGATTTTGAAATTGAAAGCAATGGCTTGTAGATGAGCTATTTTCAAATAGCTGAAGTATGTATGTATGTACTGTATGTATATACAGTGTATGTGTCTGTGTGCGTCTGTGCAGAACTGCAGATAGATGGAGTTTAATCTAATATATTTTGTAATAATAATCTAAATCTGCTAAATAACAAGCAAATGAAGTTCTCAAATCATTGTAGTGGAGTAACAAATACCTCAGAGATGTAAAGGAGTAGAAGAATACAGTATTGATAGTTGGAAATACTCCAGTAAAGTAAGAATACTTCAACATGTATAAGTAGTATTGGGTAAATGTTCTTAATTACTTTCCACCACTGCCTACAAGCTCAGAAAGCTGTGTCGCATTGAGAGCTTGTACAGACCGTAAATGACCGTAGTCATTTCTGGCCCGCAAAACACTTTGGTGCAATGGAGCAAAGAAATAGTGCCTGTTTGTTTATGAGCCATTTTTTTCATGAAATTCAATCTCCTGACCTGTTGTCTTGAAACATCGATCATTGAGTAACTATGTACAGTAGGCAGTGTGTGCGAAGCACTGAACAGACCGGCCACTTTTGCTGCATGTCCTCGAAGTTGTGTCCAAATGGAAATAGCCATCTTTAAAATCTATGTATTGATTGATTGATTGAAGACTTTATTAGAAGTTTGCATAGGACAAGGTAGTTTCATGACAGTACAGTTCGTACAAGATCAACTAAAAGGATAAACACCTCAAGAAAGCTTTTGGGCTTGTTTCAATTGGGGTCCTTTTAAAATGAAACTCATATAACATTAAATGACAGACAAATAAAACAGTACTATGCAGGGGGGGGGAAACTGTTGTAAAACACAATCCGTAGTAAGGGGGAGGTAAGGATGGGCTTTGTTTTCTTTTACCAGTTTCAAGTAGCAGCCGCCTCTAAGTGGCTTTTCGGAGCAGTTTTAAAGGAAGGTAGGGATTTACACTCCTCAAGGCCTTCAGTAGACTAAGGGGTCTTCAACGTTTAGGTCAAGGACACCTTAGCTGAGAGAGAGATGAAGCAGGGACCCCCCACTACATATTGTAGTATAACATTGTGTTCCAGATGAAACAGTTTTATAGATTTGCATAGATAGATGCATAGACTTGATTCATCCCTCAGTTTTGGATTGCCTGGTAATGGTTTTGTATTTTCAGATATAACTTGAATTTATAGAGATCTTCTCTATAGCAAATAAATACATAATGCCGCCTTTTTCTTCCATGCATATTTGTTCAACCATGACCAAACTCTTCACCAGACACTTTCTTGGCTGTAAAACAATTTAAACAGCACGTGGTACTGTAAAACTTTAAGGCTAAAAGGATAACACAAAACAAGTCCTTGGGACTTGTTCACAATTGTGGTCCTTGGTGTTCAATTCATCAACATAGTATAAAGAATTAACACAATAATACATGATGGCATCAACAAATACAAACACTATGTACAAAGAAGAAAAGGGAAGAACGGCGACAATGAATGACACCTCCTTTAAATGGAAATTTGCATTTACCTCCCCTTGTGGTCTCCTGAAAGGTGTTTTTTCCAAGCCAATTTTGAACGAAACCAGTGATTCACCCATCCTTTATTAATGGATGGTGACAGGGCATTCCACATTTTGGTGGCAGAGTAGTGGAGAGATCATGGTTGCTCCCTCATGTGTATGTGGCTGGGTGTCACTCATTTAGTCCTGACCTGACCTCAGAGATGGGCGGCAGTGGCTCAGGGGTAGAGAAACCGTCATTAGAACACGGAGGGTTCCCGAAGGGTTCCCAGTTCGACCCCGGACTCCCCCAGAGTTAGTGTCGAAGAGTCCTTGAGCAAGACTCTGAATCCCGAGTTGCTCCCGGTGAGCAGGTTGGTGGCTTGCATGGTTTCCTCTGCCATCGGTGTGACGTGACGGACAGCCTGACAGACACACAGCTGCATGGTAGAGCTTTTCATAGTAACTTGCGACCTGACGGTCACAATTATAAACTGTATGCCTACTGTAGAGTGTCAAAGTGAAATTTGTCAAACCTTTTTGAAAATAGCTGATCTACCCGCTCAAATGTACTTCAATCTCTTCCAGAATTTACTTGAGTAAAAGTACAAAAGTATTGGCAAAATATGCTTAATGAGTAAAAGTACTCGTTATGCAGAGTATACTGCCAAAACCACCAAACTCATGCAATATGAAATATATTATTATTCAATACAAAATAATGCAGTGTCAGGGAACATACACAACAATAAAACCAAGGGATCCCACAGTTCAGTCCCTAGAGAGGATGTAGGCTACTTCAAAATGTTACTTAGGAGACCACCCAAATCACAATGTGATGACATTACACCGTTGTACTTTACAATACAAACCCCAAAATCAATCCTCCAGTTCTAGGCAACACATTTTTCACACACACATATTTCCACACAACTCCTCTAAGGTATATTAGTTCAATATTGAAAATGGGTGGTCTTCCCCTTTAAGTAAATGTACTTCCCACCACAGGAGCCAGAAGGAGGGGAAGCAAGATTCACTTTGAATGTCAACGGCCTACTTACCGCATTGCAAGGACTCGTTCAGTCATTCACACCTTCAGTGTTCATGTTCTATTCACAGTCAACTTGGATAGTGAAGAACAATAGACCATATTCACACCGCAGCCATCTTGTATTGCATCACGTTCCATTCGTCAACAGATATCAGAGTGGTGTGGGGCTCTGATTGGCCCCCACCATTCTTGTTGGACTATATATCTTGGCTCAGTGCCATCTTGCTTCTTTAGTCTGAACGACCGAAACGTTGTAATACATTTATTGTGAGTGAAGACAGTGTGCTCCATTCGTCAATTTGGTCAACAGAATTTGGTGGTACAGAACTCATATTTTTGGACCATCGCTCCATTGTTGTAAGGGCTGATGTATACTCCACTTTTAGAGACGAATTTATTTAGGTTCAGTGATTGGGTGAAACATAAAAGAGGAGGACAACAGCTTTTCAAGAATTTGAATTTATTTTATATATATATATATATTTTTTTTAGCAGAGACAATCTCTAAGTGTTTCAGTTTTTTCAAGTGTTAGTATAAAGACTTACAAAAGGTTCACAAAAGGAAGAAATACTGCGCTAGAAAATAAAATATCCCTTTACCCTTCAAATAAAAATACAATTACTAACCCTTCTTACCTAACTAAATAATTACAAAATGTACAGCCAAATTAATGACAGTAAACCTACATACCGTACCTACCTAATACATTTGGCTCCAAATGTGTATGCATCTGCTTAAAGGAGGCTCAGACTTGTTGCCACCCCATGTGGAGAGAGACACAATCCAAAATGGCCGTGGTGTGAAAACGGTCCATCAACACAATAACAAAGCCATTAACACGTGTGAACAACTCCACCCCGTCCGTCTGTCCGTCTCAGAGAAGGAGAGAACTAAACAATACATCTTCTACTTACTTCTACTCCACTACATCTCAGATCCAAATATTGCACTTTTACTCCACTAAAATTATTATAATATTATAAAACATACATAAACCACATTTATGTATGTTTATGCCTTGGCTATTTGGAGATAGCGATCTACAAGCTCACAACGCGTCGCATGATCTTGCATCGTGACGCGTTGTGAGCTTGTAGATCTGCTATTTTCAAACATTTTGTAGTTTGGTACTTTAAGTACTTATTGATGCCAATACTTTTATACTTTTACTCAAGTACATTTTAAATTCCATACTTCTACTTGTAACAGAGTATTTCTATATTGCAGTATTGATAATTTTACTTAAGTAAAACATTTGAGTACTTTTTTCCACCACTGATGCAGATCGTAGGATGGAGGAAAACAACGAGACGGAGGAAAACAAGGCTCAGTCAGAAGAGGATCCTTCGGAGAAGGACAGCTTGGACAGAGTAGAAATTGTGGGCAGCAAAATGTGAAATAATAATGTTAGGTTTATAATAGAGATTCATTAGTCGTTAATAGTGATTAATTGGTCTTTAAGCAGCCCATGTTTCTTTTTCAACTTTCAACAACCGTTTTGGGCGAAATTGTGCATATATCTAACCAACAAATTGAATTTCAGAATTTCTCAAGAATATATTTAGGAACAGAGCTTACAGGTTAAATAAAAGGTGTTTGTGTTCATGTTTAATTTTTTTTTAGCCAGAATCATGTGAAACTTAAATAGTGCCAGATAAACTTCTGGCAAACCTTTATCTTTATGGATTATCATGAAAAAAGTGCAACAAGAACAGGTTGGAGAGTTTACATGGTTGTAAGCCCTCTGCAAATAGTAACATTAAATACAAATAGACAACACCACTGGTTTAAATGCCTTGGCTGGGATGCACAAAGATACATTTATGGCAAGTTAAAATGTTGTCCTTTCTGAAAAAGGCACATAAACAACACTGAATTTGAAAAAGCAATGCCAATTAATTCAAAACTAGGGATACCCCATATCTCAACATAAACAAATCTGTAGTATTTCTATTTAAAAATGTTCCAAAATGTTGAGTCCCAAAACACTGATTGAATTGGCAGCCTTCATCACAAAGGGATTTTTCAGCTTCACATTCTAACATAATTATTAAAAAATAACATATCAGCTAAAACCGATATGTTATTTTCATATCTTGTTGGGCACAAACAGCTTCTTCATGTGACTGGCACATGAATAAAATCATTGACACAGATTTCCACAAGGATTCTATTGCTTCCATGAATGGCTTAGCAAGAACTGCTAACCCATTGTGAAAGCCTCTGGCTTAGGGCCCAATAAAAGTTGTCTTTGGTTGCTCTGCAACAGTGGTTACATCCAGGGTTGCCATGTCTGCTTTGGGATTGTTTTTTTTTTCTGTAAAGTTGCTTGTAAATATTGGTAGCTGTGAGTTGCAGTTTTTGGGCTTGTTTCTAAAGTGTAGTTGCTTATATTGGTCTTGCTTTGTGATGTTGTTTAAACCAGTGTTTCTCAAAAACTTTCATGACATGAAATGAATAGTATTTGATTGCGGATTCCCATCTGACAATATTGTATGCCAAGGCAGAGAGTGACCCCCATACAAGATTTGTGTTTCCTAAATGTATCTGATTTAGCGCGTGTTCCTTCCACCGGGGAAATCGCCACTGTCAGGTGAAAAGAAGCAACTTGGACTACTCATGCATAGAAGGAAGCATGAGGTCAGTCCGTTGTCTCCCCAGGCCCGGCAGAGGGAGAGCAGGGCCCAGGATTACATAGGCAATTGGCACTGGGTGAAAATGGGTTACAAAATCGTGGGATAAAATCTTTTTCTTTTTTGTTGTTGAAAATAGCAGATCTGCTTTTCAAGTGCCCAATGTATATTAGTTTAAAGGGCTCGCTTCTTTTGGGCTTCATGTTTTCATAGACCTGGTTGCTTGTTTCTCTCACAAACTCTGGCAACACGGCGCAGTGGTTACATCACATAGTTAAAGAGTAAGTCCAGGCGAGTGGTACAGGGTCCAGGCAGAGACACCATGACCCCGTGGCAAATGATGGAGCAGTTTGCTTACAGTAGTTAGTGGTGAAATGCACCGCAGTATCCGCTGTGGGATATCAAGCACAGAGGCATGGATTCTGCCTAACAAATCGAACCAGTGATCATTTTGACAGAACATTTTGATTTTTTTTTTTTATATATAAAATTCCATTTGATTACACTTGATTTTGTCGACAAAAGTTTATTTTGGCAGGCCTTTATGGCGTCGTAATGACTGATCTTACACTTGGTTGCATGCTGAAAATAGCCGACCTACAAGCTCACAATGTGGTGCAACGCGTAGTGAGCTTGTAGATCTGCTATTTTCAGAGCACAACCAAACATGAAATGACTTGTCTTTTAGTTCTACTGGATTTATTCTCCACTAGTCCCTCGCTAACCTTTTAGTCGTTTGGTTGCGCTCGGGTGTTGCACTCTGAAAATAGTAGATCTACAAGCTCACAAGGCGCTGCCCTGCAACGCATTATGAGCTTGTAGATCTTCTATTTTCAGCAATGCAACCAAGAGTAGAAACAGGCATCACAACGCCATCAATCAAGGCCCCCCAAAATACATTTGTGTCGACTAAATCAACCGTCGCTTTAGTAAACTAAAATCTTATGCAAAAAAAGACTATGACTAAAACTAAAATCTAAATTCCCCATCAAAATCAACACTGGATACTAGGTCATGAAGACATGTGGGAAGCAATCAGCCAGGGTTTCGTCGCAATGCGCGTTGTGAGCTTGTAGATCGGCTATTTTCAATCAGGTATAAAATAGGGCTAAAGTGGATTAATGCATGTTCTATTTCATCATTTATATCTGCAAAGTAACTACCGGTAGTAACTCAAGTTTTCAAATAAATGTAGTGGAGTAAAAGTACAATATTTGCATCCGAGAAATGGTGGAGTAGAAGTAAAAGTATTGGAAATTGGATATACTCAAGTAAAGAACAAATACCTCAAAATTGTACTTAAGTACAGTACTTAAGTAAATTTACTTAGTTACTTAACACCACTGGTATACAGTTATGTTTATCAAAGGTGCCCAGCATGGGTTAAAACCTGCCCACCCCCCACCCCCCCCCCCCCCACCCCCCACACCTTTCCCGCCACCTCCTTACAAATTCCAACCTCTTGCACACAAAGGCATCTGTGATCCAATTGGCTGAGGAGACATTAAGGTGTTATTCATTGGCATAGTGACCGCGTCCCCTTTTACCTGCCGCAGGCATGCTTGACTGTTGTACTAGTAGGATCACTCTCACACTGCACACAATCAAACAACACACAGCCTCTGGAACTACCCCAAATCCTACCTGACAATCCATCCATCCATCTGCCAAGCACATGCATGGTTCATCTGTCCTGTTCCGCCGTGTGGTTCTTCTGATTGAGGCCCATCGTCGCGCTTGGAAACCCATCGCCAGCACAGCGTCATGAGGACCGAGAAGGAGGCCCGGGGGGAGAGGGAGATGCCGGCGGTCATAGTGAACACCTTTGCAGAAGGTAAGAGAGATTGGAATTGTATTATCAAAGTATAGGCTACGTTTGTTTGGAACCTGATGAATGCCCCCCACGAGACAAAACGCACTGGTCACCTGCGTTTTGTTTTTCACACTTTGCCAAGCCATGGTGACCTAATAAATCGTCCTTGTTGGGTGGAAACCTTGCATGTCCAAAACCTTCCCCTTTTTGTTATTTTAAAAATGATTTAAACTAGTGAAAATAGCAGATCTACAAGCACACAACGCCCGTTGTGTGCTTGAAGCAAAGATTTTGGTTAAATTTGGGTCTTGGACCCGTTGGCAAACGCCAGGTTGTGTAGAAGACATGGATGGAAATGACAAAAGCTGAGAGCCCCCCACATCTGCACGCATGTGCGTGCACGCTCTCTCGCTCGTGCACCCACAACCACGTTTATCAGAAATGCTTCAATGTAACGTTTATGTTATTACTCTTCACAATGATGTTACATGTGGGAGACGTGAAGCTATACAGTACGTTTAATTGACAGGATCACAGATGTGAATGAATGCAAGGACCTACTGAGGAATTATATAAGGAGAATTAGCTGTGTTTAAACTGTGGTTTACACAATGCTTGACCTAAAGTTTTTTGCCTCGCCCTATGTGTGACCAACTCATCCTGCAGTCCAGTCTGCTTAAAACAAAGTATTTGTATAATTATGGAATAGGTTTGCAATCAAGTAGGCCACATCGTTGCTGTCGGGCAGTAATCTATCTCCATATTTTAACCGCTTGTGTTTTTTTGTAAATTATTGCCTTACTACTTGATCATTGTGGTGGATTTCTGGATCAATCAGTAATCGATGAGGCAATTAGGAGACCAGACAATATTCTATGTGGTGATGGCTATGCTTTATGTACATGATAGGGAGAAGTACAATAACACTCATGTCAGTGGTACGGTAGTTCTGCCAGGAGGCACAAGTCAGAGATCACATATACTGCTTCAAGGACAAGCTGAACCACACGATAGGCTGTACCAAAACAATAGCTATCAGGCCTAGTGGAGACATTTAGACTCTTACAAACTATCAAATATCATAATGTATTGTATAAGTATTATCATTGATGGTATGAAGGTTATACATATGCAGGCATATAATGTCTTCCTCATCATACTACAGCTTCACACAAAAGCAGGGGTCTTCAACAGGGGGTCCGGGACCCCTAGGGGCTCCTCAGAGTTACTACAGGGGGTCCTCCAAATCTTTGTGTGATAGAAGCTTGTTTTTTCCCTCTTTTTTATATTAACCACTTGAACCCTAGCGTCCATATTTTGAGAACTCTAGCTCACAGTGCTGCGAGGCGTTGTGAGCTTGTAGATCGGCTATTTTTGGCAAAGAGCTTTGCGGGGAAAAGAGCAGGCTAAGTACTGTGAAAGGTCAAGTTTATTAAGTATTGACGGTTCAAGTGGTTAAATATCTGAAAACCCACATTAACATGAATCCAAAATATACTGATGATCGTGCTGTCAAACAATGAAACTATATGGAATCTATGATACGGTTGTGGGGGGTCCCTGCTTCATCTCTCTCTCAACTAAGGGGTTCTTGGCCTGAAAACGTTGAAGACCCCTGCACAAAAGCATCAAAAGTAGAAGATCCACAAGCTTGAAAGCTTTAAGCTATTTAGAGCTGCTGCTTTTGCTACTTTTGAATTTGAATCCTGAAAAGTACGTTTTGGACATAATGAGGTTTCCACCCGACAGAGACGATATTACGGTATGTTTTTGTAAGTGACATGGGTCTCAGGGGTTGACACTAAGGTCTCAGAGGCCTTGCCCGAACCTGAAAGCAAACTCAACTCGACCGTTTTATTTAACTGTCTCAAACAGTCGGGCAACCGTTAAGTGTCAACCCCGGTGTGAGTTTTGAACACATAAGTAGAGTTGGGGGGAGAGGGCTTGATAACCTTGTGTTAGAATGAGGTCAGGGTGTTGACTTGATAAGCAGCTGGTCAGTGTTTCCATCTGGTGTTAATGGAATGTGTATGCATCATCCAGGGTCACCACACACACACACACGCACGCACACACGCACGCACGCACGCACGCACACACACACACACACACACACACACACACATACACACACACACACAGTTTCTATGAGTGTGAGACAGCGTAGTGCATTGAGCATTGAGTCCGCCCTCATAGGTAGAAATGAACTTCGGTGTGACCGTACCCAAAGTTATTGTTTTGGTAAAATGTACATTTCTGCCTAACGCTACTCTTCTTTGCTCGGGCAGCGTAGCATTCTCGGGCACAGTGTTTTATCTCTCCTGACACTGCTGCTTCATTGTGCCTTCTATGTATTCAGACATGCCAGAACAGGGCATTTCCAGATTACCTGTGTGGTAAACACTGGAAGGAAGCTGATGGTAGGTGTTACACTCCACCTCAGCACCACTTAATCTCCCTGGTGTGCAGAGAAATGTTAAGAGGCATGGGCTGACATTTATAAAAGAGCCTTTTGGTGAAAATGTTGAAAATAGCCGAGGTCTGTTATTTCTGTGCTTGACACCACACTGAATAAGCATAATCAAGCCAATAGAGGGTATGCGCATGCATAAAGTGAGTGGCAAATCTGACTTTTCTGTTTGGATGTATGGGCTGTCTGTCAAGGCCAGAAAGTGTTTTGACACTCAGCATTGGCGTTTCCACATAACTTCCAAGTATGATGATGATGTCATGTGCATATACTGGAGATATGGGGTACGGCGCTGTTTCCCATAAATTAGAAAACAAATGTCTAAGAAGTAGTGAGAATAATACCAGATCTACAAGCTCACAACACAGCGCGAAGTGACGCGCCGTGAGCTTGTAGATCTGCTTTTTTCACTAGTTTGGGTCCCGCCCGGGCAAATGTCTAATCTCTCTTTTGGGTCACAAGCTAAAAGGTTTGGGAACCACTGGTCTAGCGCATTGAAAGTGGGGATACCGACAATAAGCCACTCTGACCTACTTTTACGGTCATAACTACTGAAGAAATGCAGTAGCTGAAAATATGTTACTGAATGAGAGCTATAAATGTGTTTGCGGCACGCATGGCCAGGCAGCTCATCGGCAGTCAACCATTACGTTTTGGGTACACTTGCAGAAGCACATGTGTGTGATCATTAATCACATGGAAAAGTCTGACAGTGCCATGAGAGAGAGAGCTCTCATTTGATGGTCACTTTGTGGAAAGATATATAGCATCATTAACACGGTAAAAAGACTGAAAGTTGAATTGATCGGCGCAAAGAGGCTCAGTCGACATTTGGGTACATTTCGTCAGCCTCATATATAACAGTGTTTCTCAAACTTTTACATTTCAAGGTCTGCCCTTAACTCTGACAGTATACAAATGGAACCAAATGGACCCGTTAGGGTTCATTTGGTTCCATTTGTATACTGTCAGAGTTACAGACTTGTATGGGTCAATTTAGACCCCCATAAAGGAACCCACAGAGTCCCTGGAATCCACTTTGAGAACCACTGGGCTATAACATAAAGGCCTAAAGTCAGGGGTCTTCAACAGGGGGTCCTCAGAGTAACTACAGGGAGTCCGCCAAATCTTTGTGATGGGGAACATTAGCCAATCTACAAGCTCACAACGCCTCGCAGTGAGGCGTTGTGAGCTTTTAGAGTAGGTGTTGTAGAGGGGGATGAAGGGCAGACCAGGTACCACTGTGTCGACTAAATCAACCGTCGCTTTAGTAAACTAAAATCTTATGCAAAAAAAGACTATGACTAAAACTAAAATCTAAATTCCCCATCAAAATCAACACTGGATACTAGGTCATGAAGACATGTGGGAAGCAATCAGCCAGGGTTTCGTCGCAATGCGCGTTGTGAGCTTGTAGATCGGCTATTTTCAATCAGGTATAAAATAGGGCTAAAGTGGATTAATGCATGTTCTATTTCATCATTTATATCTGCAAAGTAACTACCGGTAGTAACTCAAGTTTTCAAATAAATGTAGTGGAGTAAAAGTACAATATTTGCATCCGAGAAATGGTGGAGTAGAAGTAAAAGTATTGGAAATTGGATATACTCAAGTAAAGAACAAATACCTCAAAATTGTACTTAAGTACAGTACTTAAGTAAATTTACTTAGTTACTTAACACCACTGGTATACAGTTATGTTTATCAAAGGTGCCCAGCATGGGTTAAAACCTGCCCACCCCCCACCCCCCCCCCCCACCCCCCACACCTTTCCCGCCACCTCCTTACAAATTCCAACCTCTTGCACACAAAGGCATCTGTGATCCAATTGGCTGAGGAGACATTAAGGTGTTATTCATTGGCATAGTGACCGCGTCCCCTTTTACCTGCCGCAGGCATGCTTGACTGTTGTACTAGTAGGATCACTCTCACACTGCACACAATCAAACAACACACAGCCTCTGGAACTACCCCAAATCCTACCTGACAATCCATCCATCCATCTGCCAAGCACATGCATGGTTCATCTGTCCTGTTCCGCCGTGTGGTTCTTCTGATTGAGGCCCATCGTCGCGCTTGGAAACCCATCGCCAGCACAGCGTCATGAGGACCGAGAAGGAGGCCCGGGGGGAGAGGGAGATGCCGGCGGTCATAGTGAACACCTTTGCAGAAGGTAAGAGAGATTGGAATTGTATTATCAAAGTATAGGCTACGTTTGTTTGGAACCTGATGAATGCCCCCCACGAGACAAAACGCACTGGTCACCTGCGTTTTGTTTTTCACACTTTGCCAAGCCATGGTGACCTAATAAATCGTCCTTGTTGGGTGGAAACCTTGCATGTCCAAAACCTTCCCCTTTTTGTTATTTTAAAAATGATTTAAACTAGTGAAAATAGCAGATCTACAAGCACACAACGCCCGTTGTGTGCTTGAAGCAAAGATTTTGGTTAAATTTGGGTCTTGGACCCGTTGGCAAACGCCAGGTTGTGTAGAAGACATGGATGGAAATGACAAAAGCTGAGAGCCCCCCACATCTGCACGCATGTGCGTGCACGCTCTCTCGCTCGTGCACCCACAACCACGTTTATCAGAAATGCTTCAATGTAACGTTTATGTTATTACTCTTCACAATGATGTTACATGTGGGAGACGTGAAGCTATACAGTACGTTTAATTGACAGGATCACAGATGTGAATGAATGCAAGGACCTACTGAGGAATTATATAAGGAGAATTAGCTGTGTTTAAACTGTGGTTTACACAATGCTTGACCTAAAGTTTTTTGCCTCGCCCTATGTGTGACCAACTCATCCTGCAGTCCAGTCTGCTTAAAACAAAGTATTTGTATAATTATGGAATAGGTTTGCAATCAAGTAGGCCACATCGTTGCTGTCGGGCAGTAATCTATCTCCATATTTTAACCGCTTGTGTTTTTTTGTAAATTATTGCCTTACTACTTGATCATTGTGGTGGATTTCTGGATCAATCAGTAATCGATGAGGCAATTAGGAGACCAGACAATATTCTATGTGGTGATGGCTATGCTTTATGTACATGATAGGGAGAAGTACAATAACACTCATGTCAGTGGTACGGTAGTTCTGCCAGGAGGCACAAGTCAGAGATCACATATACTGCTTCAAGGACAAGCTGAACCACACGATAGGCTGTACCAAAACAATAGCTATCAGGCCTAGTGGAGACATTTAGACTCTTACAAACTATCAAATATCATAATGTATTGTATAAGTATTATCATTGATGGTATGAAGGTTATACATATGCAGGCATATAATGTCTTCCTCATCATACTACAGCTTCACACAAAAGCAGGGGTCTTCAACAGGGGGTCCGGGACCCCTAGGGGCTCCTCAGAGTTACTACAGGGGGTCCTCCAAATCTTTGTGTGATAGAAGCTTGTTTTTTCCCTCTTTTTTATATTAACCACTTGAACCCTAGCGTCCATATTTTGAGAACTCTAGCTCACAGTGCTGCGAGGCGTTGTGAGCTTGTAGATCGGCTATTTTTGGCAAAGAGCTTTGCGGGGAAAAGAGCAGGCTAAGTACTGTGAAAGGTCAAGTTTATTAAGTATTGACGGTTCAAGTGGTTAAATATCTGAAAACCCACATTAACATGAATCCAAAATATACTGATGATCGTGCTGTCAAACAATGAAACTATATGGAATCTATGATACGGTTGTGGGGGGTCCCTGCTTCATCTCTCTCTCAACTAAGGGGTTCTTGGCCTGAAAACGTTGAAGACCCCTGCACAAAAGCATCAAAAGTAGAAGATCCACAAGCTTGAAAGCTTTAAGCTATTTAGAGCTGCTGCTTTTGCTACTTTTGAATTTGAATCCTGAAAAGTACGTTTTGGACATAATGAGGTTTCCACCCGACAGAGACGATATTACGGTATGTTTTTGTAAGTGACATGGGTCTCAGGGGTTGACACTAAGGTCTCAGAGGCCTTGCCCGAACCTGAAAGCAAACTCAACTCGACCGTTTTATTTAACTGTCTCAAACAGTCGGGCAACCGTTAAGTGTCAACCCCGGTGTGAGTTTTGAACACATAAGTAGAGTTGGGGGGAGAGGGCTTGATAACCTTGTGTTAGAATGAGGTCAGGGTGTTGACTTGATAAGCAGCTGGTCAGTGTTTCCATCTGGTGTTAATGGAATGTGTATGCATCATCCAGGGTCACCACACACACACACACGCACGCACACACGCACGCACGCACGCACGCACACACACACACACACACACACACACACATACACACACACACACAGTTTCTATGAGTGTGAGACAGCGTAGTGCATTGAGCATTGAGTCCGCCCTCATAGGTAGAAATGAACTTCGGTGTGACCGTACCCAAAGTTATTGTTTTGGTAAAATGTACATTTCTGCCTAACGCTACTCTTCTTTGCTCGGGCAGCGTAGCATTCTCGGGCACAGTGTTTTATCTCTCCTGACACTGCTGCTTCATTGTGCCTTCTATGTATTCAGACATGCCAGAACAGGGCATTTCCAGATTACCTGTGTGGTAAACACTGGAAGGAAGCTGATGGTAGGTGTTACACTCCACCTCAGCACCACTTAATCTCCCTGGTGTGCAGAGAAATGTTAAGAGGCATGGGCTGACATTTATAAAAGAGCCTTTTGGTGAAAATGTTGAAAATAGCCGAGGTCTGTTATTTCTGTGCTTGACACCACACTGAATAAGCATAATCAAGCCAATAGAGGGTATGCGCATGCATAAAGTGAGTGGCAAATCTGACTTTTCTGTTTGGATGTATGGGCTGTCTGTCAAGGCCAGAAAGTGTTTTGACACTCAGCATTGGCGTTTCCACATAACTTCCAAGTATGATGATGATGTCATGTGCATATACTGGAGATATGGGGTACGGCGCTGTTTCCCATAAATTAGAAAACAAATGTCTAAGAAGTAGTGAGAATAATACCAGATCTACAAGCTCACAACACAGCGCGAAGTGACGCGCCGTGAGCTTGTAGATCTGCTTTTTTCACTAGTTTGGGTCCCGCCCGGGCAAATGTCTAATCTCTCTTTTGGGTCACAAGCTAAAAGGTTTGGGAACCACTGGTCTAGCGCATTGAAAGTGGGGATACCGACAATAAGCCACTCTGACCTACTTTTACGGTCATAACTACTGAAGAAATGCAGTAGCTGAAAATATGTTACTGAATGAGAGCTATAAATGTGTTTGCGGCACGCATGGCCAGGCAGCTCATCGGCAGTCAACCATTACGTTTTGGGTACACTTGCAGAAGCACATGTGTGTGATCATTAATCACATGGAAAAGTCTGACAGTGCCATGAGAGAGAGAGCTCTCATTTGATGGTCACTTTGTGGAAAGATATATAGCATCATTAACACGGTAAAAAGACTGAAAGTTGAATTGATCGGCGCAAAGAGGCTCAGTCGACATTTGGGTACATTTCGTCAGCCTCATATATAACAGTGTTTCTCAAACTTTTACATTTCAAGGTCTGCCCTTAACTCTGACAGTATACAAATGGAACCAAATGGACCCGTTAGGGTTCATTTGGTTCCATTTGTATACTGTCAGAGTTACAGACTTGTATGGGTCAATTTAGACCCCCATAAAGGAACCCACAGAGTCCCTGGAATCCACTTTGAGAACCACTGGGCTATAACATAAAGGCCTAAAGTCAGGGGTCTTCAACAGGGGGTCCTCAGAGTAACTACAGGGAGTCCGCCAAATCTTTGTGATGGGGAACATTAGCCAATCTACAAGCTCACAACGCCTCGCAGTGAGGCGTTGTGAGCTTTTAGAGTAGGTGTTGTAGAGGGGGATGAAGGGCAGACCAGGTACAGAGCCAGCGGTCAAGTTGACTAAATATTGAGGGTTTGGAAGGCTAACTGTCTGAAAATGCACATTAGCGCGAATCCAACATACTAATAAATAGATATATGTCAGACAAGTCTCTGAAGCCTTCAATGGAATCTATAAAAAAAGTCCAGTGGTGTAAAGTAACTATTAAGTAGATTTACTTAAGTGCTGTAAGTACAATTTTGAGCTACTTTACTTGAGCATTTCCAATACTTCTACTTCTACTGAATGAATGAATTAATGGTTTTATTTTGGTCCTTGTTCACAACAAATGAAAAAAAAAACATACAAAATTCTAATCATGACCAAAAAAGGAATAGGCAGAAGCACAATGGTTATAGTTTGCCTATGCTTCACAATCCTTAAAAAACTAAACATTTTAATATTTAAAACACCTTCAGATAATGTTGCAAGATAATAATAATACAAATAATGTACTTTTACTCCTACACTTATTTGAAAACTTTAGTTACTAGTTACTTTGCAGATATACATTATAATATTATAAAACATACATTAACCACTTAAGCCCTATTTTATACCTAGGTTATATGAAAATAACAGATCTACAAGCTCACAAGGGGAGCAGGGGACAGGGTCCGTTCTAAATCTTCTAATAATGATTATTAACCTGAAAAGGTTGAGAACCACTACTCTATTGAACCAGCAGATGGTGCTCTTTCAACATTAAGCCAACTCTCTGCACTAAGCCTGTCATAATAATTCCTAAATCAGTCAAATATATTTCAGATCAAAGGAATGTCCTTCTGTTTAATATATAGTAATATCTAATCTTACTCTATTTAACTTCAACTACTTTCTTACTTAGAATTACTTGGTCATGTCATTATGTAAGGTTATTAACCAAATATCCCGTTGTTTTCAATCAACACTCTGCCTTTGAAATTCAGGACAAGCCTGCCATCTCCTGGTAGAGAAGTAAATAATTATAGGGGTTCTTCCATACAATGTCCCAGTTCTCTCCACTGTCTTATCTTGACTGCATTAAAAGTTGTTTTACTTGTTTATGGTGCCGTTGCGTGTCGTGTGTGTAGTCTACTCACCAGTCACCAAATAATGACTTGCTGCGACATGAGTTCATATTGTCCGCGTCATATCCATTTGAATGTTCTGGCAGAAAACGTGTTTGGTAATCTCCACTTTTCCACAAGCTGCACATTATCCTACCCAACAAACCCGAACAGAACGAAAACGTCACTTCTAATAGCAAGCAGTAGGCTGCGTACGTAGCCCTATATGGGGCACACGATTGTCATGTTGTGTTATATGTGTATTATAACCAGGCCTGTGGTTGTGTGCCCCTTAACACACCTGTCATTGATAACAATATCACATGCTCACCAAAGGAAGTTTTCATGCTCAGTGAAGCAGTCATTTCGGTCCCCCTGTCTCGGGCAGAGAATCTTGTCCATGTGAATCTTCATGGAAAAGTGGTGATAAACACACAATTTCTGCCAAAACCATTAATTGGATAAATGTGAAAAATGAAACTAGAGGACAATATCTGACTCCATGTAGTAGGGTCGCAGCAAATGATTGGGTGAGTGATGCAGACTGCAGAGTCAAGATGAGTCTGTCTGCTGAGGCAAGGGGGTGATCTATGGCTGTGTATATGGAATGGAATGAATCCATGAAATGTAATATCACAGCCATTGTCTACTTGTCTGGTGATGCCAGAGCCCTGTATTGGAGAGTTGTGCCAACTCATTTCACTTCATGGGGCCAGGAATGAAGGAATCGTCACGAAGGGTGACAACTGATATTTATGCGACTTCACAGAAAAACAAGCCCAACATCACTTATAATAAGAATGACAGCCACACTGGGCCCTCCCTATGTAACTCATTTTGGCATATGCCCCCAACCTCGCCACTCTCAACCCACCTCTCCAGACTCCCATTTGCTACCTAATTCAAATTCCCCTTTTACCCTTTAATTCATTTTAATGTATTTTTTATTTTATTTTAATATCCCATGATTTCATAACCCATTTTTCACCCATTGCCAATTGCCAATAAGCTGTAATTCTGGGCGCTACTCTCCCTCTGCCAACCTGGGGAGAGCCCCGAACTGAGCTCATGCTTCCTTCAGTGCATGAGGAGTGAGCAGGCCGCTTCTTAACACCTGAAGTGGTAGTTTCCCCTCTATATATGTAGTGCGTGGAAGGAACACGTTATTCCAACCAGTTCCTTTCCCCTCCATCAGGCTGATCAGGGGGAGGCAGTATAGAGACCAGGATTACTGCCTGTTTAATTCTAACAATTTTAATTGTTTTGTTATTTTATTTATTTATTGTACAATTTTAACTAGTTATATTCTTAATTAAGTGCTAGAAAAGTGCCATATAAATTGCATGTAGCCTGTTTGTTTGTTATTATTATCATTATTACATGTTTGCCTCTATACACACACACACACACACACACACACACACACACACACACACACACACACACACACACACACACACACACACACATACACACACACGCACACACACATACACTGAAAGACTAGAAGAGTGTGCCCTGTAACTGTCTTTGATGTCAATAAAAAAGAGGTAATAAAGTTTTACAGGGCCTTGTAGACTCTCAGAATAGAACCAGCCATCCGGTATGGTATTAAGGTATTAAGAGTGTGTGTAGTTGCATCATCATCAGGATTTCAGGCAGTGGTGGACAAAGTGCTCGATTCATTTTACTTACGGTATATCAATACTGCAATGTAGAAATACACTGTTAAAAACATTTACTTGAATAAAAGTACAAAAGTAGGCCTATTGTTTGTACCAAAAGGTACTTAAAGTAGCCTACAAAAAGGAGAAAGTAGCCTTACTCATTATGCAGAATGTGCCCATTTCACACAAGTTCTCGATCTACAAGCTCACAATGTGTTGCATCGCGATGCATTGTGAACTTGTAAATCGTCTATTTTCAAATGGAAGAAATATGTATGAAGGGCTTAAGTGGGTAATGTATGTTTTGTAATAATAATCTAAATCATAATCAAGTAACTAAAGTTTTCAAGTAGTGGAGTAAAAGTATAATATTTGCATAGTGGAGTAGAACATAAAAGTTAACTTTCTACCACTGATTTCAGGGCATGGAATACACAGGGAGACAGACACAAAGAACAGCACATAGTTTTGTTGTCATTGTGCTATTTATGAATAGTTCTGTATAGCCGTTAGGCTATATTATCATGTTATATTTTTATCATACCAAGGGTAGCATTATAGATGCAAACAAAAGTCAAAAGGCCCACTAGCAGCCCCAAAGGCCATGCTGTTCCTCACAGGGACTACCCATAAGTCCGAAGGTTCATTAGTCCGAAGGTTCATTAGTCTGAATTTAGTTAGGGTTACTGAGGTTAGGGTTAGGGTTTGAGTTAGGCATAGTATTCTTAACAAATTCGGACTAATGAACCAGGCTCTATGTGCACAGCAGCCATATTGGAAAGACATTGAGCCTCTTCCTTACTTCCTTCACAGGTGTGTTGCCTATTATACTAACAATGTCTGTTCCATTTCATGCAGCACAGTGGTTCTCAAACTGTTTTAATTTCAAGGACCCCCCAAACTCTGTCTGCAGCCCCCGACATGATTCTCAGACAAATAAAATGATCCTACCTCTACCCCTCACGAGAGAACAATAGCCAGTCATGGCCATGGCTTCGACACTAGGAATTAACATACTTATAAACGTAGTTTCACCATGGCAGCCAAATAACTATAACACTATAGCCAGCCAGCTGGCCCTCGCAATTAGCATACTTAGTTTCACCAAGCATGGGTGTATGGCCCTCATTTACATTGTCATTCGCAGCATGAATACACTGCTCAGGTACCAAAAGTTTCACCGTTCACCTGAAAACTGAGGACTGAGAAGATGAGACTTTGCTGCTGTGGTTCTAAATGCTGAAACTCCAATTGGCTCCTGTGACTCTAAACCAGTGGTTCCCAAAAATGTCAGGCTGTGACTCCCCTGGGGGTCCCGACCCACAGTTTGAGAACCTCTGCTCTAAACACTAGACTAGACTTACAAAGGAGCCAAGGACTTTCAGGAAGTGAAGCTGTCGTTTCCCCTCACAGACACAACCATACAGTCGCCACAAAGACTGCAGTCCAGGCTCCTGGGGAAGCTGAGGTACTTAGCTGTCACAACAGGGAATTCCTGCCCTCTTTTAGAACATGAGAGGCATGTTGTAATGAGTCCATTGTACCACCGCCATGGATATGCCAAACGGACAAAAAAATGTCTTGCTGATTACGTACCTGTGGTGAGACATATTGACATATGATATATTATGTACACACCTACATACACACATGGAAAGCAAGAGAACAAAAAAAAGTAGTCAAGTAGCAAGTAGTTGATTGCGTTGTTGCTGTCGGGCAAGTATCTCCATATAGTTAGTTGCTATCAGGCAGAAACCTCTTATGTCCACATTTTTGTTATAAATGAACGCCCTACTTGATCATACTACAGTACAGCGTCACACAAAGGCATCAAAAGTTGCAGATCCACAAGCTCGAAACGAGGCACAAAGCGACGGGTTTTGAGCTTGTAGATCTGCTACTTTTTTTTCCTTCTTTTTTTGAAATTTCTTAGATGTGTTTGTTTTAAAATGTATTAAAACAAATATATTTCTTTAAATGTAGGAAAATAAAATGGGATTTGTACTCGAGTCGCGACCCATAAGAATTGGTCTGTGACCCACAGATCGGTCCCGGGCCCACTGTTTGGGAACCACTGATGTACAGTAGGCTAATTTTACCAGCAGCAGCAGCCTGGTCTCCCTGCCCCCTCCCTCAACCTCCCCTCCCCTCCCCCTCCCCCTCTCTCCCCCCGAGGCCTCCCATGTGCTCCCATGGCAGAGGCGCGGGGGAGGTGATCTTATACCTCACAGTTTGTGTGAGCCATGCAGTTTCTGTGTGTGGTGTGTGTGTCTGATTGAGTGTGTGCGTGCGTGCATGCCTGTGTGCACGTGTGTGTGTGCCTCCAGAAGGCACTGCAGCCAGTGTGAGCAAGGTGTTCAGGGAAGTGAAGTTCCTCCTAGGAGGAGGATGGGGGTGATGATGATCATGGGCTGACTGACCTATAGTAGGGAAAGTGTGTCTCAACTCAACTTGTAAAACATGGAAGCCAAACAGGTCCTCCATTTCGTGCCATCTGGTAAGTTAAGATTTCACATTGCGGTTGTGGAGGTGATATGAGAGAGAGAGAGGGGAGGGGGGCTCTCACCATGCAACACGAGACCACCACCACATGACAAACATGTGGGGTCTGCTCTATGGCTATGCTCTCTGTGTTTCTCTCTCTGTCACTCACTGCACTGCTCATAACTTTGAATCACTAGTGTTGTTGGTGGTGGAAGGTGATAAGAGGTGACATTTTTAATAGTTTGGGCTTTGGGGTTTTTATTAAAGAGGATTTGATTGATTGAAATGAGGTCTGCACTGTACTGTATAGCTGAATGTCCCTGCTTTGTCGCACCCTGTATTGTACTGTAACTCGGCTGGTTGCTATGCTATTTCTTTCGAGTCTTGGGTGTTTTTAATCCATTGAACCTGAGAAAGATGCCTTTATTGCCAGGAAAGCTCAAAAGGAAATGGGGGGGTCAGTCAATATTTACAGATCACCTACAGTAGCCTATAAATGGGACACTTGTCTGACATGAGTAAATGTGAGCATGCACAGCTGAAATAATCTTTAATGTTTGTTTTGAAGACAGTTGTTTTTTTACTGTCATACAAACTGTCCATCAAAATCAATCACAGAAACATCAAACTAAATTGACTGAAGTACTACATTTATTTTCCTGTGATTGTGTAAAGTCAACATTCAGGGAGCCCTTAGTCCAGGGGTCTTCAACAGGGGGTCCCGGACCCCTAGGGGGTACTCAGAGTTACTACAGGGTGTCCTCCAAGTCTTCCAATCCTTTTTATATTAACAATTTGAACCCTAGTGTCCTTATTCTGAGAACTTTTGCCAAAAAGATCGTCTATTTTTGGCAAAGAGGTTTGGTGTAGAGGGGGAAAAGAGCAGCTTAAGTACAGAGTGAAAGGTCAACTTTATTAAGTATTGACAGTTCAAGTGGTTAAATATCTGAACACACAAATTGACATGAATCGAAAATACACTGATGATTATGCTGTCAAACAATGAAAGTAAAATATGGAATCTCTGAAAAGGTTGTGGGGTTCCCTGCTTCATCTCTCTCTCAACTATGGGTCCTTGGCCTGAAAACGTTAAAGACCCCTGAGTTTATAGCCAACCTCACACACCTCATCTGGTAGAGGTAGACTATCTCAGCGGTTCTCAACCTTTTCAAGCCGTGACCCCTCAAAATAATCATATTTAAACTGGAACCCCCATGCTGACAAGCACTTGGAATTGCAGGAGTTGAGGCATGAAATTTAGTTTGACTCGGTTCCACATAATACAGTAAATATTGTGGATAATAGCCGATCTACAAGCTAACAACGCCTTGTGTTGTGAGGCATTGTGAGCTTGTAGATCGGCTATTTTCAAAAGGTTTGCCTCTTTCTTATATTATTTAACAATTTGGCCAATGTTTGTTGACCAGTTGAGAACCACTGGGCCACTCTTCTCTAATCTGAGATTAGATTAAACACTAAGTAAGATTAAACACTGAGTTGACAACATATAGCATTGATACGATGTTCTTTTGCTTTAACTTCTACCCACAGATGAGCATGCACCTGGTCAATATGCATGCAATTTATTCATGTGGCAATTAACCAAAACATATATAGAAACCGACATTTAGAACCAATAACCGACTTGATCTTGATTATTTTCTTTTACTTCATTTGTTTATTTGGACAGTAGCCTACGCTGCAAGAACATCACAAAACAATGCAACATAAATACACCGGATTGAGCTAAGCTGCTAGTTTACATCTGCAGTCCCCACATGTAGGCTCTACTTGTAGGTTAATTGAATAACCGAGGCTCCTCAGTTTTGATATAGAAAGTAGGCCTATATAGAAAGAATCTACACAGATGTTTTTTTACGGATAGATTATTCTTTACTTTACTAATTAGGTTAGTCTGATTAAGCCTTGTATAGCCTACAAATAAAGCTCACAGTGCATTGCATCGCAACGTGATGTGATCTCATACTTTTAAAATAATCGTCCATTAATTGTAATCGAGGCAACGCTTTTAAATACCCTAATCGTGATATTGATTTGAAGTCATAACACCCAGCCCTAGCTGAGAATACATTGTGTTTAAAGTCAAGAATGGCACAGGATTGTGATCGTTGTCATGACATGATCTGTGATGGCAATTCAGTAGCCTTTGAAGGGTTAAACCACTCCGGTTACATTTTCTCAGGCTGAGGCTTAAGAAGATTATCCACTAGAAAAATGTTCAATATTCTAATCTTTCCACTCTCTTTGACTGCATCATTATAGGCTCAAACTGATGAAGACTAGAATCACAATAATAACATGTAGCTTATTTAGCTGATTCTTCCATGTCTCATATATTATTTACAAATCATTGCTGTCAGAATAGAATGTCCATATTTAATGCCTTTTCATAAATGAATGCTCTACTTGGATCGTGCAATAGCCTAGTGTGATGCAAAGGTTGACAAAATAACTGATCTACAACCTCACAACAAATCAGAACACAAGTTATAGGCTAGTTTTATATTTGCTGAACAGACAGCAGCGAATCCTGGTTGGCTTTATTCTACAACCACGAGGAGGTGTTATTTTAATCCACTCGAAAAGCCCATAACGAAGTGAGTTCTATCAGCTCTTCCAAGGGAATTATAGCTGCCTGCAGTGTCACAGAGAATAGCTGTCACGGAGACAAGGTTCTTTCATGTCTTTAATTGTAAAAATAAATCACTTAAAATGTGTAAGCTGTTGGATAATAAGGTAGGGAGACTGGGCAATTGTCATTTGGTCCAGTGATTCTATCCAGTCTCCCGTCTATCATCTCTGTCGGGCGGAAACCTCACATGTCCCTCACATGTCGATGTACAGATCGACAAGCTCAAAACATGTCGCTTTGCACCGCGTTTCGAGCTTGTGGATCTGCTACGTTTGATGCTTTTGATCAAGTAGAGCGTTAACTTACGAAAGAAACACAAAAAGTGAAAATGTGGACATAGGAGCTTTCTGCCCCGACCGCAACGATAATGCAAACACCTGCGCTAGACCAACCATAATGCCACACTTTTAGGTGTGTGTGTGAAGTGTTGAAGTGGAATGAACTGCAGTTCCTCCTCACTGTTTACGCTGCATGGCTGATGTAGCACTGTGTGTGTGTGTGTGTGTGTGTGTGTGTGTGTGTGTGTGTGTGTGTGCGTGTGCGTGTGCGTGTGCGCGTGCGCGTGCATTGTGAAGTTCACCTGCTGTTGTGCAAAACCACAGTGTTTGTGTTTCAAGTGCGTGCACAAGGCAAGGCAGTTTTATTTGTATAGCACATTTCAACAACTCAACTCAAAGTTTATTTATAGAGCACATTTAACGAACAGGTCAACCAAAGTGCTGTACAGGTTAAAAACCAAAAGCAAACTATATGCAATTCAACAACAAGGCATTTCAATGTGCTTTACACTGCAAGCAAGCAAGGGAAACACAATTATACAATGACATTAGGATGCATACAAAATGTATAGAAATTACAGTGCAGAAGAGAAAAGAAAAGAGAGAAAAGAAAAAGAACTTAAAGGCAACGGCAAACAGACAGGTCTCTTTAGTTTTAAAGAGTGGCAGCAGACCTGCATTTTTCTGGGAGTTTGTTCCAGATACGGTGCAAACCAACCAAATACTGCTTCCCCACATTTATTTCTGGTTCTAGGGACAGAATGGGCTTTTCCAGATGACCTGAGAGGTCTGGATGGTTCATGATATCGTAACAAGATCAGAAATGTATTTTGGCCCTGAACCATTCAAAGCTTTACAGACCAACAGTATAGTATTTTGAAATTCTTTGACTCACAGTCACAGGCGCCAATGTAAGGATTTAAGAAATGGAGTGATATGCTCCACTTTCATTATTAGTAAGGAGTCAACTGCAGTCGTTTTTTTTTTTTTTTTTCAAGTTCAAGTTTAGTCTTGTGGGAAAAGGGATTCATTATTGTGTCTCAGTGTTTATCGCAATAGTCTCAGTGTCTATCACAAAACTTGCCTGTCGGCTCCTGCTGCAAGGCTGGTGTGCCGATAATCATGATGAAGCACACGCTCTCGTGTAATATTGCTTAAATATCATGTTGGCTGATGTGTAGCTGTGTACAGTACATTATATTGTTGCTGTCGGGCAGAAACCTCTTATCTCCATATTTTAACTTTTTGTGTTTTTTGAGGGATGCAAACCGCTCCTGCGTTTCACTTTGTGTGTAGTAGCCATAAAAGATTATGAGCACGGAGCATTATGTGTCGTGTTTGCACCGCTAACTTCGCACAGGTGTGATTTTTTCCCCCATAAATTAGTGCCCTCCTTCAGGGGTGGCCAAATGCGCCCGACAACAAATTTTAATGCGACCTGCGGCTTAATTCTTAAATTGTATTATAAACGGCTCACCAGCAGAGTATAATTTGCCAGAATTGTTCCCCGCTGTCTCATTCTGAAGGGGTCAAAGAAAGGCTATTTTTAGGTTTTCTTTTAGCTTGCACTTCTGGTTACATTTGGTAATGTGAAATAAGGCTGAGTTATTTGTGTTTTGTTCAGAGCAGACACCTGACAAAAGACCATTGATAGGCCTATTAAATATTAATGAAAAGTAACGGTTTTGGACTACACAGAGGTTCCCACCCGACAGAGACAATATGAAGTGGCAGCCTGTTGTTTGTGGTAACAAATCAATTTGAGGTGGAGGAGGCATGGGAATATTCCGTCTAATCTGCTTTGAGATAAAGTCCAGTGCCGGAGGAGCCCATGAAGCCACACACTGTGCCTTTGGCCAAAACAAATCTTCTCCCTATGGCTGGGGTAGTGTCTCACAGATACCTGACCACGCGTACACACACACACACACACACACACACACACACACACACACACACACACACACACACACACACACACACACACACACACACACACACACACACACACACACACACACACACACACACACACACACACAGAGTTGGAGCAGTGTTTCAAGGTCAAGGACACCTGACGATATACACAAACATGACGCACTGCTGGAGTCAAATTTGTATTGTAACTGAACATTCTCACTCCACTCGTAAGCCTTTCCCCCCCAGAGAGGTCCAGTTCATGGGTTCCGTTCAGTTTCTCAGGCACACATACAAAAGGATTAACATTTTCACTTTTCATTTGAGAGACAGTACATTTAGCAGACGATTGATCCAGAGTGACTTACAGTAAGGTAAACACAAGGTACTACTACATCCAATGCACAGAGTAGAGACAGTGTAGTTAGTACCTCAGTAATCAGGATCATGGGCAAATAATATCTAAATTACATTTTAAATTATACATGAATTAATATCTAAATTATATTGTAACCTTTGTCTGTGATTCCAATTCAATGTGATTCTGATTCAATTCCACTTTCTCCCTCTCCTCATTCTCCTGGAAAGCATGAAGAACATTTCTTGGAAATGGAAAAAATAGACTATGTTGTCACATGCCGCCAGGCCTGGCTGCATGCATAGAGCAGATCAAAGCTATAGGTTTACATAGTTGACTTGAAACATACTGTACATGTTTTAACTGCTGGAATAAGGCATCTCAGTCTGTGATGTGTAATAACAACAGCAGTTGAACATGATGTGTGCCTGGGATTTCAATATAGCAAATGTGCAGTTAATTTGTAAACTATGTCACTAAAGCCCTTATCAGAGTCTGCGGTGAAGAGCCTATCACCGCAAATTTTGGGTGATCAGCTATCCGATACCTAAAGTGAGAAAACAAGTGGAGGCCATCATAGTCAGTCACGGTGAAGTCCTAGCACTGTGACTGACTGGTCTAGATCGACCAATCAGTGAACGGGGTGATGGGCCGATCTGTCTGATAGTAAAAACAGAGAGATATGTCAGGGTTCGCGGTGGATAGCTCTTCACCGCGAGTAATGACGTAATGTTGTAGTTTTATGACTTAAAAAGACTACACCGCGGTGGATACCTGTAGCTTATCACCGCGGTGCCTACTATGATAGGGGCTTAACATTACTCACTGTCTGGCTCGGGGGCACCTGATGGGGGTCCAAATGGACCCGTGTGGGTCTGTAACTCTAACACTGTACAAATGAAACCAAATGAACCCTTGGTTCAATTTGTACACAGAGTTGAATGAACACAATCACTGCCAAAGACAGACCCTGGTTTTCAGTGATCACACTAGAGGGCGCTCTGCGCCAACGTATGAATGGTGCTAGGTTACTAGGAGACGGATACAACCCGAAATGACGACGTCATCCCAAAATGTTTCGCCCCATTCACTTCCAGGTTATTGGATTTGGAAAAATCTATTTATTTTCCCAGATTTTCTTCTAAAGGCCACCACTGAAACCAGATTCTCTGGGGTGTCAAACCTGGCCCCCCGTGACCCTGTCCATCTGCAGGGGGTCTAGTTTCACAGAGCAGAGGCCCCCCACAATCTGGCTTGCTCACAGTCAGTATAAGCTATGGCAACACACAGTAAATGGATACATGCTGTCAGGAATCAGAAGAATCTGAGAATTTGAGATGTGTGATACAGTATATGATGCCATACAGCCAGGGACAAACCCGTTTAATCCCACCGGTCACAATAGTGACCGTAACTATTTTCTTCATTTATGAGGCTATAAAATGTTATTGAATGATTCATTCATGCATTTCCAGCAATTATTGAAAAGTTTAAAGGGTCCCAATCAAATATGTGCAGTGTCACATGTTAACTTTAAATTGTCACATGACCAGAGCTGTTTACTTCCTGTCTGCACCAAGAGGAGAGGATGGAAGCATCAAAGCCCCAAAAGAAAATGTTAGTAAAGTATCTTAACATAAAGATAGGACCATGATTTTTGGTACACGTCTTCTTTAAGATGTCTAGTATTGGTGTATGCCTTTGCAATTACTCAAATGTGTTCAGTGTGGTCATAAAACGAACAAACATATCGACGGCAACAATAGTGACCGGTGGGATAATACATTAGCAACTACTGTAGCTATACACATACTAATGCACATAGCAAATTATTCTCTTTCTGCTGTTTTCTTTTACTTTAACTGGGGAATTCCCGGGGACCACCGACTCCTGGTGCTCCAGAACGGATGCAAAAGTGGTCGCGCCCCCTAGTGGAGGACCCCCGCCACTGCAGTGCATATAAAATGCCGGCAGCGCACATAAAATGCCGTAACTCAGGCTAGGAGCGAACGGGAGAGCTGGGGCCGGTACCCACACGTCCGCCTCGGCGGCGCGGACATTATCCCACCGGTCACAATTGTGACCGATCATAAAACACACCTTTTCACCTACTTTTTCATGAAAATTTCAAAAAAATATAATTTATTATTTCAAAGGGTTACTAATGACACAATATTTGAATATTCTTTTGTCTTGGAAAAATTCGGGATTAAACGGAATAAATTAATATAAATTAAACTAGGCTATATAACATATCTCTTAGCAAAATGCAAGCAGACGAGTTCTGATGAAGCCGGTCGATCTGACATATGTGGGAGGAGTAGCACGGCAAAATAAAGTTTATCCGGAAAGAAGGAAAGAAGGAACGAAAGAAAGAAAGAAAGAAAGAAAGAAAGAAAGAAAGAAAGAAAGAAAGAAAGAAATATCTAGAGCAGGGTTCCCCAATAGGCGGCCCGCGGGCCATTTGCGGCCCGCGGGGGGCTACTGTCTGGCCCACACCAACCCCAGTAATAATGGTGGTATAAGAGCAGCAACAACACTATCGTCGTTGTCGGGTGGAAATCTCATATCTCCAAATTTCTACATTCTTTCGCAAATCATACAAGGCCGTTGCACAAAAGTAGTGAAAACAGCCGATCTACAAGCACACAATGCCTCGCACCATCGGCTGTTTTCACTAGTTTGAATCATTTTTAATATGATATATTCAAAACGAACGGTTTTGGACATACAAGATTTTCACCTGAAAATGAAGAAAACTGTAGTGGGAACACCACCATCGCCCCCTGCAATGTTGTGGCCCTCGGCTTGGTACCCTAGACATACTTCGGCCCTTGGGGAAAACTAATTGGGGAACCCTGACTGTTTGCCCTGTTAGGGCAACCACACTAATTACTGTTGACAGATGATGAAACTTTGGAATGGTGAAAAACGGAATGATTTGAACTGATATTCCATACTGTATGATCAAATCATCAGGTTCTTCATCGTAATCCTTCTTTCTGTCTCCTCTCCACAGGCATTCCGTCGACGGGGAGGTCCAAGAACGGATATGTCTTCCAAGAAATGGGTATGTAGGCCTACTGTATGGTTATAGATATACTAAAACTAAGACTAAATAAATTGACAATTTCATCAACAAATAAAAGCTAGAAAGAAATGTTAGGGAGGGACTAGTGGAGAAGAGATCCAGTAGAACTAAAAGACAAGTAATTTCCCATTTGGTTGCGCTGTGACAATAGTAATCTACAAGCTCACAATGCAGCTTGTAAATCCGCTATTTTCAGCATGCATCCAAGCGTAAAATAAGGTATCAATGCCAGCCAAAATACATTTTAGTTGACAAAATCTAATTTAATCGACCAAAAGCGTATGATATTTTGTCGACTGAAACTAAAACATTTCAGATGACAAACATACTGTATGACTAAAACTAAATGAAACTTTATTCAAAAGACTATGACTAAAACTAAAACTTGCGTGAAAATCAACACTACTGTAATGCATCTTATTAGTGAAGTGGTTAAGGTTAAATGGGCCTACTGTAGCTGTAATATGTCTAACTAGTACAGTGGTCCCCTATAACCTGTGGGGCGGGGCCCACTGGTGGGCCTGGATGGTATTGCAAGTGGTCCCCCAGATTGTATTTTGACTCCCTGTTCTTCTATTGAGACCTTTAGATCGACTCAATGGTTATGTCTCACAAATTTTGACCTGATGGCCAAGATTCATGTGGGGTCCCCAGATGATTAGCTTAATGTAATTTTTTTTCTCCCTCAACGGTAAACAGACCAACACACAGAATAAGTGTAGGGTATCTGCACATTTAGAAAGTGACAATTTAAGGACTTAAACGTGTTAATACCAAACTGGACAAACTGTCAAATATTAAGTAAGCAAGAGGCGAACGTTGTGAAAATAGCCGATCCACATGCTCACAACGCCTCGCACTGCGAGGCCCCTGCTCTATCAGAGCAATGCTAAAAGGAAACCAGGTTCAAATCCGGGGTAGAAGAGCAAAGTTACATGGTGCTTATGTGAGCTTTAATGCTAAATAATCTGCACACAGGTGAGGTGACCATTTCACAGGCTAGTGAGCAGCATAGCTAGTGTCTTCGCTGGAGTATTGACCAGTTAATTAATGGGCGAATAACAATGTAAGTGATCTATGAGTTGAAGACAGGTGGTGGTGGTGATATTCGTCCATAGATCACGGGGAAGGCTGGGCGAGCCTCACGGTTCGCTGGAGCTAATTTCAGGACCCGGCAGCAAAAACAATTTTGTTTATGAAGGCAATTTTAATTCCCCCCCTCCTCGCCCATTCCTTGTCTCCTCATAAAACATTCTACCAGCCATATTTCTGTTCTGTACGATGAAGGAATTTACGAGGGGCTGATATTGGTATATTGCCTCTCGTCTGGTATAAGGAGGATATTTTTTATTGGCCTGAGAGTGTTGTCCTCCCTTCTGATCCCCCCCCCCCCCATGTGTTGCTGTGTGCTGGTCAACAGATGGTGGGAGTGCGGAATGAATACTTTTATTTATTGCGGACATTGTTAAATCTAGTCAGTATTGCATGTTCTTAACCTTGAGATAAAAACACATGTTTTAGTATGGCAGCCACCCACCCACCCACCACAACCATTATCCTGATGCTGAGCCTGAAACTGTCAGGGAAAAGGTCAATTCTCTTCGAAAGAAAAGCTGGCTTCATTGCTTCTGGCTGTTAAACTCTGTAGTTCAGCTGTTTCCCAAACAGTGGGCTGGGACCCATGTGTGAGACGTGGACACATTTGTATGGGTCGTGACTCGCGAGTAAATATACCTTTATTTTCATTTCCTATATTTAAGATAATTATTTCAAAGGTTTAAACAAAAATCTATTAAAAACAATTCCATCATTTTTCTAAAGTAAATACCCCTGCTGTACAAGCTCGCAAAACACATCGCAAAGCGACTGGTTGTGAGCTTGTAGATCTGCTATTTTCACTAGTCTAATTTCACACGTCTAATTTCTATTTTGGGTCTCGAGCTAAAAGTTTGGGAACCACTGCAAAGTTCATTCAAACTTCAGAGTGGAAACTATATTCATTAATTTGGCTTGGACCCCACTTTGAGAAGCAGCGTTTATTTTTTTTACATTAGGGGTTGTCATCGTGTGTCGTTTCCACAGTGTGTTTGTTACATTAGTGTTATTTGCTGTGTGTTTCCAGAACTGCGTGATGGCGAGCAGGAGAACATCGAAGAGGGCAAAACCTCGCCTGTCTCTACCAAGGACCTCATATTCAACAACCACGCCCACACTACAGGTGTTTGTGTGTGTGTGTGTGTGTGTGTGTGTGTGTGTGTGTGTGTGTGTGTGCGTGTGCGTGTGCGTGCGCGTGTGCGACTGTGCGTGTGCGTGTATGCATGTTACCTTGTTGACACATTTTTTTATCCACCCTCTACACCAAATATGTTTTGCCGCACGGCATTGTGAACACTGTGAGCTTGTAGATTGGCAATTTTCACAAACTATTTAGCAGAATGTTCACCTTTGACATGTTCAGAATAGGGACATAGAGTTAATATGGTTAAGAGACGGCTAGTAGAGGAATGGAGTCCCGCACACTGTCTTAACTTACAAATAGTTTTATTAGGCAACGTTTCGGTCCTTCCGACCTTCATCAGGCATAAAAAGCCGGCTAGCAGAATGTGGCCCACTTAAAACTTTAATTTTGTTTAAACCAATGCTTTATTATGTCCATCCTGTTTCCTCCTCAGATCCGGACAGCCCTGGTTATGGGCTTTTAAACACAACCAGAAAAGTAAGATCACAAGTTACACATTCATTCATAGATGTAAATAATACATAATGGCTTTGATGTGAAAAAGGTTGAAAACCACTGGGTTAATCAATTTTTGATATTCATCTTCCTCCCACTGATCCGCCCTCTCTCTCAACTCCGTGGTGTAACAGTATGTCAAGCCTGTGAACTTCCTGGAAGAGGTGCGCGCCCACAGAGACCTGAACAGCTTCCTGGCGCAGGCCAGCGTCGTGCTGGACGAGAAGGCCAGCACCCTGGACGAGGTTTGATTGGTTGATTCTATGTACTTCATTAGAAGTTTGTGTAGTAATGCTTGGAAGTCGTGCTAATAGGGCTCAGCCCTATTACCACGACTGGTTGTGCATTGGACTGGCCACACGAAAGCTCAGTGTCTTGTTTTAATCGGGGTCCTATTGCACTCAATTCCTATCACTCAGGTGCTGCGGCGCATGCTGGCCCACGTGGTGGACGAGGGCCGAGGCGGCCTGGACGTGGACGAGGTCATGGCCTCGCTCTTCACCGACTCCGGTGGGAAGGACTTGAATGGTGAGTTTCCAGCCATTTGGTGGAAAGTAACTAAAGTAACTATAAGTACTAAGTACTGCCACATAGGGGGTGCCACAAAAAGGTTGCACCATCTTTAGTCTATTTCCCCTGCAGCTTTCTTATGTCCTTCCTCCCCAACTGACACAGCCCTGTTGTAGGCAACCCAGCCTGACAGAGATCTGTGCTCAGAGGAGCACACCTTTCTAATGTTTAGTTGTTTCCTTTATGTTCCCACAGTGCAGCTTCTGTCAGAGACCATTCAGGGTATAACTGCTACATCCACAGGCATCCACTACCAGCAGTCCTGGCTATGTATACTGTGAGTACACATGGTTTTAGTTTTTAATGAAAAGCTTTGACTGCGCCCCCGGGCCAGTGTAATAACTGGGTGGGGGGTGCACTACAAATCCTAAACCTATTTCAGCTCATCCTTTGACCAGCTTGCTGGATAAAGGGAAAGTTGCTCAACGAACCAAAAGTTACGTAACTATCAGCAGTATATCGATCTTTTTCATTACAATTATTTTCATTGATAATGTTTTTGATTAATCAAATAATCAATAAGCACTTTGTCAGATGTTTTGTCTGCACCACTTAAATACATTTCTACTAAATTAGAAATACTTCATTGGACAACAGTGTCATAGAAAAATAGACGATCTACAAGCTCACCACGCAGCACGATGTGACACATTGCGAGCTTATAGATCTGCAATTTATGCTCTTTAAAAAAGGGCAACATTTCATTTTCCTCCCCAAATCGATCATTTTTATTTAAATTGATTACAGATATGTTTTTAAATAATTCATTTGTTTGATTAACTGTTGCACCCCTGCAACTAAGTGGGTGTAAGGGTGTAATCCTATCTCACACAAATACTTTTGAATGGCAACAACACCAGCACAACAGTTCTAATGGAGCAGGGCTACAGTATTTATCTCTACAGTATGCTGTGTGTAAACTGTGATAACACCGTGTGTGAACACTCCCACTTACACGGGGCAGGAACTAGGGGACAACAATGTGTACATAGTCATACAGATAAAGGCAGCGTGGATACAGCTGGACGGTTGGACCCCTGCATCACTGTCAGGACGAAAAACTCCAAACAAGCAATTTATTATTATAAGTAGTAAAAGTGCGATAACTCAAGTGATCCAGAGTATGCTGAACGTGCCTATAGTGTGTGCTAGCGCCTACGTCATTGTAGTCCTTAGCGGCCATTTCTTGGGTAAAAACACAAGTGTTTCAATTGTTTGATTGCATAGAACTAATGCTTTACTCCAATCAGAACACCTGTGTAAGGCTGTGTTTACCCAAGAAATGGCCGCTCTTAGAACTACATTTGGCACACCCTATAATGCCTTAAAATCAATTATTCCTTTTTATTTAATTGATTCAATCGATTCATTTGATTAATGGGGAATTCAGCCGGACTAGCCGTCTCTGATGATGATGATATCCATGAACGACCCGCACGTATTTTCTTTTCATCGCAAGTCCTCGACAGCTCCTGCTCTCTCATTAGACAGCTGCAGAGCTCTGAATCTGTCTTGAGGGATTCATTCATGTGCAACGTGAGGAGCCTATATTGTCTGACTGTGAGTGCGTGTGTGTGTGTGTGTGTGTGTGTGTGTGTGTGTGTGTGTGTGTGCGTGTGCGTGTGCGTGCGTGTGTGTGCGTGCGTGTGTGTGTGTCCAGAGCCACTGTGGGGACCCTCCAGCGTCGCCATGTCTGCATCGCCCGCCTGGAGAGACCCCAGAACTGGGGACAGAACTGCTGTGAAGCTCGCTATGTCGTCCTCATCCTGGCCCCTCCCAGAACGGTAAGAATGTCCCTGTCCCACTGTGACCACCCCTCACTGCTGTCACTAGCACCCGATCCGTGAGGGTCCATTTGGGTCCATTTGTACACTCTCTGATTTACAGAGCCGTAGGGTCCATTTGGTGATGTCCATTTCCCACTGTGACCGCCCTCACTTCTGTCACCATAGGACTCTTTAGTGCAGTGGTTCTCAAACGTTATGATTTCAAGGACCCCACCCAATTTGGTATGCGTTAGGTCACAGCAGAGTCTTCTAATCAGAGAGTCCTGCCACTGCGGGGTCAGAAACAGCGCTGCTCACGTGATTCATTGTCACTTTACACCTCATAGACTTCAATGCATTTTGTAAACTTCCGGTTCGCCGTTTGTCACTATACGCCAATAGATGTGTGCGTAGAAGACCTGGCCCCATGAAGTGAACGGGAGTGACGCAACTCTCCGTAGGTAGAAGGCTCTGGGTCACAGACCCAAATGAAACCAAATGGACCCATGAGGGCAGCTACTTTGTTTCCATTTTTACACTATGAGAGCTATAGATTTTAGTTATAGTTAGGTGTTTTAATGTTGCTATGGACCATGTTGATTGATTGATTGATTTATTGATTGATTGATTGATAGACGGGTAAACCCCCCTTTGGTTCCTTTAAGCTGGAGACTCCCTGGAACCCCCTGAAGGACTCCTGGGGGACACCACTTTCAGAACCACTGTCATAGTATACTTTGTACCCAAATGCAACAGCGTATTATGTTATGACTCTTTATGGCATGCGATTGTTTTCTGGCTTGAGAGACTGATGATAACTTCAAAAAGAATAATGCAGAATAATAATAATTAAATGAAGTAATACAATCCCCAAATCCCGTCTTGCCCTCCAGAAAAGCACCAAAACGGCCATCGAGCTGGGCAGGACGTTCGCCACCATGTTCTCGGACATCTCCTTCAGGCAGAAGCTCCTGGAGTCCAAGAGCCAGGAGGAGTTTGTGCAGGAGCTGGTGTACCAGCGGCAGCAGCTCTCCATGCCCAGCGACAACCCTGTGGTGGAGGAGGTGGACAACACTGACCCACGGAAAGGCAAAGCCCTGGAGGTCTGTAGAAACACTGGACAAAAACTCGCCAAAATCACTAGGCTGCGAAAGCATAGCGTCGCTGTCATACAGAAACCTCTTATATCTCCATATTCTTTTTTTTTGAGCGGTGGTCACACCGTCTCCATAGCGTGGCCGTGTGTGTAGGTATGTTTGTTTGTTTGTTTGTATGTGGGTCTGTATGTAGCCTCAAGCCTGTGGTGTAGTACCTTTTCTGACCACACATGTTAAGGGAGGGGCGCTGTTGTTCAGGCCAGGCCACACACACACACACACACACACACACACACACACACACACACACACACACACACACACGGGGGGGGGGGGAGGGGAACCACCGCTCAGTTCACACGGGTGTGATTTTTTCTTTTCTTTTTTGTTGTTGTAATTTAATGCCCAACTTGTAACCTCATTTCTTACCATACAAAGACAAGAAGAAAAAACAAAACAAAAAAAACAGCTGTGGTCCTTGAAGGGGGTTCGAGGTGGTCCCCAGCTAAATGATAATGATGAGAGTTGGTAACCAAATGGATAGATCTTTAACTCCTTAACATTTTACGTTATCAAGAGAGAATTACCTGCATTGCTTAATTTACAAGAAGTCTACACAATTAGAGAACGTAAGAATTATTATTTTGGTCAACGTTGCCGACCATGTTATCTCTCCTATGGTACCAACATCAATACATCATGGAATTGTGGACAAAATCTTTCCCAACAATAAAAACATTTGTTTGTTTTTGGGTTTGAGAGGCTAAAATCTCATCAATTGGTGGTCCGTGGCTCAAATGCCCAATAAATAATGGACCTTGATGTGAATAAGGTTGAAAACCACTGTGTTACACCAACAGAAACCTACTGTAGCGTACAGTTAATACAGAAACAGGGAAGCTGGATATTACATCAGCCATGCCATGCAGGGCTGCTTGTAAAACAGTGCATTTATCTCTGCTGTGCTGCACATGTGGAGAGACCACCCTCGTGTTTTACTCCTCCATCTATTCATTTAAAGATATGGTCCAGTAAAAAAAAAATACAAAATAAAAAGTAAAAGTAATTATTTGATCCTGTTTTCCACACTCTATCAGCCGTCTCTTGAAGAATGCAGAGCAGCTGGGTGGCACGTTGCCAGGTCTGCCATGGTTGTCTGGCAGCAGAATGCTATGCTGCGTTGCCAGATTATGCGAGAGAAACAAGCAACCAGGGTCTATGAAAACAAGCCCAAAATAACTTTTACTTCACTATAATTATTTGCCAACTTAAGTTACTAGTTTTTTAGATTTAGATAGATTATTACCACAAAACACACACTAACAACCAGTTAAGCCCTATTGTATACTGGGATATTCCAAAATAGCCAATGCGTTGTCAGCATGTACAGATCAGCTATTTTTGAAAGGTTTTGTATTTTTATTTTGGCACTATATATTTAGATGGTAATACTTTTTTACTTTGACTTATAAGTCAGATTTTGAATACATATGGACTTTTACTCTTAAGAGAGTATTTCTATATTGCGGTATTGCAATTTGTACTTAACCTAAAGTAATCAAATCAGAGTGGTCGTTCCACCGCTGAGTATCTCATTATACTCTGTGCTTAAATCAAGAGGACATGTGCATGCTGAGCAGGGACATAGGGAACAGCCAACACATTGCCCAGAGACACACCAAAGCATGCACTTTTATAAAGGCAACAACTGAGGCCCCGTTGCCCGTTTATACTATGGCGTTTCCACGAGAAACCGCAAAATGAAATGTCAGATATGCCTTCCGTTCAGACGACGACAGCATTTTCGGGGGTTAAAAGCGCAGTGGAGCATGTAATCTGCCACGTTGATTATGTAAACAACTGCTTTGACAGTAAGGAGAGCGGACATGATGTCACACATTGCCAGATAGCACGTCACTGCCACCTTGCGACCTGGTGTGCACACTGCACGGTTTTAGTCTCCGTCTGAACACTGGATTAAAATGTGAGAACGCAATGACATTTTGCGTTCTCTCTACAGGGCTCTAAACAATTACCTTTCAGTTTTTGCTCTACATTAAATATACGTATTCGTTGAAAATAGCTGGTCGACAAATTCACAACGAGCTTGTCAGTCTGCTATTTTCCTCAAGAGTTTTCCCCAGAATTGCTGGGGTTTAAGTGGTTAGGGTGTGCATGGTCATTGGTCACACCAAACTTTAATTCTGCCTATGTAGAACTCCCACTGAAAGATCATGGCAGAATCCGCCCGCATATACAGGCAGAATCAAAGCTTGTGTGACTGAACCCTTAAAAGTTTGTTTTAGTTGAACACATCAGTGGTGGCTTGAATGAGTTGCCCCCTGAAATCCCCACTTCTCTTCATCTTGTTCTGCATCACCACCTCACTGGTCTTTGGCCTCCGCTGAAAATAAAGTTTTGTTCTATCTTTACAGACCAAAGAATTCTTCAAAGCCGGCAAAGGTGTCTACGATGACCTCCGTCGCAGACTCCCTCTCTACCCCTCCGACTTCACAGACGGTAGGAAGTAACACTCACTCTAAACATCACAATGAACTTTTTATTTTATTTTTTATAATGCTGCCATATTAATATCTAATGCTAAATTCAGCTACTGTCTTACTTGTTGGGTTGTTTTGGCTCATGGGGTTGGTTGAGACACTGCTTTTCAATATCGGGTCCCGGAACTACCACAGGGTCCAAATGGACCCTTACAAGTCTGTAACTCTGAGAGTGTACAAATGGAACCAAATGGTTTATTCAAATTAACACTGATAATTTTGCAGTGTCGATTGGGGTCCCATGAAAAAAGAGTTCCATTGGAGATGCAGACGTTGAGAGACAGTGGGTAAAGATAATGTTTGTGTGATTGGTCCACAGGTATGACAGGTAAAGACCGGTGTCTACTGAAGTACACCACTACTGCCATCTTCCTCTACATCGCCATTCTGCTGCCTGCTATTGCCTTTGGCTCTCTGAATGATGAGAGCACAAGAGGAGAGATAGGTACGTAGTACGCAACATACTGCTTCAGTATTGTGGAATTCCGATTATTATACTGCTGCCGCCCTACAAAGCCAAAGTGCAGTAACTACATTTCTTTGGAGACATTGACTGATGATTTTGTGTTCAATTCTTTGCCTGGTTACTGCCATCTGGCATTGTAGTATAATACTATTTAATGTAATGCATCCTGAGCTTCTGATAAAGTATTACATCTTACTCAACACATAGTGTGTTGTACACCATGCACAATATGTTTCAATGTTGTTGTTGTTGTTTATATTCTATTTGGCTGTACATTCTGCCATAAAATACAGGTATCTGAAAGTTGAGAGAATTCTGGCAAATTGTTTAATGTATGCAATATAACAACTTAACAACTACTACTACCACTGAATAGTTTTCATGGGATGCATGTACCTCACTTAACCTGTGATATTTTCGAACATTTTTTGAAAAGTCTTGTGTGTGAGAACTACTGTTTTAGAGGGCATTTGTAGAATCGGCCTTGGGTCTCAGTGGATTCATAAAACGTTCTGTGTGTTTTTTTTTTACAGATGTCCAGAAGACCATAGTTGGTCAGAGCATTGGTGGAATCATCTACGTTCTGTTTGCCGGCTCTCCACTGGTCATCCCACTGACCACGGCACCACTGGCTATTTTCATAAGTGGTATGTATGTACCAGTACACTGTCTGAACTGAGACCCAACGCAGGGGAATAGTGTCAAATAGAGTGATGTACTGACATATTATCTTGCTTATTATAGTGATGTATTACCTGCTTATTGTAAGTCGCTTTGGATTAAAAGCGTCTGCTAAATGCCTAAACTGTAAACTTGTAAACTGTAGAGAGAGGGATCAACACCTGGTTGATCTCAATGGAGATAAAAGTTGAGTTAAAAACCTGGTGCTTCTAGGATGAAAGTGAACCAAAACGTGAAAAAGAGGAAAGACCAGGGCACTCAAAAAAGTGCCATACTTGCCGTGATGAAGACCAGTTCTGTTACAAAGATGTTGACTTGTATCTACAGCTTGGTAGGCTGCAAATAACCAACACACCATCATAGCTAGCGCAAAATGTATGCTTATCAACAACAGATAAGTATCAGCTACTGCCATCGGTTGATGTCAGCTTTATTTGCAGATACAGATATTGACCGAAAACTGAAAGTATCGGCCGATACCGATATCTGTCCAATACCAATGGTGCATCCCTATTCAAAATCTAAAACTATAATGGGTCTGTGCATGTGTGTTTTCCAGTGATCAGGGGAATCTGTGATGACTATGACCTCGACTTCCCTGCATTCTACGCCTGCATTGGCCTGTGGAACAGTCTCTTCCTCATCCTCGGAGGCTTGTTCAACGTCAGTCTGGTGATGAAACTCTTTAAACGGTGAGTCCATAACATCAGGCAGTGTGTACGTGCGTGTGTGCGTGTGCGTGATCTATCAATTCCTTATGTGCTTGTCTAATGAGCTCCTACTATGTCAAAGATCCTATGCTTCCTGAAGTCCTATGCTTATAGTAACTTTTGAAAATAACCAAATCTGTCTGCCACTGAACTCATCACACTGATAATAGAGGCTGTTTTGACTTAGTATTCTCTCTCATATACATAACATTGCAATTGTTTTGTGTAGCCTCTATCTAGTATCTACCACCCCACTGTCTTGCCTTGAATGCTCTGCTATGACTGCCTATATCAAAAGACATTGTTCTTCTGATAAGAACATGCGTTGGTCTCACCATGACTGTCTTGTTTCCTGTGTGTTTCGCAGCTCAACAGAAGAAGTCATCGCTCTGTTTATCTCCATAGCTTTCATTGGGGATGCGGTGAAAGGCACCGTCAAAAGTGAGTGCAGCCGTCCTGGGTCAGATTTATCTAAGCACGCTGTTCACGTGTGTGGCTGATGGTGTCACGGTAATGTAGGGGAATGTGTGAACGGGTTGCCTATCATTTGACATGGTTAATGTAGATCAGTATAAATATTTATACCGTATCCAGTGATGGAAGAAATATTCACATTTTTTAATTAAGTAAAAGTAGCAATACCCGATTATACCCCAAAGTGTGGTATTCAAAATGTACTTGAGTAAAAGTACAGTACAAAGGTATTGGCATCAGAATGTACCTAAGAGTACCAAAAGTTTCACACGTTTTCAAATGTATAAAATGCTTAAAAATCCTTTGAAAATAGCAGATCTACAAGCTCACAACACAGCTTGTAGATTAGTCAATATAACGAATAAATAGATAAAGTGGTTAAAAACTTAGAACCAATGTCATTAAACCAAAATAACTTTGGTTCTAGAATCGGTTACAGTCTAACCTTGTTGCTTTCACAGAACTGCTGGCCATTTTTTTGGTTCTTAACCAACTTTTAGGGTTTCTGAACCAGTTCATTTTCGATAGAAACACCCTATCTAAACTGGTTCAATATTAGGCAGGAGGAAAAACGGAACCAGTTAAACCCTGGTGGAAAAGGGGTAAAGAGAAGGTTTTCTGTCATCGGGACCGGTCCCCACATGACAAGTGTATGAATCTAGTGTCACTGGGCAGGTCATAACAGGCAAACATTTGACATGTAGATGAGCTCATCTTTTTGACACACAGCAGTATAACCGTCTCCGTCGGCTGGGAACCTCGTATGTCCTCAAACTGTTACTTTTCAGGATTCAAATTCCAAAACAGCAAAAGTAGCAGATCTACAAGCTTGTAGATGTGCTACTACTGATGCTTGTGTGTGACGCTGTAGTGCGATTAAGTAGTGTGTTAATTTACGAGGAAAGAAAACACACAAAGTTAAAATATGGTTGTAGGAGGTTTTCTGTCCGACAACAGCGATTTTAGTGTTTAAGTCCTTTGTGGGACAAAATGACAAATGGGTCAAGTCACAGAAGAAGTTTAATAACCTCTGATATATCCTGTGTTTCATCATCATCAACTTCTTTCTTTCTTTCTTTCTTTCTTTCTTTCTTTCTTTCTTTCTTTCTTTCTTTCTTTCTTTCTTTCTTTCTTTCCTTCCTTCCTTCCTTCCTTCCTTCCTTCCTTCCTTCCTTCCTTCCTTCCTTCCTTCCTTCCTTCCTTCCTTCCTTCCTTCCTTCCTTCCTTCCTCCCCGGCTAACAGTCTTTGAGTATTTCTACCATGGACCCACCCTGGCCACCACTAACAGCACGGCGGTGCTGCTGCAGATACAGGAGATCCTACGGCAGGCTGAGAACAACAGCGCGTCGTCGGGGACCAACGGGACAGAGGGACACCTCGTCCCTGTGCTCCTGCCTGACTCCCTGGTGCTGTGCACCAGGGAGAGGCCCATCCTCTGCCTGCTGCTCATGCTGGGGACCCTGTGGCTGGGCTACGCTCTCTACCTCATCAAGAGGAGGTAATCATTCACTCAGCGGTGCTTTCAATCATCGTCAACTTAATTTGTCAAACAATACCGTACATATTGTCGTTGTCGGGTGGAAACCTTGTATGTCCAAAACCGTTTGTTTTGTATTTATCATTTAAAAAAATGAAAACAGCAGATCTACAAGCACACAACACCTCGTTGTTTTCCACTACACACCACATCTGTTGTTTTCACTACTTCTGTGCGATGGCCTTGTATGATGAAGCAGGGCTTTACTTTGTGACAAAAAAAAACATACCAATTTGAAACTTGGAGATACAAGGTTTCTGCCCGACAGTGACGATATGCTTACATATTATATAAAGACGTGCTATAGATATTTCAGCTTTCTGGAAAAAACCCAATAACAAAACAAAAACAGTAGTGTTGGCTCACAAGCTCACTTCTCGGGTAATGTATTATTCCTTTATTGCATAGTCTCAATTGCTGATGTAATATAATGTGATACTTTCTCCCCCACAGCCCGTATCTGAATTCCAAGGTCAGGGAGGTGGTGTCTGACTGTGCCTTACCCATCTCTGTGGTCATCTTCTCTTTCATTGGCTCCTACTTGTTCCTTGACATACAGCGTGAGTAACTGCTACGTTTCTTCCCTTCTCTTCTCTGAAGGGACGTGCAGAGAATGCTAGAGAGGCGCGGGCTGAAATTTCTAAAAGGGCCTTTTGGTGAAAATATCGAAAATAGCAGACCTCCAAGCTCACAATGCGTTGCAGCGTGACACGCTCTGAGCTTGGAGGTTGGCTATTTTCGACACTTGATACCACACTGAAATAACTTGAATGCTGCCTTCAGGTATGGCATGGTAAGAGGGCATTTGCATATCTTTCGTCATCGTAAATTGTAATTGTAATTGGCACTTTTTACAGACGGATAAAAGGGCTGGGGCTCAAGCCCGCTTTGATGTCTATGTGTGCACGTGCCTGCTTCTCTGAAAAGAGAACTCTTTGTGTGATAACATTTTTTCTTCTCACATTAACCACTTGAAACCTAGCATCCCTATTCTAAGCTTAGCCAAAAACATTGCAGATCTACAAGCAGCGAGGCGTTGTGAGCTTGTACATAAAAGAGCAGGCTAAGTACAGAGTCAAGTTTACTGGATAGATGTCTGAAAATACACATGAATCCAACACACACTGATGTTTGTGCTGTCAAACACGCCTATGAAGCTATCTATGGAATCTATGAAATGTTTAATTACAATAAATAACAAAATTCAATACAATACGTAGTATCTCTCCCTCAGCTAAGGGGTGAGGGGTCCATGGCATGAAATATGTTGAGGACCCCCAAATTTAGACAGTTCAAATCAGAGACCCCTCAGTCAAGTGTAGTGTTTATTTCATGACCTACGTAAAGACCTAATAGCTCTGCCTCTGTGAGGCTTCAGTAACGGTGAAATGAGAGATGCCTCTCTTTTCGAGAAACAAAACAAATACTCTTGACAAAATCTTCTCTTATGGTAGTCACAAAGGTTTTCAAATATCATTTTTGGTATGATATAAAAATATCTGCGAACCACTGGTCTAAAATGCACTGTGCCGTCTTTTCCCCGTTAGTTCCCGTATTCAACGTTCACAACGGTCCAGTGTTCAACTTTGCTCCATTCGACAAGCTGACGGGTCTGCAAACCCTGAGCGCCGTGGGCCTGGGCTTCCTTCTGGCGCTGCTCATCTTCATCGACCAGAACATCGTCATCTCCCTCACACACGTACCAGAACACAAGTAAGGCCCTGGTTAGCCTGCGTTAGCGGCAGAGACAAATGAATGATGTTGCCTTGTGGTGTTGTTGACACACCAGGCATTCAGTGGTGGAAAAAGTACTCACATTTCTTACTTAAGTTAAAGTATCAATACTGCAATGTAGAATTACTCTGTTATAAGTAAAAGTCTGGAATTCAAAATGTACTCGAAGTGTAAAGTGTAAAGAGTAAAATGTACTGGACCTAACGGGTCCAATTGGTTCCATTTGTACACTGTCAGAGTGGACCGGCAGACCTTAACCCATTTAGGCCAAGAATTATTGAATGCTTTAACAAGCTCACAGCGCGGCACCGAGTGCGAGCAGATCTAACGGTTTGAGAAACACTGATCTGTGCCAACAGGTTGCTCAAAGGCACAGCGTTCCACTGGGACTTGATGCTGACGGGCTTCATCAACATCCTCATGTCGTGTCTGGGTCTGCCGTGGATGCACGCCGCCTTCCCACACTCCTCCCTGCATGCGCGGCAGCTGGCCAAGACCGAGCAGCACGTGGAGAACGGACACGTCTACACAACGTGAGTGCAGGGAGGGAGAAAAAAAAATCGAACCTCTGTTCGAAGTGGAGCTGTGTGTGTGTGTGTGTGTGTGTGTGTGTGTGTGTGTGTGTGTGTGTGTGTGTGTGTGTGTGTGTGTGTGTGTATTGCAGTTGATGCTCAGGGCAGGCTAGACTCAACAGCACCTCTCTGGTCACCCAGGGTTACTACATACAGGCTACATACAGACCCACAGACCCACAGACCCACCCACCCACATACATACCTACACACACGGCCACGTATAGGGTAGCTTGTGTTCCACACAGCTCCAAAAAAAAACACGTCTACACCACTGTTTCCCAAACAGTGGGTCGTGACCCATTTGTGGGTGACAGACCAAATTTTTAGGGTCACGACTCGAGTAAAAATCCCATTTTCTTTTCCTATACATAAAAAAAATATCTCAAAAGATACATAAGTATATATTTTTTAATAATTATTTTTTAAATAATGTATACATTTTAAGCAAACAAACAAACAAATCTAAGAAATTCCATAAATAAATAAATATAAAAATTAAGAAGTAGTGAAAATAGCAAAGCTTGGCTGTTTTCACTAGTTTGGGTCTCGGTCTAATCTCTCTTTTGGGTCTTAGTTAAAAGGTTTGGGAATCACTGGTCTACACAACCTTCAGACTGAAACAATTTACATACTTCACTTAGATCAAAACTTCTTTGCTTGATTTGTTGAAATCTACCTCGTCTTGTTTTTGATTTTGTATTTTGATTTTGACAGCTTATTTAGATGTATTTCGCATTTTACATTTTTGAAGTTCTTTAGGTGACATGCATAGCAGATGTAAAATATGTTTTGTCAATGTCACCATTGATTGTTGTGTGATTATTTCTTGTCATTGTTTGTGTGTGTGGTGACTGAGGAACCCCTCAAAAACTAGATGTTGCATTTCAAGGGGGTTTATCCTCCTATCGGCAGATATGTGGGACAGTGAAAATGTTTACTTCTTTTTTTTTCTTCCTTTTTTAAAAAGGTTTCATCTTCAATGACATGCCCAAAATGGGATTCATTATAGATTATATTAACAATTTTGCTGCCATTTTAAACATAGCTCTAGTAAGCAGCTGCCAAATTGTCCTTACCTTTTAACGTGGGCACGCGCACGCATCGTGCACAATCGGTGACAAGCTTTCGAATAAAAAAAACCCCATTGAAATAGACATATCCGTTGCCACGCTGTATTCCTGCTTATCCGCCAGTGTTTACATGAAAAAGCATTGAAAAAAGCCAACTGTGCGCTATGGTAACAAGTGGACACGTTCGCGCACAAAACGCACGATATGTGCGGGGATCATAATCCAGGCGTGTAGAGACTGGATCAAAGTTTCCAAACGCAAAAATCCGATTGAAAAACGAGTGTTCCATCGCCGAGTAGCTTCCACTTCTGTAACAGTGTAAACCAATGGAGGCGGGACTATGGCCCAGGCTCAGACAGGATACTGAAAGCTAGATCCGGTCCAGACCGGAAATGACCGGATACAGCTAGGGGGGCGGGCCTAAAGAGCCAGAATCAGCGAAAATTTGCGATAATACTTTTAATCCTTTCATAATGATTAAAGCTAATTAAACTTCCGGGTTCGGCGGGCATGGCACCGCGGTACAGCGGGAAATCTACGGTTTCTACGGGCATCGCCCAGAATGAGTTAAGGGGCGCTATGCGCTGGCCTAGCGACCCAGCACATACCACAAAAGGCTCTCATGCCTGCCAGCGTGTCGCGGGTTCGAGTCCCATTCCTGATGACCTTTGCTGCGTGTCACTCCTCATCTCTCTCTCTCCCTTTCCTGTCAGTCTACTGTCCTATCAATAGAGGCGTAAAAGCCCAACAACAAATAAAATAAAATAAAAAGATGATTTTAGTCAAATTATCTTTTATCATCATCATTTTCAAACAACCGATCTTTGTTACAACCCTAGTTCACTAAAGTCTTATTTCCCTGCCCACAGAATTGTCAGCGTAAAGGAGACTCGTCTGACGGCTCTGGCGGCCAACATCTTCATCGGCCTCTCTGTGTTCATGCTGCCCATCCCGCTGCAGTGGATCCCCAAGCCCGTCCTGTACGGCCTCTTCCTCTACATCGCTGCCACCTCACTGGACGGCAACCAGATGATGGACCGCATGCTGCTACTGATGAAGGAACAGGTGGGCGGGAGAACACAAGAGAAACTGTCCTTGAACTGTCCGTCCGATAATGCAGTGTTTCTCAATCTTCCACATTTCAAAGGTCTCCCCTTAAAGGACAACTTTGTTTTTTTACAACAAGGGTTCGTATTTTAAATTGTAATTAGAGAAAAGAGAAGATGAGTGTTAAAATGTTTTCATTTACTGCTCTCTATTGTTTTAGCGATTTTAGTATTTTGATTTCAGTGGGTGAGGGCATGCGTGGCTAAATATGTCTTCTTGGACAAAATAAGCCGTCAATTTCTTTGTTACTATTTACACCAGGCCCCATAAGTCACATCTGCCCATGAAAGATTGCGGTGCATATTGGGAATGGGCTTATTGTGTCTACAAAATACATAAATAAAATACAATACAACCTGGGGGCATGCATGCAAATCAAAATTGTTAAAATCACTAAAACAATAGAAAGCAGTAAATGAAAACATTTTAACACTCACCTTAAAATATGAACCCTTGTTGTAAAAAAAACAAAGTTGTCCTTTAACTCTGACACAAATGTGTACAAATGGAACCAAATGAACCCTAACAGGTTCATTGGTTCCATTTGTACACTGTCAGAGTTACAGACTTGTATGGGTCAATTTAGGCCCCCCCTAAAGGAACCCACAGAGTCCCTGGAATCCACTTTGAGAACCACTGCAATAATGTCTCTAACTTTGTTCATTTTTTGTCATATTGTCGCTGTCAGGTGGTGGGAACCCGAGTGTAGTTTTTCGGGAAATGGCAAAAAAATAAAAGAAATAAAAATAAAAAGAGTGTTCCAATGGGTTCTACTTACTTATTATTTAGTCGCAAGGTCTTGTTAGTACTTTTAGTTTGTTCAACAATGTATAAGACCAACAGATAGACTTGTGCACTATGTCACTTTCTTTATGAATAGGCCTACATTTTTATTTTGTTCAATCTGTATGATATAGTACATTAATATACAATATAAGTTGTACAACTGAGGTGGTTCTATTTTGTCTCCCTTGAGACATTTAGATCATGTCAAAGGCCATGTCTCACCTAGACACAGGATCTGACACAAATATTGACAAGATGGCCAAGTTTCAATTTATCCCCTGAGCAAGCAGGCAGGTGCTATTAGCTCACTGGTAAAATGTCAGAACCTGCTCAGAAAACAGAGTTCAAATCTGGGGTAGAAAAGGAAAGTTACATAATGCAGCTTTAACCACTTTCGCTTTCAAAAATAGCAAATCTACCAGCTCACAGCACGTTGCAATGTGACGTTCTGAACTTGTAGATATTGTCTATATCAGTGGTTCTCAAAGTGGATTTCAGGGACTCTCTAGGTTCCTTTATGGGGGTCTAAATGGAGCCTTATCTGTAACTCTGACAGTGTACAAAGTGGAACCATATGAACCCTAACAGGTTCCACTTGTACACTGTCAGAAGGGAATTTTCAAAGTATGAGAACCACTGAGTCTACTACGGCCACAATTGTAGATTGTCTGTTTTTCGCGAATTCTGTGGATGTTTTTTGTTTTTTGACGAAAACCGTCGTCCTCTGTCCTCACAGACCTCCTACCCTCCCACCCACTACATCCGGAGGGTTCCTCAGAGGAAGGTGCACTACTTCACGGCCCTGCAGATGGTGCAGCTGATCGTCCTGTGTGCCTTCGGGATGTATCCACTGCCCTACATGAAGATGGTCTTCCCCCTGCTCATGATTCTGCTCGTTCCTGTCAGGTGAGACCAGTGGTGGACAAAGTACCCACATGTGTTACTTAAGTAATCAATACTGCAATGTATAGGGTGACCATATTTTCAGCCACTCAAACCGGGACGCGAACCACTGTTGCCTAAATCCGGGACCCTAAAAGCAATGCGCACGATACCGCGCATGCGTGTGCCCATTCTCTAACGTTCGTGCACGCGCACACACGCACCGCAGGGTTGCAAACAGGCAGTGAGTGATTGACAAAGGCTCAGTGTTGAATTCAGACACGCAATGAATTTGTTCATCTTTTCTGATAGGTTAGGTGAGCATGTTTTCATGAAAAGAACATGATAAATGTCTATGCAACCACTGACAACAGCTACTATTATTTGAATTCTGGGGACAGGGACAATTTGTTAGTGAATGTGAAAACCGGGACTTGTGTGTTTTAGAGATATTTCTCAGGACACCGGGACACAAAGCTTGAAAACGGGACAGTCCCCGGTAAAACGGGACGTCTGGTCACCCTAGCAACGTAGGCACACACTGTCACAAGTAAAAGTCCGGAATTCAAAGTTGAGTAAAAGTACAAATGTATTGGTATCAAAATCTACTTAGCGTACCAAAAGTAGAGGAATAAAGTTAGATTTAGGAATAGTTTTACTGAGGTTAAATGTACCGTACCGACACACACTAGTGGCCTGTTTCAGTCTTTAATTATTTCTTCTTCACTATTTGAAACACCTGCTGCTGCTGAACGGCACTTCTGTAGGGATTTAACATGTAGCTCCTCGAGTTCATGTACTGTATTAGCTCAATGAAATAAATTGGTCAACAACTCACAACAAGGCACAACTCACCTTTTTTAATTTGTCATTTCAGGACCAGCTTGCTGCCAAGATTAATAGATGCCAAGTATCTGGACATTATGGACTCCCAACACCAATAGTGGTGCTGTGAAAGGACAACAACTCCTCATTCCAAGGGAACCACATTGCTTATGTTACTGACATGACAGTGACAGCACAAATATGAGAACAATTATGTGTCATAATGCCATCTGCATTATGACACACTTATATTTGTACTGTACACTCATATTTCTACTGTACATATGTGTCCTGTCCACTCGATCGTACTTGTGGCTGAAGTCAGTGTCTGGATGGATGATGATGTTCACCCCTGCCTCATTTGCTTTCTCAATGATGAATTGCATACATTACAAGCTGCGTAGTTCTCTGTTATATTTGACACATAGGCCTACCTGTGATGTGGGATTTAACAGTTTTATCCAGTTTGAAGTCCTTGACAACAGACCTTTTGTGATTAAAAATGCTTTGGCCTGGTGTAGGTGTTTATAGACGGTGACATTTGCTGTACGCTACTTGGTTTTATTTTTGTTTAGTTTTTTTATTTTAGTTTGTTCCTTTAACAGTACATGACACAATGCTGTATACAATTTCCAAATGATTAATACACATAACTACAATAACTGTAATTCTTCAATTTACCAGAGTTGTTGAAATGTGTACTGTAGGTGATTTCACAGTTTTTACAATTGATATGACCTACACACTTGTAACATTCAATTACATATTACACAGTTGATCCACCTTCAAATACAATTTATGCAACTTTAAATTGGAGTATTTGAATGAATTCAACCCGTTATAATATATATATTTTTTAAACATTGTGGTTGTGATTATGTTTGTGTTTTATCTTTCTCTTTTTATTTGGAGTGTACATCCAGCCTACTTATCTGTGACTGTAACTAAAGTCATATGCTATATAAACACAGCACAGCAAACAGTTGTTCTTCCATAACAAATCAAGGTTCTGCTAGCTGTTCTCAAGGAATTTGGAGTGATTGTGTAAAGATGTGGTTTCTATAGGGATCAATAGCTGTTTCATTGGCCTCTTGAATAACCTAACTGAATAACAATTGGAGAGAGATGCTCTTCACACATGGGAACATTAATCGAGCTGTCGGTTTAACATGTAAATGAAGCTAAGACTTGGAATGCCAGCAGTGACCTTCACAGATAAAAGATGGGAAGTAGTTTACAATAAAAAATATAGGCCTTTAGCAGACCCTCTTAATCGAGCGCCTTCCACGGATCCAGTCCAGGATTTCATCCAAATAAAAGTAGCAAAATCAGCAAAAGTATAGCACACCACGGTGTATTTTGCAATACAAACCCCCAAATCAATCCTCCAGTTCTAGGCAACACAGAAGGGGGGGATTTTTTTATTTATTTCCAAACGACTCCTCTAAGGTATATTAATGACATAGTTCAGTATTGAAAATGGGAGGTTTTCCCCTTTACTTTAAGATAACAAACGGGGTACCAAAGAAGGTCTCAGCCAGAACAGTCACCAACGTAAATTCGTCACACAATGGGTGGCAGACTGGGGCTGAAACTGCAGCGTATTATGTTGGAGTCAATGAGCCGGGAGTGCACAAGCATAATAACAAACACTAATTCTGAATGTTTGGGACCATTGTAAAATAATCGCTTCAGGAAAATAAAAGAAAACATATCACACATTGTTGTCCGCTGTCTTGTTTTTCGATGTACACTCTACATAACGTAATTCATGTATCCAAAGAGAAGAGAGGGTAGGCTACATTTCTCAGTGGGAAGACAAATTCAACAGGTGTTGATAGACTGATTCACAGGACAGATTGACAGCTGTCTGCCAATAAATCAGTCAACACCTGTTGATTTTCAGTAGGAGCTGAACGAGCAACAAAGTAGTCTTATCTTGCTAGTTATGGAAATATTTATACATATAAATGTATAAATAATATGAAATTCATTTAAAGGACTGAGCTGCAGTGTAGAGGCAACTCAATCTGGCTACCCATTATCAAGAAAAGGGAAAACAGCGCCCCTTTGTGTTCCTTTTCGAGTCTGTTTTTGAGATTTGTAACTAAACTAAACCCATTTATTCAAGTACTGTATACTACTATTTTGAGGGACTTTACACTCGTTTTATATTACCTCTACATTTAACATGCAAAATGTACCTTCACTACAATTAGTTATTAATACATCGTTAATATTGGCCCTACTAATTTAAAACCACTGTATTATTTTACTACAAGGCATATTGTAGCTTATAGACTATAAGCAGCTAATGTGTCTATTATAAAACTTTTAGTCTACAATAAACACTACTTATGTCCTATTTTGGATATCTGGCTTTTTTCAAAAACGTTAGACAAATAGCCTACTTTGATAGCCTACAGTAGGTTATAAGAAGCCTACATGTTTTATGGCAATGCTTGTGTAAAATTCTGAACAGGCCTATAGAAAGCACTGGGATACTGCGAGTTTTACTTGATGAGAAAAAAAGAAGAAGAAAAAAAACAGGAAATAAAACCCGCAATATTTAAATTCAACATCATTGAGACTACTTTTAATATTGCAAAATCCTTTAACATCAAAAATGTTAAGACGTTTAGTTTATCATTTTGAATTAAAACCAATATCGTCTTTCCACACCTATTGCTCATTAGCAAATAGCAGAGGATGTCGTGCTCAATGAGAATAGTATGATACAGGGCAGGCACATGATCTCATAATATTATATTGTTTCATATAGACCTATAATATGTTCTTTTATATTCCTGGAGCGATTATATAACAAAGGTCGCAATCGGAATAAATAATTGTTTACAAACTGTCCAGCCCCGCAGCTCTGGCTGTCATTCCAAATACGCGTCATAGACTCTTCATTATTCACGAACTTCCGCCACCGGACTTCCGCTTCCGCCACCCAAAATGTTCCATGGTCACTGACCACGCCCATGTGTCTGTTCCTGCCTAGAACTTCCTTGCGGGGTACAAGAAGTATCAAAGAAGGAGAGGAAACCACCCGGAAGTTGGCACACCACGGTCCATGCGCCATGACACTGGGTGGCGGAACTTGCAACGGAAGCTTGATGAATAACATTGGCGTCTCGAGCTTCGGCTGGGACAGCTCATGAACAAAAAATAATTCTGAACAATTGAGACCTTTGTTGTATAATCGCTCCAGGAATATAAAAGAAGACATATCACAGGTATTTTTACAATCACATGCTTTTCGATGTGCACGGTACATAATGTTATTGAGGCAGCTAAACAGCGGCGGCGGCTGTTTCTGTCTCGGAGCTATCGCGAGATTTGGATTCCAGACAGGGAATGGTGGAGAGTCTCGCGATACTATCTAGTTCAGAAACGTAAATTGTGCTCTTTAGATGCCTCTATAATGTTATACAGTGTACTCACCGAAAAGCAACACAGCACTAAACAATGTGTGACATGTTTTCTTTTATATTCCTGAGCTGAGTGTTTTATAAAGGTCTCTATCGTTCAGAATTATTTTTTGTTCATGAGCTGTCCCAGCCGAAGCTCATAGACGCAATGTTATTCACCGAACCTCCGGTGCCACTTCCGCCACCCAAAGTGTCATGGCGGATGGCCATGAAGCCTAAAATGACGTTGGTGTCCCTTCCTTCTTTGATCTTCCTTGGCGGGGTACTGTGTGTGGGAATCCAGGTGAGCGCACCTGACCTAGTCACATAATAGGAACCAGGAAGTATAAAAGCCTGGTTCCTCCCTTCAGAAAGCAATTTGACTCTGGGTGCAGAGTCATGCATTCCCCTCTTATAGGGTGAAAGAGATTGAGAACACATGGTAGGCTAATGCTACTGCTAGCCTTGTGTTTGTTTGTTGAGCACATGCACTGTGGTTTATCCTGTTTTAATTGTATTTATTATTTCAGTTCACAAATGAAACTACCTCCAGTGCTGTGCTGAATTGACCGGTGTCCTGTGAGATCTGGATATAGGCCTACTGGTAAAACAGTATACATTTAATGTGTTGCCTCTTCTGTATTTTAATACATTGTAACATCAATGTCTTCTTTTACACAGTAGCTGTTGGTGCTGATGGTCCCCTGCCTTTGCCCTTGCATTGTGTATGCATTACCTGCAACACAAAGTAGGTTTTTAAGCTGTTTTGTTCTTTTTATGATTTGAACAGTGTTTGCATTCTATGTAGTTACTAGGGCTGGCAACTGATGTATTTTCATGATTTGAACAATGTTTGAATGCTTTTGATACTAGGGCTGGCAACTAATGTATTTTCTGTTTCCTTAAAGGGACCAGTCCAGCCACTGTTTTCCCCACTGTTATTTTACCATTTTGATTTGTTTGGTTTATTAGTTGTTTATTTGAGGTACAATAGTTTGGCATGATTTTAGGTTGTATTTACAGTGACATGTTTTAATTGGTTTTCTCTCCTCCCTCTGTTACAGTGCAACCTTGTTCTAGGCCGGGTCCGCCCTGTTGCACATAGCTTCTCCTGGGACTGCACTGTGGGACCTAGTTTGGCATGATTTTAGGTTGTATTTACAGTTTGGCATGATTTTAGGTTTACAGTGACATGTTTTAATTGGTTTTCTCTCCGCCCTCTGTTACAGTGTAACCTTGTTCAAGGCCGGGTCCGCCCTGTTGCACATAGCTTCTCCTCTCTCCTGGGACTGCACTGTGGGACCTTTGGTTTTTATTGGTGTGTACGTTTAATCTCTGGCAATGCATGTTTTGTATTGAATCCTTTTTTATTATTGCATGAGTTATATTGGTGCCAGGCCTGTCCCCTCTTCTTTCCCTAGCATTGTGGTACATAGCATAGTGTGCACGGGCTGACCCGCCCTTCCTTATAGGAGGGTTTTTCTGCTAACTTGTCACTTATTAATTAAGTCTTGCCCTACTTACCTGTTTTGCCCTGATAGTTTTATTAAAATTACATTAATGTATTTGGTAGCTACTTTGTAATAAAGATTTGTACTATTTTTCATAACAAAGTGCCTCTGTTCAATTGTTCCTGTTTAAGGGGAAGTTTGGTCACACTACACAGTGTTGTATATTTAAAGGTCTAAACTTTAAGGGGTTCCTCCTGTCCCCTCTATTTACGGGAGGTGGCGTTGTCAGGCTTATTACGCTGGTACTACATGTGTTTAGTGATTGTCCGTATCAACTTTGTGTGCTTTCTTTGACGTGCTAAAAGAGCTATAGTACAATGGAAGTCAATGAGGAGCATATTTTGAATGATCAATTTCTAATCAATGGAGTCTATTTAGTCATATTTTTACTGTCATGTCAGCAACGTAAGGAATTTGGTTTGCTTGGAATTGTTGAGGAGTCTTTGTTTGTTCAAAGCACCCCTATGGGTGTCTACATGAGTTGGGATTCTGGGAACCATAATGTCCAGATACCTGGCATTTGTTAATCCTGGCATTAAGCTGGTCCTGAAATGACAAATCACATGCACACAATGTAAGCGACCTGTGATGAAATGGCAGCCAGGAAATGAGACGTAGCAAGACACTGCCAAAGACATCAAGAGCTGCCAGCCAGCAAATTGATGTTGTGGGAACCAAAACATGATGACGTCCCACACTAACATATTATGTGGACGTACTCAAGAAAGACACAGGAAGCTGGCAAGATGTACAGTATGGAGAAGCGGTATGACTGGAAGTGAGGATGACCTAGTCCTAGAGATACTGTAGAGCCTTTGATTAATGTATTTCATTGTCCTAATGCAGTATATGAACTCTGAGGAACAATGTTATATCCTCTGTGTGTGTGTGTGTGTGAGAGTGAGCATAGAGGCCACAATTATGCACCACCAGCTAAGATGGCTTGGACATGTAATCAGGATGCCAGCCAATCGCCTGCCTCGTAAGATCCTATATGGCCAACTCCACCTAGGCCAATGCTCTGCAGGGGGACCGAAGAAGAGACTGAAGGACCAACTAAAGACCTCCCTTAAAAAGTGTGGAATCAAGCCTGCTTCCCTTGAGGACGCCGCTGTGGATCGCTCCTCCTGGCGTGGACTCTGCCAACAAGGAGTCCAACTGGCAGAGGAGAACCGAACAACACATCGCCTGGCAAAGAGGCAGAGGAGGAAGTTGCAAGTCTGCATCTGCCCCATCGGGTCAGATCTTTACTTGCCCTGTCTGTGGCAGACAGTGTGCATCCCGCATTGGACTATACAGTCATCAAAGGACCCACAAATTGTAGCAGAAGTCATCATCGGCCACGATGGACTACCTTAAGCAAGTAAGTGTGCAAATAAGCGTGTGTGCAGCGTGTGCCACGCGTGTCGGCCATATGACTGTGTGTGTGCTTGCGTCTTAAGTAGGGCTGGGTGTTATTTTGGGTGCGGGGCCATGCAAGGCTTTGCCAAGCCAAAAGGTGTGGTGGGGGGTTGGACTGCCAATTAAAACAGGGCATATTATTGGGAAAATCCCAGTTGTCCGACGCCCAGTTGTCCGACGCCCAGAGTGGACTAACAGGGGCAAATGTACGAACGGGCTCTCCTACCGTACTGATGAGCAATACAATGGTTATATGTCACAGTTATTGTCCACGACATTGCAAGCGGCGCGAAGGCCAGCGGACCTTGGTCCTGCTCTTCACGCCCAATCGCCGCAGGCGCGAGTGCCAGCGAAGAGCGGGCCAGGGCCGGCCGCTCGAGTTACGAAGCCGTGGTGAATGCAATCGTTATATTTATGCCCAGGACGAGCCTGGGCAAGCGCACGATAAAGGCATGAATGGGATGAAGATTGCTTGCTTTACAGTCTGTTGGAAAGGCTCAGAACGGTAGGAGAGCCCGTTCGTACATTTGCCCCTGTTAGTCCACTTCGCTGTCGCCGGGCGTCGGACAACTGGGCGTCGGACAACTGGGACTAGCCCTTATTATTACACAGGTTGTTATTGCTCCTGTCTCGTAAATTGTGTGTGTGTGTGTGTGTGCGTGTGCGTGTGTGTGTGTGTGTGTGTGTGTGTGTGTGTGTGTGTGTGTGTGTGTGTGTGTGTGTGAGAGACATTTTGTGTTCTACATATATTTTGATGACAGTACCTTTACTCAAATACAATTCTGTAACATTACAGGGGTTGTTATTGGACCAGCTTGCTGCCAAGATTAATAGATGCCAAGTATCTGGACATTATGGACTCCCAACACCAATAGTGGTGCTGTGAAAGGACAACAACTCCTCATTCCAAGGGAACCACATTGCTTATGTTACTGACATGACAGTGACAGCACAAATATGAGAACAATTATGTGTCATAATGCCATCTGCATTATGACACACTTATATTTGTACTGTACACTCATATTTCTACTGTACATATGTGTCCTGTCCACTCGATCGTACTTGTGGCTGAAGTCAGTGTCTGGATGGATGATGATGTTCACCCCTGCCTCATTTGCTTTCTCAATGATGAATTGCATACATTACAAGCTGCGTAGTTCTCTGTTATATTTGACACATAGGCCTACCTGTGATGTGGGATTTAACAGTTTTATCCAGTTTGAAGTCCTTGACAACAGACCTTTTGTGATTAAAAATGCTTTGGCCTGGTGTAGGTGTTTATAGACGGTGACATTTGCTGTACGCTACTTGGTTTTATTTTTGTTTAGTTTTTTTATTTTAGTTTGTTCCTTTAACAGTACATGACACAATGCTGTATACAATTTCCAAATGATTAATACACATAACTACAATAACTGTAATTCTTCAATTTACCAGAGTTGTTGAAATGTGTACTGTAGGTGATTTCACAGTTTTTACAATTGATATGACCTACACACTTGTAACATTCAATTACATATTACACAGTTGATCCACCTTCAAATACAATTTATGAAACTTTAAATTGGAGTATTTGAATGAATTCAACCCGTTATAATATATATTTTTTTTAAACATTGTGGTTGTGATTATGTTTGTGTTTTATCTTTCTCTTTTTATTTGGAGTGTACATCCAGCCTACTTATCTGTGACTGTAACTAAAGTCATATGCTATATAAACACAGCACAGCAAACAGTTGTTCTTCCATAACAAATCAAGGTTCTGCTAGCTGTTCTCAAGGAATTTGGAGTGATTGTGTAAAGATGTGGTTTCTATAGGGATCAATAGCTGTTTCATTGGCCTCTTGAATAACCTAACTGAATAACAATTGGAGAGAGATGCTCTTCACACATGGGAACATTAATCGAGCTGTCGGTTTAACATGTAAATGAAGCTAAGACTTGGAATGCCAGCAGTGACCTTCACAGATAAAAGATGGGAAGTAGTTTACAATAAAAAATATAGGCCTTTAGCAGACCCTCTTAATCGAGCGCCTTCCACGGATCCAGTCCAGGATTTCATCCAAATAAAAGTAGCAAAATCAGCAAAAGTATAGCACACCACGGTGTATTTTGCAATACAAACCCCCAAATCAATCCTCCAGTTCTAGGCAACACAGAAGGGGGGGATTTTTTTATTTATTTCCAAACGACTCCTCTAAGGTATATTAATGACATAGTTCAGTATTGAAAATGGGAGGTTTTCCCCTTTACTTTAAGATAACAAACGGGGTACCAAAGAAGGTCTCAGCCAGAACAGTCACCAACGTAAATTCGTCACACAATGGGTGGCAGACTGGGGCTGAAACTGCAGCGTATTATGTTGGAGTCAATGAGCCGGGAGTGCACAAGCATAATAACAAACACTAATTCTGAATGTTTGGGACCATTGTAAAATAATCGCTTCAGGAAAATAAAAGAAAACATATCACACATTGTTGTCCGCTGTCTTGTTTTTCGATGTACACTCTACATAACGTAATTCATGTATCCAAAGAGAAGAGAGGGTAGGCTACATTTCTCAGTGGGAAGACAAATTCAACAGGTGTTGATAGACTGATTCACAGGACAGATTGACAGCTGTCTGCCAATAAATCAGTCAACACCTGTTGATTTTCAGTAGGAGCTGAACGAGCAACAAAGTAGTCTTATCTTGCTAGTTATGGAAATATTTATACATATAAATGTATAAATAATATGAAATTCATTTAAAGGACTGAGCTGCAGTGTAGAGGCAACTCAATCTGGCTACCCATTATCAAGAAAAGGGAAAACAGCGCCCCTTTGTGTTCCTTTTCGAGTCTGTTTTTGAGATTTGTAACTAAACTAAACCCATTTATTCAAGTACTGTATACTACTATTTTGAGGGACTTTACACTCGTTTTATATTACCTCTACATTTAACATGCAAAATGTACCTTCACTACAATTAGTTATTAATACATCGTTAATATTGGCCCTACTAATTTAAAACCACTGTATTATTTTACTACAAAGCATATTGTAGCTTATAGACTATAAGCAGTTAATGTGTCTATTATAAAACTTTTAGTCTACAATAAACACTACTTATGTCCTATTTTGGATATCTGGCTTTTTTCAAAAACGTTAGACAAATAGCCTACTTTGATAGCCTACAGTAGGTTATAAGAAGCCTACATGTTTTATGGCAATGCTTGTGTAAAATTCTGAACAGGCCTATAGAAAGCACTGGGATACTGCGAGTTTTACTTGATGAGAAAAAAAGAAGAAGAAAAAAAAACAGGAAATAAAACCCCGCAATATTTAAATTCAACATCATTGAGACTACTTTTAATATTGCAAAATCCTTTAACATCAAAAATGTTAAGACGTTTAGTTTATCATTTTGAATTAAAACCAATATCGTCTTTCCACACCTATTGCTCATTAGCAAATAGCAGAGGATGTCGTGCTCAATGAGAATAGTATGATACAGGGCAGGCACATGATCTCATAATATTATATTGTTTCATATAGACCTATAATATGTTCTTTTATATTCCTGGAGCGATTATATAACAAAGGTCGCAATCGGAATAAATAATTGTTTACAAACTGTCCAGCCCCGCAGCTCTGGCTGTCATTCCAAATACGCGTCATAGACTCTTCATTATTCACGAACTTCCGCCACCGGACTTCCGCTTCCGCCACCCAAAATGTTCCATGGTCACTGACCACGCCCATGTGTCTGTTCCTGCCTAGAACTTCCTTGCGGGGTACAAGAAGTATCAAAGAAGGAGAGGAAACCACCAAGATAACTATAAAGAAGGTAGAGTCGCCAAAATGGCTGGGCATCCGCCATTGACGCTCATGGGAGCCAAAACTGGGACCGGAAGTTGTGTGAACTGCAATGGAGTCCATGGCAGAAGGATGACAGCCAGCTGGACCATGCTTGTGAATAAATTATTTCTGAACGTTTATCTCCTTTGTCAGTTAATCCGTCCAGGAATATAAAAGAATGCATATCACAGGTTGTTTTCCAATCAATTGTTTTTTTATGTGCACACTGTATAATTTTATTGAGGCATCTAAACAGCGTCATCCTCCGTCATGTATCGTTTCTGGAAGTGTTGCCAGGTTCTGAGAAATAAGCAACCAGGCCTAGGAAAACAAGACCAAAATAACCAACTAGGGCCAGGCAGGTACTAGGCTTTTATGAGCACTTTATACTGCTGTATTGAAAATAACCATCAACAAGCTATAGATCTGCTAAGACTTTGATAACTTGTCAAATGCGACATTCTGCATAATGAGCACTTTCTATATTGGTACTTTAATTCTATTTTAATATCATTCATTTTTAATTCCTGAGTTTAACTTGTGAGATTATTTCTAAATTGCTGTATTGATTGATTACTTACAGTTTGCAGAGACAGGTACAGAGAAGTCGGCTACAGTACAGTACAAGTTCTGCTAAAATTATTTTTCCAAAAAAGTATATGGGGTCCTTTGTACTCAATTGATCAAAACATTGATAATATTGATGATACTTTTACTCAAGTAAAAAACGTTGGTAGCCTACCACCACCACCACCACTTAGAAACACTGGTTAAAACAATAAAAAGCCCATTCCCTTGTTACTGCTCCATCGGTCTCTTTCAATGTTATGAGATACATAAAGTGGCTTAAAATAAGACAAAAAGCTTACTAGGATCTCCTTTTAGTTGACCTTGTACCAATAATTAGGCTACAAGTAGGCCTACTGTCATAAAACTGTACGTTTTCCAGGCTTCTAATACATTCTTCAATCAAAAAGGAAAAAATAAAAAAAAAATACCGGTAAGCAACTTGTTCACTTTAGAACAGATTGAACATTCGTAAGCTATATTCATGTATAACATCGTGTTTCATGTAACATAGGCTATTCATACTTTTATTTTAAACATGAATACATAGGCATACCTTATTGAGAACAATGTCAATAATACTATCAACAATGTCAATTGTGCACAGTAAGCATGTTTTATTTTTAACATAAATGTGGAAAATGTTTTAAAAGATGAAGATAAATGGACATTTGGGGGGAAAAGAGTAAAAGAAATGTATTTATTTATTCATGGTCATCAATCAAGCAATAATTTCGCGGACCCCCTGCAGTACCTCCGCGGACCCCCTGGGGGTCGTACCCCCCCCCCCCCCCCCCCCCCACACACACACACACACACACACACACACCCCACACACGATCCCAAGACGCCACCTGCAACAACCAATATTTACAAGCAACTTCACAGACAAATAAGTCCAAAGTCGCTTATAATAAGCACACATGGCAACACTAAATCCTTGGCACGTTCAGAACGTACGTTGTACTCTTTAGATACCTCTATAAAATTGCACAGTGTACACATTGAAAAGTAACATAGCAGGAAAAAAAGTTTTATATGATGTCTTTTATTTTCCAGAAGTGATTATTTGACAAAGGTCTAAGACGGTCAGAATAATTGTTTGTTGGTGGTTTGTTCATGAGCTTCTCCACGGACTTCCATGGAATCCAATGCAGGCCACCAAACTTCCGGCTGCAGGCCTGGCTCCCATGGTGAGACGAATCTGCCGACTGGAATTGCATGATAGCGAAAATGACGTATATGTCCCTACCTTGTTTTTAATTTCCTTGGAAACCACCCGGAAGTTGGCACACCACGGTCCATGCGCCATGACACTTTGGGTGGCGGAACTGAGACGGGTCTGTCTGCAGACCACAGATTAGGGGGCGGATTGTGTGAGGGATGCTATTGGACCACAGATTAGGGGGCGGATTGTGTGAGGGATGCTATTGGATAGTATGAGAATGACTCAATCCGCCCCCTGGAATCTCAATCCACCCCCTATGACGTTGCACGGACGGGGCACCCTCCTGATGGAGGAAGTTCCCACTTTGCTCTGGAGAGTTTTTCAAAGGAGGGAGGGGGGGAGAGAGCCAGGGAGCCTGGAGCTCGGAGCTCCAGGGCCCACCGAGAGTGCCCCCCAGGTCGGCCTCGAGCGGCGAGGGGCCGGCCCCTGGGCCCTGGAGCTCCGAGCTCCAGGCCATAGGGGGTGGATTGAGATTCCAGGGGGCGGATTGAGTCATTCTCATACTATCCAATAGCATCCCTCACACAATCCGCCCCCCTAATCTGTGGTCTGCAGACAAACCCACTTGGCGGAACTTGCAACGGAAGCTCGATGAATAACATTGGCGTCTCGAGCTTCGGCTGGGACAGCTCATGAACAAAAAATAATTCTGAACGATTGAGACCTTTGTTGTATAATCGCTCCAGGAATATAAAAGAAGACATATCACAGGTATTTTTACAATCACATGCTTTTCGATGTGCACGGTACATAATGTTATTGAGGCAGCTAAACAGCGGCGGCGGCTGTTTCTGTCTCGGAGCTATCGCGAGATTTGGATTCCAGACAGGGAATGGTGGAGAGTCTCGCGATACTATCTAGTTCAGAAACGTAAATTGTGCTCTTTAGATGCCTCTATAATGTTATACAGTGTACTCACCGAAAAGCAACACAGCACTAAACAATGTGTGACATGTTTTCTTTTATATTCCTGAGCTGAGTGTTTTATAAAGGTCTCTATCGTTGCTGATGGTCCCCTGCCTTTACCCTTGCATTGTGTATGCATTACCTGCAACACAAAGTAGGTTTTTAAGCTGTTTTGTTCTTTTTATGATTTGAACAGTGTTTGCATTCTATGTAGTTACTAGGGCTGGCAACTGATGTATTTTCATGATTTGAACAATGTTTGAATGCTTTTGATACTAGGGCTGGCAACTAATGTATTTTCTGTTTCCTTAAAGGGACCAGTCCAGCCACTGTTTTCCCCACTGTTATTTTACCATTTTGATTTGTTTGGTTTATTAGTTGTTTATTTGAGGTACAATAGTTTGGCATGATTTTAGGTTGTATTTACAGTGACATGTTTTAATTGGTTTTCTCTCCTCCCTCTGTTACAGTGCAACCTTGTTCTAGGCCGGGTCCGCCCTGTTGCACATAGCTTCTCCTGGGACTGCACTGTGGGACCTAGTTTGGCATGATTTTAGGTTGTATTTACAGTTTGGCATGATTTTAGGTTTACAGTGACATGTTTTAATTGGTTTTCTCTCCGCCCTCTGTTACAGTGTAACCTTGTTCAAGGCCGGGTCCGCCCTGTTGCACATAGCTTCTCCTCTCTCCTGGGACTGCACTGTGGGACCTTTGGTTTTTATTGGTGTGTACGTTTAATCTCTGGCAATGCATGTTTTGTATTGAATCCTTTTTTATTATTGCATGAGTTATATTGGTGCCAGGCCTGTCCCCTCTTCTTTCCCTAGCATTGTGGTACATAGCATAGTGTGCACGGGCTGACCCGCCCTTCCTTATAGGAGGGTTTTTCTGCTAACTTGTCACTTATTAATTAAGTCTTGCCCTACTTACCTGTTTTGCCCTGATAGTTTTATTAAAATTAAAAAGTAAAAAAAAAAAAAGTTCAATTGTTCCTGTTTAAGGGGAAGTTTGGTCACACTACACAGTGTTGTATATTTAAAGGTCTAAACTTTAAGGGGTTCCTCCTGTCCCCTCTATTTACGGGAGGTGGCGTTGTCAGGCTTATTACGCCAGTACTACATGTGTTTAGTGATTGTCCGTATCAACTTTGTGTGCTTTCTTTGACGTTCAGGTTCAGGTTCAGGTTCGGTTTATTAGTCAAATGCGTATCCATACAAGTACAGACAAACAATGAAATGCTTGTGCCAAGAGCACTCTCAGCCTTATTGCACACAAAACAATACGACAACAACAGGTCACCCAGGACAACCCAAAAAACAACAAAACAACCATACAGTGTGACAGTGTACAGTTTAAAAACTGTGTATATTGTACATGACTACCTACGTCTCGCTTCCATCTCTTCGTTAAGCAGCCTGATTGCTTGAGCATAAAAACTATTACTGAAACGGGTGGTGTGAGATTTGATGCTCTGGTAACGTTTTTTTGAAGGGAGTAGATAGAACAGGGAATGGGCGGGATGACAGCTGTCCTTTAAGATGTTCTCTGTCTTTTTCTTACAGCGTGTGTTATAGATTGTGTGTAGCTGTGGTAATTCTATGCCAATGATTTTGGCAGCTCTCTTCACAATTCTCTGTAACTGTTTACTGTCTTGAGCAGTCACGTTACCAAACCACACTGTTATGCATCCTGTCAATACACTTTCTATGGTACAGCGATAGAAATTAACAAGAGCCTTGGTGCTTAGGCCAAATCTCCTGAGGCGCCGCAGAAAGTACAATCGCTGCTGCGCTTTCTTAAGGATACCTTCGCTGTTTTGAGACCATGTGAGTGAGTTTGTTATGTGAACACCCAGGAATTTGAAACTGTCCACTATGTCTACAGGTGAACCATTTATGGTTACGGGACTGTGATTGACTTCAGATTTCCTAAAGTCAACGATGATCTCTTTTGTTTTACTAACATTTAGAGAGAGATTGTTATTCTGGCACCATAGGGTTAGCTCTTCAATTTCCCTCCTATAGGCCCTCTCATCATCGTTGGATATTAGTCCTATAACAGTGGTGTCATCTGCAAATTTGAGAATAGAATTATTTCCACACCTGGCAACACAGTCATAGGTGAACAGACTATACAACAAGGGACTGAGGCAACAGCCCTGGGGCGCTCCAGTCCTGGTCAATATCTTAGATGAATGCTTGTTCCCTATTCGTACAGATTGTGAAAAGAGTGTGCTAAAAGAGCTATAGTACAATGGAAGTCAATGAGGAGCATATTTTGAATGATCAATTTCTAATCAATGGAGTCTATTTAGTCATATTTTTACTGTCATGTCAGCAACGTAAGGAATTTGGTTTGCTTGGAATTGTTGAGGAGTCTTTGTTTGTTCAAAGCACCCCTATGGGTGTCTACATGAGTTGGGATTCTGGGAACCATAATGTCCAGATACCTGGCATTTGTTAATCCTGGCATTAAGCTGGTCCTGAAATGACAAATCACATGCACACAATGTAAGCGACCTGTGATGAAATGGCAGCCAGGAAATGAGACGTAGCAAGACACTGCCAAAGACATCAAGAGCTGCCAGCCAGCAAATTGATGTTGTGGGAACCAAAACATGATGACGTCCCACACTAACATATTATGTGGACGTACTCAAGAAAGACACAGGAAGCTGGCAAGATGTACAGTATGGAGAAGCGGTATGACTGGAAGTGACGATGGAGGGCTCGTCTGAGGATGACCTAGTCCTAGAGATACTGTAGAGCCTTTGATTAATGTATTTCATTGTCCTAATGCAGTATATGAACTCTGAGGAACAATGTTATATCCTCTGTGTGTGTGTGTGTGTTTGTGTGTGTGTGTGTGTGAGAGTGAGCATAGAGGCCACAATTATGCACCACCAGCTAAGATGGCTTGGACATGTAATCAGGATGCCAGCCAATCGCCTGCCTCGTAAGATCCTATATGGCCAACTCCACCTAGGCCAATGCTCTGCAGGGGGACCGAAGAAGAGACTGAAGGACCAACTAAAGACCTCCCTTAAAAAGTGTGGAATCAAGCCTGCTTCCCTTGAGGACGCCGCTGTGGATCGCTCCTCCTGGCGTGGACTCTGCCAACAAGGAGTCCAACTGGCAGAGGAGAACCGAACAACACATCGCCTGGCAAAGAGGCAGAGGAGGAAGTTGCAAGTCTGCACCTGCCCCATCGGGTCAGATCTTTACTTGCCCTGTCTGTGGCAGACAGTGTGCATCCCGCATTGGACTATACAGTCATCAAAGGACCCACAAATTGTAGCAGAAGTCATCATCGGCCACGATGGACTACCTTAAGCAAGTAAGTGTGCAAATAAGCGTGTGTGCCGCGTGTGCCACGCGTGTCGGCCATATGACTGTGTGTGTGCTTGCGTCTTAAGTAGGGCTGGGTGTTATTTTGGGTGCGGGGCCATGCAAGGCTTTGCCAAGCCAAAAGGTGTGGTGGGGGGTTGGACTGCCAATTAAAACAGGGCATATTATTGGGAAAATCCCAGTTGTCCGACGCCCAGTTGTCCGACGCCCAGAGTGGACTAACAGGGGCAAATGTACGAACGGGCTCTCCTACCGTACTGATGAGCAATACAATGGTTATATGTCACAGTTATTGTCCACGACATTGCAAGCGGCGCGAAGGCCAGCGGACCTTGGTCCTGCTCTTCACGCCCAATCGCCGCAGGCGCGCGTGCCAGCGAAGAGCGGGCCAGGGCCGGCCGCTCGAGTTACGAAGCCGTGGTGAATGCAATCGTTATATTTATGCCCAGGACGAGCCTGGGCAAGCGCACGATAAAGGCATGAATGGGATGAAGATTGCTTGCTTTACAGTCTGTTGGAAAGGCTCAGAACGGTAGGAGAGCCCGTTCGTACATTTGCCCCTGTTAGTCCACTTCGCTGTCACCGGGCGTCGGACAACTGGGCGTCGGACAACTGGGACTAGCCCTTATTATTACACAGGTTGTTATTGCTCCTGTCTCGTAAATTGTGTGTGTGTGTGTGTGTGTGTGTGTGTGTGTGTGTGTGTGTGTGTGTGTGTGTGTGTGTGTGTGTGTGTGTGTGTGTGTGTGTGAGAGACATTTTGTGTTCTACATATATTTTGATGACAGTACCTTTACTCAAATACAATTCTGTAACATTACAGGGGTTGTTATTGCCTCCCAAAGAGTATTTCACCTTACTGATTAAATTATTATAAACACACTCCAAATACTCCAAATAAAGCACACACTATCTCTTAAGTTTGAATGTTTATTGAAAAAAAGGCGAAAATATACAAAAAGTATACAAAAATAAAGCGCTTTTATATGCCATATTTTGAAACAAACCTCTTTCCACAAAACAGAGGGGATTATCTCCAGAGTAACCAGACTTATATTGCCTTGAAGTAGACAGTTTTTCCTATAGCACACCACAAACTGTTGCTTCAAACTCCACTTTGACTCCTGATGTGTGAATTCTGAGGTGTTTTTTTAAGTTAGAAGATTTAGTGAAGCATTGCCCACATTGGCCACAACTGAACGGTTGATGGGCTCTATGCATCCTCTGGTGAACATGCAGGTTGTTGATGTAGATGAAACAGCATCCACATTCTTCACACTGGAAATCTCCTGTGTGGTCTCGCTGATGAACCCTGAGACCTTCTTTCGAAGCAAAGCTCCGTCCACATTGGTCGCAGCAGTGGGGGCACTCTCTGTGACCACACTTGTGGTAAAGGAAATGTCCCAGTTTAGTGAAGCCTTTCCCACATTTCCTACATCTGTAGTGTTTATCGCTGTGTGTGTGAATGGTGATCTGGTGCATTTTAAGGCCAGACTTCAAAGTGAACTGTCTTCCACACTGTTCACAACAGTGGCTTTTTGGTTTGGGAACAACGCTTCTTTGTTCGTTTGCTGCTGGCAGGACGGGGGTTTGGAACATTGCCGGGGTGTTACACTGCACCACTGGATTGGAAATAAAACATTTTAAATTGACATTTGTTATGCATTCCAAATAGAACGTGTTTACAAATGACAAAGAAATACAACCGTTAGGCATCAGTTAGTCGGCATAATTAATTGTATCTATTTTCTTTAAAAGAAATCCACGATAGTCCATATCATACTATATCATATCAGCTATGATATAATAAAATAATAATGGGTGAAATATAGTAGGTGTTAATAGCCCTTGGATGCTAAAGTGAAACAAAGCATGGACAACTAGGTGAAAGAGACAGCATGAAACATATAAAACCCCAGAACAATGTGAAGTTATTTTTCTTGTATATTTTCAGAATTAAATGTACATCAATAAACAAGAGAAAAAGAGAAAGGCTGCAGAGAAAGTAACTCACTGAATTGTTGACTGAGGTATATGCAGGGTTCCTCCTGTTCAGCAGAATGATTGTCTCTGGTGGTGGTGGTGGTGGTGGTGGTGGAGTCAAGAGAAGTCATCTTCACCTGCAAAGTCTGGTTGTTGACTGATATCCTGGAGGAACAACACACTATACTTATACCAAAGAGGAGGACAATAGAACCATCTCTCCACCAACCACAACTTACCTGAATACTCCTGACCCCCACATCCAATCTACCCCTCCCTCCTCCCCACAGGCATAGATACCAGTGGTGTAAACTTTAAAGTCACTAAGTACCCGTACTCAATACCGGTAGGCTGAGTGTTTCCAATTTTCAATGCTTTTACTTCTACTCCATTATATCTAATTTGAAATAGCCTATCCCATCTACAAGCTCACACTGTGTGTCGCAGATTTAACGAAATGATCATTGATACCTTATTGTACTATACCAGTGGAAGTATGTACAAAAAAATGCTGACACAAATAAACATTAAACTGGCATTACTGTCAGCTGTGATAATAAGTGTGTGTTCTTGTTAATAATTAAAAGAATGAAGCATGTTAAGAAATGCCTTATTCAAAAGCTTGAGGAATATATGCGTGCAGACTTGCAACCATTATCCTCCTTTACTGACCTTTGATCTTGGGCCACCTTTTTCTTGAATAATCATGGATGGCCTACTTTAAAAAAACATTTTAATCTTTACGTGGGCAGATGTTTTCTCAACTTGCTGTTATCGTGTGAACATAACAACCAGCTGTGATTGTAAACCCTCAGTTTTTGTATGTTTTAAACCATGGTATTGATGGGCTACATTTAGGGATGGGACATTCAACATGTATACTTTCTACAAGCGTTTCATTCTAATATGAGAAGTGGACATTCCATCTTTTGTCTATAAAGCTCACTGCAGTCAATTCTGCATATCCTAACTCAATTTAAATGCAAACCAAACAATACCATTTAAGGTAATATGTGAATGAGAGTATCTCTCCTCCACCTTGTTATTCAAGCAGTCATAATAGATAGGCCTATGAAGTCCCTATAGAAACCTAATCTGTACACAAGCCTGTAGCGTAGCACTTCACTGCTTATTGCTATATTATGAAATTAACTGATTTACAATTTAGGAATTTAGCAGACACTCTTGTTCCAGAGCGACTTACGGTAAGCAAAAAGGATGAAGGTTAGCATGTTTAAAAATGTCTTAATCAAAAGCTTGAGCAATATTATGCGTGCAGAATTGCAACCTCCTTTTCTGAACTTAGATCTAGGGCCACTTTTTTCTTGAATAATCATGGATATCATCACCTAATCATCACCTTGTTATTCAAGCAGTGTCAGAATAGATAGATCCATTAAGTCCCTATAGAAACAGCATTTGTACACATCTGCCCGTAGCAATTGCCCTTGCATTGATGACCTTGCATGGCTTATGGAGGCAAAAATGTAAATTAGATAGCATGTTGTGTATCAGATATCAGGTTCATTTGTAGACCTGGCATCCTATAGTGTGCATAGTTTCAATGTATAGATTATTGATCTTTTGATAATATACTGTTTAGACTGATAGCTTCTTGGTTTACCTATGATCCATCCTAGATTACTATTTATACCCTGTGTTTACCTTGCTAGCTTACTTTAAGTCGCTCTAGGAACGTGCGTCTGATAATTTCCTAAATTGTGAATCAGTTCACGTTCTGCAAAACAATATAACCTGTAGTGAATTAGGGACAACTGCTCACTAGGCTGTGTTTATGGTATGTGATTGTACGTCACGTCACACTTTTGGCCCTACTCTCATCTCCGGCACCGTTGCCCCTATCCATGCCAAACTTTGCACACACACTCCCACAACCACAACCTCCGCCCCTGACTTCTCACATGCCACTCTTCTAGCGCCACCATGAGGTTATATGCGACCTGACAGTCGCTTATCTCCCGATCTTACTGGTATAGGCTACTGTAAGTAATGCTGCTTGGTACTGATTAGCCGTGGTCATGATGTTTCGGTAGACTGACTGAGGATTTGCTATAGTTGCTGTGACTTGCACAGATGTTGCTGTGATTTGTTTATGTAGTGATGCGCGGAAGCAGGGATTGAACCCGGGACTCCCACTCGCCAGTCCAACGCACAACCAGTCGTGCTAATAGGGCTGAGCCCGATTAGCAGGGCTGTTGTCGCTGGTTCATGGCTGGTACTAACTGTGGGGGCTACATTTAGATTTGTTTTATTAACACAACATCAATTTGGTTACATTTTTACGCTCCGAGTTTACAGACCTGTAAGGTGGTTCCTACAGATAGCTGCAGTACTCATGCATGTGATTTGCATAATTGGCAACTTGTCTACATTAATAATAGAAGCAACGATCTCCACATTACATTACAAAGGAGTGTCTGACCATAGTCTGTTACGTATACCTGTGGATTAGATCATGGAAACCACAGATACTTTGGGTTGTGGGGTTGGACTGACAGTCAAAACTGGGAATATGTTTATTGCTCCCAAAGGGACTGTGATTGACTGGAATTATTATAACTATTGAGGTGCTTTTAAGTTTTGAGATGATTTGACATTGTGTTCTTGTGCATTTCAGTTGTTCAATATGTTATACTTCTACTCCACTCAGAGGCAAATAGTGTACCTTTCACTCCACTACAAATATTTGACAGCTTTAGTTACTAGTTACTTTGGTTTAGATTATTAATTAAGAAAACATGCATAACCAATTGCCAAGTACCTATTTCACCACTGGTCCCTTTATTATATTTGTATCTTGCTTATGCTTGATGTAAAGTAGGCCTACATTGAATTGCCTTGTAACATGTTATACACACACGATTCCCTTGCCTTGCCTGTTGCCTGTAATTTCACAATACTCAAACCACACAGTATCAACCACCTCTTCAAGACAAAACTGTCCACGCTGATCACATTTACAGGGTTTCTCCCCAGTGGGAATTTCAAGTGAGATTTTTTATTTTTTCATGAAGTTGTTCCCACACTGGTTACAGTCGTATGGTCTTTCTCCAGTGTGAAGTCTCTGGTTTAAAGAGCAAGACCACTTTGGTATAGAGATGTGTGTTGTGCTTGCCATGATATAACTCCAAAGGAGGAAAACAAATCAAACATAAATAAATGCTCCATTGATTAGAAATTGATCATTCAAAATATGCTCCTCATTGACTTCCATTGTACTATAGCTCTTTTAGCACGTCAAAGAAAGCACACAAAGTTGATACGGACAATCACAAAACACAGTACCCCGTTTGTTTTCCAAAAATAAAAAATCTCACTTGAAATTCACACTGGGGAGAAACCCTGTAAATGTGATCAGCGTGGACAGTTTTGTCTTGAAGAGGTGGTTGATACTGTGTGGTTTGAGTATTGTGAAATTACAGGCAACAGGCAAGGCAAGGGAATCGTGTGTGTATAACATGTTACAAGGCAATTCAATTTAGGCCTACTTTACATCAAGCATAAGCAAGATAAAAATATAATAAAGGGACCAGTGGTGAAATAAGTACTTGGCAATTGGTTATGCATGTTTTCTTAATAATCTAAATCAAAGTAACTAGTAACTAAAGCTGTCAAATATTTGTAGTGGAGTGAAAGGTACACTATTTGCCTCTGAGTGGAGTAGAAGTATAACATATTGCACAACTGAAATGCACAAGAACACAATGTCAAATCATCTCAAAACTTAAAACCACCGCAATAGTTATAATAATTCCAGTCAATCACAGTCCCTTTGCGAGCAATAAACATATTCCCAGTTTTGACTGTCAGTCCAACCCCCTATACCAGTAAGATCGGGAGATAAGCGTCTGTCAGGTTGCATATAACCTCATGGTGGCGCTAGAAGAGTGGCATGTGAGAAGTCAGGGGCGGAGGTTGTGGTTTGCTAGCTAAGGAGTGTGTGTGCAAAGTTTGGCATGGATAGGGGCAACGGTGCCGGAGATGAGAGTAGGGCCAAAAGTGTGACGTGACGTACAATCACATACCATAAACACAGCCTAGTGAGCAGTTGTCCCTAATTCACTACAGGTTATATTGTTTTGCAGAACGTGAACTGATTCACAATTTAGGAATTTAGCAGACGCAAATTCCCAGAGCGACTTAAAGTAAGCTAGCAAGGTAAACACAGGGTATATCAAATGTAGAGAAATAGTAATCTAGGATGGATCATAGGTAAACCAAGAAGCTATCAGTCTAAACAGTAAATGGTAAATGGTGCATTTATATAGCGCTTTTATCCAAAGCGCTTTACAGAGATTGTGCATTACATTCACCCATTCACGCACACATTCATACACCGGTGGCGGAGGAAACCATGCAAGGCACCAACCAGCTCACCGGGAGCAATGTGGGGTTCAGAGTCTTGCCCAAGGACCCTTCGACATTAACTCAGGGGGAGCCCGGATTCAAACTGGGAACCCTTCGGGAACCCTTCGTGCTCTATTAACGGTTTCTCTACCCCTGAGCTATGCCGACCCACACAGTATATTATCAAAAGATCAATAATCTGTACATTGAAACTATGCACACTATAGGATGCCAGGTCTACAAATGAACCTGACATCTGATACACAACATGCTATCTAATTTACATTTTTTGCCTCCATAAGCCATGCAGGGTCATCAATGCAAGGGCAATTGCTACGGGCTGATGTGTACAAATGCTGTTTCTATAGGGACTTAATGGGCCTATCTATCTCTGACTGCTTGAATAACAAGGTGACCATCCATGATTATTCAAGAAAAAAGTGGCCCTAGATCTAAGGTCAGAAAAGGAGGTTGCAATTCTGCACGCATAATATTGCTCAAGCTTTTGATTAAGACATTTTTAAACATGCTAACCTTCATCCTTTTTGCTTACCGTAAGTCGCTCTGGAACAAGAGTGTCTGCTAAATTCCTAAATTGTAAATCAGTTAATTTCATAATATAGCAATAAGCAGTGAAGTGCTACGCTACAGGCTTGTGTACAGATTAGGTTTCTATAGGGACTTCATAGGCCTATCTATTATGACTGCTTGAATAACAAGGTGGAGGAGAGATACTCTCATTCACATATTACCTTAAATGGTATTGTTTGGTTTGCATTTAAATTGAGTTAGGATATGCAGAATTGACTGCAGTGAGCTTTATAGACAAAAGATAGAATGTCCACTTCTCATATTAGAATGAAACGCTTGTAGAAAGTATACATGTTGATGTCCCATCCCTAAATGTAGCCCATCAATACCATGGTTTAAAACACACAAAAACTGAGGGTTTACAATCACAGCTGGTTGTTATGTTCACACGATAACAGCAAGTTGAGAAATTCCCACGTAAAGATTAAAATGTTTTTTTTAAAGTAGGCCATCCATAATTATTCAAGAAAAAGGTGGCCCAAGATCAAAGGTCAGTAAAGGAGGATAATGGTTGCAATTCTGCACGCATATATTCCTCAAGCTTTTGAATAAGGCATTTCTTAACAGGCTTCATTCTTTTAATTAGTAACAAGAACACACACTTATTATCACAGCTGACAGGACCACGATAATGCCAGTTTAATGTTTATTTGTGTCAGCATTTTTTTTGTACATACTTCCACTGGTTATAGTCTTTGACACAGAATTGCTTTGAGTACAATAAGGTATCAATGATCATTCCGTTACATCTGCGACACACAGTGTGAGCTTGTAGATGGGATAGGCTATTTCAAATTAGATATAATGGAGTAGAAGTAAAAGCATTGAAAATTGGAAACACTCAGCCTACTTGAGTACGGGTACTTAGTGACTTTAAAGTTTACACCACTGGTATCTATGCCTGTGGGGAGGAGGGAGAGGTAGATTGGATGTGGGGGTCAGGTAGGAGTATTCAGGTAAGTTGTGATTGGTGGAGAGATGGTTCTATTGTCCTCCCCTTTGGTATAAGTATAGTGTGTAGTTCCTCCAGGATATCAGTCAACAACCAGACTTTGCAGGTGAAGATGACTACTCTTGACTCCACCACCACCACCACCACCACCACCAGAGACAATCATTCTGCTGAACAGGAGGAACCCTGCATATACCTCAGTCAACAATTCAGTGAGTTACTTTCTCTGCAGCCTTTCTCTTTTTCTCTTGTTTATTGATGTACATTTAATTCTGAAAATATACAATTTTTTTGAAAGAAAATAGATACAATTAATTATGCTGGCTAACTGATGCCTAACGGTTGTATTTCTTTGTCATTTGTAAACACGTTCTATTTGGAATGCATAACAAATGTCAATTTAAAATGTTTTAAAACGTTCCTTTCTCTTTTATTTCCAATCCAGTGGTGCAGTGTAACACCCCGGTAATGTTCCAAACCCCCTTCCTGCCAGCAGCAAACGAACAAAGAAGTGTTGTTCCCAAACCAAAAAGCCACTGTTGTGAACAGTGTGGAAGACAGTTCACTTTGAAGTCTGGCCTTAAAATGCACCAGATCACCATTCACACACACAGCGATAAACACTACAGATGTAGGAAATGTGGGAAAGGCTTCACTAAACTGGGACATTTCCTTTACCACAAGTGTGGTCACAGAGAGTGCCCCCACTGCTGCGACCAATGTGGACGGAGCTTTGCTTCGAAAGAAGGTCTCAGGGTTCATCAGCGAGACCACACAGGAGATTTCCAGTGTGAAGAATGTGGATGCTGTTTCATCTACATCAACAACCTGCATGTTCACCAGAGAATGCATAGAGCCCATCAACCGTTCAGTTGTGGCCAATGTGGGCAATGCTTCACTAAATCTTCTGACTTAAAAAAACACCTCAGAATTCACACATCAGGAGTCAAAGTGGAGTTTGAAGCAACAGTTTGTGGTGTACTATAGGAAAAGCTCTACCAAAACTGTCAATTTCAAGGCAATATAAGTCTGGTCACTCTGGAGATAATCATAATCCCCTCTGTTTTGTGGAAAGAGGTTTGTTTTTTGTATATTTTTTGTATATTTTTTGTATATGTTTTGTATATTTTTTGTATATGTTTTGTATATTTTTTGTATATTTTTTGTATATTTTTTGTATATTTTTTGTATATTTTCACCCTTTTTCAATAAACATTCAAACTTAAGAGATGGTGTGTGCTTTATTTTGAGTGTTTATAATAATTTAATCAGTAAAGTGAAATACTCTTTGGGAGGCAATAACAACCCCTGCAATGTTACAGAATTATATTTGAGTAAAGGTACTGTCATCAAAATATATGTAGAACACAAAATGTCACACACACACACACTCACACGCGCACACACACGCGCGCGCGCGCCATTTACGAGACAGGAGCAATAACAACCTGTGTAATAATATGCCCTGTTTTGATTGGCAGTCCAACCCCCCACCACACCTTTTGGCTTGACAAAGCCTTGCATGGCCCAGCACCCAAAATAACACCCAGCCCTACTTAAGACGCAAGCACACGCACAGTCATATGGCCGACACACGTGGCACACGCTGCACACACGCTCATTTGCTCACTTACTTGCTTAAGGTAGTCCATCGTGGCCGATGATGACTTCTGCTACAATTTGTGGGTCCTTTGATGACTGTATAGTCCAATGCGCGCACACACACACACACACACACACACACACACACACACACACACACACACACACACACACACACACACACACACACACACACACACAGAGCATATAACATTGTTCCTCAGAGTTCATATATACTGTATTAGGACAATGAAATACATTAATCAAAGGCTCTACAGTATCTCTAGGACTAGGTCATCCTCAGACGAGCCCTCCATCGTCACTTCCAGTCATACCGCTTCTCCATACTGTACATCTGGCCAGCTTCCTGTGTCTTTCTTGAGTACGTCCACATAATATGTTAGTGTGGGACGTCATCATGTTTTGGTTCCCACGACATCAATTTGCTGGCTGGCAGCTCTTGATGTCTTTGGCAGTGTCTTGCTATGTCTCATTTCCTGGCTGCTATTTCATCACAGGCCGCTTACATTGTGTGCATGTGATTTGTCATTTCAGGACGAGCTTGCTGCCAGGATTAACAAATGCCAGGTATCTGGACATTATGGTTCCCAGAATCCCAACTCATGTAGACACCCATAGTGGTGCTTTGAACAAACAAAGACTCCTCAACAATTCCAAGCAAACCAAATTCCTTACGTTGTTGACATGACATGACATGACATCCCACTGAGCACGCCGTCTAAAAGTGGTCTAATAGACGTATAGATTTGGAAATTTATTAGTGGTCTAAACTTAGACTAGACGACTAATAGACTTCTAATAGTCGTCTAAATGTAGACCGTCTACATTTAGACGACTATTAGAAGTCTATTAGTCGTCTAGTCTAAGTTTAGACCACTAATAAATTTCCAAATCTATACGTCTATTAGACCACTTTTAGACGGCGTGCTCAGTGGGATGACAGTAAAAATATGACTAAATAGACTGTCCACAGCAGTTAACACATATGGTGCCAACCCCGAGTTTCCCGAGTTTGTATTGGTACTAGTGCTGTGCCAACCCCGAGTTTCCCGAGTTTGGGCCGTTTTTGAAAAAAAAAAAAAAAAAAAAAATTGATTTTTTTTTTTTTTTCAAATTTTTTTTTGGACCTCCAGAAATGTATTAGGCATGATCGCGATCGCGAAATTGCATGTTTAACCCCCATACCAACCCATTCTTTCAAACATGGCAGCCATGTTTGTTTACATCTGAAGAAAACATAATGGCCCATAAATCATGAATGCCTGAACGGATTTCCAAGCGGATTTTTTTGTTTGAAAGCTGTGAACAGCATCTACACACGTGGTGCATCATCTAGGCATGGGCGTGCACTTTTTACACACTTGCACAATTACATGGAAGTCTATGGTAACCATGGCAACGCGGGACATTGGCCGAAAAAAATCATTGCAACATAATATCCAAACCTAATGTCTGAAGAATAATAACCCAAAATAATACCTAGCCCTATCCCTACTTAACTCTCCCGCCGCTTCGAACGTTCACGTTCGCCCCATTTTTTACAGAACCTCGATGCCAATACGGCGCTCGTTCGGTTCGTTCGTCTGATGACTGTAAGATGATGAGGCGTCGCGCGGCCGTCTACTGTAAACACATTTTCCGCGGTGATGGTGTAAAAAATCCATTATGCGTTAACATCAACGGAGAACAATTCACTTCCTTGTTGATTTTCTCTGGCTCTGAGGCTCTGTGGCCAGTGACTGGTCTTCTTCTTCTTCAACACATAACAGGCAAATTCACATTCATTCTCGCATGACGCCGCCCTCTGCTGCCTGGCAGACCAAAGTGCACTATTGCACAACCAAAAAAAATAAAAATAAATAAATAAATGTCTGTCTGTCTATCTACTATAACGTCGCAAAGGTAAGCCGCTTTTTGATGGCGCCAGACCCAATAAATAAATAAATAATCTGGCAGTAGGAGAGTTAAGAAGCAACATGTATGGCGCACGCTATAACAGCATTCTATTTCAATCTTTATACTGGTCCTTGCCCGTTGTTGTGGTGTGCACTGAGATGAAGTATCAGCTTGTATGATAGGATTTAAGATGTATCAGTGATGTCAGTCATCTCCAAATTTGGGCACTGTTTCAGCATGCCATCGTTACCATGGCGGCGGTATCAGTGATTTCAGTCATCTCCAAATTTGGGCACTCATCAGCGATGTCAGTCATCCCCAAATTTGTCATTTGTCGTTTATTTTTTACAGTATTTGCAACACCTGCGCTACTACTGTAGGGATTTAACATTGTTCCTCTGACTTCATATAGCTCAATGAAATAAATTCAAATTGGAAATGAGGTTTCTATAGATATTCATTTAATTGGCCTCTTGAATGGCCTATCTCATTTGAATTACAAATGGAGAGAGAAACTCTCATTCACACATGGGTCGAGCTGTTGGTTTGTTGCGACCGTCAGGTCGCATTTACTACCAAAACCTCCACCGGCTGTCGGTCAGTCAGTCAGTCTGTCCGTCATGTCACACTTTTCTCCAACTCATATCTCCGCCACCGTTGCCCCAAGACATGCCAAACTTTGCACACACACTCCTTGCCTGCCAATCCACAACCTCCACCTCTCACGTCATACGGGCAGCCATAGTTACACCTGGAATGTTGAATCTCCATATATGGAGATAACCTACGCATCACACAAAGTCTGACCTCACCAGCCCATACTTGGGCATGGACGACTTATATCTCCATATACGGAGATGGCCATATATGGAGATACGATGACATCACAGAGTGATAAGCTATAAGCTTAGTTGATCCTGGCGATAAGGTCTGAGTCGAGGAATGCTCTCTTCCCTGGTGAGAATTGCCCCTTTATATAGGGCTTGTTTGTGTATTGTATGACATCACGCCACATCATCAGCTGTGGACTCTGTGATGTCATCGTATCTCCATATATGGAGATACGATGACATCGTATCTCCATGTCATCATACCAAAACCTCCACCGGCTGTCTGTCAGTCAGTCAGTCTGTCCGTCATGTCACACTTTTCCCCAACTCATATCTCCGCCACCGTTGCCCCAAGACATGCCAAACTTTGCACACACACTCCTTGCCTGCCAATCCACAACCTCCACCTCTCACGTCATACGGGCAGCCATAGTTACACCTGGAATGTTGAATCTCCATATATGGAGATAACCTACGCATCACACAAAGTCTGACCTCACCAGCCCATACTTGGGCATGGACGACTTATATCTCCATATACGGAGATGGCCATATATGGAGATACGAAGACTCTTCTACAATAAACGCCATCTAAATGAATACGCCTGTCTGCTTTTTCATCACTCAGCCACTGTGCTCCCCACAACATAATCTGTGCTTGTCATATTTCAACACAACACCTATGTTACACATTTGCACCACCTAATGACATATCTCTGCCGACAGAAACACAACCATGTCACTGCTAAACCACACATTCTCTGGCCCAAACAATGCAATACATTTGCCACACACATCCCCCTACACTCAGGAACCAATGCCACTTACAGCCCTCTTTTACATGTGACCTGACGGTCGCTTACCTCCCGATTAGGGAGTCTTACTGGTAAGTGTAAGTGGCGGTTAGACATGTGAAATGGACCGTCACAGATAAAAGAGAATATGTAGTTTACAATTTAAAATGTAGGCGTTTAGCAGATGATCTTATTCCAGAGCGATTCACAGTAACAGATATCAACCTGGCATCTGTCTATATAGCATGTTATCTAAATCACATCTTAACCTTTGCAAAAGACTGTATGGTTGTCAAGGATATAAGCCCTGAAATGATGCAAGTAAACCTACATTATAAGGTTTTGAGATCTAAATGATGTAACATACTGTGTTTATAGTGACTTCAGTAATGCTATTCTCATGTAGCAACCTAGGAGCACAGATAAAACTGAAAGTTGGTTTTCTTACTAAAATGAAAACAGCACTGTGACATATATATTTTTGTGTGGGGGTGTGGTCTAAAAGTGTTCACTTGGCAAATGTGAACCCACCCTCTCTCTGCCATTAGCAGATAGACTGAACAACGCCTGAAGATAACCTAAAAACTTCTCAAATAACAACGCTTTTAATAACATTCCCTGTTTTGGCTGGCAGTCTGAACAGGACTGCCAGTCAAAACAGTTTTGCATTTTGGCCCAGCACCCAAAAATAATACCTACTTAAGAAGCAAGCACACGCAAGGCATATGGGTCATTCCTACTATTCTGTGCCATTTCAATAACAAAAAAAAACAAAAAAAAACATTTCCTCTATAGTTAAACGTAACAGGGTGGACATAGCTTTACCAAAAAGTATTGTAACTTAAAACATTGATACAATTGAGACAATTAAACAGTGATACTTATACTTCTTATGGTATATGGTATGGTATCCTATCAAAAATACTTTCTGAAGTCGTGTGCCTAGATGAATATTCAGGGGATATTTACAGGTGGATTTGCATCTTTGATACAGGAGGGGCAAACCAACTTTGCACACCCACTTGGAAGGCAAATCGCAACCTCCAGCTCTCTGACATGGCCCTCTTCTAGAGCCACCATCAGGCCAATTTTTGCAAAACACATTTTTAGACACTGCTCCTACAGATTTTGGCCTAAAATCACGCAAAGCGGTACACAGTATCTAAGTATCTAAGTCATGTCATCATCGTTGATCCGTCCCATTTCCCATATTCCCTCCTGATCGGCTACGATTGCCTTCTAAAGTTTGTGTATGCGACCTGACGGTCGCTTATCTCCCAATTAAGGAGTCTTACTGGAATGTTTTTTTCTAGAGTATTTGCAACATTTAACATTGTTTCTCTGACTTCATATACCGTAAGGTCAGTTTCTATAGGCCTTAATTTCAATATTTGAAACACAAAAAATATATATATACATTATTAACAATTAATGACATTTGGTGAGAAACATTAGAATTGATACTTTACAATCATTTTATTATTTGCAACTGAAGCTGAGTAAACATGATTTGGGACTCAAAACAAAGTTATTATTTTATATTATATATATATATATTCTGTATATATATTATTTTTCTATGGTGGAGAACCTTTAACAATGTCTACGCTTTTTGGAATTAGTAGTGCATGTAGTGCATTAGATAAGCATGCTGTATGTCATGGAGACACAAATGGCACCGAATTCTAGGAATTACCCATATGCACGGTGTGAAGAAGCTTATTTCAACCTTTAATTATCTTTTTTTCTACAGTATTTGCAACGCATGCGCTACTGGGATTTAACATTGTTCCTCTGACTTCATATACTGTAAGGTCAGTTTCTAGACCTAGGCCTCTTGAATGGCCTATCTCAATTGAATAACAAATGGGGAGAGATACTCTCATTCACACATGGGGACATGAATCGAGCTGATTTTAGAACATTCACACATTGTGACACACGTGTGAATGTGCAGAACACAGATAGCTTTAATTTGCATGTCAATCCCTCCATCATGTTTCAGACTAGAATAAACCTAGGAATTTAAGTATTATTACTTAAAGTGTTTTTAACACTAAAAGTATTTTAGTATGTAAACGGACACAATCAAAGCTGATTTAGACAACTTTTTTTTATCAAAAAGAAATGCTTAATTACATAATAGGCCTACTATATGTAAATCATTGTTTTACTACTTATATTTGTTACTGAAGCTCAAACCAAAGCGATTATTATACATTTTTCCTATGGTGGAGAACTGTTAACAGTCTAGATAAGCTTTTTGGAATTAGTTTTTTTGCTCATTTTACAGATATGCTGTATTATGTAATGGAGACACAAATGGCACAGAATGACACATATTCTATGCACAACCAGGGGCGCTGGTTTTGCGTTATTTTTATTACAGTTTCGGTGCTTATCCCCCGCACAATGGTGTAACAAGGAGCTGTATAGTTACTAGTTATTTTAGCACACAGTGCAACACACAGCACGCGCACACAGTCACTCACACATACACACACTACAAAATGGGTATTTTTTTTTTTACGGTTTTCTACTGTTTTTTATTCTGTTTTTAATTATACAACAGTGTTTGCAACAATGAGCCTAGACAGTTTCTAGTTCTCAAATAAAATAGACTTTGGTGTGATAACTAGGTTTTTGCTTAAACCTTAACTAAATATTGAGCAGAAAATATAGAAGTCCATGAAGATGAGAAGTAGTTGTCCAGCTTTATTTAGAAGATAAAACAGAACCATATCCATATACAGCATGTCCCAACATAAGAAAAGTCCCTTGTCTGCCCTCACGACAGCCCCACGGCCTCACGCCTCGACGTGAGCGGAGTTCTCCAGAATACAGCAAAGACACAGTCAGTTTATATAGGCTATTAGAATTAAGTCACTCCTCTTCAAGACACACGTCCAAGGTTCAAGGTGCAAGCAGAAAGTTACTCAACAAGCAGTCATGGGATAATCCAAAGTATCAGTTTATGATTGGATTAATCAGTTCACATCCTTTAACAAACAGTTAAAATGAGACAGCAAGTCATTGCATGTTTGAGTACATCACAGGCTAAGCAAATTGGAGTTAACCAGACAGTCACTGGGTTTTAAGTTCATCATAAAGGCTAAGCCTCTCGCAAACACTGGGTCACAGTCTATCTTTAAACAGCACATGCGTATTAATATAAGCAAAATACATATGTTTAAAACAAAAGCACATTATAAAATTCTCTTTATCATGGTGTGCCATCAAAGCGGGATTTATTTTAAAACACATTTTAAATTCAACTTCCCTTCCGACCGGAGGTGGCAAGGTGACCATGTGATTAGGTGACCATTGTGATAATCAAACAAACATCTTTTTTCAACATATTTATTCCCCAAAGTCAAATATATTATTGTTTTAATATAGGTCTGTGTGTGTATATAAACACCCCCCTTCCAGCGCCCCTGTGCACAACACGTGTATGGCACACTATCTGCAGCCTATTTCAATCTTTCATCATATTTTTGTTCTACAGTATACTACAGCGCTACTTTAGGTATTTAACATTGTTCCTTTACTGTAAGTTCAGTTTCTATAGGCCTGTATGGAGAGATACTCTCACATGGGGACAGGACATGAATTGAGCTGAGGTTAGAACATTCACACATTAATAAGTGTGATGTGTCCAATTGCAGAACACAGATACATTTAGTTTACATGTGAATCCCTCCAGTCATGTTAGATTCAACCTATAGGAATTGAAGTTTTATAATGTTTTTATTAAAAATAAATCCATTTACTATTTGAAGATCCAGATCTGCAGATTCAGTCCAGGTCTTCTTCCAAAAAATATATATAGTAACATCATCTGTAGTTAACATAAGTTAACAAACAGGGTACCTGGGCTGGTTTTGATATGTTCTATTGTCTGAATCAACTTTGTTGCATGTATTTTCATGCTAAGAGCTGTTTTACCTTACAATATAGGTCAATGAAGAGCATATTTTGTATTATTGATTTCTAATCAATTGTGAAATTATTAATGTACTGTATTTGGAGTTACATCATGGCAAGCACAACCCACATCTCTACCAAAGTGGTCTTGCCCTTTAAACCAAATATACTTCACACTGGAGAAAGACCATACCACTGTAACCAGTGTGGGAATGACTTCATGAAATAAATCTCACTTGAAATTCACACTGGGGAGACACCCTGTTACATTAAGCAAAATAAACAGATTATAAAAAGACAAGTGGTAAAGTAAGTATACATTGTACACATAAGTACACATAATTAATACATTGAGTATAATAAATGAAAGCACCATGTGTCCAGGAGTATCTATGTCTGGGGGGAGGAGGTAGTGGGATTATGTCAGGTTGTGATTGGTGGATAGGTGGTCCTATTGTTCTCTTTGGCCAATCATTCCAAGCAGTCAGGGCCTCCTGCTCAGGCTCTCTAGTATAAGTATAGTGTGTAGTTCCTCCAGGATATCAGTCATTTCAACCAGAACTGACTGTGAACTCCAGATTTCAGGTGAAGATGACCTCTCTTGACTCCACCACCACCAGAGACAATCATTCTGCTGAACAGGAGGAACCCAGATACCATCAACATTTCAGTAAGTTGCTTTCCGCTGCCTTTCTTTTTCTAAAACTGGTTCATCGTGTTTACGATGTACATTTAATTTTGGAAAATAAACTAAAATGAATAATCATTTTACAATTTACAATCTATGTAAAGCGCTTTGGATAAAACATGCGTTTATTATAAATATACCATTTACCAAGTGTTATTATCACTTATTTCAGCATTATTATGTTAATATATCATGGATACATGGTATAAAGGATGTCATATGGACTATCATGGGATGATGCTGCCATCATGGGTTTAAATTAGCACTAAATGTAAAACGATATGTAAAATTAATATAGACTGACTAACTGGTACCTACCGGTTATATGTATTTGTCATTTACTCTAAAATATGTAAATATATTAATTGGGGATACATAGCAGCTTTTTTATGTAAATTTTACATCTTGTTGCTACTCTCCAACTAACTTTCATTTCTCTTTTATTTCCAATCCAGTGTTGCAGTGTAACACCGCTGTAATGTTCCAAACCCCTGTCCTGCCAAAAAGCCACTGTTGTGAACAGTGTGGAAGACAGTTCACTTTGAAGTCTGGCCTTAAAATGCACCAGATCACCATTCACACACACAGCGATAAGTACTACGGGTGTAGGAAATGTGGGAAAAGCTTTACTAAACTGGCACGGTTCATTTACCACAAGTGCAGTCAAAGAGAGTGCCCCCACTGCTGCGACCAATGTGGACGGAGCTTTGCTTCGAAAGAAGGTCTCAGGGTTCATCAGCGAGACCACACAGGAGATTTCCAGTGTGAAGAATGTGGATGCAGTTTCATCTACATCAACAACCTGCATGTTCACCAGAGAATGCATAGAGCCCATCAACCGTTCCGTTGTGGCCAATGTGGGCAATGCTTCACTAAATCTTCCAAGTTAAAAAGACACCTGAGAATTCACAAATCAGGAGTCAAAGTGAAGTTTGATGTAATGGTTTGCGGTGTATAGGACATTTGTTATAGTTATAGAATAAAGGGGGTTTTCATCACGTTTTAGTGACGTAAATTTAATTCAGATTTATTTTCCCATTTTAGCCTGTAACTTTTTCAGCACATTAGATTTATATTATTATGTCCCTTTTAATATTATACATTTTAATCTTTTGGTTCAAAAAAGGTGTGTAAAATCCATTGTCAAATATTTTTAATTATGTTTTGCTGTGGCTTTTTTTTTTTACAATAAACATTCAAAGGTAAAAGTTGGTTGGTGTTTGGTTTATCTGGAGTACTGTTACTCATTTCAGTTAATCACACAAAATAATTGTAGGCAATAACAACCCCTGTAAAGTTACAGCATTGTTGCCACATAAGGTAAGATGCTGTAGTGTACAACTGTTTCGATATGCACAGTGTCGAAGAGGTGGTTGATACAGCGTGGTTTATTTTAGTGTTGTGTGGCAACAGGAAAGGCACGACACAAATGGCACTGAATACTAGGGAATAGGAATACTAGGCACTACACATGTATGACGCACGCTAGCTGCGACTTATTTTAATCTTTAATCATATTTTTTCTACAGTATATGCAACACCTGCGCTACTTTAGGGATTTAACATTGTTCCTCTGACTTCATATAATTTAAGCTCAGTTCCTATAAATTTCATTGGCCTCTTGAATGGCCTATCTCAATTAAATAACAAATGGGGAGAGATACTCTCATTCACACATAGGGACATGAACCGAGCTGATGTTAGAACAGTAGAAGTGTGAATGTGTCCAATACTCAATTGCAGAACAGATAGCTTTAATTTGCATGTCAATCCCTCCAGTCATTTTTCAGGCTAGAATAAACCTGAATTGAAGGGTATTACTTAAAGTGTTTTTAACACTAAAAGTATTTTAGTACGTAAACAGACATAAAGAAAGAAAGACAATTTTTTTAATTAAAAATAAATCCAAATTCTCTACTACTACTACTATTTGAAGATCCGGATCTGCAGATTCAGTCCAGGTTTTCTTCCAAATAAATATAGTAAAATCATCTGTAAGTTAACATAATTAAGTTAACAAACAGGGTACCTGGTTTTGCTCTGTTCTATTGTCTGAATCAACTTTGTTTGCAAGCGTGTACATGCTAAGAGCAGTTTTACCGTACAATAGGTCAATAAGGAGCATATTTTGAAATATTGATATCTAATCACAGGACATTATTAATGTCCACCTTTGGAGTTACATCATGGTAAACACAACGCACGTCTCTACCAAAGTGGTCTTTCCCTTTAAACCAGAGAGACTCCACACTGGAGAAAGACCATACCATTGTAACCAGTGTGGGAATGACTAAATCTCACTTGAAATTCGCACATGGGGAGAAACCCTGTAACTGAGATCAGTGTCGAAGAGGTGGTTGATACTGTGTGGTTTATAGAGGGTATGCACATGCATAACATTAATGACAAATCGAGTAAAGTGGTAAAGTGAGTGGCAAAGTGAGTTTATTGTCAGAAAAGGAGTAAAATACACATTGTTCAAGCTTTTGCCAAAGAAATGTTTAAACTTGCCAACCTTCATTCTTTTACAAGAACACACATTTATTGCTGACGGGACTATGTGTTTTCCAGTTTAATGTGTATTTGTGTCATCAAATTGCTTTGTATACACCTCCACTGTATATTATGTAACAATGAGTATAATAATGGTAGTCTTTGACACATAATTAATACATCGAGTAGCCTAATACGGTTAGTTGATGGTTATTTCATTAAAGCGCCATGTGTCTGGGAGTATCTATGGCTAGGGGGAGGAGGTAGTAGGAGTATGTCAGGTTGTGATTGGTGGATAGGTAATCTGGGTTCCCAGAAGTTTTTCTCTTTTTCGCCAGTGGATAGGTGGTTCTATTGTTCTCTTTGGCCAATCATTCCAAGCAGACAGTGCCTCCTGCTCAGGCTGTCTCTAATCATCCTAAGTCAAAGACAGCCCTAGTATCTGTGTATGTGTGTGTGTACGTTGCCAGATTTACACAGACTTAAGTCTGTTGTTTCCCCGCGCCCTGAGGTTGCTTCCTGCCTTAAGGTGTCTTACTTGTAACTAGACACTTTCCTTGTGTTTATAGGACTGAGTGTTACACAGTGCTCTCACTACTAAATCATCCACACAAGTGCACATCTTGGCCATGCAGGTAAGATTATAATACACACATGCCCTGTGAACTATCAAGCTATAATACTATAAAACTAGAGAGCCAAAGCAGCAGCAGAGGTAAAACGCTCAGGTAAGGCATGCTCAGGTGAGGTATGCTGGCAGAGACAGTAGGTGCCGTTTTTTTGTCCGGCATGGCCAGAACAGAGACATTGCCATTGCAGAAGTCTGGCCCTTCACAGCACCGTGGTCCGTCGATGAAGGTAGAAATTGTGATCAGGGGACTAAAGAATGTCAGGTGGAGATTTATACCCTTACACCAGGAGGGAGAAGCACAGCCGTGAGCCCTTTGAATCCTTCCGTCCGGGACTATCACTGCAGGTTACACACACACGCACGCACGCACGCACGCACGCGCGCGCACACACACACACACACACACACACACACACACACACACACACACACACACACACACACACACACACACACACACACACACACACACACACACACACACACACATTGTTTGCCATTAGTACAGTTTTATAATCAAACTTTACACGTTGTCCATGTAATGATGCACAATGACTGGCATTCTCCTTTTCAATAATAAATTATCTATCACCAGTGGTAATACTCAGATCTTTTACATTTAAAGTAGCAATAGAGCAAAGTGGTTAAACACCTAAAACAAGATTCTACTTGAGAAAAAGAGCATCAAATTAATACCAAGAGAATAGTAAAAGTACTTGTAAATACTTCTCAAACATGTTCAAAAATAGCATATCTTAAGTTTCAATAGTCCTATGTGTTGTTTAATTGTACTGTGACAGTAAGGGTACTTGTACACTGGGTTAAATTGACACTGAGGATTTCATTGTGTACCATGGCTAGCTGTTTCTATACATCATAAACCGAACAGAACAAAAAAGTATATTTCTAAGATATCGTATTCCTATAATATACATTTGAATGCTGGATTTTGCTTGGCGGTACTTAGTAGGCCTAAAGTATATGCATATCGTCGTTGCCGGGTGGAAACCTTGTATGCCCCAAACCGTTCCCTTTGTATTTATCATTTAAAAATGATTTAAACTAGTGAAAATAGACGATCTACAAACACACAAGGCCTTGCACCGCGAGATCAGCTATTTTCACTAGTTCTGTGCGACAGTCTTGTATGATGAAGCAGGGCTTTTATTTAACCAAAAAACATACAAACTTGAAACTTGGAGGTTTCTGCTGGACAGTGACAATATACAAATCCTCATGCTCATATATATAACTCACATGTTGAATTCACACATAGGGTCCTCCGTCCACGGCATACGTTTATTCTATGGCATACTAGGTCAAAAGGGCTTTCACAGGTGAAGCACCTCCTCCCGTTTGGTTGCAGTGTGGACGGGTTCTCAGGAACTGAAACGAGGCAGTAAATGAAACCATATTGTTATAATTTACAAGTGTTGCACATTTAAAATGTTGACTTTAATAATGATACGTGCCTACTATTATTCATTCCAAATTTAGATCAGTTGGTGTGGTTAACTCACTGTTTCCCAAACAGTGGGTCGGGCCGATTAGCCATGTTCACACTGTGGCCAACTTGGATCACATGACCACATAGGATAGCAAGCAGCCAATCAGAAACTCAAAACAGCATCTTGGGTAAGGCAAGACCCACCCACAGAAGCTTCTGCTTGGCTGCATGTGGTCATGTGATCCAAGATGGCAGTGGTGTGAATATGGCCAATTGTTCACCCACCTGTTCATTGTCAGGTGGTTGGTGACCTAGCTGAAGTTAGCCACACCCACAGTGTATGGTGTATGGTATTTTTCTGGCCTTTTGACTCAGAGGCTTTCAGGAAGAAACCAAAAATACACAGGGAAGGCATATTTGCACATTCTAACCCCAACAACTGGTTCTATTAGAGTAATGTTAACTCCATAGACACATACACAATAGAAAAAGTACAAAACTATGGCACCACCTCTTTAAAAACTGTCCCGGGTGCTCACAAAAGCCTGAGTAGACGATGAAATGTTCTAAAATGTTCTAATCTACCCATAGACCTAGTTTTAGTACAAACTCTGATCACAAATGAAATCATGAGAATGAGTATTATACAAAACACCATAGTTTACACAAAGTGTCGTAAATATTTTACTTACCTCCAAATATCTTGGTGTTACAGCCAGAACTATTGCAACAAATTCCTGCTAGTTGGCCATTTCCTGGCCCAAAGTTTGTGTGGAGAGTGTCAAACTCTTCCCCTAGTTTATTGGCTCCACACCTGTCAATGGGTGTACATTGTCTGCGGATAATCCTGGGACCCACCGTTGCTACAAAAATAAAAGTAAAGCCACAATATTAATAACCCTGAAGAAAAATGTCATGCATGTTTTATACAGAAATATTATTGTGAAGCAAATAAGTATTGCAGAAAGAAAGAAAGTTGATTATTACACTCTACAACAGACGACAGGCAGACTTGATCCTCCCCAGTGCAGTTTTGCAGCCCAACCTCAGTGCACTGAACATCTGTGTCATCAAGGCAAGTGAAACACTGAAGGTCTACCATTTTAGTTTCAGCTGAATTGAGGAAAATATAAAGAGATCCATTATATGAATGTGAGATTTAAAAAAGTGTAATTCTTAAAAAAAACAGATGCACTTTTAGAGCTACAAACTCACAAGCAAGCACGTAGATCAGATTTTGTTTTTGCTATTGACTTACAACAAAGTATGTAGGGTTTAAAATGTCATACTCACTCACAGCTTCAGTTGATATTAATTTTGTCCATTTTAAAACAAACAAATAAAATACAAATCTCGAGTCAAATGTTACAGACTGAGGCCTGTGAGTGGACATACCTGCATAGATGAGGCTCCAGGTGACACACAAGGTCCAGATCAGCTGCATTGTGGTGAATACATGCATGCGTGTGGCACTGGGCATGTCCTTATATAATGTGTGTTATGTATAACGTGTTTGAAAAAATGACAACTGAGTTTGCATAATGCACAAAAATAACATTGAGAGGAAAGAACTATACAGGAGTTCCTTTGGCCTAAGTGGTCTGACGCTGGTCGGTGTAGTAGCTTTCCAAAATCAACAGTTGCACCTTTACAGCACAGACTTATGTAATCCTCATTTCAACAGTACTGATCATGCAAGTTTATTTTAATAACAGTGACATTTGCAATCTATAGGAAACGTGGTTTCCCCAAGGCTCAATAATTGGTGTTGGCTTCTTTGGCAGATGTACAGTAATTTAGCTAGTTAATCAAGATTAATAATGAAGTTATTTATTGAACTAGGGAGTGAGAGAAAGAGATGTATTTTTTGCATTATTACATTTTCCCCAAGATAGTGTTCGCTAGTCAGAAAACTACATCATCAAGATTATAATGAAGTTGTTTATTGAAAAGATTGAACTAGGGAGTGAGAGAAAGAGAGAGAGACAGAGAGAGAGAGAGAGAGAGAGAGAGAGAGAGAGAGAGAGAGAGAGAGAGAGAGAGAGAGAGAGAGAGAGAGAGAGAGAGAGATTTGTATCCAGCATACAGTATATTACATGTTCCTTTAACATAATATAATGCCCTTAAAGTCAAATGTTTGAGTGTTGACATTTGTTAAGAGTTTCTGTTTAATGTCTCACCTTGAGATGTACTTATTTTTTTGAAAATCATTTGAAATCGGGATATTCATTTGCGACCCACAAGTAGTTTGTAGTAGCCTAGTTGTTGAAGTTATCCAAAATCAACTGTAAAGGAATGCCCCTTCACTGCACAGATTTATGTCATCCTGATTTCAACAGTGACGAGTTAGTTTCAATAAATAACAGTGACTAGGAATAGGAATAGGAAACGTGGTTTCACCCAGGTCCATTAACTGGTGTTGGCTTCTTTGGCAGATGTAACTTATTGTCCGCTAGTCAGAAAATACCATTCAGATAAAATTATTCTAATGAAGTTGTTTGTCACACTGATAAAAAACAGTATGTGCACGGCTGCACGCAGGTCGGCACCAAATGAACTCCACCGCCCATGATAAGTGGTCACTGGCACTGCACTCACGTTTAAAAATGCATTCCATCAAACTTTCAGATGAAGCCTAATTTTTGCTCCGTCCTGCGGCCGTGTCGTGCGCAGACCTCCAAGCTCAGAATGGTTGCATTGGTGACGCGATGTGAGCTTGTATGCTACTCTCGACGCGAAATAATGTTGCACAATGAAGTATAGGCTATGTCTCGTTAAGGGCGCACCCATGGGCTATTTGAAAACTTGGAATGGGACATTCTGCATAATGAGTACTACTATTTTTGATACTTTAAGTTAATTTTGATGCCAATACTTTTGTACTTTTACTCAAGTACATTTTGAATTCCAGACATTTACTTGTAACAGAGTATTTCAACATTGCAGTATAACAAATGAGTGTACTTTTTCCACCGCTGGTTTTCCGACTGTACAGGATTGTACAGTGCCACCATACCACTACCAGTAAAAGAGCAACCAGCAACTACTTGTGGTCAAGGTCCCTTCTTCCCAACAACACCAGAACACTACACAGAGGTTACCAGGAGTTAACGGATATGCAGTCAGCCAGTCAGACTGACAGAGCTAAAGGCACACCCGTTACAATGGTGCCTTGACCTTTCAAGGATTGTTCTAAAGATCGACGTCAGCTCATTCACTGTAGGAGGCTGTTTTCATTTACCTGTTAAGGTAAAGATGTAGGGTGTTAGGTATTTAATTTTTCTTTTTTTGGACCGAGACAGTCTCTCTTCATGGACTGAGCTAATACGCACATGTCAGCGCGCACACACGCACGCACATACACACACACACACACACACACACACACACACACACACACACACACACACACACACACACACACACACACACACACACACACACACACAAAGTTCAAAATAACTGGAACTCCATGGACTGTTTCCTTATTATTTCTTTGGACTGAGAGAGAAAAAAATAAAATAAAATTAAAGATTTGGTGGAATTTCAACCATGAAAATAATAGTAATCTTAGTAATAGTAATCCACACAGCGGCCTGAACATTTTGTTCATGAAAAATTCCGAATATTCTTTATTATTATCCATCCATCCATCTTCAACCGCTTATCCGGAATCGGGTCGTGGGGTAACAGTTCCAACAGAGATTTCCAGAATTCTCTATCCCGAGCAACTTCCTGTAGTCGAGTATACCGAGGCATTCCCAGGCCAGTGAGGAGCTATAATCCTTCCATCTGGTCTTTGGTCACAACCCAGTGGGACGTGCATCAAGGACCTTCCTAGCTAGGAAGGCGCTCGGGAGGCATCCGTACTAGATGCCCGAACCATCGCAGCTCCTTTCCAAGCGTAAGAGCAGCGATTCTACTCCAAGTCTCTCTCTGGTGACTGAACTTCACCCTATCTCTAAGGGAGATCCCAACTTATTTTGGCCGCTTGTACCCGCAATCTTATACTTTCGGTCATGACCCACATTTCATGCATGACCAAAGAGTAGATACGAAGATTGCTCGGTGGACAGAGAGCTTTGCCTTCCGGCTCAACTCCTTTTTTTCACAACAGTGTGATTAAGGTGCCGGCTACACAGAGCTGGATATTTCTGAAGCTAGACATTTGCTAGACATTTTTTTGTGCTGTTGGGGCTTGCAGCCACACAAAGCTGGATATTTTGGCCGCAAAGCTGTGGAGACATTGAAAAATATCCGATTCACTGGATCTGTGTAGAAATGGAACCCGGATATCTCTGAAGACTTTACTGTGTGTGTGCTTGTCCCCCTAGTGGAGGTCTGGGGAATCAGATTATTTTAGACCTAGATATCTTTGTCGTGTGGACCTAGATATTTTTCTATGTGGATATCTGAAAAAACCGGGATATATGAAATACCCAGTTCCGTCTGGCCTAGGCCTATACCGGCTGCAAAACCGCTCCTGCTGCTCCGATTCCGATGATGGATCATTTCATCAAATAATTATATTTTAATTAATAGTTAGTCGTTAACTAATAGGTTTTGCTTGCTTATAAGTGACTCTTTTCTTAATATTGAACCTACAAGTTGGGTTTATTTTAGGCAGGGCGTGGGACATATGCTGCTGGAGATAACAGTGTAGTGTATGTTTCTATATATAGTAATACTGTGTTGAAACACTGCGCAGCTGTTGAGGGAAACAAAATCCCTATTTCAAAACATTAACTCCTGTCCCATAATTAAATTTCCCATTGGATAGGGTTAGAAACAAATAAAAAAACATCCATCTGCTTTCTAGTTTTGACTAATGGGCCTGCAGAAAGTGCAATAACTGCCAGAGTTTTCTTTGCTGCAATGACACATTAAACCATTGCACAAATTAATTACCAGTACTGTCAAATCACTAAAGATAAAAAATAGGATATAAAAAGTCTTCATTAAATTCATTCTTTAGTTCAGCCTCAAGGTCCATATCACATACTGTACCAAATGACAACCAATAAATAAGAAAGCCAGCACACATACAGTATATGCTCACAGTCTAGAGGCTGTTGCGCCAATGTCTTCAAATCATGGAAGAGAACCGGTGTGACACCTTGTGAGCTTGTAGATCGGCCATTTTCAAATTGCCACGGTATAATACAGGGCTAAAGTGGTTTATGTATGTTTTATAATATTATGATTTATATCTGCAAAGTAACTATTAACTAAAGTTTTCAAATAAATGTAGTGGAGTAAAGGTACAAAATTTGGATCCAAGATGTAGCGGAGTAGTAAGTTAAATTATTGGAAATACTCAAGTAAAGTACAAATAACTCAAGTGTACTTAAGTACAGTACTTAAGTAAATGTGCTTAGTTAGTTTTCACCACTGCAGTGCTTACTGGCTGACAACCTGGGTGAGCTTGTTCCTATCTCTGAGAGGTTCCATACTAGTGAGAACACTCTCAGTGAGTGACCTATAGCCTAGCTAGCCCTAGTGTGTGTGTGTGTGTGTGTGTGTGTGTGTGTGTGTGTGTGTGTGTGTGTGTGTGTGTGTGTGTGTGTGTGTGTGTGTGTGTGTGTGTGTGTGTGTGTGTGTGTGTGTGTGTGTGTTGACATGCATTCTAGCCCATTCACAACAAAAAGCATGATTGTATAATTTAAGATCAACCCATTATTAGATTTGTTGCTTCAGTAGACACATGAGCCTGTGATCACTGTTATTCAGAATGATATACTTGCACTTCAGTATCTCTGCAGTTTACTATCACGCAGTTGGACACTTTCACCCTCAAACCGTTCAACACCCGCACGCAGGCACTTTATATTTACACGTTTTGTTGGCTCTAAAATATCCCTCTGATGTCTGCAATTTAGTTTTTGACCCCATCTCCCAGACAGCATAGTCATGGTTTCGATCCCATAGCCCGAAGAGACGGTACAACAGAACAGATATAGGCAGTCAGCACAGAGGGTAACTCGTCCGAGACAGTTTGCCCTCCTGGCCCCCAAGTTGTGGAATAAACTCCCTGTCGCACTTAGAACAACGGACTCCACCTCCACCTAAACCCTTAGCACTACAGAAAATCAATGACCATACATGAAGATAGTTAGCATTTGTTTTTAGTTTTTTTTTTAGAACTTTGATTTTATTGTGTTTTTTTCTAGATAGATATCCATTTGCTAAACTGTAAACTGTAAACTGTAAACTGCTGTGAGTGTAGAATGAATGGAACAGAGTGGGGCTGGGAGCAGAGAAAACATAATACTTGGTGTTGGAGGGGAGTAGATCTACATGCTCTCAAGATGTCGGGCTGCAATGCGTTGTGGGCTTATAGACCGGCTATTTGGAGTGTTAGTGATAGAATACTGTTTTAGTTTCAATAAATTCTCACACAACTGAATCTATCAACCTATTAATCTCACTTTGATTGACTAGCAACTGACCACAAACACAATCTGGATGCACGCACGCGCACGCGCACGCGCGCACACACACACACACACACACACACACACACACACACACACACACACACACACACACACACACACACACACACACACAAACTCACACACACACACACACACACACACACACACACACACACACACACACACACACACACACACACACACACACACACACACACACACACAGCTGCAAGTCTCCTTATCTTTGTCTCCACAGGCGTTGCATGCTTTGACTATTTGCCCTGACTATTTGAGTCCCTGATAATGGGAGAGGACCTGTGATGTTCTGCCGTACTTTTTATTTCTGTTTTATCTGTTAGTTTGGTCATTAAGGTCCACAGAATGAGAGACCTAGCTGCTCTGCCGGAAACATTGCGAAAGAAAGTTATGGCCATTTGTATATTCACTGTCCCATCGACTTCACTATACAGGAAAAGAATACAAAAATAAATGTGCTTTAAGTAGCATTAAGTAACATTCCTTGGGCTAAATTTTGGCCCCCTAAAATTGTAAAAAGTGATGAGTCATCAAAGAATCTTCACTTTTCACAGTTTTTGGGGGCCGATATTTTGCCCTAAGACTGTTTTTCATGCAAAACAAATGCTTGCAATGGATTCAGAATCATGAAGAACCCCTAGTTTGACCCCTCACATGCTACTTAAAGCACATTTATTTTCTTTTTTAAATATTTTTCTTTTCCTGTATAGTGAAGTCGATGGGACAGTGAATATACAAATGGCCATAACCTTTTTTCGCGATGTTTCAAGAGAGAAGGAGAGAAAGTGTGTGTGTGAGAGAGAGAGAGAAGCCTTTTACCTGGTACCAAAAGTATTGAATCCAAGATACCTCATGCAACCTCTATTGCAATTGAAGAATCAGCTGGAAGGGGAAAGAGGCCCACCACCTACTGTAGACACACTTCAGCGAGACAGCAGGGCTCCAGACCCTGATGCTGGATAGGAGGGAGTGGAGGGCAGCGATCAGCGATCCAGGAGTCCCCACCCAGTTCATTTTGCATTGCATAGCATCGCACAGAATAAAACTATGAGGGTAAAGCAAAACAAAAATCTTGTCCCCTTTTAGTGGCTAATCTGTATCCTATATTTGTGTTTGATAGGTATTGAGCGTTTCTCAAAGTTGAGGCAAGACAACGTCTGGATTGTTGAAACGTTGGTGTTCTTCATCCAAATACAATTGTTTGAGGTTACAGCAGATCTTTTTTATGGATTAGATTCACTGGTTGGCCAGCTCCTCACCAGTAGTTCTCTTTGTTCTACCTGTTTTGAGGTCTGGGACATTACCAGACTGCATGAGCCATTACAAAATTTACTTTGACATATTTAATGATAATAATGTAAGACTAATATGTTGAGTAAACTATTTTGTGGTGGTTCTCAACCTTTTTTCTTAATTGTAGATGGGCTATTCTTTTTATTTATTTTTTAACGTGTAGAGAACAAAAAAAATGTATATAAAAACATTTGCAACAATATACTGTAAAGTTGTTGCCTGGTTAATAAACCAGACCGAACACAACAACACCCCCTGGCGGTAGTGGTGTTGTAGTACGGTCTGGCACTGATCCATTGATATTCTATTTCCTCAAACTGCTTCAAGGGTTGGCCAATCAGGGTTGTATGCTTGGGGCACGTGGTTTCTGTAGGCTTGGGGCACGTGGTTTGGGGCAAACCCCAGAAATGAAAACTCTTCCTGAAATCCCAGACTCTCTTCCCAAAACGAAGTGTGTGATAGAGGCTGGCAATGCCAGGCAAGTAAGGTTGGGAAACACTGGTCTAGTTTGTCTTCAAACGTTGTCATTCAATTTGCAAAGCTGCTTCCCATCTTGTTTACATTTTGATCGCATCATTTTCATATGTTTGTAGATAACAAAGAAGTTTGCATAGTTATTTCAATGTCATACAGCATGCTTTATTTGTGTATTTTCAAATGCTGTGAATACAGTGAACTGCATAGGTGTGTCATTCGTCAGGCCTGGAGGACCATGGACTTTTAGTGGTACTGCCTGCCCAGAGCGGAGCACACTACAGACAAGAACTTCTGCCAGGCTGCCTGCATTTCAGGAGTGAAGACTTGGATGCCCAGCTTGCCAGCAATGACAATGGAGAGGCAGTCAGAAAACAGCTGTGGGGCAGAGAATTAACACCATTAGATACCTGGGCTGGAGGTGAGTTTGTTAAATCGATTTGAACCTTGAACTGACGTTCAATTATTTTCATGGCACCCTGTATGGCATTTTGAATTTGGTTTCTATGTCAGACTAACCCTACTCATGGTATCCGTTAAAGAAAACAGTAAAGTTATCTTTAGCAGATGAAGTTTTTTTTTTTTTTTAATTAAATAATTCCATGCCATGTTTGTCTATTTCTATTGCTATTATTATGTTATTTTTTTTGACCATTGCTACTTGTGCTTTAATTCTATGTATGTTTAAAACACAGTGTATCTTTATTTTGAAGAGGCGCCACATTGATAAAGTTCTTCTTATTAGTTATTATAAACGTTACCCTGAAGTTGTCGGGGTCGACGTGCAGCTTCTCGGAGTGCAGCTTGCTCAACTCCGTATACGTGTCCTTGATGTTGTCCATGTTCTGCATAGCTCTATCCAGACCGTGCACAATCTTGGTACCATGGGCTGCGATCAATGGGTTGATTATGATGTCCTGTGCGCTGTACAAGTTACCAAAGGCGCCAAAGTACCGCAGGCACCAGGGGTAAACGATCAGACACCTGGGGAAACAGAAAATGATTACGTAGAAATATTGGTAAATGTAATGATCAAGCAAAATGTCGAACATAACATCGGATTATTGATCTGATTTTGATCAAGAGTGATTCTAGCTACAGTAAGGGGAATGATCAGACAAAATGTTAAACATAACATCTGATTTTGTTGGAGAGGAACTCTGTACCTCTGTAGAGCCTCAGGTCCGACTTCATCATAGTTCAGATTTGTGAAGATGTATTGAATTAAGGTACGTTCTTCATCCGTCCATTCAACCATGGTTGCGTCTTGGTGATTTCCTTCAGTCGCAGAAGAAATTCAGACCTACTGCACTGTACAGTAACTAGGACCCTCCTACTCTATATATATACCTGATATGTCCTCCGCCCCAAAACGAGAAGACTATGATAGGTTGAAGCTGAAATGTCTCTGATCTAGGTCGTCATTAGCTTTTCTAGAAGCCTCTAGTAGATTTCGGAACCTTTATTTTGGCCTGCATCCATCGCTGTATAATCTGTTCATCTTTTAATAATTGACAGGACAGATAATGACGTTTTCAATCCTTCTAGTCAAATTATAGTATACATCACATCCATAGTGGCTTCATTGGACCCTTTTTCTCCCAGTTGTATCTTTAGGGATTAAACAGGACTGTAAGGAATTTATCCAACAGCAGCATACAGTATGTCCCTCAGTGGTGTAAAGTAACTAAGTACATTTACTTAAGTTCTGCACTTACTGTAAGTAAAATTGATGATGCCAATACCTTCGTACTTTTACTCAAGTACATTCTGGACTTTTACATACAGAGTATTTCTATATTGCAGTATTGATACTTTTACTTAAAAGGAAACTAGGTAACTTTAAGCCTATTTTTTATTGCGACCGTAGGGTGCAGTTTACTATCAGAACTGTCACATCTTGTCCGTAGACTTTACGGTCTATGGGTTTGCCGCTCTGACATCATGCTCTGACGTCACTGTGATGTCAGGGGAACCACACTAACAGAATCCCTTTTATGCCCATACATACTATTACTAACCATAATATCTAACAGGACTTCATATGGGAATACCCATATATGGAGGCCACATCGGCCACACACCGCACTAACAGAATCCATATATGGCCATGACAGCCCACATCTGTGTGGCTGGTTCTACAGACATGGATCTCCATGTATGGGCATAAAAGGGATTGTACCGGTATGTATGATGTCAGATCTCATAGACGTCATGGGACTTTCACCTAACAAATAACTGAGTAAGCATGTTTGGGCTCTCACAGAATATCTTCATAACAGTACATGGGTGTCCAAATATGGGTACCAGGAGTCTCAATATATGGGTAACTGGTCCGATATACATCACTGGCCAGATGGCCAAGACATGGGTCGACCACGCCCTGATGCGTCTTACAAGTATATATGTATATAAATATTTTAGCAGTCATTTCCCTCTATCAGTCACTATATTTTTGTGCTGGGGTGTTTCCTTGCAGAAAGACACATCCTATGGCTGCATTTTTGTTTTGTTCCACTGTTTAAGTTGACATTCATCCCTTGGAGGGATGTTTTTGTCAGGAGGAGCTGGCCAGAGCTCTTAATAGCTCCCTTTGAACTTCAGAGGGGTTCTGCACTGAGGTAATTGATTGGGCCATAAAAGTGTCAAGTGCTCGTTAGTGATCTCTCTTATCAATGAAAGCATCGAAGACAACTACCTGTTTGATGCCTGTCATAGAGGGGAGGAGGAGGGGGCAATGTGTTTGTATACACACTTGCCTAGTCCACCTTTAAGTAAAACGTGAATACTTTTTCCACCATATACCGGTAGGGCCTACATGGATGCAAATTATGTTGATATCGTTGAGAAAACAGACAACAGGCAAGAGCATCTTGGCACAGGAATAAATTTCAGGTTTGAATACATTGTGATACATTCAGCTTGGCTAGACGTTTCTATTTACTTCATCGACAGGTCTATTTCAGTGGTTCCCAAACGTTTTAGCTCAAGACCCAAAAGAGAAATTAAACGTTTGCCTGCATGGGACCAAAACTAGTGAAAAAAGCAGATCTGTCTGCTATTTTCACTTTTAATGGACATTATTAGATTGTTTAGATTGTATTTATAAAAAACTTTAAAAAAATCATTGATGAAAGTTTTTATTGTTTTGGTTTGTGATAATAACTTTTATATCTCTGCTGTCGGGCCGAAACCTCCTAACTCCAAAATGTTCATTTTCAGGAAAATGAGCTCAAGTGGAGTTAGGAGGTTTTGACCGAATGGCTTTTTACTACTTTTCATTGGTTCAATATTATTTTAACCAACACACAGACGTAGAAGGTGTTCAATAGCACATGTTTATGAAAAAAAAAGAGAGGGCCAATCGGGTGGAGTTTGCTGGTTTGGCAGAAAGTGTGGAGTTAGGAGGTTTTGTTCCAAGCACTTTTTACTACTTTCCATTGGTTCAATATTATTTTAACCAACCAAAAAAATCGAAAACCTAAAAAATGGAGTTAAGAGGTTTTGGCCAGACAGTGTGATGAAATATATATTCAGTATATATATATATGTGTGTGTGTGTGTGTGTGTGTGTGTGTGTGTGTGTGTGTGTGTGTGTGTGTGTGTGTGTGTGTGTGTGTGTGTGTGTGTGTGTGTGTGTGTGTGTGTGTGTGTGTGTGTGTGTGTGTGTGTGTGTGTGTGTGTGTGTGCGCGCGCTTGTGTGTGTGTGTGTCTGCGCTCATTTTCAGCATTGTTTGAACAAAGAAAATAAAATATGTCTGTGTAACGGCGCAATTTAGAACAAGGCACATTCTCAAAAGTCCATGGTACAAGCAATCAGGTCCATATGGCAGGCATAATTAAGTGTCCAAGATGCATGACTGTGTGCACGTCTACATTACACTGGACTGAATTGGGTGTGTGAGTTGAACGGAGGAGGGAATGCAGTGATCGTGATAACCTCAGAGTCAGTTCAGTTCAGTTTATTTTATTTCCAGCTCTCAGAGTCAGTGAGGGTCAGGGGGTTCGTCTGTGTGAGTGTGGGCGTGCGTGTGAATTGTGTGGGGGTGTAGTCTCAGTGAGGGTCAGGTGGTATTTGTTTGTGAACATCCACTACAGTGGGAAATGCTGTATAGTATGTCAAACTCAAGGCCCGGGGGCCAAATCAGGCCTGTGAATGAATTATCTTCGGCCCTTGGGAGGATATTTAATTACTATTAGAACTGGACCACTGATATATTGCACATGCAATGCTTGGGATTCGAACCAAGGTCTCCCTCATGTAAGTCCAACAGCTTAACCATCAGAACAAAGGGATATCCCTATGGATGGAATGGGGGAAATATTAGACTTGTGATGCCATCAGGCTGAGGCAGTGAGTCAGTCTACTACACACACACCACCATAATACTACAAGTCCCACAATGCACTAGTTCATTGCGTATCGAGGGCCCGTGACCGCAAGCTTGCGTTTAAATAAACATTGAACCAGTCCGGCCCTCGACTTGTTCCATTTTTTACATTTTGGCCCCCTGTGTATTTGAGTTTGACATCCCTGCTGTATACTGTATAGTTCTTCCACGCGCCAGAGTGGCCGCTGCCCCCAATCCCGGCAGAGTAGTTCCGGTGCAGCGCATTGAGTGACCCTGTCTTACCCTAATAGGACTGATCGTGGATAGCTACTGGGACGTAAGTCGGGACTTGATCAACCACGGCTGGGTCACCTGGGTGTATGATGTTGCGAGACCCGAAACACCCGTCGACCCCAGGCTACATCACTGATGATACGTCCCAGTTGCATCCTTGTGATGTTTTTTTTTTTCATTATATACTATACATACACCTGATGACCACGTATAACTCAGGCTTTAATGGGGTAACATAACACCCAATAAATTACTTATTTTCTATCAATTACACACGGTCGCTCTCAAGCAATACAACAAGACTCCGTTGCTTGCCAAGGCCAATTAGGATAACCTAGGACAACCTAGGACAACTGTTACCTTACACTACTGGAACATAAGTTGTTCTGACTCTGACCTCTAAGTACTTTCCAGGAGAGTGTTGCTTGTGGCGTCTTGCTGTGGCACCCTTTCTTGCTTTTTTATTCTTGCTTTTCTTTATTCTTGATTTATTTGCACTGACTATGGAGTATGGACATTTATTTTTGTGTTGGTTGAAACACTTTGGTTGCCATGGCGACGTGTCTACGCAGCAGACGTAGTAGACACTACGTGGGAAGGGACGGCCGCGACGGCGACAGGTTTATCTATGGAGCGCTGATCATTTCCCGTTACCGTTATCATCTGCCGTTGCCGTAGCGTTGCTTAAAGTCGCTATGAAGGCAGAATTAGGCGCGGAGGACCACACCTCCTCCTAGGCTGCATCATTGAAGGCAAATACTTACCTGCCAGAGCCTTCTACCCCCGGAGAGTTGCGTCACTCCTGTTGAATACATGAAAGGTCGACCTAAAACAAAGTCGACCCAAACTCGTTTCCCAACGGGTCTGTGGCCTTAAGCTAGATGCAGAATAGACCGAAATCTAATCTTTGCTTCTGGGGGTCCCTGGAACAAAATATTTTGCGATAGGGGTCCATCCGTGGAACAAAATATTTTGAGATGGGGGTCCGAGGCCAAAAACACATTTTGGGGGTCCTTAACCACTGATAGGCACATTCTAAAAATGTCTTCTAAATCCTAACAGTTTTCCTGAAAAAACGTGTGTTGCTTGTCATCATTGTTTCCCAAACTTTGTCATGTCAAGGACCCCCATAATGATATGTATTTGGCCACGGACCCCATCGCAAAATATTTTGTTCCAGGGACCCCCAGAAGCAAAGATTAGATTTTTGTCTATTCTGCATCTAGCTTAAGGCCACAGACCTGTTGGGAAACGAGTTTGGGTCGACTTTGTTTTAGGTCGGCTTTTCCTGTTACCCTCCCGTTCACTTCATGGGGCCAGTCTTCTACCTACACATCTATTATGTTTAGAGAGGAAATGCATGGAACACTGAGGAGTGGATGTCTGGCCCGGGAATAAACGAAGTTATCATTATTAATATTATACTTCCGTCAACCCCTAAATACTCACCTGCCCCGGACTGGGAGGAATTTAAGTTGAAGGATTACACTGAGCTAAAGTTAACCCTAAATAGAAATGGGATTAGACTGTTGTGATGTCCAGTGGCGTATAGGGTAAATACTCACCTACCCTGAAAAGGAAGAAGAAAGAACGGTTAACATTACTCACCTGCCCAGAAAAGGAAGAAAGACTGTTTGTTAATAATACTTACCTGCCCTGAAAAAGGAAGAAGAAATGATTATTAATAATATTATATTTATGAATACCTACCTGAGTTGATAACTTGCAACCCCCTTCCCCGCACTCTGTCATTTCCCTTAATACATAGGCCTACGCCTTTTGGCTTGCACCAGCTACTGTGTTGTGTGTTTGGTTTGGTTAAAGAGGTGGTGCGATAGTTTTGTTCTTTTTCTGGTTTTCATGTGTCTATGAGGTAGACAGTATTTCATTAGACCCCCTGCCGTGGTTGTTATGAGCGATTTTGTATTCCCTTCGTATTTTGGATTTCTTCCTGGAGGCTGACACCTTGTGGGTCAAAAGTGCCAATCAGAAAACACAGATTTAATGATATCATAATAATCATCCCCTCCCCTTTTACCACTCACCCACGCTGGGTCACCACCCACCTGACAACCAGGCATACTTAACACTTTGTAAGCCGGCCGTACTTGCCCGTACTTTCCCGTAATTTATGAAATTAATTATAATTTTTTTTTAAATACAGTCGCCGGTCGTGCTCTGTCTCTTTAAGAGAGCTCCTGAGACGTGATTGCGTCAGAGACGTGATGACGTCATCTGCTAGGGAGCAACTGGTGTCCACGGGCGGCCATTACGTGCCCTTGTATTGTGTATGCACCCAGTTGGCCAGCGCGTCTCCTCATCATTTTCGATCAGACGACAGACAAAATCAAGGCTTCGGAATGAGTGGATTGCATTGGATTAGATCGATGTGCGTGCACAGAAGACGGATTGTATTTTGCTGTATATTGCTGTTTATTATTGCTGTTTTCCCCGTATCGCTCCATGTTGTTGACCGGAGGAGAACTGCCTACAGCACCATGAAAAAAGGTTGGACAACCAAAAAAACTCCTTCATGCACGGTTTGCTGGCTTGCGCGGAGTGATCCGAGGGTGTTGTTATGATTTTGTGCTTTGCTTTTTTAAATTATGCACCCCTGTTTTAAAGGGGCCCCCTTTGGCTGGCCCCTGGTGGGTGTGGCCACATAAAAACCTAATTGTAACTTTTTCAGGGCCATAACACAAGGTAATCACATGAACATAACATGCAAAGAGACAGTGTACAGTATAGATCCTCAGGAAACTAGGATCATGGATAAACCAAAAGTGACACACATCTGTGTGCCACTGTATTGTCTGTGCACTCTGACTCCACCTGGTGCTGTACACAGAGCATGCAGGAATACAGTTGTACATGTTTGGACATGTGCATAACAACAGTAACTAACATGCAAGCCTTTGAGGCAAAAGATTTATATAGATTATGTTAAAGTGACCAAGTTCCTTGATGAATCACTTAATCCCTAATACAAATGCATGCAAGTGAAATGTTGATCATTTGTTCATCCCTAACTAATAGCTTTCAATTACTTAAAGGACCAGGTCACCTCTGGGACAACCAGATCTTATTTTATTGTTGTGTGGGACACGATCAATACAATCCTGAATTATTTTTTGTGTTCAATCTGTGTTTTTAGATATCTTAGTATTTCAGGATGCTACAACTGGTCATATGATGCATTTTGCATCATATGACCAGTTGTAGCATGCTGAAATCGGCTGAAATACTAAAATATCTAAAAACACAGATTGAACATAAAAAACTCAGGATTGTGTTGATCGTGTCCCACACAATAATAAAATAAGATCTGGTTGTCCCAGAGGTGACCTGGTCCTTTAAGTGAACATTTGTATTATTTATTGGCAATATCTCTACTCCCTTCCTCCCCTTTCTTAATATTGACGTAGAGTTTGGGTTTATTTTGGGCAGGGTGTGTGACATATGCTGTTGCAGATAACAGTGTATGTATAGTGTATCTTTCTATATATAGTAATACTATGTAGAAACACTGCAACTGTTATGCAAAGAAAGGCCTATTTCAAAACATTTATGGTCACATAATTTAATTTCCCATTGGATAGGGTTTAAAGCTGAAACATAAGTCTGCTTTTTAGTTTTGACTAATAGGCCTGCAGAAAGCTACTACAGTGCAATAGGTTATTGCAGGAAGCCAGAGCTTTCTTTACTCCAATGACACATTAAATTCATTGCATATGAAATTAGTTACCAGTCCTATCAAATCATTAAAGATTATAGTAGGATAATGAAAACAGGCTTAGTTCAAGTAAGTCGGTGTAAGGCGATATAACTTGTCAAATTATTGGAAACTTATCTGTCCTGTGACTGTCAATTATCAGAAGATAAACAGTCCACAGTGTACTTCCAGTGATGCATGTAGACCAAAATAAATATTCTAAAATCGACTTGAAACTTCTAGAAAAGCAGACTAATCAGAGACCTTTCATCTCCAACCTATCACAACCTGTCTTCTCGTTTTAAGGCCGAGGACATTTCACGTATATAAAGAGCATAAGAGCTCTAGTTACTGTAGGTCTGCATTTCTTCTGAGACTGAAGGAAATCACCAAGACGCAACCATGGTTGAATGGACGGATGACGAACGTACCTTAATTCAATACATCTTCAACACTCTGAACTATGAGGAAGTCGGAGCAGAGGCTCTACAGAGGTGAGTTCCCCTCCAACAAAATTAGATGATAGTCAGATGTTATGTTTAACATTTTGTCTGATCGTTCCCTGCACAAAAAAATCCAACTTGATAATTGTCTGTTTCCCCAGGTGTCTGATCGTGTACCCCTGGTGCCTGCGGTACTTTGGTGCCTTTGGTAACTTGTACAGCGCACAGGACATCATAATCAACCCATTGATTGCAGCCCATGGTACCAAGATTGTGCACGGTCTGGACAGAGCTATGCAGAACATGGACAACATCAAGGACACGTATACGGAGTTGAGCAAGCTGCACTCCGAGAAGCTGCACGTCGACCCCGACAACTTTAGGGTAACATTTATAAAAATACCAATAGAAGACTTAGCCTATTTATTCTAGTCTATAACTTCATTAACATAGCACCTTTCAGCAAAACAGAGATATATACAGAAATTAACACACCAATAAAAGAGAGAAGCAATGAAGTTAAACTCTAACAAATAAAAGAACGAATGATAACATAATTAATAAATAGGGCATGCATTTATTGAAACTAAGTACCTTAGAAGTAATGTTACTTGATCTGCTTTAAGATTAGATTTGAATATTATTTTATTCAAATATAGACCAGTTTAACCTATCCACCTCTTTCCGCGGGAGTTTGCTGGAGGCGACTGGAGATTATTTGGACCACACGTCCGGTTTAATAGCAGACATACAAGCTCACGACACGTCGCAGATGCAGCCTGTTGTGAGCTTGTAAATCACACTCGGCTGCGGCGCCGGAAGCTCGGTACAGCGTCTGCGCAATGCACTATGGGGAGTTGGAAACTCGTGGATACATCTTTCAGAGCCGTGCAGAGAGCACTGAGTGGGCAGGTGCTCAAACCTCACATTTTTGGGGGTGGTCTTTTTGTGGGGGTCCCTCGTGCCATTTCACACCAGAAAAGTACATAGAACTTAGCCTTCTCAAATAATGTTGTTTGCAGCTACAAGGTTAACGAGGTGAGAGGGCACTTGCATCAGGTGAAACAAAAACTGACTGATGGCAGCCAGCTCATTTACGTTATAATTATAAATAATAATTATTATAGTGAAATTGAAAATTATTATTTTTTTCATATCCCTTCCTTTTTACATTAAAAAAATGAAAAAAGGAAAGGGCACTTTGAGGCAAAAGGGCAGGTGCCCAAGCACCCAAAGCCCCCCCCCCCCCCCCCCCTCTACACGTGCCGTGCGTCTTTATACCTTCCAATCCGGGACATTATCTGTGACATTTTATTTTGCTCTATATATAAATAGCGACATTATTATTTTCCATTTTTGGAATCAAAAGACATCATTCCCAAAACTGTTGGGATTTAGAAGAAGTTTTAAGAATTGGCCTCAGGTCTAAAAAGTCTATTTAACAAACTCACCTCCAGCCCAGGAATCTAACAGTGTTAATTCTCTGCCCCACAGCTGTTTTCTGACTGCCTCTCCATCGTCATTGCCGGCAAGCTGGGAGTTCAAACCTTCACTCCTGAAATGCAGTCAGCCTGGCAGAAGTTCTTGGCTGTGGTGTGCTCCGCTCTGGCCAGGCAGTACAACTAAATGTCCATGAGCCTTCAGGCCTGGAGAATGAGAGGCCTATCAGGAGCTCATTGAAATCACAGAATTTGAAAATGTGCAAATAAAAATTGCAATACTGAAATAACTTCTCAAAGATCATCATTTCATATTATCTACAAACCTAAAAGATGAAATAGAAGAAAGATAAACAACATTTGAAGTGAAGCTATAGCCTATAGACTATTTTGACAGTAATATATTTTTGCCTCAATAGAAAATAGAATTAGCATGGCATGTTAAAAATATGTTTTAATTTGGAACTCAAATCCGGAGTAGGACAGGAAAGTTATACAGATGCAGCTTCAAACAAGCAGCAGTGCAAACAAGAAGCAGTGTTCTTCCGAGCACAGGTCTCCACCAGGTCAGGAAGGTTATTCTGGCCTCCTGGTGGCAGTTATAATATAGGCCAATGTGAAAATGGTGCCAGGTCTTCTTCGGCCTTTCACGGCCGCTTCACTGACGCTGCATGCATGATTTTGTTCAAAAAAATTGTTTTGCAAAAGTCGACCTGATCCTTTGTTCATTGACCTAGTGGGAATGTGCGTGCAAAGTTTCACGGAAAGCGCAAACTGCGTTCATGATTTGAGTGTAGCTTTAATGTTGTCAGTGCATGGAGGAATTGTGAGTTGTGAACCTTGTGTGTGCTTCATAATAGTCTTAAATGCTTCCTGAGCTATCCAAAACGGTAACAGGATTCTTTGAGACACGCATTATGGGTATTTTGGCGCTTGACCGAATCCACCATTCCTTCACCGGGTGAAACAACACAGCTTTCACCATCTAAATTGCATTAAAAACGTACACATGGTTACATTTTATGGGTATATTTCGTCATAGTGCAACATATGGTGAAATATTGTAGTGCAGGTAATTGAAACAACCACCGATCTTGTGAAAAATGAAAACAGGACCACCAAATATTGAACATTTCTGTGATACTGCCAATAATCATATTCTTTGAGACGCACATTGTCTTTGACAGATCAGACAAGGGAATCACGTGACATTGAACCCATTCCCCTATTTGCTCATACTAGGACATGACGTATAGGCCTACGTGGGAAGAAGAATAGGTGGGCACTATAGGGACACCTGGGCACCTCAATTTAAAATTGTCTATTTTGTCCAAAAGTATAGCCTACATAATTTGAAAAATGTTTTTAAGTAAAGTAAAGTATACATGATTAGAACATGCTTAAACATTTGACAATTAAGGTCTAATATTTCAAAACCATCCAGTCCATATAGAGTGGATATAAGTTGACAGATAAAATCATGTCTGATAATGATACCATGCATTATGTTTACTTCACATTACTTAAGACCATTTTTCTAAGATGTCCTTAAAGTGCCCACCTATGCTGTATCCCTTGAAACTGCTTGTGGGCTAAATAACATGGCAAAGCAATGAAGTAATTTAATTCATCTCACATTTCTCTCAGTCCCAAACCATTAAGTATTGAGCTTTTATTAAACCAACATCTCCACCATGCTGTCAAATGGCCCACTAAGGACCTCTACCTTCTGTATTGTAATTCTGCAGACCAACAGAGGAGGGTGCTCAAGGCCCATCTATGGGCTGTGGTCCTGAGGTTGAGAAGCCATGTTGAACATTTCACTGACAGTAAATCAGCAGGGTTTTCAAGTTGTGAAATGCGAATGTGACAGCCCTGTCTGGGCGTTTCGGGCAGTATTTTGATGGAATCGTGCACTTTAGGATAAAAGCATGAAATTTGGCACACAGTTAGAACATGCCAACATTGTTGGCTAAAGGGACACCACAGATTTGTCTTGGGAGCCAATCAAAATTGGTGTCTCATAGACTACTATACAGTAAAATACAAAAAATAAATATGTTGTCACTATTTGACGCCATTCACTTGACTTCCGTGATGAAGGAATTATAGCTGTCCTTGTTACCAACAATAATACACCTGAGGGGGGAAATCAACCCTCAGCTTGTTGCAGGGGAATGTTAAAAGGCTGTTAACAAAGCCACCGCTGTGTTGATACAAACATCATCATGTTAGAAATACCCTGCAGCCTTCACAATATATATGGGTGGGTGACGTGACGTAGCGTTTTCGCTGTCCTCGGTGTCAAACATGTATAAATAAAAAATATATTTGTCAAAAACCTTCTGAATATTGTGCAGGACATTAAGCTTTATGTGAACTTACTCAAGATTAAAACATTTCATTCCTCATTTCTTCAGAATCTTCAACCAAACATGGTAAATGTCATCTGGTGTGACTGTCCCGACCTTGTTTCTCAAAGTGGGAACTTGAATAAAACTAAGAAAAAGAATTGCTAAAATTCATTTAAAAATGAATTTAGGCAAAAAAAATGTCTATTTGTGAGCCTATATCTTTTCAAAGTCCAAGCATAATGTTTTCAGTCATTTCTGATCAAAAAGATTTTGTCCCCCAAACCAAAATCATCTGGTGTGACACTAGTTTGGAAAAATTAAACAGGCAATAATTTGGACACCTACTGGGCTAGAGAGGTCCTTCTTCTGTAAGGCTATTCAGCACTCCCAGCACAACTGCAAGACAGGTGTCTGAGGTGAGTTATGATTTTAACATTTTCATGAAATGCCATCTTGTTGAAACTTTGACAAGTGTGGCACTTCTGGATGTCATCTGGTGTGACACCTTTTTCATTAATAAAGCAAAAGTTATTTGAAACTTTGGTCATAATTACATGTAAATCTAGGTTGTTTTGTTATAGCTAGCATGTTGTTAGCATGCTAATGTGTACCTGGTAGCCTCAAGGTAGTCCTAAATGCAGAAAACGTCATCTGGTGTGACACTTCGTCATCTGGTGTGACATATCTGCTTGTCACGCCAGATGACTTGATTGTCACACCAGATGATATATACTGTATTTTCCTACAGACATAACAATAAATAACAAGTCCCATGTTTCTTTTGTCCATTTAAAACATTTTAACATGTTTAAAACAACGTTTTAAACATTTTTACATAATTTAATTTAGCTTCATTCGGTGATACAGCAAATTCATCAGACAGAGCAGAAACCCCTTCACAGAAACCTAAACCTTATATTGTGGTAACACTTTATAATAACTATCCGTTATAAGCAGTTAATATAAGACACTTGACAACAGAAAATGGGTGGTACAGAAAATGTGATTTTATTATTTCCAAAATACACAAACCTACTGTATAGTGATGAATGAATGGATATGGAGGAAGGGCATTTAAACAAAACCATAGCTGTTCTTATCCTTACTTGGATACAGCAAAACAAAAAAAAAGAAGGAAAAAAAGTAGGACTACTAGTTATAGATTTAGCACAATTCAAATAAATTGATTAATTTGGACTCACTGATGTGTTCAACCAGAGGCTCAGTGCGATTGCAAGTCATCAGCTCAACTGGCTTCATCAGGTGAAGCAGTTCAGACACATCAAGGAGAGCATCCAGCCCAATGAAATGGTCTTGCATATAGACTTTTCTGAGAACTATGCATGTAAACTAAACACAGAGATTCAGGCGTTTCATTTTGGTGGCAATAGGCAGCAGGCAACAGTGCATACCGGAGTTGCCTACTCAGTCAGTGGCTCCCAGTGCTATGCCACCATTTCACAGTCCTTACGCCATGATGAGCGTGCTGTGTGGGCACACATCAAGTTATTGATGATTTCCGAGGAAAACAAGACAATGCAATTGACACCCTGCATGTCCTCAGTGATGGGCCAGCAACCCAGTACCGGAATCGCACAAACTGCTTCCTCATGAGCAGCATTCCTTATACATGGGGATTCAAGAGGGTCACCTGGAACTTTTCAGAGCGTTCCCATGGAAAGGGCGCACCTGATGGTGTGGGAGGGGTGCTGAAGCGTAAGGCAGACATGTATGTCCTCGGAGGCAGTGACCTACAAACACCGAGGGATCTGTGTGAGTATTTACAGAAGTCCTCTGAAAAAGTCACTGTCATGTGGATCGAAGAAGAGAAGATATCCAACATGGATGAAATGGTCCCTCCATCAGTGCGTCCAGTGACTGGCATCAGCACTACGCACCAGGTTCTTTCTATCTTCCCGGGAAAGATAGTTTACAGAGACCTGAGTTGTTTCTGCCAGTTTCCTCAGATCTGCACCTGTCACAACCCACGGAAATTACAGTTCGACCAAGTCTCCAGGGCTGAGGTGCCAGGTGACAAGACAAGTGATGAGTAAGTATAACTAAATCATTCTCTTTGCCAATTTTATGATACCTGTAATTGTACCTGTTTAATGACAATAAAGTAACTTATGTCATCCATTCATTCCTTTTCTTCCTTAACTAAGTGGTGGCCCATCTGCGGAACTGCCCCCTTCCCAGGTCAGCTGCAGGCCCAAAACAGCTTCCGGAGCTCAGTGAGTATAACATACTTGGCAAACTTGAGGACTTGCTAGTAATTACATTTTACTACTAAAAACAATCTACCTGACAAATAAATTACATTTAAATGTCTCCTCCTGAAGGTCTTCTACTCAGGTGCTGGACACAAGTGCATCTATTGGAGAGGCCCAAGCTGAGGATTCAGACACCTCCTCAGATGAATACACACAAGGACAGTTTGTCATAATCAAATATGAGGGAAAGCCATATGTGGGGCAGATTGTTACCATTAATAAGGAGGGGCTAGAGATAAACTGCATGAATCAACTTGGAAAAATGAAAAATGGTTTTGTCTGGCCAAAGCCTGGGGCGAGACTGCATTTTCTACAAAGAGCAGGAAGTTGTCTGTGGCATAGCAGAACCGCAACAGGGCAAACGGTTTGCTACCCTCACCAAATGTGACTGGCTGATGTACAATACAGTCTAAATGTCTAGATACCCTCACCAAATGTGACTGGCTGATGTACAATGCAGTCTAAATGTCTATTCTAATCTAATCTAATACTTTTGTACTTTCACTCACTGGACTGGACAATGAGGTAAGGTAGGACCCGAGACAAACATAGCGAAAATAGCTGATCTACAAGCTCTCAACGCATTGTGCTGCGAGAGCTTGTAGATCAGCTATTTTCGGAGTTGCACAACCCAGCACTCTTTAGCTAGTGGAGATGTGGTGTAACGACATGATTCGTAAATAAATTTGTTCAACTCAAAATGCTGTGTTCAAGTTCAGGAGACTTCGGAAAAAAGTAATACACCTGAATGCTGAGTTGTTTCCAATAATTGGTGTTAATAAAATGTTGCCTTGGCTCCCAGTGTGGCTATGCACCTTATTGTCTCTTTAAGATCCTTCTGCCGTGGGCCGGCAGAAGACTTAGGTGTGCGTAGCATTCCTGTGCACATCCTCATCATCCATCTACTACTACAATTCTTTGTTATCCTATGTTAAGGCCCAACAATACTATCCTGTTCAGAAATATTAAGGCCATGTTATTTAATGTTAAAGCAATTTTACTGTTGCTGTTTTTCCTGGGTAATTGTTTAATCAATCAGTAAAGTTCAGTACTCACTAATAGGTAGGTTAAAACACAGTTTGCTTTGACACATGAAGATATGGTCATCTGGTGTGACACTAAGTCATCTGGTGTGACATTCCAAATAGTGAGAAATCATACCTTTATTAATGATGAAACCGAAAAAATGTGTATGGTTTACATAGAAAATAGTATCAGGAAGAGTCACAAATATTTGTGTAATTTTAAAGAAAGTTTTTGTCAGAATAAAATTAAAATATGTTGAAAGATCGACAACATGGGCCTCACACAGAGTGTTGATTATGAAAAAAATATACAGATTCAATTAATTTTCACAAAACTATAGTGGATCACAGGTTAGTTATGATAAAGGACTTTGATAAAGTGAGTAACTTAAGAAAGGTGTACTCCATTTTCATTTTATGAACAATTATTGTCATGTCACACCAGATGACGGTTTTAGGCACAAGTACAACAAACTGCTCAATAAAGTCTGATTCCAATAAAATATCTAAAAACAAAATGTGTTTCCATAAAGTTGAGAGTGAGTAGAACAAAAGTAAATAATTTTTATGCCTGCTATTTAAAGTTTTTTTAAAAACATGTTTTTTGGGGCGTCACGTCACTGACCCATATGAACTGACACTTCAAAGAGACAGGGGTGTTGTTGTCATCGCTGAGCTGCTGCTGTATCTGGACTGAAGAACTGCATCTACACTGGCATAGGGGAGAGTTAACAAGTGATGCGATGCAGGGGGGCCTCCAGCAGAGGGGGGCCCCACTCCCCGAAACACAGTCGCAGTCCGGACTCACTTACTGACAGACACAACCTGCTGTTTGTCAACAAGCCTGAGCCTTGAGCTAGATGCAGAATAGAACCAAATTCATTTTTAACTCAAATCTTTGCTTCTGGGGGTCCCTGGAACAAAACATTTTGCGATGGGGGAGAGTCGACGGTCATAGACTGATCTGATGCATTGCAAAAGTAAGTATCAACGTTTTTCAAGTAACTTAACCCTGCCCATGCAGCTCTGACTGACTGATTCATATTTAGTTCTCTTAGTTGGAAAACAACTATGGAATCAACTTTGGCAGTGCTGTTATTGTGCTGTGCTGTTAGATATATGTTATGATGTGCTCATGGTTGCTGTTACAGCGTACAAAACTCAGAAAACCAAACATTTTCGCGACATTTTTGCTGACATTTCACGTGCGTGCGTGCGCGCACACAGGGGGGGGGGGGGGGGGGGGGGGCTTCTTGCAGGAGGGCCTCGGGATTTTCAGCTACGCCACTGTGCATCTAGATCAGCAGCATCTATCTAACAGTGGACAATGCTCATCAGCTCATTTTAATTAGCTCACATGTTATTGAAAATTTCTAATGAAAAAATATGATCAGAGCTCGGCTTAAATAAAAATGATTCACTGTTTGCCGTATCGTGTGCACACTCCCTCACTCCATAAGGTTGTATCCAATTTGACTGAATTAATGAGCTCATAATTCATGGGACTGGATGCTAATTTTGTCACGGTGAGAGGCAGGATTGTAGGACCCAGTAGCAGAACACACAGGCAGGAGCAGAGCAGGTCAAATATATAATGATTTATTCTTCAAACTACATGGAACATAACAACAGGACTGGACCATAACAACACCCATAACAACATCTAAGATCTGGCAGGGACAAATGGGACTGAAGGGTTTAAGTAGACACAGGGTAACTACACACAGGTGAAACAATCAACACTCGATTGGCTGGAACAGAAACAAGACACAGGTGAACTACAATAGCAATTACTAACTGGTGAGACAAGACAGGAAACGGTAACATGGCTTAAACAGGAAATACTAAGACAATCACTACACAATAATAGTAGACATCATGACAGTACCCCCCCTTTAAGGGATGGATCCCAGACATCCCAAAACTAATGTTAGAATGCCAAGCAGGGTGGGTGGAGGGGAGCCGGACGGAGGAAAACAGGGGCACACACTACAATTTTAACAAATCAGAACAAAACCATAGCACTGGCTTTGGGCATGGCAAAACACAACCTTAATACAAGGGGCCCCAAAACTATAGACTAACTGATTGGGAGACACACAGACAAACATGCAGGCAGACACACAGTCAGACAAGCTGACAGACATACGGACAGCCAGGTTGAGAAAAGGTGAGAAAGACCAAGATACAGACAAGTGAACAGACAGATGGGTAGGCAGGCAGACAAACAGGTGACTTCACATAGAGACAAGTAGGTAGAGAAGTCAGCAGGAATACTGGAGGACCGGGGAGTAGACTGACAAACAAAAAGACTGGCAGACAGACTAGCACTCACACAGGTGGACAGACAATGAGGCAGGACGGGGGACCTGGGTGGGATAGCAGACTGGGGAATGTGAGAGCTTGTTACCTGAGAAACAGGAGGACTGATAAATGGAGGAACAGGGGAGTTAATGACCTTGAGCACAGGAGGGTTAGGTACAGGATTCGGAACGGCTGATGAAGGCTTGGGTTGGATGGTGATCTCAGGTATGTAATCAGCTGAGATGGCAAGTTTGGTGTCTGCAGCACCACTGGGCTGCAGCTCAGTCTCTGTGGCGCAGGGCAGAGCTTCAGTGGCACTGGGCGACAGTGGGCGCTCCTGGACGTTGGGCAGCGTGGCCCCAATGGAGGCAGGCTGCTGCGGCGTGGCCTCAGTAGAGGTGGGCTGCAGCGACGTGGCCTCAGCGGAGGCGGGCTGCAGCGGCGTGGCACTCTTGGGCTCTCTGACGCTGCTGTGCGGAGACTTGGGCTCTCTGACGCTGCTGTGCAGAGACTTGGGCTCTCTGACGCTGCTGGGCGGAGGCTTGGGCTCTCTGACGCTGCTGGGCGGAGGCTTGGGCTCTCTGGCACTGCTGGGCGGAGGCTTGGGCTCCCCGACGCTGCTGGGCGGAGGCTTGGGCTCTCTGGCACTGAGCTGTGGCGACGTGGCCCCTGTGACACTGAGCTGCGGCGGCGGTGGAGCCTCTGCAGCGCTGAGCTGCATGTCGTCATCACTGGCTGGGGGCGACTCAGTATCGCTGGGTGATGAGGTGCGCCGGTGGCGTCGGGAGCGGCGACGACCAGTCCTCTTACGAGACCTTGACTTGGCACTGGCAGAATTGGCCACACGACCCACAACAATGTTCTCTGCACCAGGAGGTCCTCCCAATGCGAGTCTGGTTCCTTGATGTGTGTCTTCATCTAGAACCACATCTGTATAGCTAGGAATCTTAACCTTGCGACTAAAGTAGTGCAGCAGGCTCACAGACTCAGTCTTCAGCGGGGCAGACTTGGGGCAGGCAGGCTGCAGGTTCATGACTCCGAGTCTGACAGGAGGAGCAGGCTGGGAAGCAGGCTGGGAAGCAGGGGTAACCGAGGTGGAGTGAACGAAGCTTTTTAGCCTCTCACGGACGATGTTCAAGTGAGGGAAAAAATGGCTCACCCACGGCCTCTCCTGGAACCATAGCTGCTGGGTCGAAATCCTCTTTTCAATCTCAGCACGCTGATTGGGAGCTGAGGCAATGAGGCAAGACACTGCATTGTCAAATTCCTCCACCTTTCTTTGGAACTGCCTCTGTTCTGCTGGGTCCATCTTTTGGCCAGATCTTACTGTCACGGTGAGAGGCAGGATTGTAGGACCCAGTAGCAGAACACACAGGCAGGAGCAGAGCAGGTCAAATATATAATGATTTATTCTTCAAACTACATGGAACATAACAACAGGACTGGACCATAACAACACCCATAACAACATCTAAGATCTGGCAGGGACAAATGGGACTGAAGGGTTTAAGTAGACACAGGGTAACTACACACAGGTGAAACAATCAACACTCGATTGGCTGGAACAGAAACAAGACACAGGTGAACTACAATAGCAATTACTAACTGGTGAGACAAGACAGGAAACGGTAACATGGCTTAAACAGGAAATACTAAGACAATCACTACACAATAATAGTAGACATCAGACAGTTCATGACAAATTTAGACATATCGCATCGCCAGTGTTCGATTTCTGCAGCGCTCTGTTTTATGTGTCTGTATACTGTGGGAAAGTAGTTGTTTTTCTCTAAAGCCAGTCAAAACAGTGCCTGAGTATGGGGAGCTTCAGACACCAACGATATTTAAATATGGCACAAGAGCTAGGGGCGCCAGGGGTGTTGCAAAATTCTGGTACAAGGATTCACTGCGGGCCCCCCATGAATGTTCTTCATAGAGGAGGGGGTTAACCCATTTAGACTGGGAACACATTATTACGCTTTATTTTGTGTTTTAAAGCTATACTGTGTAAGTTGCTCAACTTGTGGTCAGTAGCTCTATAGCAAACTTCGGTCGTGTCCGCGTCTTTCGGCCGTTTTTCGGTTCTCACACCCCCGCGTCTGCCTCCACCTCGCCGAGATCTATCTTTTGAGGGGTCTCTGGTTCCTGTGCGTTCAGCCATTCCGGAGATACACTCCTTCAATATGCTTCACCGTGCACCCGAGTATAGCGACACACGGGAGACTACAAATATGGCCGCCCTAGCGACCCCACTCCAAGATGCGCTGTGATTGGCCGGCAGTGTATAACCCTCGCTGTGATTGACGTCATTTTGCCGCGAAATTCTCCCCCCCTCACGGCTCATAGAAAACATATAAAGAGAAGGCTTTTGAAGCTGAAAATAACGGAGTGGGGGTTCTAAAACTTTAGCGATTTAACAGTTAGGACCATTTTAAGATTTGTTTTATAAAAAAAGTTACATGGTATAACTTTAACTATTGAAAAATAGCAGATATACAAGCTCACAGTCGTGAAAATGTGTGCAAATCTTTGGATATATGTATTTTTTAAGCGAACGTTTGTGACTCAAATTTAGCTTCTGGGGTCCCTAGAACTAAATATTTTGAGATGGGGGTCCGTGGCCAAATACATATAATTTTGGGGGTCCTTCACATGAAACAGTTTGAGCACCACTGACATAGAACCATATAGGTTTTTCAAACGACTTGCACAAATTTTCACAATTTCTCAAAAATAGCAGATCTACAAGCTGAGATATTTTTCAATAGCTAAAGTTTAAGGCCCCCTCCACCTTGGGCCCTCGTAACTCAGTCAGTCCCACTCCCCCATCCCCCCCCCCCCCCCCCCCCCCCCCCCCTTGTGGCGCCCCTGTAGGGTGTGATGATTCTTTGTCACACAAACTACTTTCTGTGCTCTGCGTTAAGACATACTGTAGGTGAGGAGGTTCTTATGAAACATGAGTGTTTTGCCAAGCAGGCCATTCCATTTCCCCAGCAGTGTGATGGATATCTGTCCTTATAGGATTCAAGGAGAGACGGCCTGCGAGTGTGAGAAAGTCATACCATAAAGCACAGTATTGATACTAATAGTTAAGTACTTTTTCCACCACTGGAGATGAGGCAGAGGGAGGGATTTTGAGCATTTCATCTATCAGACAAATCAAAAACCTCTCCACAGAAATCTGCTTCTGTGAAGTAAATGTTCTATTTTGTATGTGTAGCAGGTGATGAATGTTTCCCAGTAGGGATGCGACAGTTCAGTAATTCCGCTGTTCGGTTGGTATACCTCGGGTTTTTCGGGTCACCGAGTCAGAGTCTTTGTGCAGCACTTTGGGAATCCTGTTGTAAAATGTGTTGTATCGTCTCTGTAGGGTGGAAACCTCACTTGTACCAAACTGTTACTTTTTTTCAGGATTAAAATTCAAAAGATATAGCAAAAGCGGCGGTTATGTGTGACGCGCTGTAGTATGATCAAGTAGGGCCTTAAAGGGATAGTTTGATGACCAACAGTTGTTCTCTCTGGTGAGACACGGAACGCATGTCAGTGTCTTTGTGTCTCCTGATCATTTATCGATAGATATACAAAGAGGTCTTCATATTAACTTAATAAAATGTCTTTACTAATGTGTTTGTCGCACAAAGACAATTAAGGGAGTCTATATGCGGGAACCCATGGAGGAAACGGGCCTATAACACCTTGCGTTTGTATCTTTCTACACAGTGTGTTGCATTTACTATTCATGTTCTTTCCTCTTTCTGCGCTGCTTTCATGCATTACTTTTCTCTCTCTCTGTCTCTGATCTCATCTATCTCCCTAGATACATGGTCCACCATCATCCTCGTGGAAAGAAAACAAACAACTGATATAATGAAAAATACAAAAAATTTTGCAGAAAAATGACCCTCTTGCATCTTGTTTTTTTTCTCCAATGGCAGCCATGGTCCTCGGGCTGATGAATGGAGAGAGAAACCTCTCATAACTAATTATTTATCTTCCTTCCAGAGCTGTTGTGTCTGCAGGGTGAAAATAACTCACAGGCCTCCACTCTCTGTCCAGGTAGGAAATGATGGCGCTGAAGGAGCCTTCTCTCGGTTTCTACTTCAGAACCTCCACAAAGTTTGTATATGATTTGGTGTAAAATTTGTGGCAATATCATTAAGGGCACAGTCACACCGAACTTAGATTCTGCCTATGGGGGCAGAATCGTCTTTTCAAGAATGCTTTTCAATGGGTATGGAGCAGTTTGTTGCCATTTGCGGATTTCCCCCCCCAAAAAAACGCTCCATTCCCATTGAAAAGCATTGGCAGAATCCACCCTCATATAGGTAGAAACTTCCATGTGACCATAACACTATATCAGAAATGAGGAGGACATCACCTTTCACCTTAATCGTATTTTCATATGTCTGTCGGGTGGAAACCTAATATCTCTGCTGTCGGGCCGAAACCGCCTAACTCCAAAATGTTAATTTTCGGTAAAATGAGCTCAAGTGGAGTTTGGAGGTTTTGACCAAAGGGCTTTTTACTACTTTTCATTGGTTCAATATTATTTTAACCAACACACAGACGTAAAGGGTGTTCAATAGCACAAATTTATGAAAAAAGAGAGGGCCAATCGAGTTGAGTTAGCTGGTTTGGCAGAAAGTGTGGAGTTAGGAGGTTTTGTCCCAAGCACTTTTTACCATTTTCCATTGGTTCAATATTATTTTAACCAACACTCAGCTGTAAAGGGTGTTCAACAATAGCCCTGCATGCAAAAGAATCTGTTCAGCTGCTTATATTCTCTGCGTTCTTCGTAACACAAGACACGTGGAGAGAGACAGATTACCTCAGACTGTGATGTGATGCAGATATAGGCCCATTAAGGTCTTATCTATTTTCTGGTGAGACAAAAATATATTGTCATAATAGTCTATACTGTAGCTGTACTTCAAATTGTGTCACTCACACTGCAATCCTGATTCCCATACCCTTATATTTTTTTACTCTTCCTTATTTCAGCCCTTTAGGTTTGTAGAGGACAAATGAAGTGATGTTCTTTGAAAAGTTATTTCAGTATTATTGTGCAGCAATCTTTATTTGAGTATTTTCAAATGCTGTGAATTCAATGAGCTCCTGGTAGGCCTCTCATTCTAGTGGTACTGCCTGCCCAGAGCGGAGCACACTACAGACAAGAACTTCTGCCAGGCTGCCTGCATCTCAGGAGTGAAGACTTGGATGCCCAGCTTGCCAGCAATGACGATGGAGAGGCAGTCAGAAAACAGCTGTGGGGCAGATAATTAACACTGTTAGATACCTGGGCTGGAGGTGAAATTTTTTTTTATTATTTAATACATTTTCTCCATTGACTTTAATTAAACTTTAACTTTTCCCAAATATGGAGTTGGCTGACATCAGAGATGTCTGACATCATAGACCATATGAGATGTCTGACATCATAGACCATATGAGACTGACATGTAGTATACGTCCATATATGGGCTTTCCAAGATGTGGGCTTAATAGTGATGACATCAGGGATCTCCATATACAGTATGGGCATAAAAGGGACAAGGACTCACACACAGAGATCTCCATGTATGGCCATTAATGTATTAGTGAATACATTTTCCCCATTGACTTGAATGGGGAGAATTCAAATAGGAAGACAACATTCATTTGCGCAATTCCTGTCATGGCAACCACACTTGCAATAGAGGGTATGCGCGTGACATCACTGTTGCTGGAAGTTATGTGGGAACGCCTACTGAGTGGCAAAAAACTAATTTCTGCCATTGACAGCCCATACATCCAAACGGAAAAGTCCTTTCTGATACCAACATTGTGACTGTACTGAAAGCGTGAATTATCCTCTTTCTATCTGCAAAGTTTTTGTTTCATAAAAATCCATCATATGCATGTTATGAGCTACTTTCTGTCAAGACATTCTGTGCAGGGGATTATTTTTCCACGTGTCAGAGTTTGGAAGCGCTCGTTTTCAACAACAGAACATCCTGCTGCCTCCTGCATTATGTGCAATTTAGAAACAGGTGGTATGCAGGACCGTTGAGTGATTTGCAACTAGCACTTCCATGCTGCTCAATGTTTTGCCACTCAGTCTAGATTAGGGGGGCGGGTCCCAGTGGACGTGCATACCCTCTATTTCCAATTGCATCTTTCTAGTTAGTTATTATAAATGTTACCCTGAAGTTGTCGGGGTCGACGTGCAGCTTCTCGGAGTGCAGCTTGCTCAACTCCGTATACGTGTCCTTGATGTTGTCCATGTTCTGCATAGCTCTGTCCAGACCGTGCACAATCTTGGTACCATGGGCTGCGATCATTGGGTTGATAATGATGTCCTGTGCGCTGTACAAGTTGCCAAAGGCACCAAAGTACCGCAGGCACCAGGGGTACACAATCAGACACCTGGGGAAACAGACAATTATTACGTTACATATTTGTGAAGGGAACGATCAGACAAAATGTTAAACATAACATCTGACTATCATCTGATTTTGTTGGAGAGGAACTCTGTACCTCTGAAGAGCCTCGGGTCCGACTTCATCATAGTTCAGAGTGTTGAAGATGTATTTAATTAAGGAACGTTCGTCATCTGTCCATTCAACCATGGTTGCGTCTTGGTGATTTCCTTCAGTCTCAGTCTCAGTCTCAGAAGAAATGCAGACCTACAGTAACTAGAGCCCTTATGCTCTTTATACGTGAAATGTCCTCGTCCTTAAAACGAGAAGACAGGTTGTGATAGGTTGGAGATGAAGGGTCTCTGATTAGTCTCTGCCTTTCTAGAAGCTTCAATTCGTTTTTAGAATATTTATTTTGGTATACATGCATCACTGGAAGTACACTGTGGACTGTTTATCTTCTGATAGGACAGATTAGTTTCCAATAATTTGTCAAGTTATATCGGTTTACATCGGCTTACTTGGACTCAGAGTTAAACCCGTTTTCATGTCCTAGTTTTATCCTTAATGATTTGGCAGGATTGGTAACTACTTTATGCAATAACTGAATGTGTCATTGGAGCAAAGAAAACTCTGGCCTCCTGCAATAGCGTATTGCATTGATTTCTGCAGGCCTGTTGTTTTTGGTTATTCTTTTGTTTGTTTTTGTTTTCTTTAATATAGCCTATTATAAAACCCTATCCAATAGGAAATTAAACAATTAAATCAGTAAATATTTTCAAATAGGCTTTTATTTTTGCACAGCAGTTGCACAGTGTTTCCACACAGTATTACTATATATAGAAAAATACACTGTGTTATCTCCAGCAGCATATGTCCCACACCCTGCCTAAAATAAACCCAAACTGTATGAAAATATTAAGAAAAGAGAGGAAAGGAGAGATATTGTCTACAAATAATAAAATGGTGACAATAAGTAATTTAAAGCTAATGATGAACTAATAATTAACATATCACTTACATACATTTGTATTAGGGATGCAATGATTCATCAAGGAACTTGGGCACTTCGACATAATCTATATAAATGTTTTGCCTCAAAGGCTTGCATTTTTACTGACAATATGATGTCTAAAAACAATTGTATTCCTGCACGCTCAATTTTTGACTAAAACTATGAAATATTGTACATTTACACCACACCAAATTATTTGAGAATGTTAACTACTAAGTTACTTTGTAGATTTTGATTATTATTACAAAACCACTTCAGACCTATATACTTTGTCTATTTGAAAAGAGCCGATCAACAACCCCAAACGCACCATGAAGTGACGCGTTGTGAGCTTGGAGATCAGCTATTTTCAAATGATTGTTATACATTGTATATTTGAAAACCCAGATGAAATGTGCATAATGAGTACTTCTACTGTTCGGCTAGATCAATTAATTACACTTGATGCACACGCACAGACAAAAAATGTATTAGAGTAAATTTACCCCCATTGATTCCAGATGGGGACCCGAATCCATTTGGGTCCCAATCCGGACTTACTTACTGTTTAATACATTACTAATTATTAGTAAAGAATGTGTGTACCTTTTCCACCACTGCAACTATACAACATTTTGTGTGCGTTAGGCAGGTCCCAGGCAGGACAGAGCCAAAGCCATACATTTATGATTGGCGGATGTCATTGGCACAGTGACAGGCAGGCCCTGGCAGACAATCTGCGCTGAGCAGCTTCTTGGTTTTAGAAGCGTGATTATCTGCAGCCAGCCGGACAAGCTTAATACCACAGCAAGCTAATGGAAAGCAACAAACGCCCATACAGGTTAGCCTACCTATTTTGGACTGTGTGTCAGGATAATAGGATTAAACTCAACCCTATCGCTCTGTTGCAGTTATTTCATAGTAGACTAATGATGGTCCAGGCTATTTGTTTGTACGTATACACATTTTCATGTTGGTTTGGGCCTCTCGTCCACACAAAAACTGTGTTTTTGGACACTAAAACTGAGATTCTTGTCAAATAATTAGAAAGTGAATATTTAGAAAATACATATATCCGTTTCAGTGGAACTGTGTAGAACAAGGGTTCCCAAACTTTTCAGGCAGTGAAAAGTTTGGGAACCCTTTTCACGGAACGAAAAGTTTTGTGCCCATGGGTTCTGTGGGCACGGAAATTAGAAAGTGATGTCTGGTCCTGAGGAAAGACCCCATAGACATGGTCGTCATATGCCATGACAAAAAGCCAAGGGTTAAAGGATATAATTACAAAATATATATAAGATAGAAATGTGATTTCACTGACTGTGATGAACTGCTATTGGAGTCTGCATGACTCTTTTGGCTCTCTTGACTTGTTGTTTTCTCTCATCTAATCTTTATATGACCTGATTATGAATGTTGTTGTGACAGTGGAGCCTGTGGTCCTTAATTTGCTCTGCTCTGCACTGTCAAATTATAAGAGCGTCCTCTCTGCTGTTAATTTCGCCCCCACATAAATGAATTAGGAGAGAGCTGAGACTCCTGTAGGGACATTCATTATAATATATGCTATTCCCCAAGTCTTTGATCAACATGTATGCGTTTTTTCCTCAAACCTTTTCATCTGAGACCCAGAAGATAAACGGAACGTTTCCCTGCAACCCATGAACTAACCACTTAACCACTATTTAATAACCAGTAAGACTCAATAGGGAGATAAGCGACCATCACAGCGTGATTTTAGGGCAAAATGTGTAGGAGCAGTGTCCAAAAATGTGTTTGAAGAAATCGGCCTGTTGGTGGCGCTATATGGGACAGATCCATGTTGATGACATGAGTGCAGACATACTATTTACCGATTTGCGTGATTTTAGGGCAAAATCTGTTGGAGAAGTGTCCAAAAATGTGTTTTAAAAAATCGGCGTGAAGGTGGCGCTATATGGGACAGATCCATGTTGATGACATGAGTGTAGATATACTGTGTACCGTTTTGCGTGATTTGAGGGCAAACATTGTAGGAGCTGTGTCCAAAAATGTGTTTTCCAAGAATCGGACTCATGGTGGCGCTAGAAGAGGGTCATGTGTGAATTGATGGGTGGAGGAGGTTGTGATTTGGCAGGCAAGGAGTGTGTGTGCAACATTTGGCATGGATCGGGGCAACGGTTGCAGAGATATGAGCAGGGCAAAAGTGTGACGTGTTTAAAATGTTTATTTATTTATTTATTATGGATTCTTTTCTTAAATTCTTATGAATTATTTCAGATAAAACATGACCCAAAAATGGGTCCTGCACCACTGTTTGGGAACCACTGAGCCTAGCCTACAGCAGGTGTAAATGCATTTGTGTTGCTGAGTCTGCACATTTATAAATACAAACTTGACCTTGACAGCAAAACATTTAAACATGTTGGATAATGCTCATCCATTATCCATCAGATTGTTACAGCGACCTGTTCAATCCTTGTTTCTTGACAAGTGACAAGGCCGACTGTGGAGCCAGTGAATGTAACCATAACCTGCAGGTATACAGAGCAGTGTGGAGATGAGAGATCTGCCCAGGACAGAGCTGTTTCTGCAGGGAACTTGCTGTTCAAAATCAGAACATAATATGAGAGATAATATAGGCCTACTGTATTTTGAGCAGTCAAAATATCTTTGTGAAACAACATGTCTGTCATGATCTGGGCCACACCGTGGCCCTTCCAGGGTCTCACCCGGCCTTTTCCCCACTTCACCTTGTCCTGCTTGCCCCCTCCCCTTCTGTGAGTAGCCTACCGATTGACAATCTGAGATCCTCCCAGTATCACAGCTGTGAGCTGTTGACTAATGACCAGAGACTATTTAAACCTGTCAGTGTTTGCTCTCATTGCTGGATCATTGTATTTCTGTCTGTTCCTCAGTTGGGTGTGTTGTACTGTAGTGTTTGTTTCCTGTGTGTGCTTGTGTTTATGGTTTAAGTTAAGTAAAGTCTTCGTTAACCTGTCCTCCGTGGTTTCCTGCCTTTACTTTGAGTTCTGCATTTGGGTCCTCACCACCACCACACCAGATCATGACAATGTCAGCCTCTGGTTAACATGTGCTACAGTAGATTCCGAAATGTAGTTAAAACTACAAATTACAGAAAGCATATAAGCACATAAGTGGACATAACAGTTTAACCAAATGAAAGAAAGGGGACATGGTCATAGTTTGAGAACTTCAACCTGGCAGCCATGGGCCTAATGCTGCCACTGAATCTGTGGGTGCTGTTAAGTGAATCAGAGTTTCTACTTCTAGTGGATATACAGTATTTCACAGCAAAAATGTGGATTTTGCAAAAAAGGTGGGGTTCTGAGAGTCTTCACACCACAGAGAATAGGCTCTCACATAGCATTAGAGAGAAGGGGGCACGGTAGCGCATTCGGTAGCGCTGTCGCCTCACAGTTAGAAGGTTCCGCGTTCAGGGACGCTGTGGTCGTTGGAGGCTACCGGGGAAACTCCCCCCTGTCAGGTGATAAGCAGCAGAAGCATGTGCTCAGTTCGGGGCTCTCCCCAGGTTGGCAGAGAGAGATTACAGGTTAGGCAGCCGCAATTGGCACTGGGTGTGGGATACAAATTAAAAAAGAGTGAGAGAACTCGCTAAAACTATCCCAACATATATATATATATATATATATATATGTGTGTGTAGGGGGCGTGCGTGCGTGCGTGCGTGCGTGCGTGCGTGCGTGCGTGCGTGCATGCGTACAGCAGGTGTAATTGATCTAGCCGAACAGCTTATGGTGGGTTTTTTTAAGAGCAGAACTATATTGTGTCACATTCCTGAGGGTGTCAGTTACTTAGTAATAGTATTATGAGCTGGGTTGTCTCTGAACTCTTTCTTCTGTCTACACAAAGAGCTATATTTTCATCCATGTCTTACCCCTTACCCCAAACTTCTTTGCTTTTTTATTATTTTAACCTATTTAGACCTGAGTCTGATTCTAAAAACGCCTTCTAAAACCTAACCTCAAATTCTTATTCAAAAAATGAAAAATAAATTATGTTGCTACATGTAAAGCAAATACTAATGAGACAGAGTTTTGCCTCCTGGCTTCAAAGGTATTTCTGGTAGCACCAGGTTTAAACAGGTTAAAATAATTCAAATAGCCGATCTACATCGATATGTTCTCAGCTATTTGAAATATATATAATATACAAATGTTTTTCAAAATAGTAAAACCTTATCTTTGCCAAAAATAGCCAATCTAAAAGCTCAAAAGAGCTTGTAGATTCGGCTAATGTTCCTCTCAGAATATGAACACAGAGTTCAGGTCAAGAGAAAGCATGGTCTGCCTCCTCACCCTTCAGTGCATCCACAGCTCCTTCCTATCTCAAGGAACTCATTGAACCCCCGACCTCCACCCGCTCCTTCCGCTCTGGTAATTCTAACTCACTGAAAAGCAAAAATACCATAACCACCGTACCATGGGGCACTGTAGCTCTGGTCCAGAGCGTCAGCTGCACTGATGCTCTGACAGGCGGCTGGCTAAAAGACTAGACCAGGATTTCTGTACACCTTCAAGGGCTCAACTTCAGTCAAAATAAACAAAACTACTTCGCTACTCACCTAACCAAAGGTAGTTTTGCGTTGTTGAACGTCTATTCTCCACGGTGGGAAACCTCTCAGCACCCCACCCACTCATAATATGATGAATTGATTGATTGATTGATTGATTGATTGATTGATTGATTGATTGATTGATTGAAATTTGCATTAGACAAAAACGGAAAACACAAGTATAGATACAATAGAAATGTAGTACAGGACAATTACAGTTAAACACCCTGCCTAAAAGAAACATCCCAAATAAGTCAATTTACGGTCTTCTTTACGTTGGAAGTCCTAGGTATTCAATTCATGGACATGACAAATAGCAAGCAAAGAAAACATTCAATAACATCACAGTTATAAAAACACTATACAGGATAGGGGGGTGGGGCTAAGCTAAGGGGGTGCAGAGCTCACTTCTCGCCTGTCTATGGGTGAAGACATTTAAGACAATAAAGAACCTTGTAAAGAGCGGAACAACATCAGTTATAGCCTACCTTTTTTATTAAGGTGCAAAGTACAATGTACTGAGACAGTTTTTTAGGTCATATCGTCTTTTGGTCTTGACCTGACCCACATTGAAATATATCGAAACAATGTCCCAGTTTACTGTACCGTAACCCTTCTATTGAGTGTTAGGGCCACATTTGACCTGCTTTCAAGTTGAACATCTGTGGTGTTACAGGTTAAGTATGACCCGGCAGATAGCACTGTTGCAGACACCATTAAAGAATTGTGGGTTTCCCTGTGGATCTAAATTGATTCAATTTGGCCCCCACCACCACCAGTGTTATTGCTGTCGACTAAAACTTTGACTTTTCACTAACTAAATAAAACGTAGCTATGATGACTAAAACTAAATATATTGTCAATTTTGGCAAGAAATAAAAGCTAGGCTAAAATGTGAGGGAGGGACTAGTGGAGTAAAGTGTGCCGACTGTGATTTGTTTTCTAATTTATGGATATTGCATTTATTTATGAATGAAATTACTAAGAAAAACCATTGCATTTGATTTTTTTATTGGTGAAAATCTCGCTTTTTGGGGAATGTTTTTTGAAAATGTTTTGAAATAATAAAAACGAATTAAAAACAAAATGTAGGAAATCCTAAATTAAGGGACCATAAAAATGTGTCCGCGACCCACACATGGGTCCCGACCCACTGTTTGGGAAACAGTGGCCTGGAGAAGCTCATATAAATGGAGCAGCCAGGGCCATAGGGGTTGGCTTGGTACGAGAAAGTCATTCCTTCGTCTTCTGGGACAATCAATTTAAATAAACCTATAGCTGAGCAACTTGATGCTACAACAAAATGAAGAAATGTACAGACCTAACTATCAGGAATTCTGCTGTTGTTGAGCAGGTAAGTGTCTTTAGACAATACAATGTAATCACAGGCTAGAGCCAAAATGGTCTTTTCAGATTAAATGGAGTTCTGTACTGTTGCACTAAAGTTTCAATTGTATGTCCTACCTGCGCGATACAATTTAAAGAATAGACAACACAATCCTATTGGTTTATATAGATAGGTCTAGTATACATGTTGTCTGGCTATATTGCAAATAATATAATTATTGTGAACGCGTGCTCTTAATTTAATTAATTAATATTATTTAATCAAAGAATACATTTTTCCCAAAGGATAATGAACTTTAGTAGAACATTGTTTACCAGTGCCTACCAATTTGTGTTTCACTGATCAGAACTATCTTTTATTCAACTTATGTGTTTATATTCTTTTGAATATGCTTGGCCAAATAAAAGCTGCACGTTAAATCTTAAAGCTGCAATCTGGACTGGAACGCATTTTAATGAATACAACTTTAATTTGACCAAAGTTACTGTAGTGTAGACAATGGGAGAACAGCACATCTGCCAGCGGGAATGGGATAAGTGTGGGATTCTGGATGAGGAGCAAATAAAACGTACAGATTGCAGCTTTAAGTCTTTTATGGTTGTGGTACGAGACATAATGGTTCTTGCTATCTCTGCCAGGCCGAAGACACACACGCACACCTGTGTTTGTGTGGACTTGGCTAAACGCACAAATACTACATAGACATTTCCAAAGTCCAGCCTGGGGGGCAGTCGTGTAACGAGGGCAGATTTTATACGGCCCGCGGCTATTTATGACCCGCCTGCTAAAGGTAACGTAGTTAAGGACGTATAACCTCCTCGCGTATGTCTTTGCTCAATGCTTGCTGTTCATTCTCGGGTTTTATTGTTCTTTCTCAGTATAGTAAAGTAGATTCCTGATTGTGTTTTCCTTGTGTTGTATTCATTCTCTAGATGTGAAAGAATGGCTAATTGTATTAGTATTATGTTGTATTGATATTATTATTGATATTAGGCCATTGTTAAGTGATGAATTACAATACAGCCTGAGTTTGTTATGGTCCAAAGCTGACAGGAGATGCACATTTTCAAATATGGCCTCCTTTGATAAAAGTGTGGGGACACCCCTGACGCAGACCAGAACATTTCTTGTGCATGATGCCAGTATAGGCCAAGGAACTCCATCCCTGAATATTCTTCTGCCTCAGGGAGGCTAGAACAGCACCTTTTTACATTTTCCCAGTTCCTGTTCCCAGCCTGGTAAAAAAAACCTTCATATCCTGCTGACATAATGTGTCAAAACGTTGGTGTCTTTCTAAAGAAGGAAAAAAAGGAAAGAAAAGTGATTGCTCGTGGCTACAAGCTCTGCGACCTCCTCTCTTTTAAACAGTTATATCTAACGTGGTCAGCACCTCCTCACTACTAGTGTGCGCTCCTGTTCCATTGTTTTTTCAAGTCTTGTATAAAAAAATAACTGACAAGGCATTAACAACCATGCACCTTTCCCCCCATTGCCCTGTGGCTTTTCATACAAGTGCGAAATGCCAAAACAATGCCATGTTTTGACATGCACCACACTCCACCTGCCTCCACTGTGCACCCCTTTAGTTTGAAGTGATTTGATTTACTGTAGTTCTTGACACCATTTTGATTTCCTGAAGACCTCTTGACTTTTCTCACACTGCTGGTCAACAAAAATTGCAAAAGAAAATGTACAACTCAAAAAACTAACAATGGAAATTAAACGAGAGGAAAAGTGACAACCTCTCCCCATGAAGGCCTACACACATACAGAGCTGTTTCCTTATATACTCTGTAGACTCCACACTTACTAAAACAATCCACCCAAGTTCTAATCAATCAGCTAATAGGATTAACAGGCACCTAACCCTCAACTAAAAAGGTTCAAAAGGCTACTCCCCCATAACGGCATCTTCCTGCGCAGATACGCAAACAGATATGAAAGAGGTTTCAGTCACAACTGGATGTGCACCTTCTGTGTGGCTGACTGCGAATGTAAATAATGACAAGAATAACATACATTTCAATGTGAATGCGTACTGAACTTAAAACATTAGGTAACACTAGTCTAGAATGCTCAATGACAAAGTATGTGACCCTTTCCCCCTGTTGCCTCAGGACCCCCATGTCGACGACAAGGATGACGATAAACAGCGTGAGACCTGGACCAATAAAAGGGAGTACATTCTCTCCATGATTGGCTATGCCGTTGGCCTTGGCAACGTGTGGCGCTTCCCCTATCTGTGCTACAAGAATGGCGGTGGTGAGTACACATTATCTGACTCACTTTCCCAAAACATTTGGTCGGGACCCATTTCTGCGTCACAGACCCATCATTAATGGATGCCCATCCAACCCCCACCCCTTCCCATCCTCACTATGACCAGGTGCCTTTCTCATCCCCTACACTGTGATGTTGGTGGTGGCTGGAATCCCCCTGTACTTCCTGGAGAGTGCTATTGGTCAGTTCTGCAGTCAAGGCCCCATCAACATGTGGAGTGCAGTGCCATTGTTCCAAGGTGGGCGTGCCGTAGCACTCAACAGCAACAACAGCGTCAGGGCCCAGGCGGCATAACTCAGGGGTAGAGAAACCGTCATTAGAGCACGAAGGGTTCCCAAAGGGTTCCCAGCTCGAATCCGGGCTCCCCCTGAGTTAATGTCAAAGAGTCCTTGAGCAAGACTCTGAGGCTTCCTACACACAGTAAAGTATCTTCTAAGCCTCTTAAAGCGACAACGCCCTACTCCAAGAGGCTTGGAAGAGGCATGAAACCATGTGACTTTCATAGGGAAAGAATTGGACTCCACTCTCCCCCCTCATTCACCTAGGACAAGGAAAGGGTACCTGTACATTATCACTCTTTAGTGTGAATGCAGCCCCAACCCCTAGCTGCTCTCTGTGAGCAGGTTGGTGCCTTGCATGCATGGTTTCCTCCGGCCATCAGTGTATGGATGTGTGTGTGAATGGGTGAATGTATAATGTATAATGGACCCTGTTTTTGTGATCTCTCTCCGTTTCTTCTCTGCATGCTCTATAGGCGTCGGAGTTGCAGAGGTGCTGGTGACTGCGATAGTGTCCATCTATTACAACGTGATCATCGCCTACAGCCTGTACTACATGTTTGCTTCCTTCCAGTATCCTCTTCCGTGGAGCGAGTGCTTCGGCTCCTGGGCTGATGCTTCCTGTGGTACCACAGCTATAGGTTAGACTCCAGTCTTATCATTGTAATCCTGTGGTACCACTCACCTATCGGTTAGACTCCAGTCATTTCTTGCACCAGCAGAATGCGCAAGTACTGTGTTCGGCCGCGTATGTAGGTAGGTATCTAGGTAGGTAGGTAGGTATGTAGCTGTGTATGTTTAAGCCCGTAGCCCAATCAGGGACCAGCATTTCTTGTGATGCCAGTGGTGAGCACACCTCATGGCGTGCTCTGCTGGCACAATGCTTGTGCACAAGACGCAAGTTGGCACCTCGACAGAGTGCAGTTCTAGTTGTAATAGGTTAGACTCCAACCGTTTCATTTCAACCCAAGACCTGAGGCTGATTCCACAAATGCCTTCTAAATCAGTGGTTCTCAAACCTTTTCGACCCTCAGAATGATATGTTTTTGGCCGTGGACCAGATTTGGGCAAACCTTCAGTTTTACGATGCTTCTAGCGCTGTTCAATATTTTCTGCATAAATGATGGTTTCACAAGAACATTTTAAATTTGTACACGCTTAAACCTTGCTGTTGGTCCCCCTTTTTCTTTTCTTTCTTTTTTTTAGCGGTGTGCAATATAACTGGTCAGCCAGTGATGAACAGGACTCTGGAGAATAGCACCTGTCCGGCGGAGAACATTGTCAGCGTTCCAGCTCAGAGTCCCAGCGAGCAATACTGGGAGTAAGAAAAAACTGTGCATTATACATGCAAGAAAGAGTACACACAGTACATGCACTGAGTAACTCTATAATTTGTCCATTTGTAACTCTGGGAATGTACAAATGTAACTGTGCTGTCCTTTAAGGTTTCCCAAACTTTTCAGGCCCTGACCCCCCCAATTAATCATATTGTCGTTGTCGGGTGAAAACCTGCATATGTCCAAAACCGTTTGTTTTATATTTATCATTTAAAAAATGATTTAAGCGTTGTGTGCTTGTAGATCTGCTGTTTTCACTACTTTGGTGCGACAGCCTTGTATGATGAAGAAGGGCTTTGCTTTGCGAAAAAATTTACACATTTGAAACTTGGAGATACAAGGTTTCTGCCCGACAGTGACGATATGTTCTCTCTCTCTCTCTCTCTCTCTCTCTCTTTCTCTCTTGCTCTCTCCCCAGTCACGTGACCCTGCAACGATCCAGTGGCCTCGATGACACCGGGCCGATCGTGTGGCACCTGGCCCTCTGTCTGCTGCTGGGCTGGATCCTGATCGCAGCCAGCCTCTTCAAAGGCATCAAATCATCAGGCAAAGTACAGTAGCCTCACTACAACTGCTTTCTGTAGCCTACCCATGGCTTCCTATGCTACCTTTTATGTCAAACAGTATTATGTCCTATTTGTAGGTCATATCCAGTTTGAACAAAAGTCTCCTCCTCTTTTTTAGTCCACTTCCTCCCGGGTGCTTCTGTGTTTATTCCTACTGGCAGCAACATCACTTTTTTAAGGCAATTGTGCTGACAGATGCTGTGGTTGGCAGGAAATGTCGTGAGAGATGGCCTCACAAATTGACTTCATTTCTCTGGCCCTGCATGGCAATTTCCCTGCTATGAAAATGTATAATCAGACCCCCTTCTCTGTGTGAAATCACCCTCCGGACATTATAGACCTGTAAGCAAACTCATCATTTCCGACTTCCACAGCTTTCTTTTCTTTCTTTCTTTCTTTCTTTCTTTCTTTCTTTCTGTCAAAAGTCTCACGCCACAGATACTAATAGCCTAGCACTGTTGTGTCACTGTCACCGTATCCTCAACCAACGTTTGCATTTCTCTTATCTGCCAGACAGTACATGGACCACACATTATTCAAAGTGAGTTGGAACTTATTCTGTCCTTGCTGAGAGAACATCCATCACTCCATTGTACGGCTTGTGCTTCTCCTCCCCCTCCACCAGGTGGTGTACTTCACAGCCACGTTCCCTTATGTGGTGCTGCTCATCCTGCTGGTCAGAGGTGTGACACTAGAGGGCGCCAGAGATGGGATTGAGTACTACATTGGTTCTCAGTCCAACATGACAAAACTTGGTGAAGCAGAGGTAATGTGGGCACTGTTTGTTGTTGTTCTTGTTCAAAGGTTGTCACTATGAAAATAGTGTTTAAAACGACCTGCTACCTGTTTGTATCTTAGGTGCATGCACGTGCACACATATGAAAGGGGGCTTGAGCCCCTGCCCTTTTATCCTTCAGTAAAAAGTGCCCTCTCCAGACCAGGAATGCAGTTTTTACTATGGTGAAAGAAACGCAAATGCCCTCTTTCCTTAAGGCAGCATTGAAGAGAAATTGCCTTGTCCAAACTTTCCTGGACTTAAATGCAGCATCTTATATTGAAAGAATTGCCCTATCTGTGTAGAAATCCATGCCGTTATGCCACATCTCCAGTATTGACTTGATAATGCTTAGTTCAGCGTCATATCAAGCACCGAAAATAGCCGACCTCCAACGCGTTGTAAGCTTGAAGCTTTTGCGACGCGTTGTGAGCTTGGAGCTTTTCGATCTTTTCACCAAAAGGCCCTTTTGGAAATTTCAGCCCCTGCTGCCTCTCTAACATTCTCTGCACGTCCCTGCTTAGGTGTGGAAAGATGCAGCCACGCAGATCTTCTATTCTCTGTCCATTGCGTGGGGTGGAGTCACAGCCCTGTCCTCCTACAATAAGTTCCACAACAATGTGTTCCAGGACACGCTTGTTGTAACCCTCACCAACTGTGGTAAGTGCTTTTGCAATACAGCTAAATAAAGACCATGCCTTTAGTACAGGGGTCCTCAGAGTTGCTACAGGGGGTCCTCAAAATCTTTGAGTGATAGAAACTCCTGTCCTGTCTTAGGCCTATATTAACGATAGCGTCCAAATATAGTATATAATATAGCTTGTAGATCGGCTATTTTCAGCAAAGAGCTTTGGTGTAGAGGGGAAAAAGAGCAGACTAAGTACAGAGTAAACGGTACATTTTATTAGGTAATGACGGCTCAAGTGGTTAAATATCTGAAAACACAAATTGACATGAATCCAAAATACACTGATGATTGTGCTGTCAAATGATGAAACTATATGGAATCTATGAAAAGGTTGTGCATGGGGGTCCCTGCTTCATCTCTTTCTCAACTAAGGGGTCCTTGGCCTGAACATTTTCAAACATTTATCCACTTAAATCCTCGATAGTAAACCCTTTCCCCCTGTACACCAAAGATCTTCACTGAACATACTATGGCAGATCTACAAGTTCACAACACCTCACGCTGTGAGCTTGCAGATCTGCTATTTTTGGCAAACGTTCCCCCAGAATAGGGATGCTAGCGCTCAAGAATCAAACAATTAAGAAGAAGCTTCCTATCACACAAAGATTTGGCGGCCCCCCCTGTAGTAACTCTGAGGACCCCTTCAGGGTCCCAGACCCCTTGTTGAAGACCCCTGCGCTATAGGGAAGGCCACCATCTGCTGACACCCAAAATTGGTCTTCCTCATTTAGTCAATATACATAATGATATAAACAGGATGTAGCAGATCATTACAAGTTATCAAAGGGTGTTCCTTCATGCATTTTGGCAGTGAAGATGTTGGTCAATCAATATTACCATTTTCTTTTTATTTTACTCCTCCAAGGAACCAGTGTGTTTGCTGGCTTTGCCATCTTCTCTATCTTGGGCAACATGGCTCATGTCTCCGGAAAGCATGTTTCTGAGGTTGCCCAAGCAGGTGAGAGGACACACACTACACAGGGCTGTGACGGGGGGGGGGGGGCTGGATGTGGGACTGAGTTACTAGGGCCCAAGGTGGGGGGCCTTCATTGCGACCGTAGGTCGCATTTACTACCAAAACCTCCACGGGCTGTCTGTGCGTCAGTCAGTCAGTCAGTCAGTCCGTCACACTTTTGCCCTGCTCATATCTCCACAACCGTTGCCCCCATCCATGCCAAATTTTGCACACACACTCCTTCACTGCCAAACTACAACCTCCAAGGACCCCCGGAGCCCCAGGGACCCCCAGGTCCCTGGGGGACCCCCTGATGTAAAAAATGACCAAATGTGCTCACACGTCACACGTCACACTTTTTCCCTGCTTATATCTCCGCACCCGTTGACCCGATCCATGCCAGATTTTACACACACACTCCTTGCCTGCCAAACTACAACCTCCAAGGACCCCCGGAGCCCCAGGGACCCCAGGTCCCTGGGGGACCCCCAGATGTAAAAAATGACCAAATGTGCAAAAATGACCAAATGACCACCCCAACGGGGCTGCTCACGGGGAATTCCCGGGGACCACCGACTCCTGCTGCTCCAGAACGGATGCAAAAGTGGTGGCGCCCCCAGTGGAGGACCCCCTGCCACTGCAGCGCACATAAAATGCCGTAACTCGGGCTAGGAGCGTCCGGGAGAGCCGGGGCCGGTACCTATTCGTCCGCCAAGGCAACGCGGAGACCCCACCCCTCATTTCTCACATGGCCCTATTCTAGCGCCACCTTCAGGCCGATTTTTAAAACACATTTTTGGACACTGCTCCTACAGTTTTTGCCCTAAAATCACGAATATCACTACACAGCATGTCTACACTCATGTCATCAACATGGATCAGGAAGATTTGGGACAAACACATTTTTGCCCTATTTGTGGAGATAAGCCACCTACGGTCGCTTATCTCCCGATTAGGGAGTGTTACTGGTTATTGTGTACTTTAGCTATTGAAAAATAGCAGATATACAAGCTCACAGCGCTGCAAACTTGTAGATCTGCTATTTTTGAAAAGACGTGAAAATGATATCCAAGAGAAAGATTAGACGCTTGCCGGGGACCAAAACTAGTGAACATGGCAGATCTACAATAACGCGATGCTTTGCGCCAAGTTGTGAACAATCATAATAACCCTACCAAATTGGTCAGCATTATATTTACTACTGCGACCACACTGTATTGATTATTTCAATTTATTATTCTATCATTTTATTTTTCAAATAGATCAAATCATTTTTTTAAATGAATGAATCCATTATCAATGAAGTCATTTAGTGTTATTTCATGCATTAAGTACTAATTTTATACTTCGTTGCACAAAGGTGTTGCATAAAATAGGAAACTCGATAAATGTTAATTAAATTAAAATATTTATAATTGTCTACATTGATTAGTTTGATTAACTGTTGCAGGCCTACACTTCTGGAAGATATATGTCCTCACTCCAGCTGTATGTGTGCACAGGGTTTGGTCTGACATTCATTGCCTATCCAGAGGCTCTGGCCAAGTTGCCCGTCTCTCCCCTGTGGTCTGTTCTCTTCTTCTTCATGCTGTTAACTCTTGGTCTGGACTCCCAGTTCGCCGGGATTGGTGAGTTTCACATATAAATGGTAAATGGTGCATTTATATAGCACTTTTTATCCAAAGTGCTTTACATAGTGCATTACATTCATTCAACCATTCACACAAACATTAACATACACCAATGGCGGAGGGGGAAACCATGCAAGGCACATGCACATCGGGAGCAATTAAGGGTTCAGAGTCTTGCTCAATGACTCTTCTCTGAGCTACTGCCACCCCACAGATTGGATATTACATTAAGGCAGTGGTTCTCAACCTGTGGGCCGGGACCCCCAGGGGGGTCTCCAAATTATTTTGGGGGGTCCCCAGATGATTAACTTAATGTGCAACATTATTTTCTCTCTCAACAGTAAACAAACCAACATAACGTTTAAGTGTATATAGAGGGTATCTGCACATTTCTAAAGTTGAGAATTCTTTTAACCTCTAAAATGACAAATTAAACATTGGCCAAAATGTCAGAAATTGTGAAAATAGTCAATCTACATGCTCACAAGGCCTCGCAACGCGAGGCCATGTAGATCTACTATTTTCACAATAGAACCGTGTCAAATGTAATGCCTCAACTCTTAGTGGTTCCCCAGTTAAAATATGAATATTTGGGGGGTTGCAGCCTGAAAAGGTTGAGAACCACTGCATTAAGGCACACATGCATTATTATCCAGGGATCATTTTAATGCTCCCCTTCCAATTTACACACAACCTGTTTTTGTGAAGATGTTGTTGTCTTTTAGAGCAGTGGTTTTCAACCCTTTTCATATCAAGGTCCATTATTTATTTGCCATTTGAGGCGCGGACCACCATTTTGATGAGATTTAGCCTCTCAGACCCAAAACGTACAATATTTTGTTATTGTAGGATAAAGATTAAAGAATAGTGTCCACAATTCCATGCTGTATTGATGTTGGTACCATATAGGAGAGATAACAGGCACACTGTGATCAAAATAACAATTCTTCTGCATTCTCTAATTGTGTAGACTTCTTGTAAATTAAATAATGCAGGTGTTTAACAATAGTTTTACACTTTAGAGTAAGGATGGGTCCATTTGGTTACAAACTATCCGTCATTTAGCTGGGGACCACCTGTAGGACCACTGGTGGTCCCTGGACCACTGGTTGAGAACTTGGCGTGTCATTATGAATTCCTTCCTGTCAGAGGCGGCCCCAAGGGGGTGCTAGCGGGGCGATTGCCCAGGGCGCCACTTTGCGGGGGCGCATGAAGAAGAAAAAAAAAAAAAAGAAAAAAAGTAGGGGTGACGGCCCTGCAAACACTCCTTGTCTGTTTAGACCAGACCGAATACAACAACACCCCCTGGTGGTAAGATAAAGGTGTGGTGACCCACTATACAGACTGTGAGAGACACAGGAGTACTGTGCCTTTAAGGACTGGGGGGTTAGTTAGTCTTGGGGCTTCCGTTTCCGGGTGATGTGTTGTTGTTGTTGTGCTGCTAGCTTGATGCACACCGTTTATGTACGTGATACAAGTTTATGTGGAGTTAAGTAAACTACCTCGACTGCACCTACGTCTACTGTCTCGCTGTTCCCTAACTCTACACTGGTGACCCCGTGAGTGAATACGACATGTCCGACAACGAAGACAACGTCGCCGGCGTTAACGTTCCCGCAGCGCCCGCACCGAACGTCGGTGCTAACGATATGGCTAACGTTAATGCCAACATCTACGCCGCTATCGTCAAGTTGCCGGACTTTTGGCAGCATAACCCACGGCCGTGGTTTCAACACATTGAAGCCCAGTTCCAGCTCAGAGGAATAACACAGGACGTCACGAAATACTCCCTAACTCTACAAAGGTAACCTTAGGTTTACAACATAATATACTGTATGGCACTGGGAGTCAGTCTGCTGCTTGCCCTGAAACATCACATGGAGAGGATCATTTTTGTTCCCGACTTTACTCTACAAAACACAGACCTCAGGCTCTATCAGCCAGGATAAAGGAACTCTATTAAAGTCTTGTCTCACTGTGCGTGACTGTGAAAGAACCAAGTCCCAGCCCAAGGTAAGAAGACCAATGCCTCATTCACACTACAGATATATAGTTGAACGTTTAGCTTGGTAATTCAATGTAATCTCAATGGAAACCAGCTTTAAAGCTTTCAAAGCTTTGTTCTTTGTGTGTCCTGCATCTTTAAAGCTGGTTTCCATTGAGATTAAATTGAATTACCAAGCAAAACGTTCAACTATATATCTGTAGTGTGAATGAGGCAAGACAGTCAGATCATGCTTTTATAAACCCTATTATATTAAGCCCAAAATGGTTCTGCCGCCGTGTAGAACCGAACCGCTTTTAACTTTAAAAAAATTCATAATTTTTTTTTTATAAAAAAAAAAGAAAAAAAAGAAAAAAAAAAAAGATTTTTCCGCGGCCATAGGGCGGCGCTATACTACCTCGCCCAGGGCGCAATATAGGTACCAACCGCCACTGCTTCCTGTGTCACCAGAGGTCATCGGCACCTGCCTTCAGGACGCCTACCCGGAATTCTTCAGATCCAGGCGCCCCCTAGTGGCCGTGGTGACCTGTACCATTCTCTTCTTTCTCGGCCTGCCGTGTGTCACGAGGGTGTGTAGTCAGCTTCCTATAAGAGCCAGTTCATGTCACCTCATGTCGTCATTGCCTTAAACATGTGCTGTAAACCATGTGTTTGTGTTTGTGTGTGTGTGTGTGTGTGTGTGTGTGTGTGTGTGTGTGTGTGTGTGTGTGTGTGTGTGTGTGTGTGTGTGTGTGTGTACGCGTGCGTGCGCGTGACAGGCAGGAATATACTGGGTGACTCTCATGGACACATTTGTTGCTACCTGGGTTCTTCTAATAGCTGGTCTCCTGGAGATTATTGGCTTCTTCTACATATATGGTAGGTAACCTACCGTACATGTGAACAGAGGCGAAGATGTTGAATAATGAAACGGTTTGAGTCGAGGCACTCAGTTGTGTGTGTGTGTGTGTGTGTGTGTGTGTGTGTGTGTGTGTGTGTGTGTGTGTGTGTGTGTGTGTGTGTGTGTGTGTGTGTGTGTGTGTGTGTGTGTGTGTGTGTGTGTGTGTGTGTGTGTGTGTGTGTGTGTGTGTGTGTGTGTGTGCGTGCGTGTGTGCGTGCGTGCCGTGCGTGCGTGCGTCTTTACTATGCTGTCCAGGTGGTAACCGTTTGATTGAAGACATAGAGATGATGATTGGGAAGAGGAGCTTCTGGTTCTGGCTATGGTGGAGAGCGTGCTGGTTTGTCATCACCCCCTGTATCATCCTGGTGAGTACATGTCTCAAACACTGTCTCTTACATTACTTGTGTCAGAGCCATATGATTGCTGTTGTTATTTTGCACCTTTGCTGACGTCACTGCGGGGCATGGTTGGCCAAGGTTACCAGGGTATTTGAAAAGGGCCCTAATCAAGCGGCAGGTGTTGCTGATTGACATTGGGCTGCTGGTCTGTGTGCTGTATAATCTGTTCAGGGTTTGACGGTATATTCTGCCATATTCTGTATGCTGAAGTGACGGAAAATATCCTTTATTGTCAACTCAACGGAAATGTTTGGACTTCTGTGTTATTGAGCACATGTCTACTGTATAACATCATTCCTGGCCGTTGTCAACCACGTAGTGTTAAAGTATAGGACTTTTACATTTATATTAGACCTATACCACAGCACCACATACCTTGCTCCCATATATTTATTCCTTATTTAACTGTCATGGTACTGTAGAACATTTGTCTTTCCTGACGGACATCCTCAGGGGATGGTGGAAAGAATGATCATCTATAAACACAGTGGTATAGTCTCTAAAGGTAGCAGAGCTCTCCACCAGACTATTCTACAGATTACTACTGACTGGCAGTCAAATAAAGTCAGGAGATGCTTAATGCACCTGTGAGCAGACACCGACAGACGGCTTCTATGGTGCTAAAAAATATCCTATGGCTTGATGTCATTTTCAAAAACAAGCCCACAGCCTACAACTTGGGACACACCACCCATTTGGCAGCAGATTTTGTAATCGTTTAATGGTTAAAGGAGCTATAGTCAACTTTTTCTTGAAAAACGGACGCTAAAATAAAAATAATGTTTAAAAAATATTTTATAAAAAAGATTAAGCTGCATAAATTATATGTGTTTCTGTTCAAACATGACCACAAAAAGCATAAAATAATGGTAAAATAATAATTTTGGCCATTGTCAGGCCGACTTTGTTTACATCCCTTATCTATACTATAATTTTGCGAATGTCTGTCTGAGTGAGTGTCTGTCACAGCGTTTCTCCTCAGTGGCTGGAGCAATTGATCTGAAATCGCATCACCATTAGCATATGAACACACCTAACATAACTGTGAAGCCCGTTTGTCACTTTCACAAATCATATGCTGTATATTAGCATTTTTATGGTGTATCTACTATCTATTCTGCATCTAGCATGAGGCATATCTATTCTGCATCTAGCATGGGGCAACATGTTTAACCAGGTGTGTGTGTGTGTGTGTGTGTGTGTGTGTGTGTGTGTGTGTGTGTGTGTGTGTGTGTGTGTGTGTGTGTGTGTGTGTGTGTGTGTGTGTGTGTGTGTGTAGGCGGGTGGGGGGGGGGGGGGGGTACACAGTATCTCTGTAGCCTTTAAACGAAACGGGTATTTCTTACATTGATGCTCCTACATATTATCATGCAAGCACCAGAAAGTTACTTTCCATCCCTCATATACTGTGTGCACAGTGCACACCCCATAACCCACACACTGCACATCATTTCGGAGCTCATATCTTTGAACGGGTAAGGACTAGTCAATCCAAAAGAATAGAAGAGGGATAAAAACAAAGTCAGCCTGACAATGGCCAAAATGATTATTTCATCATTATTTTACGCCTTTTGTGGTCATCTTTGAATAGAAACTATACAGTATATGAAGCTTAATCTTTTTAATAAAATATTCTCGAAACATTATTTTTATTTTAGCGTTGGTTTTTCAAGAAAGAGTTGACTATAGCTCCTTTAAATGAACACTGCCATGCCTTTTTGCCCCGTCCACATGCAGGTCATCCTGTTTTGGTCTCTGTCACCGTTTGTCGCTCCTACCTATGGGGACGTGGAGTACCCAGCCTGGGGCCTGGCGCTGGGCTGGTGCATGGCTCTGTTCTGCATTGTTTGGATCCCCATCGTTGCCGTGTATAAACTGGTCAGAGCAGAGGGCAGCCTGTGGACGGTGAGCATGACTGTCTGTCATCTTGTGATCGTTTCTGTGGATATTCAGAAGTGATGTACTGCAGTGGTTCTCAAAGTGGATGTCCGGAGACCCCCAGGGGTCCTCGGACTTAGCCTGGGAACCAGACAAATCTGAAAAAAGGGGAGATGACATGCACATCCAACCCTAGTAGAGCAGGTGCTGAGCGAATGGGTAGATACTAGTTTTACTATTTTTTTCTAGTTTTCTAACCAGACAAATCTGCTAATGCAAAATAATAACAAATATTAATTGCCCTCGGCAGATTTGGTCTGGCACTATTCAGTTATGATTGGATTTCACTCCCTCCGAAGTAGTGAGGGACCAATCAGGGTAACCAGTATGCAAATATGGGGCGGGTGTGGGTTAATGGGGTCTTCCCCATGGTTCGAACAGCCGTTGGTCTGAACAGGTTAAGATTCACCAGGTTAGCGTTCACCAGCGTTAGTTTTACTAGGTTTAGGGTTAAGGTTAGGTTTAGGTGGTCGGACCAAAGTCCATGACCAAGGTCCATGGCACAACATAGTTTTGAGAAGGGGAACCACTGATGCACTGTATCTGGTGGGGAGGGAGGAGTCTAATTTGACCAATAAAGATTATGGGTTCTTTCTTGTGGTGACCTCTCTGACCTGTGTCCTCCATCCCACAGCGGGTGAAGTGTCTATGCTCTCCGTCTGAGGACTGGCGTCCCTACCTGGATGTCAATCGTGGCCAACGCTACGCTCAACACGGTCATCACAGTCCGCCAAAACCTGACATAGTCGTCATCGCCAACACAAGTTTCTGATGTGTGTGTCTGTGTGTAGCACTTGCCTATCCTCAATGACCATACTTTTTTTATAATGTTTTTTTACTGAATAGGTGCTTGGTCTACCTACGTTTTTTTTCTTGGATGACTATTTCTATGCATTTGATATATTCGTGTTGATGTATATTACCTTGTATTGATGTTGATGTATTACCTTTGCTTATTGTAAATGGCTCTGGATTAAGAGCGTCTGCCAAATGCATACATTGTAATGTGTGTGTGTGTGTGTGTGTGTGTGTGTGTGTGTGTGTGTGTGTGTGTGTGTGTGTGTGTGTGTGTGTGTGTGTGTGTGTGTGTGTGTGTGTGTGTGTGTGTGTGTGTGTGTACGCGCAAGTTGAACTTGTGTGAAATTTTGTTGGAAAAAATATTCTATAAAATAATTATTTATTATTTTATAATGTTGATGCCTTTGTGTCTTTCACATTTTAAAGGGAAACCTTAAGCCTATTGCTCCCTTTGAACTTCAAATGGGTTGCGCACTGAGTTGATTGATTGGGCCATACAAGGGTCAAACTTGTTCTGTGCTCGTTAGTGATCTCTCTAATCAATTAAAGCATCAAAGACCTAGGAGAGGGGGAGGGGGGAGTGTGTTTGTATACACACAGACTTGCCTAGTTCCTCTTTAATGATTTATCATTAAAAGAAAACCAATTGTAAGTGTAGATTTTAATTTTGGTTTATTGTTTCAAGCAATGCTCATCATTGTTTGTAACAATACCAAAATACAATGATCACATACTGCCGGCACCGTGTGGGAGCCGTTTCATAACAGTTCCATGTAGTGATCACTGATGTAAATATAACTATGGTATTCAAAGCAACTATGACTGTACGTTGTAAAGCTATTGAAGCTTTAAAGGGGATATGTTGTTGGTGCCTATTCCTGCAGGTGTGAGATGTTCACCACATAAACCATGCCCCACACACTGAACTGGTGCCCTCCAGGGACGTGCAGAGAATGTTAGAGAGGCAGGGGCTGACATTTTCTAAAAGGGCACTTTTGATGAAAACATCGAAAATAGCAGACCTCCAAGCCCACAACGAGTCACGCTGCAACGCGTTGTGAGCTTGGAGGTCGGCTATTTTCGACGCTTGATGCTACACTGACTGAACTAAGCATTAAACGAGTCAATACTGGAGATGTGACGTAATGGTATGGATTTCTACACATGCAATGCAATTCTTTCAACATAAGCTGCTATAAGTTCAGGAGACAAGGCAATTCTCTTGAATGCTGCCTTCAGGTATGGCATGGAAAGAGGGCATTTGCATTTCTTCAAAACTGCATTCATGGTCTGGAGAGGGCAGTTTTTTACAGGTGGATAAAAGGGCAGGGGCTCAAGCCCTCTTTGATGTCTATGTGTGTCCGTGCCTGCATGGTGCCCTCTGAGGAAGGTGAGCAGCATTGTGTTTTATGATATGGGAAGTAGTATGTCATGCTACAGCAGTTGGAATACTTCAGGACAGCATTCTGCATGGAGTTGTGCTGTGATTGGAATGTAGTGGTGCATGTAATTATTTTCACATGCTGTGATACAGTCTATTATGGTGTTCCCTCCACGACCTTCACTAGCTACCTACAAGGCCAGTAGCGGCCAGTACCGGCCAAAACCGGGCCGGTAGGCAAGCCACAATGATCGGGCCCCCCAACCGAACCACTTCAAAACAGCCCCAATGAGGAACACTCACAGACACAGTATTAAAATATCAATAGTTAGATTGGTGAGCCGCTTAAATTGGCACAGCGGCCCATGACAATGCAATTTCGTATAGCTTATAGGCCTACTCACCACTATTTGAAGGAGACTCGAAGAGCCTTGCTCTCTGCAAAATCAACCACTATGGCATTATCTTTTGTAGGCCAAAACAAAGTTCCATCAACTGTAGGTGTTTGATGGAACTCCTCCAGACAGGAGCTCTACAGAGATTTCCAGGTGTGGGAAACGAACAAGCTGCTGCAGCTGGAATGCACAAATACTTATGAGAGTTCTCTGTCTGTGCTGTCAGAAGAGAAGTCAGAAGAGAATAGTCTCATCATGTCATTGAAACCAAGAAAGGCAGCACAGACAAGCTGTGGACTGATGTATGCAAAGCAGGGAATGAAGAGAAACCCCTTTGTCGTGTCAGGGGGTTAGTGAATGACCATGGAGAGAGTGCTGCTCCTATGGTGGTTGGAGAATGACTGATTATTATTCATATAAAGTATAAATGCCTCCCTTGACCAGGGGGTTTTAAACATTTTGGTCCCAGGGCACCCCTGTAAATAACGTTTTCATCCACGGCACCCACTGAATTATATTGTTAATTTATTCTCTCACGTTTTCCTTATGATATACTGTATCGTAGGGGGAAAGATTTACATATTTGCGAACATGACAAACATGTATGTTGCTATAAAGTAACATTACAATTCAGTGGCAATAACTTTATACTTGATGTTTAACCTCTTGAACCCCAGCATCCCTATTCTGAACATTAGCCAAAATTAGAATATCTACTAGCTGCGACGTGTTGTGAGCTTGTAGATCTGCTATTTTTGGCAAAGAGATTTGTTGTAGATGGAAAAAGAAGACACCTAGTACAATGCAATAATAGTAATAAAAATAAAAATACCAATGTATTCATTTATTTATAAATATGTTTATTTAGAACAATTATGAGACGTTGTGAGATTTTATCTGCTATTGTTAGCTAATCTTCCACGCCACACCAAGATTTGTCAGACCCCCTTTAGTAACTCTGAATCCTGGATCCCCTGTTGAAGACCACTACTATGATCAATAGCGACAGACTGAGGCACAGCTTTTGATTTCAGTGTCATAAGAAATAGTGTTGTAGTACTCGAGTCAATGACTCGTCTCGAGTCAGGACTCAAGTCCAAATTTTCACTGACTCGGTCTCGTCTCGGTCTCGCCCTTAATTTGACTTGGACTCGTCTCGGTCTCGGTCTAATTTGACTTGGACTCGCCCCCCACCGAGTCCACTCGAGTCAAGTCACTACAATGCAATGGAATAAATGTTATATCCATATGAGGAGCGCATTCACGTTAACATTAAGAGAGCTGCCTTGTTAAGTAACAGAGCATTCTGGCATCTGATAGGCACACAGTAGCCTAGTAGCACACACGCACACACGGCACACACACACACAGAGCCCCACTCTGCACAGCAGCAAGCATCTAATCTTCCCAGAAGTTATTTTTTTCGCCAAACAGACAACAGCACAACAGTCCACTTTCCTCTTACCTGCAGGCTATCCTTGTGTCCCCAAATAAATAAGTCCTAACAGCTTCCAAACACAAGCCTTTGTGATCATGTGTTGTGTAGTTTAATCCACCCGCACAGCTGGATTAAGAATTTATGTCTTTTTGTATTTCCAGGTGTAGTCTATTACTCGTTAAGCAAGCCTCATCCGAAAGTTTTAAAGTGCACTGATCAACAGAGAGAAGTGTAACATTGTAAGTCCCTGTAGAGAGGTTAAAACGAATCAAAACAACTTGAAGCAGTGACATGGGGTATTGTTTTGCCTTGTACTTGAAAGGCATCAGACTAATGACATAGGGTAGCCTACATTTCTCACCTTAAACAATGAAATGCAGACAGGCACATACTGCTATGTGTTTGAATGGGAAAACCTTATTTATTTATTTTAGCTTTTAGTCAAAATAAAATATTAAGATAAGAGTTTGTTTGAAAAATGTTTTGCTAAAATCATGCATGCTCTATTTCAATGCAACTATAACAGCAATGTTTAAAAATGTTATAGATTACAGTAGTAGACATAATTATTTTTTAAATAATATTATTTTTGTTATCACTTGGCCTTTTGGTGCATGGGCATCAATATTATATCCATATCATGATATTAGACTGGATAGGCCTAATTATCGTCTGTGATTTGGGATATTGTACTGCAGTATATGCCAAGTCTTATTTGTACACTAAAGTACTTGTTCTCTGCCTGGGAGAAAATGTAATTGTAGCAACTCAAATGTCTAGTTCTTAGACAGAAAATTGGTATGGGAAAAAACTACCTCTCCAAAAAACTCCCTCAAACCTAAACCACAGCATTGACAGCAACCAAATGTAATTTGGGGAGACCTATTGATTTAATTTGAAGACAAGCCATTAATTTGAAAGGTATTGGTAGGAAACACCAGACAGGTGCATGCACATGAACGAGGGGTTCTTGCATTGTGTGTGTGTGTGTGTGTGTGTGTGTGTGTGTGTGTGTGTGTGTGTGTGTGTGTGTGTGTGTGTGTGTGTGTGTGTGTGTGTGTCCGAAAAAAAAATATATATATTGTTTTCTGCAGCCTACCTATAAAAAAAAAAAAGGAAAAAAAAGAAAACTGGACTCGGCTCGGTCTCGCCTACCATTGGTCTCGGACTCGACTCGGACTCGCCTCCCATTGGTCTCGGACTCGACTCGGACTCGGCCCCCTCCCAGGGGCTCTTGACTCGGACTCGACTCGGACTCGAACCCCATATGACTTGGACTTGACTTGGACTCGCTTTAGGTAGACTCGACTACAACACTAATAAGAAACAAAGCCTTGCTGAAATAGGTGTAAAGCAGGAGCAGACATGAATGTTTCATGAGCACAAGAGAGAGAGAGCAACGTACTGCGAGGCGTCGTGAGCTTGTTCTGTAGATAGTACTAAATGTTTTAAATGCTAAATGTTCCCCCAGGATAGGGATGCTATAGCGCTCAGGTGTATATGAATGTAAAAAAAGAAAAAAGAAAGTTTGTATATCACACAAAGATTTGGTGGCTCCCCTGTAGTAACTCTGAGGACTCCTAGGGGTCCCAGACCCCCTGTTGAAGACCCCAGGCTGTACCTACCGGTCGGTACTTCTGGAAGCAATCTCCTTAATTATCTTTAGAATGTATCTTTCCTTGTGATTCTGTTTGTGTGATGTGATGTGATGTGATGTGATGTGATGTGATGTGATGTCATGTCATGTCATGTCATGTCATGTCATGTCAAGTGTTTTTCACAACAGATTGTATGTGCTTGCAGATCTGGGGGCAGATTTACTTACTTAGTTCTGTAAACCCTCCATGCTCTCAGCCTGGATGCTCGTGGGTCAGAGAGACAAGGAATCTGTTTAATCTACGATTAAAAGGACAGATCTTAAAAGATCTCCAGAGTGGGTTTTATAGATTCACACTGGAGCATTTTCCTTTTCCATTTGAAACTCTGAGGTTTTCACTCGTTAAACATTTGCATCACATCTTCTTTAGCGGTGTTCATGGTTTTAAGTATAGCTCTCCTGCTGTGGAGTCTGCTGGATGGGGATTATTAGCTAGATCTAACTGTTTGACACTTTGGCCTTTATGTCTGCAGTATTCAAGGGAACTGTCTCTCTGTCTGAATAGTTTTCAAAGACAAAGCTGAAATATTTTATTCATGGCTAAAGTGCTTTCTTACAGGTAGCTCCTGTAAGGCTGTGTGACTGACGTGTAGCTTGTCGTCGGTGACAGTGTATGTAGGGTTTTACCCCAAAAATGAAAGGAAAAAAACTGAAATGAGAGAGACAGGGCCTTATCTGGCCACTTCACACCTGTCATTGTGTCTGTAAACGTCTCCACCACACAGTGTTGAAATAAAGCCAAAACAAACTAAACAGCCTTTCGACCCCACCACACAACTCCAGGTTGCCATCCTGTTCCTGTTGCTAGTTTGGTATCAATAGCTAGCGACCGTGGTAAATGTTTTTAGTGCCATGGCATTGGTCCGAAGGTTCATTAGTCCGAAGGTTCATTAGTCCAAATTTGTTAAGAATACTATGCCTAACCCTAACCCTAACCCTAACCTCAGTAACCCTGACTAAATTCGGACTAATGAACCTTCAGACTTATGGGCAGTCCCCAAATTGTTTAGTCTCTTTAACTGAGATGTTGTGTTTTGTTCATGTGCCAGACATCGGTGCTTGTGTGCCCTATAACAGGCACGTGCACACAAAGACATCAAAGGGGGCTTGAGCCCCTGCCTTTATCTGTCTGTAAAAAGTGCCCTCTCCAGACCATAAATGCAATTTTTACTATGGTGAAAGAAATGCAAATGCCCGCTTTCCATGCCATCTCTGTGTAGAAATCCATGCCATTACGCCACATCTCCAGTATTGACTTGGTTATGCTTAGTTCAGTGTGGTTTCACACCGAAAATAGCCGACCTCCAAGCTCGGGCGTATTTTATGATATGTTTATTTGAGAGGGACAGTGCATATTAATGAACACATAGTGTGTGTAAACCGACCTCCTCCACCATATCAAGCTCAGCTTCTGCCTTCTTCTCAGCGACAATAGAGTCGTACACAGCTGTGAGTGCTGGACCCTTAAGCCTGCCCACAGAAGTCCCTGGCCAACAAGAGTGAGAAGTTGGCATCCAGGAGAATGAAGCTAGTCGGTCACTGCCATTGACACTGGGAGCTCCCAGCATAGGAGTAAAGTACTGTGGAAGGTAGCTTGGAGGTCTGCTATTTTCAGTCCCTGCCTCTCTAACATTCTCTGCACGTCCCTGCCTTATAGCCAAGAGGTTCTCACAAACCCCCCACCAGGGCTTGATGTACGACTCCAGTGACACCATAAACCAGGATCTGTCTGCTGATTTGTGAATCCAATTACCTCCCTTCCTGTGTAATGGCGGCGTTCAATGCTATGATGTCAAGTCAGCTGTTGTCAGTGTCTCCAGAGCATCTATCTCCGCAGAGAATCATGTCACCTAATACCCATTAAGACCCGAGCACCCCATTCTACTAAATATCCTCTAAATTACACGATTTCCTGAAAAATCTATGTTTCGGTATCAGTGGTGCTCAAACTTTTTCATGTCAAGGACCCCCAACAATGCTATGTACTGTATTTGGCCACGGACGTCGCTTTCAAAACATTTTGTTCAAGGGACCCCCCGAACCAAGATTTGAGTTAGAAATGTTTGCTTTCAAAATATATATTATATTCAAAGATGTGCACAATTTTCATGCAGATCTACAGTGAGCTTGTATATCTGCTATTTTTGAATAGCCAAAATTAAAATAATGGTTAAAGTGGTTAAAAAGAAACAGATGTTTTCCATGGGTGGCAGTGGCTCAGGGGGTAGAGCGGCAGTTCGATCCCTGGCTCCCCCAGAGTCGAAGTGTCGAAGTTTCCTTGAGCAAGACGCTGAAGGTTGGTGCCTTGCACGGTTTCCCTAATGTGCAATCATTGTAAAGCGCCTTGGATAAAGGCTCTATATAAAAGCACCACTTGCCATTTAATTGGTTAAAACAATATACGTTTATAGAACCCCAGGGGACGCCCATTCCCACAGCACAGCCATCTGTACATCATGAAATCATAAGCATACACTTCAGAGTTGAAGCGCTGAACAGATGGCTGAACAGACCCACGAAAAGCATAGAAGGGGACCAATGCGCGCGAAGCACGCGTGAAGCACGCGCGCGTCCGTGCGTGTGCGCGCGCCGCCGCGCGCTGCGAAGCACGCGCGCGTCCGTGCGCGCGCGCGTTTTCGTTTTTTTTGCGTGCAGAGATCGCTTTTCGGGCGGTTTTCCCCCCTCATTTTCCTTCAGATACGGGCATTAACGGTTTTATGATGTATTATTTATTTACTTATCAAGTTATCACTAGTACTGCAATAACCAACACAACCAAAGCTTAAAACACACTTCAACACAAACACTGACATTAAACAGTCCTCTCGTCATAACCAACGTTTCTTTCATGTTTCTATGGTTAACTTTTTACCTCAAGAACACCGACTATAGCAGCAATTTGGCACAGCGACCGTTCATCACTCAAAACACTGGCCACAATAAAATACTATACAGTATCCTACTCAGAACTCAGAAGCATGACAGCCGCTCAGCCGTCAGAACACTGAACACACAATACAATAATACAGTCCACAAGCAGTTGGCACAGGTTAGAACAGGCCGCCAGTCCAGAACACAATACGGTATAAATGTCGTTCATTACCGGCTTGAGAATTGAAAATCCTTCCTCCTCCTCCTCCTCCTCCTCCTCCAGTCCTCTCGTCTCACACACAGCCCAAGTAACAACAAAGTAATCCTTTAGCTTCCATGTCCAGGCCAGGGTGGCAACAAAAACAACAAGTAATCCTTTCCTTGTCCAGGGTGGCGGCATTCCTTATTAACTATTTGAAATGGCAGAACCAAAGTTATAAATATTGTGTTCTATTGAGTTTCAGCTGTAGCAGCAGTGTCCTCCGGTAACTTTCATTTCACAGCAAACACCACATGTTGCCAGATTTTGCGAGAGAAACAAGCAGCCAGCTATATGAAAACCACCCTGGAATATTGTGGTTTTCATATAGCTGGCTGCTTGTTTCTAAGAACTTGGCAACACAGACCAAACCATTTTGCAGGAAAACAGAGGGGTGTTAGCATCTATAAATCATTCAAAAAGCATCGTAAATCGCTTTGATCGTGTTTAGTGCATGATTTCAGAATTTAGACCACTATGTCCTTGACTGGGGGGGACAGGGGGGTCTTCTGGAAGTGAATGGAGGGGACGAAATTGGACCTGGAAGGTGACAAAAACCCCTTGTGCCCCCCGCCATTTTCGCCTATGACGCACGCACGCACGCCACCTGCTTCTAATGATATCAACGCACTTAATGCGAAATATTCACGTGCTTTCAGACTCTTCAATGCAGAAAGTATCCAGGATACTTGGATATCCAGTATGCCAATGCAGAGATATTAGTAGTAAAATGTCGACATCTAGTGGTCAACCTCAGAGGAGCGCAAAAATAAAACCTGAGGTGATTCCCAGCCTCGAACCAGATGCCAAGATGCCAAGTATGCTCTGTTCCCCGGTGTAACGCCCCACGCCACAGACCCCGACGGACCACCGCTCGTCGCGGCAACTCGGCTCGCTAGCGCTCGCCTCGGTGGCGACTCACGGGGGTCATCGGCGCCCAATCCCACTCAGCCGCGTTACCGAGTTATGTGCCGTTATGGACAGAATAGTAAATATTCAGTCCCTCACTATCAACATCTACCCCACTATCCACGTCATAGATAAATGCACAAAAAAGGAGTCACTTCATCCGTTCATTAGCTCAGTCAGTAGAGCACGGATGCAACAAACCCACGGTTTGGGTTCGATTCCCCTGAGGGGAATAATATTCCAGGCGACAGATATCGGCGCATGCGTACTTCAAAGTGCACGGTGAACAGGATACCGTGGATACTCCTCCGTTGATACCCAGTGCATATTCTCTGCATTCAAACGTCTGAGAAATGGTGAAAAAGTCGGATTGAATGCGAAGAGAGCAGTCGAAGCCGGTGCGCACGCACGCACGCGCACACACACACACACACACACACACACACACACACACACACACACACACACACACACACACACACACACAGTATCCATTTCACTGGTGTGCTCCACATTATAAATGTGCAGTAGGCTACTATTATAGTTCACTGGTTCTCAACCTTTTCAGACCGCAAACCCCCCAAATTATTTGGGGACGCCCTCCACCCTGACAAGCACTTTACTGTAGGAGGCATTTTGTTTGACTCAGCTCCACAGATAAATGTCGTGAAAATAGCATTGCGATGTTTAACAATTTGACAATTTGGCCAACATTTGATCAGTTTAGTAGGCTATAATTTGTTGATTACTTTTGATTTTGTAACAGTCTTTTTTTTCCAGGAAGAAAGTACGGTATACCAGGAACAGCTAGAAAAGTTCAGGGGGCGGCCAGGGGTTCCATTTAGATATGAACAGAGAGAGTGCTTGGTGATGGTTTGTCAAAGAGACACTTTTAAGCCTTTATTAAACCAGAATCAGAACTTGTCAAACTGGTGAATAGAGTGGGCGAAGAACTTTGTCACCTGAAGAGGAGATGTTTGTCTCAAAAGAAAAATTCTGATGGTTTATATTCTGGAACAATTCAAAACAACAGGACAAAGGAACCTCCTGAGTCGTCCTGACTTAAAGGTTGGGTCAGGAATACACCCCCCCACCCCTTTTATTTGTATTGCATTTCCGTTTTATTTTCAGAAATTTGGATTACCAGATTTTGGAAAACTAGCCCTTACCCGTTCAAAGATATGAGCTCCAAAATGATGTGCAGTGTGTGGGTTATGGGATGTGCACTGTGCACACAGTATATGAGGGATGGAAAGTAACTTTAACTGGTGCTTGCATGATGTACTGTAGGAGCATCAATGTAAGAAACCCGTTTCGTTTAATGGCTACAGAGATACTGTCCCCCCCCCCCCCCCCCCCCCCCAGCCCGCCCGCCCACCCGCCTGCACACACACCCGCCTGCCTGCCTGCACACACACACACACACACACACACACACACACACACACACACACACACACACACACACACACACACACACACACAGAGAGAGAGCTGGTTAAACATTTTGCCTCATGCTAGATGCAGAATAGATGTGCCTCAAGCTAGATGCAGAATAGATAGTAGATACACCATAAAAATGCTAATATACAGCATATGATTTGTGAAAGTGACAAACGGGCTTCACAGTTATGTCAGGTGTGTTCATATGCTTATGGTGATGCGATTTCAGATCAATTGCTCCAGCCACTGAGGAGAAACGCTGTGACAGACACTCAGACACTCACTCAGACATTCGCAAAATTATAGTATAGATAAGATCAACAAGTTTTGTGTTGGATTACTTTTGGAATATTTACTCATTGGACACATTTAAAATAACTTTTCATTTCTATTTTGAAATGTAATTAAAGCAAATGTTTTGTGTTTTCTCTTTGGTCTGCGGTACAGTGTAAAGATTTACAGAGGTACATATTATGACCTTTATTTCTTCAATAGACATATAATTGTTATGGTTCTGATTCATATAATACAGTATATACAGTATATGGACAGGATAATTGAGACAAAAGTCTTGCAGTGAATAAACATATTTATTAACAGATGTTTTTAAGTGAATGATTCATTTCAATTATAGCATGTATTAGCCAGTTTCAATCCCTAATACATTGAGCTGCCGTGGAATTGCATCCCTCACAGAGGAACTGACTTGACTTCTAACTTCGCATATAATGCTGACCCAATGTGATATGTCGGTGGTCAAAAAGAATAAATAGACGGAGACCAATTTAAAGTCCAGTGAATGCGGTTTTGCTTTTCTTTTGAAATGCTAGATACTGATGATGTATCACTTCCCTGCAAATGCTGACGGCTTTCCATTGTTCAAGGAGAGGAAAAAAAGGCAACTAAACAGATTCTGGACAATAACATTTGCTGAACACAGAATAAAAGCCAAGAATGTTAAGTAATTGTCAGGTTACAAGTTTGACTCCCGTGTGTCAAAGTGTCCTTGAGCAAGACACTGAACCCCTAACTGCCTTGCATGGTTGGGCAAAATCTATGCTAGGCACAGCACAGTTAAGGCCCAGTTAGGGCCAGGCCTTAATTTTCGGGCCCGTTGAGAATGCTGAGCTGGTCGAGTCATCATTGTGATATCAGAAAAGGTCAGTGCATGATTTCTTTCTTGTCCATTCTTTTGCTAAATCATTGTGATGCATGGGGTGTGACAGACAGACAGACAGACAGACAGACAGACATGAGCTGCACGTTTTCATACTAAATAGCGACCTACGATCGCAATAATAGACCTACTACTGATCCATTGACTTGCTTACTGTGATGTCTTGTGAGCTCGTAGATCGGCTATTTTCAAATAGAGTGATAGTTAAAAGTATTTCTCTTAGTTGTTATTTATTATAAATATACCGGTAGGCTAGTCTTAAAAAAAAGTGTTATTTTCAGACACTCCCTGGAAGCAGGCTCCGCCCTGCGAGACAGACAGACAGGCAGGCGATTGTGTTTGACACTAGCTCAATGATATTTGTAAGTAAAGAGTTAAACATGGAAGTTGAGTAGAGTTGTCAGTATTGCCAGGGAGTTAAAACGTACAGCTAAAAGACAGTTGAAAAGAGAAGTTATATCATCATCATGACAAAGTGCTTGGGAGTTCTTTCCAACCGATTACCACAACCAGGTGAGTTGGCTAGTTAGCTAGTCCTATTAGCTGCTTGGAACTTAGCATTGACATTTAGATTTACATAAAAAATAGAGCTTAATTGTGTGTAATGTAATTCAGATTTACTTTTGTATGAAGTACCCAGCCTAAACTTTAAAGAGTGTGTGTGTGTGTGTGTGTGTGTGTGCGTGTGTGCGTGTGTGCGTGTGCGTGCGTGCGTGCGTGGCTGGGTGTATGTATATTTGAGAGGGACAGTGCATATTAATGAACACCAAATGAATTGAATTGAATTGAATTGAATTGAATTGTGTGTGTGTGTGTGTGTGCGCGTGCGTGCGTGCTTGCGTGCGTGCGTGCGTGCGTGGCTGGGTGTATGTATATTTGAGAGGGACAGTGCATATTAATGAACACCTAGTGTGTGTGTGTGTAAAGACGACCTCCTCCACCATATCAAACTCAGCTTCTGCCTTCTTCTCAGCGACGGTAGAGTCCTACACGGCTGTGAGTGCTGGACTCTTAAGCCTGCCCACTACACAGAAGTCCCTGGCCAACAAGAGTGAGAAGTTGGCAGCCAGGAGAATGAAGCTGGTCGGTCACTGCCATTGACACTGGGAGCTCCCAGCATGGGAGTAAAGTACTGGATGCTGTTGATGACCAGAGACACCGCTGACTGCTGGTCCGAGGACAACCTAGAGAGAGTCTCTGTCTATCTCTCTATGATGAGTTCCAAAGTTTAACCCTGGCCATCACTTACACAACTGATGAGGTCAAGTAGAAGTCGGCTCAAGGTAGTCGGCTCAAGGTAGGAACCTTTCCTTTTCCTTATTTTCCCCTGCTTTTTCTATGCTACTGCTGCTTGTGTTGTATGCTGTGTGTATATACGTGTATGTAATTCAAGCTGCTGCTGTCATGGGTGGCAATGAAATATGAAACAATGGTTTGTGGCTGTGGACTGTTATGTTTTTTTCTGCAGTTGAAAATAATAGTATATATAGTTGTGACAGGCTACAGTACTGTATGTGTACAGTAATAATGTGGATATTGGTCACTTCAATTATCCTACATGATTGAGTTTGCTATTTCCTTTTTGAGTTTTTATGAGGCAGTAACAAATGATTTTATTTAAAAGTCCTGCTCAGTGTAAGGGATAGAGAACAGCGACAGTCTGGATCTGATGCTGAGGTTCCTTTCATTGAGATGTGTTAGTCTGTCTGGGGCCTTAAGTGGCGTCGATGGATGCATTCTGAAAATGGGATTGAGTCTAAATGGGAGGCCAGCTGGTCTCTGGAGAGTTTCCCCACCGGCATGAATATTGATGATAGTGGCTTTCATACGGAGCATATAATAAAGGCTCTTAACCTCTCTCTATAGCTGAAACCCTGTCGCCAGCCAGGACTTCTCACCATCAGTCACAGCCACAAGGTCACTTGACTCAAACCACCATTCAGATGAAATAGCATCAATGCAGTCACAAGGATAATGGAAGAGGAAATGATGTTTGCTCACACCGCAAGGGAGTTAAAATTCTCTCTCCCTTATAGGGGTGGGAAGATAATTGTGAAGAGGAAGGAAAAAAAGGTCACAATAATCACATCACGGAGATCTTAATTTATCGTGAAATCGTCCTCCATCATACACTTGGATCAATTAATTCACCTTTGCTGAGCTCGAGCTGCACATCCGGTACCACTTAAACCCACTATAATTGGTCAGTCCTTAGACACAGTACTTAGACACAGTCTTTTTATACTCTAATCTCTTTGCCAAAAATAGACGATCTACGTTCACAACTTTTATAAGCAATTTTAGGCAAACATCATTATCCTTTTAATAATAATAATCACAAGTAAAACGCCCTAATGGTCATTAGTGAACCGGCAGGTCGACAGAGCTTCTAAATACGGCAAAACTTGACGTCGTCGCAGTTGGCACAATAGATCCGGGGGAAAATGTGGGGGATAACTTCCTTTTTTCCTTTTCGTGTTTCACATTCACTCACAGCTCTGTGCTGCCTCCTTGTGGCTTTCATAGACGTGACAGGACATGAGCATGACATGAGGCGTGACTGACTGACTGACTGACTGACTGACTGACTGACTGACTGACTGACTCATTCACTCACTCTACGGACATGAGCTAGCTGTTTTCATACTAACTGTGACCTGACGGTCGCAATAATAATGGATTTTATTTATAATTTACATAAAAAAATATCTCAAAGTGCTACATTATGAAAATTCATAAAGAAAAGAATCATCATGCTACTAAAACCATCTTAAGAAACTGAAACTTAAATTTACAACATGAGGTAAAACCAGTGTAGCAAAAAAAGATATAAATAAATAAAAGTTGTGTATTAGAAATGTACTTGAGCACAAAGTACAAAAGTATTGGCATCAGAATATACTTAAAGTACTCATTATGCAGACCTGTCCCATTTCAAGTTTTCAAAATGTATTAAAAAAAAAAAGCTCACAAGTCGCATCGCGAGCTTGTAGATTGGCTATTTTCAAATCGCCGGAACATAAGGCTGAAGTGGTTAATCTACATTTTGAAATAATAATCAAAATCTACACATAACTAATTATAATAACTAGTAACTCTTTCTTTTTTACATAATTTTATTGGAATAAAAAGTACAATATCTGAGTAGAAGTAAAAGTATTGAACATTGTAAAAATACCTCAACATTTATTTCACTTAAGTACTTGAGTAAACGTACTTGGTTACTTTACACCACTGCCAATTAGTGGACAGAGAGAGGGCTTGTATGTAACGGACTGACCAGCATCTCATCTCAAAGAACCATGAAGGTCACGAAGAAGAAAAGGTGGCAGATCTCATCTGGGCGGCTCATGATCTGGACTGCTTACTCTGCCTATTACCACTTTGCACTTGCAAGTCACTCTGCATAAGAATGTCTGCTATACATGCCTACACTGTAAATTGTAATTGGACAGATGCACTCAGCTTATATCGTAACTGATGGGCAGACACTGTATAATGTGACATCCAAAGCTGTTACTTACTTACAGTATAACCTCCCAGTGGAAGTGGATCCAATAATGTAGTATAATGTTAGTCACCACTTAATGGTCAGAAACCAACTCCACTTGAGCTGTATTTGGGTAAAGCAGTATAATGACACACTCAAGTATCTGAACATGTATAAGTCTCCCTAATCGGGAGATAAGCGACCGACCGACTGTCAGGTTGCATACACAAACTTTAGAAGAAGCGTGTGCGCACACACACACGCGCACACGCACACACACACACACACACACACACACACACACACACACACACACACACACACACACACACACACACACACACACAATCAGGTAGCTCCTCTGGATATCCTCTGCCTTAACCTCTAAGTCTACAGCGTTGTTACAGACCCCTAGAGAGAGAGAGAGAGAGTTATGACACTTACGTCGACTCCCATTGTAAGTGTAGAAAGCTAGCTTAGCCTAACTTACTGGAGCCTGTTCTCATTCTTTAATGAGCCTTTGCTGCTCTTCAGCCCCGTCCGCCCCCATTATAACCGAGGCATTTTCACTCACTGGTAAGTAGACTAAATCACGTCTTTTTCCCCCTTTTAATAATGTTGTCTACCTTGGAGAGGCCTGTGAATGCGTTAAAAGGGGGAAAACGACGTGATTTAGTCTACTTACCAGCGAGTGAAAATGCCTCGGTTATAATGGGGTCGGACTGGGCTGAAGAGCAGCAGAGGCTCGCTAAGAATGAGAACAGGCTCCATGCGACGCCACTTTCAGTCTGCGGCGAGATCAAAGCGTGACGCGACTCTCCTCTAAACCACGCTGGTTACAAATGTGCTTAAGACGCAGGAACTGCCCTATGGGATATTCTCAATGAGACGTTTGGGATGGTGGCCATGTGCATGTAACACACCGTTTCTTTTTTCTTCTAAATATTTATCCCACGATTTTGTAACCCATTTTCACCCAGTGCCTATGTAATCCTGGGCTCTGCTCTCCCTCTGCCGCGCCTGGGGAGACAACGGACAACGGTCATGTTGAGTAGCAAATCATCTCTTGAGTTAAGATAGTCTGACATAGCTGCCAGGCCATCCTCATGTGGTACAGTATATTAGTATATAAACCTTTGACATGTGGGATGGATATACTATATATTCATATTGCCAGATGGTGGCAGCATTGAGTTCACAAGTTAAGTTCCGCCACCATCTGGTGGAGTCATGTCTGCAACATAGGAATGTTTGACAATTCCTTTGATAAAGTGGTCAACAAATTGACTTTGTAATTCTGACAGAGAATTGTTACCTGAGACAATGGGTTGGCCTAACCTGACTGCCGCCAGATAGGTGGCAGCAGTGCGTACCGTACGCACTGCTGCCACCTATCTGGCGGCAGTCAGGTTAGGGTTGGCCTGGTGGGTTGGTAAATTTCAATGTCACATGTTTTACTCTGCATTTTTTACTCCTGTCCATTTTTATACTTTTTGTACAAACAATTGATTGAACAATAGGCTGAGTCGCCACACAGGTGGCTGGAGATTGTTATCTCGAATGTCACTATAAATGACGGTGATCAGTCACGGCTGTATACATGACACCTTACGAAGCCAACATGGCGAAAAGCGTTGTGCAATAATAAATAGTTAAGGTCTTTGTACACTGCTGCGTTTTTCGGGCCGAATATCGGAGTGAATTTCGGAGCGCGCAAATACAAAAATCAACCTCACGTTATGTCAGTCACGTTTGCACACTGCCACCCGTTTCGCGCACCACTCGGTCCCTTGCTCTCTCTAGCTCTCCCTCTCTCCTTGCCCTGAAAAACGCATTTCGGAACTAAAAACGCAGCAGTGTGCAAAGACCTGTCCATCGTCTTTCCCTGGAGTGTGCACTGTGCAGTCCCTTCCGGAGTGAAGCAGAGGATCTCCTCTCTCCCTGCGTCTCAGCTGCCTGCAATGTTATTATTCTGAAGCATGTCAACCCTTTTCATGTTATTGAAATGCTGGGACTCAGTAACAGTGTCATTTCACAGTGCCACTCACCTTTTGTAAGTGTGTGGCTTGTGTAATAATATACTACACTCCACAGTCTGCACTCTCTGACCTCTGTGCTATGTCTGTGATTCAGTTTAGTACATTCATTCCTATGGATTTTCTTTTCTCCCATTTTTACGGATTCCAGAGAGACATACCGGTACCGGTATGCAAAGATACTTACATTTTAAATGAGCATTTCGATTTGTCAGTAAAATGAATGCATTTCCTTGCGTTGGGAACTAAAGAGGGAATATTGCATCTATTAAACATAATTACGGGCATCACACAGGGTTCAGTGTAAACGAGACAGATACAATGAAAACCGGACAGACATTCAAATATTATTGATATGAGTAGAGTGAAATAGATAGATAGATAGATAGATAGATAGATATATACCTTTATTATCCCAAGGGGGAAATTCAGTAAATACAGTATGATATACATATACAAGCAGGCCAGAGCTAGTCCGGGGTTTGGGGACCCCATGGGTCCTTGAAGGGGTTCCAAGGGGTCCTCAGAATAATCTGTCAATAGTATGACAACCATTTTGTCAGCTTGTAGATCTGCTAGTCTCACAAGATTGGGTCTCGGGCAAATGTTACATTTCTTTTTTTGGTCACGGGGATAGAAGTTTGGGGACCACTGGGCTAGACCACACTCTCGCATCGCATCACATCGCTGTGAACTTGTTACATGGGCGGACCACATCAGAAATGTGGTCCTCTATACGCGGACCTACCACGGTCACAGACAAGGTCAGCGAGAGAAGGATGAGGCTGCCTGGGCACTGTGTCAGGACCCCGGAAACGGTGGCAAGCAAACTGACACTGTGAAAGCACAAGCCAGGAAAGAGAGTTCACACCACTTCCAGTGAAATTATTTCATTGTGTTTTCCAGTTTAGCCAAATTGTATTCTTGTTTAGGAATTCAATGGATGTGTGTTAGTTTATCTTTACGTGAAGGAATAACAAAAGGCTGGGAAATGATTTACTCATCTTGCTCATGGGGTACATTCACTACATTGTGGTTATGACTGTTAAACAAAGCACCCTGACTCCCAGGCTGCCTGTAAATAACAGGAGCCTAAAAGCTCAATTCTAAAACGGCTAGTTCCATTCCTTGATTCTGATTGGCTGGGTGCCATGGTATACCTGAGACTGTAACCCATACCTTGAATCAGTTTATATCAAAGCCAGGTGCGTTATTTCTTTCCACTGTGCCGTGAGGCTGAACTAGAGAAGCGAGCGTTTGATTTCCTCTCAAATCCTGCCGTGCGGGTGCTTCTAAGCACCGCCCGCATGCATAGGACAGTGACTGAATGGCTCCGGACGGGGCTTGTAAAGGCAACAAGCGCCCTCTATTCTCCAGGCACCACTCGGCTGTTTAGCTTAGGTTGCTATGCTAGCGTTTTTGATGTGATACATAGCAGCTAAATCTGGATGAAAATAAACATGTGTATGGATCGAATATGGTTCTAAACTTCTTAAAGGACCTACACCATGAATTTTCACTTTTTCTATTTTAAAACCTTTTTTTGGGGTCCCACTGGCACCTTCTATCCTCACAAAGTCCTATTTCTGTACATTGTGTCTTTCTCTGGTTTTGGGAGTTTCCAAAAACTTTTTTTTTCAAAAACTTTTTTTTTTTCAAAAAGCTTTTTTTTTTTTCAAAAAACTTTTTTTTTTTCAAAAAACTTTCTTTTTCAAAAAACTTTCTTTTTCAAAAAACTTCAAAAAGTCAAAAAACACTCTGCTGCGCCTCGTGTTTCCCAACGCCTCTCAGCCGGTGTATACTCCCCCGGTAACCACTCGCCTCTTGTGGCTTATTGCTTTAGTAACATGCACGTCTCATAGGCCAGCCATTCTCCATCTGTGGGCTGTGAGGATATTGCAAGTATAGGCCCGTTTTAATGTTAAATGTAACATTATGTAAAACAGTCAAATTTACACTGAAAATATAATTTGAGCTCATTGGAGAATGACAGTCAACCAAAAAGCAATGCTATTATAATGCTAAACGATGACAGATTTCAAGTGACAGAAAACCCTCATTAAAGTAATGTTTTGCGGGTGGTGCCAGGTGGTGCTGTCATTTGGTTCACTGGCCATCAGCTCATTTGTTAGCTTCATGTCTTCTGTCATCCTTTTCCCGTCTTACTGCACTCTCCTGTCTAGAGCCACTTCAGGGTTTTTGTTATTCTATTTTGTTACGTCCGGGTGTCTTGTGTATACACGTTCATGTAGACATAATTATGTTGCTGGGGTCAGGGGGTTAAAGTATAATCCAATTTTCAGTCGGAATTGAATTTAAAAAAATCATTTTTCCTTCAATTGCCTGATTTTCTAGCTCCCTACAACAATCAAATATTGGTTCATTTTTCCAATTTTCCAGCTTGCAAAAAAATCAGAAAAAGCGCTGTTTGGTTCTCTAGTGAAAATCAGTGGTGTAAAGCAACTAAGAGTAGAATTAATTAAGAGTAGAACAGTTGTTTTCAACCTTTTCTGGATCTGGGCCCACTTGAGAATCTCAAAGCGTTCATGGCTAAACCAGCTGCAAGCCAGTCAAATATGGCACTGAACAAAGAGATGGTTCAATATCCACAACGTTATGAAAGAAAAGGAAGGCGAGCACAGGCCTAATGGAAGGAAATGGCAGAGGGTCAGGGGGGAAGATATTAAATGAACTTCCTGAAATGGAAGAGTGTGTGTGCGTGTAGTGTGTAAAATGCACAGCGATGAGGGATAAAGATGTAAAATGCAGGTTTGGATTCAGTTGATAAGTTAAATGTCACTCGTCAATCACATCTCAGTGTCTTGTTGGTTCAGGTCCAAATGATTTATGGTTGACCTTTCCCTGCGCACTGAAATTTGACTTTTACTTGAGGCCTAGGAACTCATTTCTGAAGAGACGTTATTCAAGCACTGAACTTGAAGAGGCAGGTTCCACCGTGGATGTGGAATGTAAAGCTCTTTGTGTGTTCAGCCAGAGGTTATACTCACCAGGAGAAGCACTCACGAGGAGAAGGGAGGCATTATTTATTGGGCGTCTCTAACCTTTTCCGTGATCTAGGAATGACATTACTGATACTGACAATCACAACCGGAGAGGATCAACTACTCTGATCATCCCAACATTACATTGTTAATTTCGTTGTCTAAAACTGTGACGAAAAATGTTCGTCGACTACCTTTTTTTCACTGACGGAAACAAAATAAAAACTAAGCCATAGGGGCTAAAACCCAAACTAAATCAATTGACAACTTCGACAACAAATAAAAACTAGACTAAAATGTTAGGGAGGGACTAGTGGAGAAGAGATCCAGTAGAACTAAAAGACAAGTCATTTTATTTTTGGTCGAGCTCTGATGTCATTTTATTTTTGGTTGAGCTCTGGTGTTGCGCGCAGATCTACAAGCTTATTTTCAGTATATCAGTATTTTCAGCATGCTAATGATACAGTCAATGGGACTTATCCAAACATCAGAACCATATTTCTCTGTCTCTCTGTCGCTCTCTCTCTCTCTCTCTCTCTCTGCTCCACAGAGCAGGGAGGTTGTGTCTCTGCAAAGCAAATTGTGGATGAATTACATTCTCCTCATCTTGCCTTCTTTCTTTGGTCAAGACGAAGCTCCCGTATTACTCAGTAGTCTGCAGTGTCCTTGAGCAACTAAAAATACATTAGCTGGGGTCCCTGGGTTGGTTATTAGGCATACTTCAGGTGTGTGTGTGTGTGTGTGTGTGTGTGTGTGTGTGTGTGTGTGTGTGTGTGTGTGTGTGTGTGTGTGTGTGTGTGTGTGTGTGTGTGTGTGTGTGTGTGTGTGTGTGTGTGTGTGTGTGTGTGTGTGTGTGTGTTCGCGCGTGCAGACAGACAGATCCACCCGGCCACCTGGAGGGAGATAAAAGAGCACAGTGCAATGCTTTGTCATACAGTGCAAACTTGTGCATCTGCTATATATATATATATATATATAATAATATTATTATTATTATTTTTTTTAATCAAAAAAATGTTTGGAATAGGCCTATTTTTTTACACACGTCTTCTCTTCTCGGGGCCCTGGCACAAATAATCTTTGGGATGGGGGTCTGCAGGCCCAATTTTTATACATTTGGGGGTCCTTGTCTTACACATGTTTGAGAACGATGCATGAGACGTGTACATGCGCTCCATCGCAGTTCTTCATCACTACGAGAGACTGTGTTGTAAAGTAACTAAGTACATTTACTTTATTTTACTTTCCTCGAATACTTTTACTTCTACTCCACTACATCACAGAGGCAAATATTATACTTTTACTCCACTACAATTATTTGAAAAACTTCAGTTACTAGTTACTTTGTAGATTTTTGTTCATCATTACAAAACATGCATTACCCACTTCAGCCACTTCAGCTCTATGTACATTTCGGCCATTTGAAAATTGCCGATCTACAAGCTCACAATGTGCCATGATGCGACTCACTGTGAGCTTGTAGATCTGCTATTTTCAAAAGATTTTTATACATTTTATATTTGAATACTTGTGAAATAGGACATTCTGCATAATGAGTACTTTCTACTTTGATACTCTGAGTACATTTTGATACCAATACTTACTGCACTCTTTTACCCAAGTAAATTTTGAAAGGAAGAACATAGCATATCTACAAGCTTACAACACATGCATCGGCTATTTTCGGTGCTTCATACCACACTGAACTAAGCATAATCATGTCAATAATGGAGATGTGGCGGATTTCTATGAGAGGGCAATTCTTTCAACATAAGATGCTGCAAGTTCAGGAGATTGTGGACAAGGCAATTCCCTTGAATGCTGCCTTCGGGTATGGCATGGAAAGAGGGCATTTGCATTTCTTTCACCATAGTAACACTGTCATGTGACAAAGTATAAAATAAGTCATTCATAAATCATTAATATGGAGATAGGCCTACAACAGGCCTACAACATTTGGGACAGTGACATTATATTGCTTAGTCGTGAAGTGTGAGTGAAGCTGCTGATCTATTTTAAAGTCTCTTTGGTGACATTCACTGCTTGCTCCCATACTGTCATCTCATCTCATCATACAATATGCCTGTGTTTTGAATGTAAAAGAGACGGTTAAAGTTCACCATAGAGATGTATTTTTAACAAGCGCTGTTATTGAAATAGAACACAAACTGTGTAGAATGAGACCCCTGGAGTGCAGGTATTAGAATAACGAAGGCAGTCTGGAGAGGCTTGTTGTCAGTATCAGCAACATTAGTGGTAACGCTAAATGTCTTCAGCTGTGTGAAATATGTCTTCTTTTCTTTACCCGTGATGTTGTTCACTCCCTAAGTTTGTGGCCTGTTTTTAACAAAATGCCTCAAATCAGTAACGCACCCGATTGCGGTGAAACTTTGCATACACTGTCCACACTATGTTGAGGAACAAAATGCCACCCTTTTAACATTGCCCTATTATGGCGCCACCAACAGGCCAATTTTAGCAAAACATTTTTTTTTATATTACTCCTACATATTTTGTACAAAAATTGGTACACATTATCTCTATAGTCATCTGATCAAGATGGATCTGTCTGATTCTTAATATTCCATCAACATTTCTGGCACACAATAACCTACTTGACCTTGTGGAGACCTGCTCCGAGGAGCACTATAGCTTTATCAGGTTTCAGTGATTCTGAGAACACGACTGAACCACATTCATAACTACATTTGAATGGCTGTGAGTAAATAATAGAACCAGACTTTCAAACAGGATCATTACAACGTGGGAGTGCTTATAGTCTATTTCATGTCATTAAATAATAGCCGAGCTGGTCGTACAACCGAACAATCGCTTCACAGATGTGATACCATGATTCAGCTGGTGCATTCTTTTCTGCAGGGGGGCAGAAATATACTCCTATATCGTAGTTGTCGGGTGGAAACCTTGTATGTCCAAAACCGTTTGTTTTGTATTTATCATTTTAAAAGGATTTAAACTAGTGAGAACAACCGATCTACAAGCACACAAGTTCTGTGCTTGTAGATCGGCTGTTTTCACTACTTTTGTGCGACGGCCTTGTATGATAAAGCAGTGCTTTACTTTGCGAAAAAAAAAAATTACAAATTTGAAACTTGGAGATACGAGGTTTCCGCCCGACAACGACGATATGCTCCACCACTGAATGACAGGCACAGACTTCACAAATATTGATTGGCTCGGATGGCACCTTCTCTCTCTGCCACTGCCATCCTTTTCTTTTATCATCTCACCAGACCAATTCCCTTGAGGGTCAATAAAACACCCCATAATGAGAAATGCCACCCCATGCCTCGCTCCCCGAGAGGAAGAAAAAACAATTGCACTCATCTCCTCAGAACATGAGGAAATGTTTTCAACGTGATCGAGGCCATCTGCTAAACTAAATATTGCATGACAGCCTGCAGGCAGTGAGGTCTAGACCTGGCAGATCCAATAGACCAGTGGTCTTCAACAGGGGGTGCGGGACCCCTAGAGAGTCCTCAGAGTTACTATAGGGGGTCCTCCAAATCCTTGTGTGCTAGAAACTTTTTTCTTTTTTTTATATTAACCACCTGAATCCTAGTGTCCTTATTCTGAGAACTTTAGCCAAAAATAGCAGTTCTAAAAGCTTTCAACGCCTCGCAAACACTGATGATTGTGCTGTCGAAGGATTATAAGGAATCTATGAAGAGGTTTTGAGGGTCTCTGCTTCATCTCTCTCTCAACTAAGGGGTCCTTGGCCTGAAAACGTTGAAGACCCCTGCAAATAGACGGAGAAGAACACAGCAATTTTACATAGACAAAGACTGATGGAGTGAATGAATGAATGTATTAATGGATGACATTTCTATACTGATAGAAGGCAGATTCACCATCCTACTGTCAGTATCCTACATCTGCCAGAGAGGAGCCAGTGAGGAGAGGAGTCAGTGACAAATATGCCCTCTCTGCTCAAAACCTCCGTGGTTGTGGCCAGGTACTGTACCACTGCGCGGCAGGAATACGTCAGTCCAACTTCTCATTACTCTGCATACAATGGCTAGGCGTGCTGTTATGGGTTAAGGTTAGAGATAGGGTTCGTAATGGGGAGAGTCGGCCGAACGCAACATCTGAGTAATGCACGTCAGAACAACGCTACGCACCCCCACTGCGCCAAGGGAGCACACCGATTTTTCTCTTTGCTTGCGTATAGTCCTAGCTGGTATTGAGCATGGCACACAACGATCATTCTGCACTATTCATCTTTGCTGGCAGTACAGCCTTCATTCAAACTTTGTTCCGTTACCTTTGGAAAAAGGTCGCTGTGTTTCACGCCCACATTAAACTGCAGCAAACTGACAGAGCTCAAATACATTTCAAATAAAGGGCCAGACCAGCTCACTGAATAGCCTATTATAAATTAGTAATACTGTTTGAAAAATGCAGCAGCTTAATCCTCCCCTATCTCGGTAATGAGAATGCAACAGTCCATAATGTTTTAATACTGTGGCCACAAATTGAGTTAAAGCGGCATGAAATATTTGGGAATACGCTACACGATGCATGAAGATCACATCAGTCACTGGAGCATTAATGTCCACACATAGCCTGCAGCCATGTTCAGTGCTGTCAATATATTAGATAATATGCCTCAACAGAGGCAGTAGATCAGATAACATGGTTATTATGCAGGTCTTATTTGTGTAAAGCAAGGTCAGAACCACCTGGACGCTGGATCAATCAGACGGATTAATGAAGCCCAACCTGCTGACATGACGGTTACAGACACCCCTATTAAATCCAGGTCCTACAGTCACCAGCCTTTATGGCTTCCAGGCTGGAGCAGGGAAGTATTCGTGTCATGTGATAGAAGGTAAAAACCGGTCACATTGTTGAAATAAAATAAGATACTGTGTATCATAGAAACTCAGTTTCTCTACAGTTCTGTAGGATGGCAACGATGCTGACCGACAGCGTAAAGCATTTTAAAGACTGAGGTGTCCATGTTCCAAAGATTGTTTGACAGGCAGAGAAAAATGTATAACTCTACAGCAGAGATGCCCACGAGTCTCGTGGTCACGAGTCAAGTCGAGTGCCGAGTCTTTGGGGGGCGAGTCGAAGTCGAGTGTCGAGTCTCTGGGGTCAGTGGGGGACGAGTCGAGTCGAGTCTCAAGTCTTTAAGTGGCGAGTCCGAGTCGAGTTACGAGTCTTTATATACATATATATCTTTTTTTATTATTTTTTATAATGATCTAGCCTCCAGCTGAAAAAGTTAGATGGCGCATCATGATCACCCGGTACTCACAGATACAGCTACAGCAGCAGCCAGCAGCCACTGCAGGCTAAATTAGGAAAGACACATGCATGTATGTACTCACAATCACGCTACGGAGGCTGTTAAATGTTCCACGATTAATAATAATGGATCCATTTCCCCCAGAAAACAGCTCTGAAGTAGACCTCCTGCCTCTCCTTCCTCGGTGAAAGTTCCTTGGAAGCAACGCAGTTATGTCCAATAGTAGCAGGGTCCCCGGCCGTCCGATCATCATCCAATGAATAAAATAATCCCAAAACCAGCCACACTTCAGTTGCTTGCTTGACACTTAAATCCTTTTTGTAGACCTTTGTAGCTATCTGTACTGACATTTTCCTAAGACAGCTTGAGCTAGACAAGTACTCAAATGTTGTTTTTAATAGGAATTGCGAAGCAATCACAATTTTTCTATTTGAAAGAAGCCGCCAGAGCTGGACAGTAAGCAACATAACACTTTACTGCAGTTACTGCCGTAAAACGTATCGCTACTGGTTACCATAGCGACGTGTACTCTCAGTGGGGATTGGACCTGGGAATACATTTTACATCACTGTCGTAAATGTTTGTTGCCGGCGTATAATTAATAGACCTATACTAGGCCTATATTAATTAAATTGTACTGGCAAGTGCATGATTGTATTCATGATCACTCCTTTACTGTATTAATATAAACAGACAGTATGTCAGGATTGATACATTACTTAGTCATTGATACAGCATCATTTTCAATAGCAGTTTTAGTTAAGATATAAATAAAAAAAATTAAACGTGGTTCAACATAATCTTTATTCCAAAATAAAGCTTTTCTTTTACTTCTTAGCATAACGTTTTTTTTCCCTTTCATTTCCACTCCCCTCCTGCTTTTTTAAAAGCTCTTTTTCTTTTTTAAAGTTACTGCAGTGCTGTGAAGAATCCTGACAGCACAACTGTAACATTACGGGCATATTTGGCATAACTTCACGTTAATGCTTTGAACAATAATTACGTGGGGTTAATTAGTAGATGCAGCTGGTGGAATTGACATCATGAAGAGAAGAGCCCACCGGAGAAAAAAGTGAAAATCCGACGCTAGAAAAGCACTGTCTCACGGAAAATCCTATTATCTTATCAAATTATTAAACAAATGCCACGTTAACTGAAGTAGAATAGCTGATGATGAGCTAAACATATGTGTTTTATTTCGCCGTTTTAATATTTAAATCTTATTCTGAAAGGCTGCATGCAGCAGCTGTCCTGCCTACTGCTGCTACTGAACTAACAGCCTAGGCTACTGTGGGTTTATTGTTCAGCCTATAAACCTCTCAAAATCAACTATGGCTTATATTGTTTAGCCTATAAGGCTCCCAAAAAATCAGAGTTGCAAGCTATTAATCCACCTTGTCATGGCGCGTCGGCGTCTAGATATAGATTGGAAAGACGCACTATAGCTACGTGCGAGCGCAACAGATACAAAAAACAATTTAATAATCCTCTAGCAGTGTAACAGTAGGGCTACTGGGCATGGTAACCTCACGTTACTGCTTTAAACTTACGAGGGGTTAATGAGCTCAGCTATTAGACCTATATAGCTGCAGCTGGTGGTAGTGGAACATTATTAATATTATTACGAGAGGAGGCTGCGCTCTGGAGAGAACCCCGACGTTAGATAAGAAGGTTCTCACAGATAATCCTATCATTTTATACAATTATTGAACAAATGCCAGGTTAGCTGAAGTAAAATAGCTGATGATGAGCTAAACATATATGTTTTATTTCGCCGTTTTAATATTTAAATCTTAGGATGAAAGGTCCATGCAGACGGCTGTGTCTGCCACGCTTTGCGAGACAGACTGCGGTTTTCCCAACGGCCCTGAGCTGCGCGCGGTCCAAGTGAACACAGCGAAGTGCTCCTGGGCTGGCCCCCACCGTTGCGCTTAAGTACGTTGGGAAAAACAACGCGGTCGCCGCTGTCTCCGTGCGCAACACTCAGCAGCACAGCGGCGCGCAGCCGCGCAACAGAGAAGAAAGAAGAAAGGAGAAGGAAAGGCAATATTTGTCGTGCTTGTCATGCATTATAGTGCTTAAAATAAAGATTGTTCACGTCGTGAACAATCTTTATTTTAAGCACCGCTCATAAGACTAGTGAACTTAACGAGTCTTATGAGCACGAGTCGAGTCAAGTCACGAGTTTTTGAGGGGCGAGTCCGAGTCGAGTGACGAGTCACCAAAAGCATTGAGGGGCGAGTCCGAGTCGAGTGACGAGTCACCAAAAGCGTCACTCGAGTTAACTCGAGTTACGAGTCTTTAACTCGAGTCCCCATCTCTGCTCTACAGTAGAAGCTACTCATGCATATTTTGAACAATATCACTTGAGTTTTTTTTAATGATTTATATGCTTTTGGTTTAGAATGAGAGAACTAGTTTTTCCTTCACCCTGTACATACAAACATACATACAAAGATAGATAGATAGATAGATAGATAGATAGATAATACTTGGTAACACAGATCAGTTCCAGGTTTTATTGACTTTCTATTGAAAGGGATAGTTCACCCCCAAAATGACTCATTTCCCACACACCCCATGCAGAATTCATGGATAGTCTTTTGTTCTTGTATTCTTGTATTCTTGTATTCCAATAATTTGATGACCAGCAGTGGTCCCGAGCCACAAAGGAGACTCCATGGGGTGTGTAATTGATAGCAAACAAGTAACACACCCTAACAGCAAGAAGCGACCGTCAGGTCGCAAACAACAGAGCTTCTAAATACAGCACACACACACACACACACACACACACACACACACACGCAAGCGCACGCACGACACCCATGTGAGAGCCAATCAGTGAGTGTTACACCAAATGCAGTGACCTGCCTTCATTGATGAAATGGGAGGGAGGAACTGAAGTCCATAGGTAATGAAATGTTGTGTATTAGCGTGACTCACGGACATGAGCTGGACGTTTTCATATTGGTTCCCTGGAGACACACAGTAGGCTCCATGGGGTGTGTAATTGATAGAAAATAAGTCATTGTTTGGGTGAATTACTCCTTTAATGAGTTTCCTTGGCGTTCCTATGAATAAAAGGGCCGTTACGTAGAAGATGGACTTGAGATGCATAAGGGGAGGACACTCGTACAATGAATTTGAAATTACTTATCAGCATATAATAAAAGAAAAAGAAAATTGAACTGTAAATTGAAACTGAATAATTAACCTCCTAGCACGCTGCTAAATCTGGGAAAATATCACAGCCCTCGACATTTCTACATGTTCAGAAGCAGCAATCGACCACTCCACTTCATTGTCCTCATCTTGGCTTCAATCTAGTGGAGTAACCATTGCAGATAAAAACAAGATGGTATCACAGATTTTCTAGATACTATCTAACCACCTTTTTCATTAAAAGGAAATTCTGTGAAAATGGAACTAAGATTAATTGCCAAGATATTGACTGTTCCAGACGGTTCAAGTCATGGTTCTGTTAATCAAATTTAAACACAACTAACTTACAAATTAATTGCTGCGGGAGTTTAATGGTATACTGTATGTGCTCTGGCTCTACTCTAAGGCTTTCTTTATTGTACTTTTTGAGCGGTGCTGACAGTTCCAATACGTGGCTTTGTGTTTTGAAAACCAAAATTACCCTTTTCAACTTCAAACGGGTGTGATAAAAAAAAAAAAAGATCTGAAAAAAGATCTGCAAGCTCACAATGCGTCGCATTGTGACTCATTGAGAGCTTGTAGATCGGCTATTTTAAAATGGCCTAAATATACTAACTGTAATGGCTGAAGTGGGTAATAGATGTTTTGTTTTGTAATAATAATCAAAATCTTCAAAGTAACTACTAGTAAAGATTTCAAATAATTGTTGTGGAGTAAAAGCATTTGCCTCTGAGCTGTAATGGATTAGAAGTAAAAGTGCTGAAAATTGGATATACTCCAGTAAAGTAGTTGAAATCCATCACCATGCAATGAGCCATTCCTAAATGGGTGATGATAACCATTAAAGGTGATACACCATGCATTTAAAAAGTATTTGTCATATTGTTTATGTCCCAAAAACGTTTTTCAAAAGGTTTGAGGCTAAATTACCACTCCTGAATAGAGAGCCTCTCTCATTTTTGAATGGCTCTCAGAGCATTTTCAGCTGGCATTTTCAGCTGGCCTGAAAAAAAAAATATTTTTTGAAAAAAAATTAAAAAATCTTCAAAAACGGCCGTCGCTGACGACAGCCTGTTTTGAGAACCCGTGGGATGCTTTTAACCTCCGCCTTCCCAAAACCAGAGAAAGACACAACGGTCAGAAATGGGACTTTGTGAGGATAGAAGGTGCTAGTGGGACCCCAAAAAAAGGTTTTAAAATAGGAAAAGTGAAATTTCATGGTGTATCACCTTTAATATGTCTCTCACAGCAGTGGTTCCCACACGGCAGGATGCTTCCATTAACCCATCAAAACCAAGAAAGCATATCTGTACATGTGCCATTTTGGGATTTGAACCACTTTAAACATTATTGTATGCTATTCAAAAAGCAAACTTCGTAGATGTTACTATTTCACCTACTGGTGTCAAGACATTTGTATCTCAATGTTATCTCTATGAGGTTTTGGCAAGCTTGATTTTATTATCTATTATTAATCCTGTACATAGTGTTTTTATAACTGCAATATTATTGAATGTTTTCTTTGCTTGCTATTTATTAAATAAAAGCCCTGCTTCATCATACAAGACTGTCGCACAAAACTCGAATCCGTATAAATAGCCGATCTAAAAGCGCACATAACGCCTCACAATGTAAGGCGTTATATGCGCTTGTAGATCGGCAATTCTCACTAGTTTAAATCATTTTTAAAATGATAAATAGAAAATGAACGGTTTTGGACAAGGTTTCCACCCGACAACAATATACAGTACTGGTCTGGAAGATGTGGAGTCAATGCATTCTTGTTACCGGCTTTCAATCATTTATTGCCGTGATTATGTTGTCAGCTACAGGCTCCTTGAGAGTGAAACATCCCAGGAGGAACGAACACACCAGAAAAGATGACCTACACAATATAACTCTGTGTTGACCTGAGGAAATCTGCAGCGTACTTGAGAGCAGTCAATATCAGCCCTCCTGCAGGCATCCAATCTCCTTCCAAACTGCTGTCTGCAGCCCCAATGCCTGTCTGTTCTGCTTTTCCTCATTATAGGTTCCCCACTCACATGCATCCAATTTGTGTAGTGCATCATACAGTATGTGGAATGATGCAAAGTCGGTGTCAAGCCTGCACAAATCTCATCATGTCCATAGTAGCTCGAAGTCAAGGCTGCTCTCTTTCCATGAGGTGGCTGTTATAACATGTATTTCCTTGTATGACCACTGGAGTATACCATAATAGTTGTCATGGCATACATATTGCTGAATTATGCCAACCTTTCTCGTGCAGCATTAACCCCCCCCCCCCCCCCCCCATGTGCACACGCGTGTGCGTGCAAAGATGTTGTGTTTTTCTGTGAAATTGTTTGTTTTTCTCTGTTAAAAACGGGTCTCTAAACAATAATTAACTAGCTCTTACCCGTTCAAAGATATGAGCTCCAAAATGATGTGCAGTGTGTGGGTTATGGGATGTGCACTGTGCACACAGTATATGAGGGATGGAAAGTAACTTTAACTGGTGCTTGCATGATGTAGGAGCATCAATGTAAGAAACCCGTTTCGTTTAATGGCTACAGAGATACTGTTTTATTGGATGGATATTGAAGATTAACTTCTACTCCACTACATCTCAGAGGCAAAATTATTACTTTTTCTCCACTACAATTATTTGAAAACTTTAGTTACTAGTTAGTCTACTTTATAGATTCTAATAGTTACAAAACATGCAACAACCTGGGGGAGGGTGTTTAAAAAGGCTTTCACGACATCCAGATATCAGGTTGTCATGGTTGCCCAACCACTGATGGACTTTGGATGATTGGACTGCTTGGGGAGTGAGGTATGACATCATGGACCCCATATTTGGGCACATCTGACCTGTAATCCCATATTTGGCGATGGCAGAGTCATTGTGACATCACTGGGATGACGAGAGCATCCTCGCCAGGGAGAATATAAAAACAGCAGTATCTGCAAGAGGCAGATTCACGATGCACCCCGGTATGCCCGTTTGTCCCCATGGAGGAGACCTCTGCCAGCGCTGTTGACGGCACGTTCTCAAGCGCTGTCGTGGCAGACATTCGATGGCCCGGCGAGCGGTTCCTGGACATGCCACAAGGTGGCGAGCACTCTGCCATGGCGCCTGGTGAAATAGACTACGAGGGGCTTCCTGAGGGGGTGCCCACCAGCACCCACATGTTGGCCGGATCCGTGGCTGGCGTCATGGAGCACTGCCTCATGTATCCCGTCGACTGTGTGAAGACGCGCATGCAGAGCCTGAAGCCCGAGCCCGGAGCACGCTACCGCAACGTGATGGACGCCCTGCGGCGGATCGTGCGCACCGAAGGGGTGTGGAGACCCGTCAGGGGCGTGACGGTGATGGCGGCCGTGGCGGGGCCGGCCCATGCCATGTACTTTGCGTGCTACGAGAAGATCAAATCATCCTTGAACAACAACTCGGTCTACCCCGGGGCCAACAGCCACTTGACTAATGGAGTGGCGGGCTGCGCGGCCACGTTGATGCACGACGCACTCATGAACCCCGCAGAGGTGGTGAGTCAGCGCATGCAGGTGTATAACTCGCAGTACAGCGGCGCGCTGCACTGTGCCCGCACCGTGCTGGAGCGTGAGGGTCCGGCCGCCTTCTACCGCAGCTTAGCCACCAAGCTGAGCATGAACGTGCCGTTCCAGGCACTCCACTTCGTGACCTACGAGCACCTGCAGGAGCTGCTCAACCCCCGCCGGCGGTACGACCCTGCCTCCCACCTGATGTCCGGAGCGCTGGCCGGTGCCGTGGCCGCCTCCCTCACCACGCCCCTGGACGTGTGCAAGACCCTGCTCAACACCCAAGAGGCCCTGGGTGCCGTTCATGTCACCCAGGCTCAGACGGGCTCCTTGTCTGCCTCAGTCGCAGGAGTTGAAGGCGCAGTGGTGGCAGACACATCGGCCTCACCCCGTTACATCTCGGGGCTGGGTGAGGCCTTCCGGACAGTTTACAGGACGGGCGGTGTGCCGGCCTTCTTTAAGGGCGTCCAGGCCAGGATCATATATCATGTTCCCTCCACGGCCATCTGCTGGTCCGTCTACGAGTTCTTCAAGTACACCATCACCCAGCGGCGGCAGCACGGAGGAGGTGTTTAGCTTAAAACTCCACACATTCCAGGCAACGAAGGCTGTTTATGTACATGACTAACACATGATGGTCGTATACTTTGTTATAATGTGGCTGCTCGGAGTCACAAAACCTTGCCTTTTTCTGACATTCTGTTAAATCAGGAATGTAAGACAACGATTGATAAGTCTTAACTGTTAGATAGATGTATATCTCTATTCTAATCAATGCTATATAGAGGCGTCTCCCCATCTCCAGCAATTTAGTAAACATAAACTAGAAAGATGCAATTCTGGGAAATTGCAAGTGTGGTCCCTTTCGTGCCCATATATGGATATCTCTGTATCTGTCAGCTGCTAACCATTCCGTCCTTGTCCCTTTTATGCCCAATTTGCCCATACTGTATATGAAGATCCCTGATGTCATCAATATTAAGCACATATCTTGGAATGCCCATATATGGACATACTGCGTATGTCTCATGTGGTCTATGACGTCAGTCATCTCCATATTTGGGAAAAGTTTAATTTTAGCATTTTCCAATTCAAGTCAATTGAGAAAATTCATGAATGAATTAATATAATTTAACTATATACTAGTCCTGTGCACGGGGGTGTGCGATGAGGGATTGAATGTAGGATTCTCAGAAGTAATGTTGGAGAACCCAGACCGGCAGAATAGTCACCATCGATGTCCAGTCTGTCTGGCTAGCACACTTTTATGCCCATATACAGTATGGTGTTCTGTGTCCAGTCTGTTGTCATCTCCAAATTTCTGCACTGTAGTGGTGTCAGTCAGTAATGTCAGTTGGGATTTGTTGATGTCAGTTGGGCATTGTTACGGAAGTACTATCGTCTTTGTTAGGGAAAACACACTAATGAATGGTTAAGAAAGTGATTTATAAGTCTTGACTGTTAGATATTTTGCTGTCTCTATGTACGTCCATTTTATGCGCGTGGGGATCTCTGTATCTGTCTGTCTGTGTCCCTTTTATACCCATATGGAGATAAAGTCCTTGAAGGACATCATCTTGCCTCCAAGTACTATGATAAGTACAGTACCTTTACAGTCCTAGTTATTGTAATGTAACTACTTCTTGCAGACCTCTCACAGACCTCACACGGTAATGGAGGTTTCCGTACCTGGCAGAGTGTTAGAGACAATGGATCCATTGAAACAATTGTTCTTTTTTCCATTTCATTGAAAGTAATATTTAAACATACAAGGTTTAAACCTGGCAGTGATATGTTTCAAACAGACAGCTGGTCAATGCTGGTGCTGATTTGTTTTTTGCTGTTGGAATTGAACCACCAGTAGCGTGGTGATAAAGTATGTGTTGTTTGATATAAACTAACAAAACTGACAGGATAATCATTGCCAGCAATACCTTTGTCAATCCTTTGCATTGTCTGCTCCCGGAGTGGATTAGCCACCATCTTTAAAAAAAACAATCATTTCACTTGCGGTGATGTTTTAGCCTCGAATGTGCACAGCAATCATTATATTGAATGATTAAAAACAGTTAATTGAATACATAATATTGCGTTGGCCTAAATATAGGCCTACTCATAATGGAAGTCAAAGACAAGGGTTCGGAATCCTTGCCAACATTTGGAGTAAACTATAGTAATATACCTCATCATAGATATAATCACAGAATACTAACATCATAGATGACTGACATCACAGCCTGGCCACGTGAAGTCCCAGATCCACTTTGGAGCCATGCCAGTGTGTGTGTGGATCCATCCCGGGATCCTCCCACAAACAGATCTAGACTATAACCACTAGCCTAAAGGGAATCCCCCTTGACCGGGGAAGAAATTATGCTGTTGGTGTTCAGGCAGAGGCTCTGAGACACTACCGGTGTGGGTGCATGCGTGCATTTACACAGCATGAATATAATCCAAGCTTCAAACTCAGCCTGGCAGTGAGAAATATAACCCATGGATGCCGACCTTGGTTAGGTGAGATAATTGACCACTGTTGGAGAATAAGTAGATGCATGGACAGTTTAGAAACCTGGATCCAACCTGCCCTGACCTTCTGATCAATGCACTGCTATTTGTAGCCAGCAGACACTCAGCCAATGAAGAGAACAGAGGAGCAGTTTCTGGGCTGTACTGACAATACTTGAACCACAATCATTGATTCTCTCTCAACTTTAACGGTTCCAAGGCTTCAGTTTAGGGTGGAGAGCAAGACATGGAGTGGATCAGGATGTTTTGAACCCTCTGTCATCTCAGAGGACTTGGACCAGGTGTTCTAAATTGTCAGAGTAAATGGCAAGTTGGCACTAATGTGACGAGTCACTTTATAATCAAGTGGAACTGGGCCGTGTCCCAGGATGCTATCTGTCTAAAATGGCTGCCCAACACTGAGCTATGTGGCACAATGTTGATCATACTCACAAATCTGAGAAAGCAGTTTGGATTTGCATAATATGTAGGATTATCCAAACAAATCCCAAAGCACCCTGCAGCGATATGATGTGATCTGCTAACCAAAATGTACATTTAAACGGGTAGCACCCTCCTTTGAACTAACTGAAATAATTCTCCCTTACAGTGTTTTGTAAAATGCTGTTGCTCTCCCTTAATGGTAATAAATAGCTCTGCATATTTTAATGGGACTGTAGAGCTGAGTTTTACATTCCACCCTGTGGCTGTAATTAGCAAGCACTTGAGAGCGCAGAACATGCGGTTACTAGTTGTGTGGTTCTTCTGTTGCTGCCCTTTAAGGATACTTAACAGCCATGATTCCGGATGGTGACCCGTTTCGAAACGGGTCACCATCCGGAATCAATGGGGGTAAATTTATTGTTATCACATTTTTGTCTTAGGAATGTGACAAAAAACAAAAAATATTATTGAACTCTACTCTCCATGGCGTGAGTAATCAATAGAAAAAAAGTCATTTTGGGGGTGAACTACTCCTTTAACGGGCAAAGACATTAGGGACATGAGGCCAGCAGTGCAGACCTCATGTGGCGCTCTGCTTGCGCACAAGTAGGCCATGTGTGGCCTGCTTGAGCGTGAGGCTCAAGTTGGCACCTCGACAGAGTGCAGTTCTAGCTTTATATAGGATGGAATAACACATTTTTGACTGGTGCTTCCGGAAGGATCTAAGCTCCAATATCTGGCTTTGTCCGGGACGTGAAGCGTGGCATTTATCTGACCCGTTAGGGTTCATTTGGTTTCATTTGTACACTGTCAGAGTTACAAACTTGTATGGCTCAATGTAGATCCCCCTAAAGGAACCCACAGAATCCACTTTGAGAACCACTGCCCTAACACTTTGTATTACCTTCTGACATCACAATCATGTGGCAAATGAATGGCCAAGACAGAATTAATTTGCGCTGACCTGTTCTGACATCAAAATGATGACTTGACCATTCTCAGCAGAAGGAAATAGCTGACCTGTTCTGACATCACAATGATGGTAATGGGTGGTAACGGACTCTGTGAACCTAACCTGCTCGTACCATAAATTCAGGGCGCGACGTTGGTGTAGGTCCAAACCCTGCCTAGGCCGACGACAGCATGGGGGAGACGACGACAGCCACCTCATGGCCTCCCCTAAGTAACAAGAAATCTTGTGAAATAAAAATCAAGCCAACCAATCATCAAGGACAATGATACATGAAAGAAGAACCATAAATTCCTCCCTGTGGGCATGGATGTCATGTCACTTCCTCAGTGGTGCAAAGTAACTAAGCACATTTACTCAAGTTCTCCGCTACGATCATTTGGAAACCATAGTTACTTTGTAGATTTATTACAAAACAACTTAAAACGCATATCATGCAAACAGCGTGTGTGTCTGTCTGTTTGTGGCTCTCTGTCTGTAGATCTGCTATTTTCTAAAGATTTTAATACATGTTATACATTTGAAAACCTGTGAGGGTTTAGAGACCCTGATTAGATCATCATTCCCTGATGACTACCTAATCCAACGTTACACTCTGTCATCCGTGTTGAAATTGATATTCCGTTAATGACATTCTGCTGGAAACTCAGTGGGGATACAGAGGACTAATCTAATCCTAGGTCACAGACACGCATGTGTGCGCGCACACGCACACACACACACACACACACACACACACACACACTCACTCACTCACTCACTCACTCACTCACTCACACACACACACACACACACACACACACACACACACACACACACACACACACACACACACACACACACACACTCACACTCACACTCACACTCACACTCACACTCACTCTCTCTCTCATCCCAGCTGTCACTTTCTGTACTGGAGTGCCCTTTAGCTTCTCTATGTAGACGCCAGCAGTAGTGCAATATACTTATAGGTCTATTATATCATATTTATGTAATTACGCTTAGTTACTTACAATCACATTACTTCAGACCAAACCAACAGGTTCTGTGTTTTCTTCATCATTTTAATTGAGTGTCAAAGTCAAATTCTCAAGCAATTAATTAATGTCAAGCAGGGCTGGCCATTGGGAGAGGCGAAACAGGCGCTTGCCAGGGGTGCCAAGTCCCCAAGGGCGCCGCGCCGCAATGTAGCCCCTATGAAATATAATAAATGCCACCGGACTGGCATTAATCTGACTCATTCATACTGCGCTGATGTTCTCCTGTGAAATGACGCCCCCTAAGGTAACATTTTTCTATGAGACACACCATCACATGTGACAGCCGCACTGTAAACAATTATTAGAGACAAGATAATGGATATTACACATAACACTCCTAGTCAGAACGTCCCTACAACTCAAAAAGACCTTATGTGCTTAAGACTTTCGTGGCATGAGCAGGGGTCCTTGAGGGAGTTCCAGGGGGTCCCCAGCTAAATGGATCCTTATGGGTATGTAACTCAGAGAGTGTACTCATGGAACCAAAATAGGGTCCATTTGGCCAATAGACCCGTTAGGGTCCATAGGGTCCATTTGGTTCCAATAGACCCGTTAGAATCCATTTGGTTCCATTTGTACCCAAAATGTGGGCCCAAAACCTAAGAAACCCCACCCCCCAAAATAAAACGTGTGCACAATGTCCCCCAAGACATTAACACATCGGGTGCCCCTGGATTGCCCCATTTATCCCCTCTTGCTGCCCAGGCCCACCACCATTGTATTGAATCCGGACCTGCTGCGTCAATGCATGCGTCATGACGTCACTTGGTCACATGAGCGCAGACAGGATGTTATTGTGTAACTTACTGTATGGGCCAGTGTTGATCATAGCTGTTCATTGCCGATCAAAATTTGGACATTTTGCCGCACCACGCCACAGTTTTAGCCATAAAACAAACATCAGAGATAAAGGGCGTTAAAGATGGGGAAATGCATTGGAGTATACGGAGAAAAACGGCCGCGCGATGCTCTCAGCGTCGACTCGAAGCGACTAGCGGCTAATGGGCTACATCCAGGCGCAGCCCCAACCTAACGGTGAGATTTAAAGTTAATACTGTAAATACAGTAAACACGTCAACGCGTCGTGGGCCTCCAGAGACATCAAAGAGATTGGCGTGTAGACACCTCGTGGGCACCCGCTGAGTTAATAGGCCAAGACCGGCACTGAGGTCAAGCTATAGCGAATACTTTGAGCTTGCTTGGTTCTAGGAAATATTCCTGGCAATGAAGTCAATTCTGGAGTCCACATGGAACTATGGATTATCTAGCACCATCTCCACTCCTAACCCTCTCCATGGAAAGGCCAACACGTCTATCTGGAGATCAGTTATTATAATAACGCTGATCTTCTCTGATCTCCCTCTATCTCTTGGTTTTTGTTTCAATTACATATCCTCTGATTGACCTGGGTTTTCTAAAGGGTCTCTCTTGCTTCTCATGCGGGCCAACAAGTCACTCTGGCCCTTTTTTCCCACCAAGGCCCCTTTTCCACCAAAATAACTTTAGTTCTAGAAACCAACTTTGTTTTAAGCAGAACCATTGTAATTGGGGGCATCATAGCTGAATAGTTAGAGAGCCCCCTGTTGCCTCAGGTTTGACTCAAATGTGTCAAATATTACCAGTCGAAGAGTCCATTTCACGGTGGAAATGCAATCGTCAATAGCAGTTACAGTTTTCCCTTTCTTTTCCTTCTGTCTGTTGCTTGCTTTTGTATCAATACCACAATGTAAAAAAGCCAAAGTCCAGAATTCAAAATTGACTTAAGTAAAGGATTGGCATAAAAACATTCTTAAAGTCCCATTTCACAGGCTACAAATGTATGAAATGTATACAAATCTTTTGAAAATAGCAAATCTACAAGCTCACAACGCGTCGCTATGTGATGCGTTGTGTGCTTTTAGATTGGCTATTGGATGGGATGGCACATCATATCTGGGTCAGAATGGATTAAAAAGAAAAATAACTTTTTTCCAACTTGAGGGATTCATACCAATGTTAAAAAAAGACTATAGTATAACCCTAGCGTGACGACGATAGCAACAGATATACACCTGTAGATCTGGTCAGACAGGTGGGCAGCAGACAGCATAAATCATGGTTTACATTGGTACCAAAAATTGCAATAGACGATACTGCTAATTTGCACCTCTCCTTCCACATACAGTAGGTGCACGTACTGTAGAGTCACCACAATACCAAACACATGCAAATGGGGAAAAATTCTCTGCTGCACTCCAAAATACGGCCCATTAATACCCGTGTCTATGCTGTTGGCTTGGATTACAAATAGAGTTAGACTGCCAAAGTTATGCACTTTAAACTTATTGATTTTCTACAGATGATTGATTTTCAAATCACTGCGAGGTCGGTATATGGCTAGAAGAGGACAAATAAAATTTTGTATACAGAAAAAATCCTTTGTACGTAAGTACAGTACTTAAGTAAATGTACTTAGTTACTTTACACCACTGGAACCTTGACTGAGTGGTTGCTGAGCCCGTGTCTCTCTCCATTGTGAGTGAGGTGTAGCTGCAGCATTGCTCTGTCTGCATGGTCTTATCTTGTCTGTGAACCATGGAGCTCTGTGCTGCTGTCTCTATTGGCAGGGTGATGGAGGCAAGGCCTGTCTGTCTCCCCAGATAAACACTGCCTCTGTTCTCCCAACCTGTTTGCTGTGAGCTTTGGATAAAAGAAAAGAAAAAAAAAAGTATGGTAAACGTTGTTATCCCAGATAGGGAAATACACACACGCACGCGTGCACACACATATAGGCTACAGTATGATGAGCCAAAAATGTCATCAAAGGTGAACATTGGACAAAAATAAGTGAACAATATTTATGAAAATAACAAATCTACGAGCTCTCAACGCATCACAATGCGATGCATTGTTTGCCGTCGCCAACATACACTCCCAGTAGGCCATAGAAGATCAATGACATCATCTCTGTAGTCATGTGATCAAGATTTATCTATCAGATTCTTAATTTTCCATTCCGATTGGCCATGTTGTGACTGGTTTTGCACAAAATGACACAAATCTTTGGTTTCACATTCCCACTTGGCCAAGGAAGCCTAAAGCATGTTGTTTTTTACTTTGATTGATTGATTGATTGTTTGCATAGGAAAAAGGTACAGTTTCATGACGGTACAGTTCACTGGTACAAGGTCTACTAAAAGGAGATCCATGAAAAGACTACGCTTATTTCCACAGGAAACCATTTAAGTATCTCATATAACATTGAATGACAGACGAATAGAACACAGTACTATGCAGTAGATATGAAAATAAAAATAAAATGAAAGATAAAAAGAAGAAAACAGTAAGTCTGAACAAACAGTAAGTATATACAAAGAAGGGCAGGGGGGGGGGGGGTAGGGCTGGGCTAGGTTTGTCTTTTTACCAGTTGCGAACGGCTGCTGCCTGTAAGTGGTTTTTCAGGGCAATTTTAAAGGATGCTAGGGATCCACACTCCTTTATGGCCTTCGGTAAGGCTTTCCACATTTTGGTGGTATAGCAGAAGAACGAGTTTGACCCTTTGTTGGTTTTGACTCTGGGTTGAAAGTGATCTGTGGCGCTGCCGCTGGTGTTGTAATTATGGACATCCTTAACGTTTATAAAGTATTTTGACAGGTACTTCGGTATCATAGTGGTGTAGTGTATCTTGTACACCAGGCCCATTGCAAGTTGTTGTACTCTGTCATCAACTCTGAGCCACCCCACTCTTAACCTCTTAAGCCCCAGGGGGGTCCAGGGGAAAAATCCGCCTAAAATGTATGCCCAAATTAGAACAGTTGTGGACACAAAACTACAATGATTGTGGCTAATCTTGTCCCACCAAATGTCAGCTAACCCCTGAAAATTCACAAATGCAGTGTAAAACATCACATTTCTCTTACCAAATTGTCCTGCTGTAATCATTTAGCTAGAAAAAGAGGATTGAAAAAGACCTCCGCCTATGGAATATTTGCCTTCTGAATAGTGAATGAGCCTCAAGACCTCATTGAAAACATATATATTGAATAGAGAAATTGTTCACCAAGGTGTCATCAATTGATAGGCAAAATTGTATGAATATATTCCAAACTATGTAAACTCTACAGATGTTTTAGTGAGAGTAGTGCTGTAATATTAGTAATGTTAAAGTATAGGGTGAAAAATGATAAAAACGAGTAACAATAAGTAGTAATAATACTGTAATATGAGTAATGTATGGATGAAAAGTACAAAGACAGCTGATTACTATGCTATAGGACCACTGTAACAATAATCAACAATGAAATTGTAGTTTGATTTGGTCTCTATTGATTTATTGACATTTATTGACAGCTGTTCAGAGGTCAACACCTTTTGCCCCCGCCGGCGGGGGCAATGGGGTTCAAGAGGTTTGGTGTGTAGCGGTGAGGTGAGTCTGATAGGGAAGGTTAAGCAGGACCCTAATTAGTTTATTTTGGGCTGTTTGGAGTTTATTTTTTAGGGCTTGTGGGGCGTCACGATACCATACGTGGACTCCGTAGTCAAAGAGGGGCTGGATTATTGCACCAGCTATGGTCTTCGGTGTGTTGAAATTGACCATTGGTGCGATCCTCTGTAGGAAACGAGTTCGTTGGTTGATTTTATTAATTACTTTAGAAGTCATCTTTTCGCTGGAAAGTTTAGCTTCAAGGATACATCCTAAGTAAGAGATTTCGTTTTTTCGTGTTATGACCTTGTCACCCACTTTGATTGTGAAGTTATCGACTTTTTTGAGGTTATGATTTGATCCAAAGAGGATGGACTCAGTTTTTCCCAGGTGAATTGATAATTTGTTGTCGTTAAGCCATGTGCAGATCTTACTTAGTTCAGAGTTAAGTGTCTTTTCAACCTGCAAGTGGTCCTTGCCCGAGACTAGGAGAGCCGAGTCATCCGCGAACAGGAACAGGTTGCAGTCGCAAGCAGATGCCATGTCGTTCACAAAGTAGCATTGTGCAAATGAGGCCAGATTTATGACTTTTGGGTACTATTGGGTATTTTGGGGTCCACTTTCGGGTCATTTGGGGTAATTAGTATGACCCGTATGGGATAGCTTCAAAGTGTCTACTGAGCAAACAACGAGACCCTGAAGGATCGACGAAGTGAGAAAACAGACTTCAAAATATCTGTGACAAACATTAAAATGAAAAACTATGACTAGGGCTATGAAAAACAGTGACCCGTTGCATAATGTATAATGTGTGTTTGTGTGTGAACGTATTTTCGTCATGCATGTAGGCCTTGATTCGAGAATCTCTCTTTCCTCTCTTGGTTCTTCTTTTGTTTTGTCAGACATCACTGGGAGTTCTAGGTCTCTTGTGTGTGTACACTACTGGGCCTCATGGGAAATAGCTAGCGTCAGCGTGTTGGACCGGGGAATCACACACGACCAGAATACATCTGCACCGTTCAGTCTGTCACTGACACTGCGTGCAGCATGAAGACAGGGTTTATCTCATGAGACTCAGTTATGGCCAGGCATCATGTAGAAACAGCTGGGACAGTATATCGCAGAGGGATTGTAAAGGTGTTGTATTTTCACTTTGTTGTTACAGTATATCAAACAGCCACCATGCTCCCCCCAAATACATTCAAACTTCATAGTGAGGCACTTATGAAGCACTGAGTCTGACTGTAATGGACACTTTATTTGTTTTTACCTCCGTTTACCGTTGCTATGTATTGTTGATGCTTCTTAATAATAATTATAATTTCGCCTTGTATTGCTGCACACAAGAGACCAATATGGTATCACTGAAACTGTGGTTTGTTTCATTTCTTATATTTGTTTTCATTTGTTTTGTATGTGTCAGCATATAAGCGTTTGAGTTTGTGTTTGTCTGGTAAAATATTAACTTGGTCACGGTGGCCCTAGACAATAGCAGACAGGAATTGCTGAGCCAACTACAGCTCTCTGGGAAGAGTAAAGTCATTTCGCTCCAGCAGGCCAGTTAATAGCTTTGGTGGATGCAGAGTTTGGAAACCCATCAGTCAACTGGACCAAACAGAGATGAGACAGCTCACTGCCATGACCAGTGTATGTGAGGAACATGGACTTTTAACGTGGGTGTTCTCGCTTGGATCAGCGGGAATGGAGTGGAGACACAAACACAATCGCTCCACGAGTAAACGCCGGGCGATATTTACAAAGATAACCACAATCCAGAAGTTGCCGCCCGCGAGTGCATGCATGAATGCGTACGCTAGCGAGAATTTCACGGGACTGCGCCTCCTCGCCTCTCCGCTCCTCAACTTCTCCGCTCGTCCCAAATAATCGCCCGCCTCTCATTGAAAATGAATTACTAGGGCGCGTCACCGCCCGCCCCGCCTGAAAGGCGCTTTAGTTTTTTGGAAGATAGCAGAACTACAAGTGTTGTGTGAGCTTATTACAGTATTTTCAAATATCATGCATATAGGTTGAAAGTGCACATGTGGGCTATAGTCTCTTCTTATGGTGTTGGAACAACAGAAGTTCAGGAGAGAGAGAAACACACCATGACTCCACCCCCCTCTCCACCTACCTGCTCCCAAGCCATCTACCTGGCCTACCTGGCCCTTAGCTCCGCCCCCTAGTCATCTACCTAGCTCTATTTATCCTCACTCTAACTTCCCAGAACCCCTCTTGCTTTTTCGTATACGAAAAAGCAAAAGGGGATCTATACGGGTTCTATACGAAAAAGCAAGAGGGGTTCTGGAAAGTTAGAGTGAGGATAAATAGAGCTAGGTAGATGACTAGGGGGCGGAGCTAAGGGCCAGGTAGGCCAGTTTGGTGGCGTGGGAGCAGGTAGGTGGAGAGGGGGGTGGAGTCATGGTGTGTTTCTCTCTCTCCTGAACTTCTGGTGTTCCAACACCATTTGATGAACATTTTAGTTTTAGTTGAATGACCACGTTGACAGACACAACTTGGCGTCTCTAATTTGGGCATGCATCATTACGTTTCACGCTATTCTGGTCTGTTGATGGAGTGACATTTTTGTGGATATGTATAAATAATGTGTTCATGACCGCAAGGTATGTTGCTGAAGCTTGGAACAGAAGGCAAGCCATAATTTATTTAATTATTTGAATGGCATATACCTTTGTTTTTCTTTCCTGGAGGATTGATTTTGGGGTTTGTATTGCAAAGTACACCGTGATGACATCATCACGGTGTACTTTGCAATACAAACCCCATCTCTAAAAGTGCTTTCTCATTACCTGTCACACAATCCAGTCCCCCACGACTTAGGAGAGCAACAGATAGGGAATTGGTACAGCTGTTAATTCTGCAGTTGGCAGGAATCATATCGTTGTTGTCGGTTGGAAACCTTGTATGTCCAAAACCGTTCGCGAGGCGTTGTGTGCTTGTAGATCTGCTATTTTCACTCGTTTTGTGCGACAGTCTTGTATGATGAAGCAAAGATTTACAAGAAAACCTTAGAAATGTTAAACTTTGGAGATGCGAGGTTTCTGCCCGACAGCGACGATTATGGTGCTGCTTTGCCTTGTAATCCAATGACTGTAATCCTGCAGTGCTTTGAGACTTCTCAGCTTGACTATGAGGCCACTTTGGATTATTGCATTTTAATTAAAAGTTTCACTCAAATAGCACATATGAGGGCAATTATAGTGCTATTGTGGAATAGCATTTTCATTTTCACACTTAAATTGCCATTTTAGTATTCTATAGGCTCTATAGTGCTGGGCATTTATGAATTGGTATTCATGGTGTCTGCTTAGCTGATGAATTATTCATGCCTTGCTTTAAAGCTACTGCTGGGCTTGATGTGGAGAGGAACTATGGGTAAAGTCAGTGGTTCTCAACGTGTGGGTTGGGATTTAGCGGGGGTCCCAAATGACAGTGAAGTGACAATTTAAGGACTTTTCAGGCCTTTTTAATACCTAAAAAGGTAAAAAAATAAAAGAGAAATTACTGTATCAAAAGTAGGCTAATCAACAATCTATAATATAAAAACTGGCCAAACATTGGCCAAATTGTCAAATAATATAAGGCAAAGATTGTCAAAATAACCGATTAGTGCTTACCGGTGTCTATGGAATCGAGTCAAACTAAATGTAATGCCGGCTCAATTCCGAGTGCTTGTCAGGGTGGGGGGTCCCCATTTCAAATAAGCTTATTTTGGGGGATTGAGAACCATTTCTCTAACATATAGCGCCACCATGAGGACAATTTGAAGGAGTTGTGGCAGAGGATCTTCCTTGGCCTATATCCATTCCAACACAACACAAAGCACATTGAGGTATTACTTTCTTCAGTATTTACAATTTTCAATAGTTCCACCCACTACATCTGAGGAATATATTGTGCTTTTACTCCACTACAAAAAAGAAAACGTTAGTTACTAGTTACTTTGTAGATATTATTACAAAACACTGTATTTAGAGCACAGTCACACCTCACTTTTATTCTCCCTATGGGGTGGATTCTGCCAATGCATTTCAATGGGAATGGAGCGGTTTGCTGCCATTTTTCTACAAAAAAACGCTCAATTCCAATTGAAATGCAATGGCAAGTTTGGTTGTCTATTAATATCGATGAAAATCAAGGCATTCACCCTCATCTGTGCTTTAATTACCTTTGTGTGCTGCAAAAGATAATCGTACAAGTAATGACAAAACATTTTGCCACGCCATTAAAATTTTCAGCCATGCTCACAGTTGTATATCCAAAAGATACAGTTTCAACATGCATAACTTAATATTCTGCAATGTGCTTCCCCTCCATCAGTATTTATGCACACGTAGGCTCGGCTTTTACCGGAATTCTTTTCTGCTTTTGATGTGTGACACCGTAAGACCCCAAAAAGTTGAAAGTATTCCAGTCAATTGCGTAAGGCAAAAGGAAAGCACACACACCCAGTGGTGGAAAAAATACTCAAATTATTTACTTACAGTAAGTAAAAGTATCAATACTGCAAGGTCAAAACACTCTATTACAAGTGAAAGTCTGGAATTCAACATATCAACATGTAGAGTAGACCTACTATAAAGTATGTACCAAAAGTAGAAAGTGCTCATTATGCAGAATGTCCCATTTCACAAGTTTGTTGTTGAAAATAGCAGATCTACAAGCTCACAATGCATCGCATCGTGACACATTGTGAGCTTGTAGATCGGCTGTTTTCAAAAGGTCAAAATGTACCGTATATACTAGGGCTGAAGTGTATGTTTTGTAATAATAATCACAATCCACAAAGTAACTAGAAACTAAAGTTTGTATATAATTGTAGTGGAGTAAAAGTACAATATTTGCCTCATGACTCATGATATGTAGTGGAGTAGAAGTATTGAAAATTGGAAATACTCCAGTAAAGTGAAAATGCCTCAAAATTGTTCTTAGGTACAGTACAGGAGTAGGTTAAATGTACTTAGTTACTTTACACCACTGCACGCACACATGGAAAAAGGGAAGGTCCACAGAGGTTTGTTCAGATGCAACAGCTCTGCTCTCTAATGATCATCTGAGAAAATAAATACATAAAACATGCTACCTAAAACTGTAGTGGGAACAGAAACTTTCAAGTTAAGGAGCCTAATTGCCCTTCTTCTTCTTGACTATAGTTGCATCATATCTACCAAAGGTATGAAAGCAGGTTCCGAAGTTATGACTAATGAGTCGAGTCTCGCAATCAATCGTTCACAAGGATTAAAGCAAAAATAATGATCTCACGACTGAAAAGATGTTTATGGCTGAGTTCTAGTATGCGATCTCTGAAACAGCAAGAAAGGAGCTAGCGATGTTACCTAAAGTTAACACAATTTACACAATTATGATGTGTTAGTAATCCTGTTCCTGCTGTTATACTGCCAACCAGGTGAAGAAATCATAGACCAAGGCTTTAATCTTTAAACAGGAAATATCCGAGGGTTATTTTAGGGTCAGGGTCTTTCAAGGACCACCATAACTTGGGTCCATTCGATTCCATTTGTACACTGTCAGAGTTACAGACCTGCAACTATACGTGAACATTTGGAACCCCTTATAGGAATCGTTAAAGGGAATCTGGAATCAAGCTGTTAAGAGGGAATTGTTAAGGAAGCAGAATTGTTAAAATCCTAAAGGATAGCCTACTAACCCTAGTCATGGTGACTGAGAACTTTAATCCATGTGCTCATGATCGTTTTCATTGCCCTCTGCTTGAGGGGTGGAGCACTGCACTCCCCTCTTTAGCTGGGCCTTGTTGGTCTCTGAGAGCCCCATTATAAGCCAAAAAACTATAAAATAAACGGTATGTATGCGACAGTTAGTCGAACAAATCTATTTAATCGATTATGATAATAATATAGATATTAATAAACACACACACACAAACACACACATTCTTTTCCCCATGAAAAGTAATCAATTGAGTAATCGCAGAGGAAATATTCAATATTGCATCCTGGGGGGAAAAAAATTAATAAAAAACAACAGTGCAAACTTCACAGCCATGCTGCTCACACTGGCAGAGCCCCTGGGGTTGTTGAAGTCTGACGCAAACAGCACTGAGTAAATCATTTCTCCCTGGAGGGCATCCAGAGCCTGACAGAAGAGGTGGATTTGTTGACCTTAACAAACGGCCCATGTCAAGGAGGAGATCCATTATCCAGAGGATCATGTGGGGAATCCACCTGGAGCTCTTGCAGTTTGGCACTGAGGATGTGGGGCAGTGGTGAGTACTACATTTCTTTACTTAAGCAAAAGTATCAATACTGCAATGTAGAAACGCTCTTTAGTTGGGTAAAAAATGTCAGTTCCGTGACCACGAGAGCAAAGGTCTGTTTCTCAATGGATTTGTCATCTAGGAGGGTTATTAAGGGGTTAATAACTAAACATGCTCAAGGGATATCACTGGGCACCCTCTTGAACCCTTAAGAGGTGACACTAAGCTACAAGAATCAGTTGAGAAAAAAAACTTTTACCAACGAAACCACGTTCACCCCCACGGCTCCCGGACTATTTACAGTTGTTTCCAATCAGAGGCAACCAACCTGTCTGTGTGTAATGGACTCTCTCTCTCTCCTGTCCTGTCCTGTCCTGTCCTGTCTCTCTGTCTCTCACTCTCTCACACTCTCCCGTCCTCTGGTCTTTCTGTCTCTGTCTCTCTCTCTGTCACCTCAGAGAGAAGCAGTGTTTATCTGTGGAGACAGACAGACCTTGCCTCCATCACCATGCCAATAGAGACAGCAGCACAGAGCTCCATGGTTCACAGACAGATAAGACCAATGCAGACAGCAGCTACACCCCACTCACTACAATGGATGGGAGGAAACAAGTCCCTGTATGTGAGTAACATAACAACAGGAAATGTGGAGAGAGATGGGGAATGACATAGCAAAGGTCGTCCGGGTCGGGAATCGAACCGGCGACGCCAGCAGGCATCATAGCCTAGTATGTGGTATGCGCCCCATAAGCTGTGTTCCCTGACCGGGAATCGAGCCCGGGCCGCGGCGGTTCTTTTCTTTTTTTTACCACTGAGTTAACAGAGCCTGCCTGCTTGCTCAGGGTATGAATTGAATCTTGACCATCAGGTCAAAATGTGTGTCCGATCATGTGTGTATAGGTGAGACATGACCTTTGACACAAACTTATATTGCATTAACATACTCTACCTGTCTACCATACATTCATATTCATATTTTATTCATTAATGAGTTACATAGTTCTGCTTTAACTTACCTAAACAAGCTAATGGATAATAGTTAAAGTGATGCTATGGTGTACCCCTGCTGCCATCACGTTCTTAGCTGAATTAGATGGATGCATCGTTGGCTTTGCAGCTTTTAATTAATATATTGGAATTAACAAGAATCATCCAATTTCAAAACTCTCATTCATATCCCCCCGTCTTTCCTTATATACCCTGCCAAGAAAAGTCTTGCGTAAACACTAATATTTATTCCAAGATTCTTTCTGTCAGATTTAAACTAAACAAAACACCCAATAACAAAATATACTCTGCTCCAACTAACAGACCGTGTCATGAAGTGCGGTATCTATTTCTTCTTGGCTGTTGATCTGTGATGCTCCCTATATACCGATATAGTCTACGTTATTTAACTGTGTCTCCACAGGGTGTTATGGGAAATGGCCACAGCTTGTGTTCAAGAACAGGTAACCGCAGCGTCTTGTTTGGCCAACCGTGACAGACGCACTTTAAACCACACAGTACTGGCCACACACAGTGTCTGCCTGGGCCATCCAGCCTGTCACCATGCATATAAAGACTAGAGAGTAGCGATGGAAGCAGGGGCCATCATCATGTCCGTACATGGACAAATGTGTCTTTGGCAATTTTGTTTTTACTTAACATTACAAGTAAAACGAAGGGCGAGAAGCGACCGCAGAGCGCAGGGAAACAACAGAATAAAAAAAAAATAACGAGATTGTGTGTGTGTGTGTGTGTGTGTGTGTGTGTGTGTGTGCGTGTGCGTGCGTGCATCGCAATGCATTGTGAGCTTGTACATCTGTATTTTCAAATGTGTGTCCCGACCCACATATTGAGAACCACTGATCTACTATGTTGAATGTGTTGAGTGTTGTGTTGATATGGATAGTTTTGATATGGTAGTTGACATGGTTGATATTTAAATCAACCTCAAGGTGGCGCTATAATGCTATACGTTGGAGAAGAAATGGAGCATTGTCTGTCATTAAAGGGCAAATGGTAAATGGTGCATTTATATAGCGCTTTTTTTATCCAGAGCACTTTACATAGATTGTGCATTGCATTCACCCATTCACACACGATGGTGGAGGAAACCTTACAAATTTAGTGAAACTAATCAGCCATTCTCAATGGTAATGAGTCATCTCCATTACCATTCTGGCTCAATTAAAACGTTCACAGATCTTGTCAGAGTGCAGAGATTAAACTGAGTTTGCTTCATGTTTAAAAGCAAATTAAGGTTAGGGAATTATGTTAACCCCTGCAGAAAGAAACACTTACAGACATTGTGCTGTAGTCCCCCCCACGACATTGTGCTGTCGTATTATGATTATACTTGGAGAAAGATTATTATTTTTTATTTTAAGTGTACAGTGTTAAAATTATGTTTTATGTGGCCTCACCCACCTGTTCATTGAGTATGCCTGGTTGTGGTGACCCAGCTGAAGTTGGCCATACCCACAGATGTTGTTGGATGGTGAAAAGGGGAGGTAATTTGATTTGATTTGAGCTGAGCTTTGTGTATATGTCTGTATGAGTGTCTGCATGAGCACGAGACTGATGTCACATGAGACTAACGTCATAGAAAGTACGCAGAGACCGACATCACCACAGCTGATGTCACAGACCGGCTTATACAAGCAAATACTGTATGCACGTGTTGTGTTTGATACCATGCAAAGCCAGTACAGCCCTCCACTGAGACACATATTTTATCATGAACGTTAGTGAGCTGAGGACCAATTATATAAAGATAGTTTGAAAAGTGGTGAAGTCGTCCTTTAATCAGTTAATAACATGATTCTCATTTCTATGTTTGATAAATTGTTGCGACCGTAGGTCGCATTTACTACCAAAACCTCCACCGGCTGTCCGTCCGTCAGTCAGTGAGTGAGTGAGTGAGTCACACGTCACACGTCACACTTTTGCCCTGCTCATATCTCCACAACCGTTGCCCCCATCCATGCCAAATTTTGCACACACACTCCTTACCTGCCAAACTACAACCTCCAAGGACCCCCGGAGCTCCAGGGACCCCCAGGTCCCTGGGGGACCCCCAGGTGTAAAAAAATGTCCGTCCGTGAGTCACGTCACACGTCACACTTTTGCCCTGCTCATATCTCCACAACCGTTGCCCCCATCCATGCCACATTTTGCACACACACTCCTTACCTGCCAAACTACAACCTCCAAGGACCCCCGGAGCTACAGGGACCCCCAGGTCCCTGGGGGACCCCCAGATGTAAAAAATGACCAAATGTGCAAAAATGACCAAATGACCACCCCAACGGGGCTGCTCACGGGAAATTCCTGGGGACCACCGACTCCTGGTGCTCCAGAACGGATGCAAAAGTGGTGGCGCCCCCAGTGGAGGACCCCCTACACTGCAGCGCACATAAAATGCCGTAACTCCGGCTAGGAGCGACCGGGAGAGCCGGGGCCGGTACCTATTCGTCCGCCTCGGCGGCGCGGAGACCCCACCCCTCACCTCTCACATGGCCCTCTTCTAGCGCCACCATCAGGCCGATTCTTGCCAAACACATTTTTGGACACTGCTCCTAAAATTTTTCCCCTAAAATCACGCAAATCGGTACACAGTATGTCTACACTCATCCCATCAACATGAATCTGTCCCATATAGCGCCACCTTCGGGCCGATTTTTAAAAACGCATTTTTGGACACTGCTCCTACACATTTTGCCCTAAAATCACGAAAATCACTACACAGTATGTCTACACTCATGTCATCAACATGGATCAGGAAGATTTTGGAAAAACAAATTTTTGCCCTATTTGTGGAGATAAGCGACCTACGGTCGCTTTGCAGTGAATTTGTTTTTTTCCTATCTTCAAAGATGATGCGATTTTCACATACTGTAGGCCTACAGTGAGTTCAAGCTATCAATAGCTCAAGGAGGTCAGTTGTCCTTTATTCTGGTTCATGAACCGTGGATGGTTAGACAGTTACTATTTTTCTACACTATGGTACAGTATTTACAGCTTAGCAGTGTTCTAAATAAATTAGCAGCTAACCTTCCCTTGGAGCAGCATAGTTGCCGCCATGACAGTGACCCACAAGGTTAATAACGCCCTATACAAAAAACAGTATGCATCCCTTCAACAGACAGAGGGTGTTGCTATATAGGTTAACGATCTTTGTCAACAGTGAAAAGGCGAGCGCAGACCTCACACGTTATGCACAAAGCTAAATCTTTCTAATGATCCCAACAAGCATGTGCACAAGAGTATATTAATCCAGGCCTCATTACATGCAGCCAATGTCATCGGTGTCACCGCTATGCTTAAAACTCTTTCATCAGTCTGAATCTGGAGGTGAGGAGAGGACAGCAGGCCGGGTGCTGGAGGGACTGATGGGCAGGGGAATGAAGAGAACAAGAATTTCAATTTACAATTTGCAAACTTAGGCATTTAGCAGTCTTATCCAGAGTGACATACAAGTGCGAAGGAGTGAGCATCAACTCTATAGTCCAAAAACAACACGGCCAATGCTTGCCAAATGATGAATTGACCAGAGTGTTGAGTTCTTCTGACAGGCACCAGGGGTCACTGTTACCCACAATGAGGGAGGAAGAAAGGAAGGGGCCCGATTTTTACAATATGGCTGCTGTGCATAGAGCCAATTGCTTCCCGGGTGCCGTAGAATGGCCCTTACTACTCCCTATAGCAGTTGTTCTCAAGCTTTTAAAATCCAAGATCTTCCCTTAACTCTGACAGCATACTGACAGCATACTGGACCCGTTAGGGTCCATTTGGTTCCATTTTTATGCTGTCAGAGTTACAGACTTGTGTCAGTTGTGTCAATGTTGACCCCCCCTAAAGGAACCCAGAGAGTCCCTGAAATCCAGTTTGATATAGGATGGGTAAATGCAGAAAACATTTTTCACTTATGTGCAAATATATAGTGAGTAAATAAATAAATAATTACAACACCCCAAGGAGTGTTTAAAAAACAAACCTTGGTTCGAAGTGAAGCGGTGAACTGTTATTCTATGTGTTCTAGAGTTATGAACTCTGTGATCTGTACATTATTTATATTCTGAATGAATGAATGAATGATTTTATCTGGAGGGCCGAATTGTCATGTGAAGCTTGACCAATCCTCAAAGTATCCAATCATCAGACATTTTGTTTTTGAAAAAACCTATTCATTCTGGACTGATATTCTGGACGTACGGGACTGATAAAACCTGTTCATTCTGGACTGAAATGACCATATATGGATATGAGGTGACAGACATTTTGTTTTTGAAAAAACCTGTTCATTCTGGACTGAAATGACCATATATGGACATGGGACACACAAAGCCACTCATTGGAAGCGGCTTTCACCGCTTCAAAAAACCCCTGGGCCGTCTTGCTACAGGTGGATGTCCTTCATCATAGAGATGAGTATGTAGTGTAGTAGTGTGCTGAGACACAACCAACCCCAGCACACAGAAGAGGCCACGCAGAGAGCTGCTTCTTGTGAAGTATGGATGGGTTCTGGTAAAGTTGTTATGATGAATCCAACGTCTGGAAACGGCTGCAGAGCCCTGCTTTGGGCCGTGCCTTGCTGGGCTGTCGTATCCCTGCAGTGCAGTCAGAAGATGATGAATGGCTCTATATATGAGCTGTTGAGTGGTATCTCTCTTCTCCATCACCAGAGCCTGTTCACTCTGATAATCTCTTTCCTCCTCGCTGAGGGAGTGGCAGTGGTGAAAGAAAGAAAAAAAAAGTAGGCATACTCCATGTCTTCACTTAAGTAAAAGTATCATTGTAGAAATGGTCTGTTACGAGTACAAGTTCGGTATTCAAACCGAACCGGTATTCATAGAACAAAAGCATTGGTATCGAAATGCATTTTAAGAACCAAAAGTAAAAGTCCTCATTGTGCAGAATGTCCCATTTCTCAAGTTTTCAAATGTATCCACGAGTTTCCAACGCCCCATAGTGCATTGCGCAGACGTCTGTACCGAGCTTCCGGCGCCGATTTACAAGCTCACAACGGGTTGCATCTGCGACGCGACGTGAGCTTGTATGTCTGCTGTTAAACCCGGAAGTTTGGTCCGGATAGTCTCCAGTAAACTCCCGCGGAAACTTGTGGATAACTTTTATATCGATCCTCATAGCATGTCGCAAAGCGACACGTTGTGAGCTTGTAGATCGTCTATTTTCAAGTTGCCAAAGTATATAGGCCTATATTTTTTTTTCTTTTTTTTGTAATAATAATCAAAATCTACAAAGTAACTAGTAACTAACGTTTTCAAATAATTATAGTGGCGTAAAAGTACAATATTTGCCTTTGAGATGTAGTGGAGTATTTACATTTGGAAATACTCCAGTAAAGTAAAAGTAAAAGTAAGTACAGTGCCTGAGTACTGCCTGGGTGCCAGCCTGCTAGCTCCGTTCTGCGATTTGTTTTGTCTTTCGCGTCACCGTCTGGAAAGCCTTGTATCTCCAAGGGGAGGTGGGACATAGAAAGCGGCTGGAACACCACCACGGCTTCCGATTGGTCTGTGGTGCGGGGTGGGACAAATACACCAGTGTGTATTGGTTGGCTGATGGCGTAGCTACCCTAACCCTACTCTGATTCGTTGGAACAACATCCAATCAGCAAAGATGTCGCCTACGTCACAATGGACGCTCAGAAATACAAGTTAACATAATCATTTCCAGACTGTGATGCGGAGAGACAAAACAAATCGCGGAATAGAGCGAGCAAGCTGGCACCCAGGCTACCTGAGTACATAGTTACTTTACACCACGGCAGAAGATGAAGGGCTCTAGTCTAGGCTATATGAGCTGTTGACTGGTATCTCTCTTCCCCATCTCCATGGAGCCTGTTGACTCTGATACTGTAATCTTTCCCTTCTCACTGAGGGGATTCTCTGATCCGAATGATAAACTTAGTGTGAAAAGAGATGTAGTCGAGGATAAACACACGGAACACAGCACTGAGAAACGATGGATGATTGATCTTGATGACATAACCACGTTGTGGAGGTGCTTGTAAGGCTAGCTATATTGAGGTATTCAATGTTTTTCAGGCCTAGGACTCCTTAGCTGAGAGAGAGAGATGAAGCAGGGACCCCCACAACTTTGTTTCATAGATTCCATATACATGTAGTTTTGTTGTTTGTCACGATCATTAGTGTATTTTGGATTCATGTAAATGTGTATTTTCAGACATTTAACTACTTAACCAATTAAACCCCAGCATCCGTATTCTAGGGAAAACTTTGCCTGACAATATCAGATCTACAAGCTGATCTGTAAGCTTGTAGATCTTCTATTTCCATAAAAAATGTTTAGACTGGTGAGTGAAAACAGAAAATACACAGTATAGAGCCCTGATCGGGTCTCCACGAAACAATGTATGGGGTTTAACAGGTAAAACCGTTAGTACACTTGATCTTTCACTCTGTACTTGGTATGCTATTTTTTTCCCTCTCCACCAAATCTCATTGCTGAAAATAGGAGATTTACAAACTCACAACACCTTGTAGATCGCCTAGTTACTGCCCAACAATGGTCGGTCTAATGCCAGGCTAGCGGTTTGCTGCCATTTGCGGAATTTTGCAATAAAAAAAGAAAAAGGAGGAAAGAAAGAAAAGCTCCATTCCCATTGAAATGTATTGGCAGAATCCACCCTCATAGGTATAATAAAAGTGTGGTGTGACCGTGCCTTGAGTATTTCAATTAGTAGCCTACTTTTTCCACCACTGCCAAAACCCTTGGAGCGGAAGTGCAGCTACCCTTGTGGAAGGTGCTGTTTCCATGCTTTGACTGCCTTGACACTCAATGTTTCTGCTACAGTTTGAGACATACTTTTCTTTAAATGAATGCAACTCTTAAAGGTGATACACCATGCATTTATGTCATATTGTTTATGTCCCAAAAACGTTTTTCAAAAGGTTTGAGGCTAAATTACCACTCCTGAATAGAGAGCCTCTCTCATTTTTGAATGGCTCTCAGAGCATTTCAGCTGCAGTACCACCTTTGGCCTGAACTGCGCCCCCCCCCCCCCCATCATATTTTTATGATGACGTGACGTCACAATCGGCAGCAAATCTGGATAGCCTGTTTTGAGAACCCGCGGGATACTTTTAACCTTCACCTTCTCAAAACCAGAGAAAGACACAACGGTCAGAAATGGGACTTTGTGAGGATAGAAGGTACTAGTGGGACCCCAAAAAAAGGTTTTAAAATAGGAAAAGTTAAATTTCATGGTGTATCACCTTTAAGCAACATTGATTTATCCACTTGAATTGAGTTTTGCTGTTCACCAGTGTAGAATATTTAACATAGCCTAGTCTGTTGGAAATAATTAATTTCACATTAACCTGGCTGACATGCCATTAAGTATTCTAGCTCTTTGGTCAACTAATGCTGCACATGAACTAATGCTTAATAGTTAGAACACCAACACATATCTCATCCGTAACCCTGACATTTACCAGAGGCCGCAAAGAGAAAATCACCACGCAAGACAAGTGCTGCTTTTCTCCAGTTTAAAAGCAGTGCTCTCGTTAATTGCAGTTTCCTAGAAAATCACAGTTCAGGGCTCTCGTAAGTGGTTTTCTTCATTTTCTGGGGTTTTGGACACAACCGCTCTGTTCCTGGTGATGGTGATGTGTGTATTGTGTTGGAAAGAACATGTCTGCTTGGTGAGCTGAGATAAAGCCCTGGGCCTGCAGCTCAAGTGAGTGTGTCCTCTGTTTTGAAATGGGCTTATGTTTCTGTTTCTGCCCCAAACACATTTTAATTTTCCGTTTCATTTTCCATGTTTGTCGAAATAACTTTTGTGCTCTTTGAAGTGGTTTAGGTTCCTCCATTATCACTTTGTCCTCTCAGTATCCTTGTGGAGGCTACACCAGGGGTCTTCAATGTTTTCAGGCCAAGGACCCCTTAGCTCTGGGAGAATTGAAGCAGGGACCCCCACGACATATTGTATAAAATTGTGTTGCAGATGTACATGGATTATTTCTTAAACAGTTTAGACTTGACAGCACTATCATACTGTATGTGTAGGTTGGATTAATGTGTTTTCATACCACTTGAACTGTCGATACCTACTAGTCCACTCTTCTCGCTGCGCGAGGCGTAGATCTGCTATTTTTGGCTAATGTTCCACTAGGAATAGGGATGCTAGTGAAACATGATCACTGGCAGACCCCCTGTAGTAACTCTGAGGACCCCCTAGGGGTCCCGGACCCCCTGTTGAAGACCTCAGGGCTACACAGAATAGATGAGTTGGGATTCACTCCAGTGTTGTTGAGCTTGAGTTTCTGTTTGGCTCTGTGTTTCTAAAGACAATCAATAGAGACTGATCTCAGGCCTTTGTAATCTTGGTTGTTGTTTTCCAAAATAATACATAGGAGATTTGCTACAAGAGCTTTGTACAACTCTAAGATGTACAAAGACTACAGATGAGGTTAGAGGCTGGGTGTCCCTCTATCTCTCTGTGTCTGACTGTGTGTGTGTGTGTGTGTGTGTGTGTGTGTGTGTGTGTGTGTGTGTGTGTGTGTGTGTGTGTGTGTGTGTGTGTGCGTGGGTGCGTGGGTGCGTGCATGCGTGTTCTTCCACATCCAAGGAGTGTTCTAGAGAACTGGAGGTGTTCTTTCTCATGACCGGTGGAGTGTACAGATTTCACAGCGCAAAGAGGATTTGCTTGTAAGTGCTTTGTGTCTGATTACGGCACCTTCGTGCCCTGGTGCCCACGGCCTAGCAGCCAATGGCCTCGCTGGTCGGTGACGACTATGGCATCCGGCTTGGCAAGCCGTGTTGGTGGATGGAATAGGTTATTACCTATTTCGAAATTGCACGTGTGCTGGACATTGAGAGAAATGTGGCAACCGCTTCCCCCATCATGCCCGGCATGTTGATTCCCCCCCCACCCAACATTTTCCATTTCACCACATTTACTTTCCATACCACCAGCATCCTGGTGTGATTTATATACAACACCCAGACACTGAGAGAGGACATAGAGAACTCATCTCTCTGCTGGAGACGTTTTACATGAAGGCTTGCGCACGCACGCACGCACGCACACACACACACACACACACACACACACACACACACACACACACACACACACACACACACACACACACACACACACACACACACACACAAATAAACATAGTGGGATGAAGTAGGGCATTAATTTGGACATAAAAAGTTTGAAATATGGAGATTCAAGGTTTCTGCCTGACAGCAATATCCAGGATATGATGCACATGAAGATGAACAATGACTCATATGCTTACAATTAGGGCAAGATTGTTCATGCAGGGTTATCAGGCTATAGACCTGACCAGACTGTTTTCTCTGAGCAAAAAATGTGCATTTTATTGACAATTTCAGCTTTTTCTATGACAGAAGACACCTTTTCGCTGATGCGAAACAACTAAACAAAAAAGGGGTGAAACTATTCACTCAAAATGTTTTCCATGCTCTAGCCTCGGCCAGAACACAAGAATCCAAAACAACAGATAGTGATGAGCAACCTTTATCTGCTACCCTTGAAGTCACAGCTGCCCCTGCTGAAGCTGCAAAAGACACCGTTGTCCCTGCCAAAGCCCTCTCTGCCAAAGACGAGAATGTGGAAGACTCCACAGAAGAAGCAGATGACGTCAATGCAGAGATTGGGTTGATCAGGGAAATATTTGAAGAGGAGAGTAACAAAGAAACGTTCTCTGGTTTCCCTACCCCAGCCGTGGCTGGCCCGAACCATGAGCAGAGTGAACTGTCAACAGACAACAGAGAGTCGACAGAGGAAGAGGAGAGTAACGAAGAAACGTTCTATGGTTTCCCTGCCTCAGCCGTGGCTGGCTCGAACCATGAGAGTGAACTGTCAACAGACAACGGAGAGTCGACAGAGGAAGAGGAAGGGGCTGGAGAGTCAACCGATGAGTCGACAGAGGAAGAGGAAGGGGCTGGAGAGTCAACCGTGGAAGAACAAGCCCCATCTTCCCAATCTTTCTCTTTCTCCCTATCGCCAATGCCCCTTCTAGATTTCACGAATGGGATGAATGAATTAATTAACACAGGGATTAAAATGACCCCGGCCAGACGCCCGGCCAAACGCCCGGCTCCACAACCGCCACCGGCCAAATGCCCGGCTCCACAACCACCATCTTTGAAAACGGACGAAACTGACCCTGCCATGCCCCAGAAATCTGTGGCCTGGGTTCTTTCGCCCCCACCCATCCCTCCACGACCTAAACGAAAGAAGAACCTGGCCTCCCAGCTGGGACAATACATGGCTCCACGACCTCAACGAGCTGGGACAATACTGGGCCAAAACATGGCCTCCCAGCTGAACATGGCTCCACGACCTCAACGAGCTGGGACAATACTGGGCCAATACATGGCCTCCCAGCTGAACAATACATTCAGCCACTGATATCAGTTGGGTCCGATATTATACCCAGCAACAACCGTATCTGGACCCGATGCTCCTCTAGGCGCTTTTACTAAGCAGGCTCACAATATTTCTACTGTAATTTCAAATAGAGTGTCCAGGACAAGCAGTGGCTCTGCTAATCTAGCAACTTTAACTTACATACCCTGTAGGGACTATAGTACAGTAGAATGTCAAAAAATAAATCTGGCCCTCTTTAACATCAGGTCACTTTTAAACAAGCCCTCCTCTGTAAATGATCTAATCTGTGAAGAGAAGCTAGATATAATCTTTTTAACAGAGACTTGGCTGGGCACAGATGGAGCTGTTGCACTTGGCGTCGCCTGCCCACCAAACTATCATTTTATTCAATCAGTGCGCGAAGGAAAAAGAGGTGGTTTGGCGTACATTTTCTCTGACATCTTTAAATTCAAGAACCTGTCTTTTGGAAGTTTTTCATCCTTTGAATACCAAGCTAACTTATTTGAGAGTAAATCCTCTGTTCTAATGATTACCATATATCGCCCACCAAAATGTAGCAAAGCCTTATTTCTTACAGAAATATCAGAACTTTTATCTATCTGTTCCACTGACTATGAGAGAACCTTGATTGCTGGCGATGCAAATTTACATGTGGATATTGTTACAGATGTTACTGCTATGAGTTTCTTACAGTTATTACATTCCCTTGATTTTGTTCAGCATGTTACCGGGCCAACCCACAATCAGGGCCACACCCTAGACCTGGTGATCTCTAAAGGGCTAAGTATTTCTATGGACAGGATCATCGCTAAGCCTGACTTATCGGACCACTATTTACTGTGTTTTAATATGACTGTCTCTGATCTAGAAAAATACAATAGAGAATATACTATAAAAAAGAGATTTTTCAGGGCATCGGCAGCAGAAGAGTTTGCTCGCCATCTTGCATGTGCACCCCCCCTTCCTGATATTCCCTCAGTAAATGATATGGTTCAACATTTTAATCTTAAATTAGAGTCAGCTCTGGATATAGTGGCTCCTATGAAAACTAAAAAGAAACATAAAGTAAAAGAAACACCCTGGATAAACGATCATATACGCTCACTCAAGAAACAATGCCGCAAAGCAGAGCGAGCTTGGAGAAAAAATAAACTAACTATCCATCTACAGATTTTTAAGTCATTAACAGCCACGTACAATAAAACCATGCGTCTGGCTAGGCAGGCCTATTTTTCCGGAATTATTAATGAGAACAAGAACAATGCTAGGGTCTTATTCTCCACTATTGAACGCCTCTTAAACCCCCCCCAGTCCTACAAGCAGTCACTCCTTGCCTCTAAAGCAAAGTGTAATGAGTTTGCATCCTTCTTTGACAACAAAATTGTGAACATTCGAGCTGGTATTATGAATAATACTGTCACAAATGCAAATGCGGTTAATGGTGCCATGTGTAAAAGTGTAGATAAATCTAGGGGCAGCCTAGTATCATTTTGTGAAATTGATGAAGAGGAACTTCGTAAAACCATATCGCAAATGACATCGTCTTCTTGCTCGCTGGATGCAATACCCACGCCATTTCTCAAAGAGGTTGTAGACTGTGTGATTGGAGATATCCTAAAAATAGTAAATAACTCTATACAATCAGGTGTCTTTCCAGAAACACTGAAAACGGCCGTAGTTAAGCCCTTACTCAAGAAACACAACCTCGACCCGTCCATGCTGTGTAATTATAGACCCATTTCCAATTTGCCTTTTCTGGGCAAGGTCCTAGAAAAAATGATCTTTCATCAATTGGATGTATTTCTGCAGAACAATAAGGTGCACAACAAATTCCAATCCGGCTTCAGGAAAGGACACAGCACAGAAACTGCACTTTTAAAAGTAATTAATGATCTTAGGGTATCTGCTGATAACAAAAATGTATCCGTTCTCCTACTGCTGGATCAAACGGCGGCTTTTGACACAATTGACCATACAATTCTAATACAACGTCTTGAACACTGGGTAGGGCTGTCAGGCACAGCTTTGTCCTGGTTTTACTCCTACCTAACAGGCAGAAGCTACTTTGTTAATCTAGCTGACTTTGAGTCGAACAAACACAACATCTGCTCTGGTATTCCACAGGGCTCAATTCTTGGTCCTTTATTATTCTCCCTCTATATACTGCCGCTGGGAGAACTTATTTCCGCTCACGGTGTGAATTTCCATTTCTATGCTGATGACACCCAGCTGTACCTTTCGGTAGCTCCGGACGACCCCTGTGCTCTAGACCCATTGCTGACGTGTGTGTCTAGCATAAAATGCTGGATGAGTGAGAACTTTCTCAAACTAAATGAGGACAAGACAGAAGTTCTCATAATTGGTTCTACTGCGCAGAGAGAATCAATAATAAGTAGACTTGGTAACCTGTCTAAAGAAAGTAACACTTCTGTAAAGAACCTGGGAGTGATCATTGACGCTGAATTGAATTTTAATACACACATTAATCATGTCACCAAGATTGCCTTCTTTCACCTTAGAAATATTGCGCGAATTAGAGCCTATCTAACATTGGACGATGCAAAAACGCTGATCCACGCTTTTGTTTTCTCTCGGCTTGATTACTGCAACGCACTTCTCTCTGGTCTGCCAAAGAAAACAACTGACAGTTTGCAACTTGTTCAAAATGCGGCAGCCAGAGTTTTAACTAAAGCTAAGATGAGAGAACATATTACTCCAGTCTTAGCGTCGCTACACTGGCTCCCGGTTGTTTTTAGGATTGATTTTAAAATTATTTTACTTGTTTAATCTAAATGGTCTGGCACCTTCGTACCTCTATGACTGCCTGCATAGATACGTTCCAAACCGCCCACTCAGGTCTTCTAGTGCTGCCTTACTCGATGTGCCTAAAATGAAATATAAAAAATATGGTGAAGCAGCTTTCTGCTTCTACGGACCGACAGTTTGGAATAAACTCCCACTACACCTAAGACAGGCAGCCTCTGTGGATAGCTTTAAAGCACAGCTCAAGACCTATTTCTTTACTCTTGCTTTTAGCTGAATTATTTTTTCATCTCTTTGATGCTATTGACGTCCACACTGCTCTGAAATTGTTCTTCAATGTTTTATGTTTTTATTGTTCTGCTTTATTGTATTCATGTGTATTTTATTTTTTCTGTTAAGTAACTGTGCTTCATTTTCTGCTCTGTAAAGCACTTTGAGCTGCATTTCATGTCATGAAAGGTGCTATACAAATAAAGCTTTATTATTATTATTACATGTCAGAACAGTCACAGTGAGAGAGACAGGAGGAGGAATATAAGGCTGGACCAAGACAATGAGCACAATAATAGACATTGAATGGTGCCAGAGACGAATGGAGTGGTGAGACAAGAGGGGAGAGAGGAGAGGAATGAAAGAGGCTCATTTTCTGGTTGAGCTTGAGCTGATGAGCGTGTTCTCTCATATTACTCTCATGCAGCGCTGTGTGCAGGTCGCGCAGGCGATAATGAATGCTCTTCCTGAGACCTGGTACATTGAGTGCCTCCATGCCTCCTACCCACCTGCCAAGCTTGCTCCCTCTGTGTCCCATCTTCTATCCCAATGCTTTTCAACTTTTTTGTGCCCAAGGCACACCAAAGGGTAAGTCACAATCTCATGCCTGTATCTGTGAAAAATAAAATGTGTTATATAATTCTTATCACACTGTAAATTATCCAGCAATCACAGCACAGTCTGTACTTTCACATGTGCTCTCTCTCTCTCTCTCTCTCTCTCTCTCTCTCTCTCTCTCTCTCTCTCTCTCTCTCTCTCTCATGCCCGAGTGAGGCGCCTGCTGAGCGAGTGCCTTGAAATGTTGAGATGCATGTATGCAACTATGCATGTATTTAATTCCATCTGACAAAGCAACAAGGCATTATTAAGGCACCCTGCTCACCAGGAGTTGTTTGGCTGTTCATTGTCTTGCTTAAAGGTAGGGTTAGTGATTTAATTTAATTCAAACAATAACAAAATGGGTCTATGTTCTGATAGTACTAGTTATTATAGAGTGTTTGGTCCAAATAAGGACTTCCTAAGACTAAACAAGTAAATATATTGTCAATTTCGTCAACAAAAATTAAAACTACACTAAAATGTTAAAGAAACAAATGGAGAGACTAGTGGAGAAGAGATCCAGTAGAACTAAAATACAAGTCATTTTATGTTTGGTTGCGCTCGGGTGTTGCAATATGTAAATAGCAGATTTATAAGCTCACAACGTGTCGCTGTGCACTTGTAGATTGTCTATTTTCAGCATGCAACCTAGTGTAATTACGACACTATCAAGGCCTGCCAAAATACATATTTTGACGACAAGATCAACTGTAGATTTAGTCTAAAACTTTTCAGATGACAAAAATATTACAAAAATGACATTTTATTCAAAAGACCATGAACAGCAGACCTTTCAGAACGGAATGCACAATTTATTTTGTATTTGTTTTTTGTGTGTAATCAGTGACACTGTGTATATAATACAACAAAACACTTTAGCAAGACAAACAGTTGTAGGCCTACAATAATAATCAAGGATACTGAATTAAATAATGAAACGTAATGATTTTCAAAAGGGCCCAGTTCTCCTGCATATCCCTTCACGTCTGCCTCTGTCGACCACCCCTGGCTACTGCAGTCTGTATGAAACCCATGTCCATTAATATTCATGCTGGAAGGAAATTATCCAGAGACTAGCCTGGTGGTCTCCTTTTGAATTTGGTCAAATCTAGTTCAGAGAACGCTGTCAGGCTTCAAGCTGTCCCCCTCTCACCCAGGAAAAAAAAAAAGAAAAAAGTAAAACTGTCAAAGAAAGGTTGTGGTGCCAAAACACATTGGCTGTGTGTATATATAGTACTTTAATGATGCCCCTGCACTCCTCTCCTGGAAACCCTGTTACTTTCCTGAGTTTCCTTCCAACTACAGTATATCGGGAGACCAGCCTGTGTACTGCGACACTGCACCACTCTGTTAATGAGGTGTGACTATCTGGTCAGGAAGTCACCTCAACCTTCCATGTCCACATCATCATTTGCTAATTATCAGGGCTTCGTGGGGAAGAGATGCTGAAAGTAAGAATGGAGGAGGAAGAAAGCGAGGCTACATAGGCTTAATTAAAATGAAAGAGATTCAGATAAGTAGAGGTCACGGGATGCCAGAAATAATCCAAAAGATAAAGGTTTCCCCCCATCCCTGAGCACAGAATGCACAGTCTTTCCCTCTACTCTACACAGAGCGATGGGAGTTAATGAAGCACCTCTGACCTTCACGTGTGACATTTTTCACTCCTGTCTAAGCTGTGACTGCATCACTCATTGATCTCCAGATGGATGATACCACCGCCGTGCTAAGCTGAGCAGAACCTTTAAATATCATCCCCTTTTACTGACAAGTCTCAGAGCAGCCACCTTGTTCCAAACGTTTTGAGATTGTAGATGTGCTTCTTTTGCTACTTTTGAATATGACTCCTGAAAAGTACGTTTCGGACCTGATTGCAACCGTCAGGTTGCAAGTTACTATGAAAAGCTCCACCGACTGTCTGTCTGTCCGTCTGTCTGTCTGTCTGTCATGTCACACTTTTGCCCTACTCTTATCTCCGGCACCTTTGCCCCTATCCATGCCAATTGCCAAACTTTGCACGCCCCATTTCTCACACGGCGCTCTTCTAGCGCCACCATCAGGCAGATTTTTGCAAAACACATTTTTGGACACTGCTCTAAAATCACACATCAACATGGATCTGTCCCATTTACCATATTCCCTCCATGATTGGCTACAATAGAGTTTGTGTATGCGACCTGACGGTCGCTTATCTCCCGATTAGGGAGTCTTACTGGTATACAGGTAGTACCATAATATGACATATGTATTTTTATCCTATCTATTTATATTTGTTTATGGCTGTGTTGGACAGCTGTGGGAATATGAACATGCTGAGTGACTCAAGGCCTTTGTTAAAAATGCAATACAGCCATGATGTTAAGTTACCCATGAGGTCTGGGACACATTTACTGTGCAGTAATTGAATTTGAATAATTCATGAGATATGTCCATGTTAAGTGAACAAATTCATGATGGTACAAGTCTTCAGATCAGATGGGATCGACCATCCTTTTTCCATTAATACTGCATGTTGAAGCCGGAATGAGCTTGGCCGACATCCAATTACTGAAGAGTGCTTTTTGTTTACATTCATGGAAACATGATTGAAGAGATTGAGGAGTCGGCATATGTTGACTTTTCTTTTTTTCTTGACCCCAACTTTGAAGGAAGTGGTGAACATGTTACAGTCCAGAATTGCTTCGATTGATTTCATGGCGTTTTAAAGGCAGGCGGTTTATTAACATTACAGTATGTGCTGTCATCTATTGATGCGTATAGTCAAATTAGTGCTTGATGAATGTTTTGCCTGACTAAGCAACATTTAAAATAACATATAACAAATAACAAATAAATAAATCAAGCGATACACAAACATCATTCCTCGGGAATATATAAATTGAACAAGAGCATGCATGCGCTGACTGTTATTCATTATTGGCTGATTGGGATAATTGAATTCAGCCTGGAGAACATTTACTTAATGTATGATGAGGCATTTATGTTGAAAAGGACAGGAAAACTATAGGGTCTGTGAATCTGTGAAGTGCATGACACGGCACCCCGTTTTTAATGTATTCCATACATAAAAGTATTATTTGGTCCTTGAACGTAGAACAGTTTCCAAACAAGAGTCAAGAGCATCTCTAGACGAAATTACATGTATTTTTATCAGGTCGTCCAGATCTGATCAACATATCGCTCTGTCCGGGGTGCATTCTCATTTCCCGTCACTTTCCCGTCACTTTCTCCACATTGGCTGTCACTGTAGCCAATGAGGAGGGCTAGGCGTTAATGTCATGTCTGTTTTCATGGTTATGCTCCCCCAGGCTATGGGATCGATAGACCTGATCTTGAGATTGCACGCCTCAGATAAAATCGAGAGCTGGATAAAGAAACTCCGGTTGCAATATGTAACATCTAGCAACACACAAGAGTCTACATACATTTTCAGATAAAATCGAGAGCTGGATAAAGAAACTCCGGTTGCAATATGTAACATCTAGCAACACACAAGAGTCTACATACATTTTTTATATTGTTATATTAAAATATGACTAGAGATTACACTGCAGAGTAAACGTTTTATTTGAAAAAATGCGTTTATGTAAAATAGGATAGAAGATCCCTTGCCAGAATAATATTATTAACACTTATTTCATTATCATGGGGAGATTATCATCAGCTGGTAATCTCTCTGAGTTACTTTACTACCCATAAACCCTGCTGAATATGTGCTGTATCTCTTCTTTATTGTAGCTTTGGGATGTCCATTTTTAATTTTCCTCCCGAGTACAGCATGGCTGTAAACATGTTATTTCCATATCCAGGAAATGACAGACAGCAGAATGAGTAAGCAACAACATTACTGCTCTGTCAGCAGCAGATGCCTTATTTAGTTCTCTAATTGAATCAAGGCTGTTTAAAAATCTATGCTGAGAACAATGTATTGTCACTGCTGGGAGACACAGTATGCTATTGTAGTGATTTAACTTCTGACACTGAGCCCAAAGTCTCTGTTAGACTTGTGTAGAGATTCATCAGTGGTTTGGCCACTGAGAGGAAATGTCAGAATGTTCACTAAAAAGGACCACAACACTAGTATCTCTGGCCTTGGGCAAATATAAATGTACTTTTGAAATTACTTTGTGAAACTAAGGCAATCGACGTTGTCCCAGGGCAAAAAGAGAATATTGTTTGACCCGTAATACATTTTTCAAAAAATAAGTTTCCAAGGCTTTTATGTGTGTGCATGTGTATGAAGTACATGCATGATGAAACATGACGTGCTCTGACTACATGCACATCAATTCTTGACAATAGCCTATTCATCATCACCACTGTGGCTTTGACACATGGACAATGCTTCTCTTGCAATACACAGGTTAGCCTTAGATTAAGATGCACATAGAGGTATTTCATTGATGTTGACGGTTTCACTCTACGAGCGTCTTAGGGTATTAATGGAATGCAGACCTGGACTGTCACCTGTTGTTTTAATCCAGTCTGTGTTGGAGACTGGAGTCTCACTGCTTTTCTTCATTTATGGCCACCAAAGAGGCACTGTTTTGCAGTTGTAGCCAACATTGGTACGATGCCTGCACTCCCTCGAGTCCTTGCCACAGCGCACACCGAGTTTGAAGTCGGTCGGTCCCATTTATGCATGGGCATAGCAGTCGGATCTGTGGCTCTGGATAACCAGATCTGTATCTGTCAGTCCTTGTCCCTTTTATGCCCATTTATGGAGATCGCTGATGTCATCAGTATATGCCCATATGGGCATGCCCACTTTTGTGCCCATATATTGAGCTGATTGATGTGTTTGCGACTGATGCGATGACGACACATTCGTCGTTTTGTCCATTTGGAGAGACAAAGTATTAGGCTCTATTGGCCTCTTTCTGTGTGTAACGGTTTAAATAATATAGCTGGTAAATCTGGAGAAAGAAATTAAAGGGATATTTCTTTTTTTTTTTTTTTTTCATTGTATCATCTACTCTGGCTTTTGTGAACACCCCAGGCAGTTTTTAAGTAGCTATTTGATGCAGACAACAGCAATATCATCTCAGAGTAATTTCATTGAGATCATGCATTTATTATTGGTCCACTTTGGGTGCTGCTGTAGATTGAGATTGATAATGGCGGTAACGGCTGCCTTCATACTCTCCTTCGTTTGACCTCTTCATCCTCTGGCGGACTCTCAGCTGCCTCAGACGGTTCTTGTCCACCTGTCTCTTTGCCAGGAGGAAGCCGATTATTCCTGAGGGTAGACCTATCAGCCAGGCATAGCCGATCTTCATCATGGGGTTCTTTGCCTTTCGCTTGGGGATGTACTCTGGACCCTCGTTGTACTCCTCCTCTAACTCCTTTGCCTTTTTGTCTTCATCCGGTGTGTCTGTTGTCTTCTGTGATGCCGCCCTCTGTTGGTCTGTCTTGGTACCTGCGCTGGGCGGTGTAGGTCCAAATGGCAGGAGTGAGTGACAAGGAGCTGCCAGGAGCTTCAAACACAGAGGTGGCGTTGTTGTGCGCGGCGGACACCCCGGCGTCCACAATAATCCACCTGACGCAAGGTGCACACCTTTCACCAACACCGCAAGCCTTGTACAGGAAGCTGCCATCTTGTGTTATTTTGCAACGACACATTGAGGTTATATTTGTGCGTAGCTGCATTAATGGGAACTCCTTATATGGTTATGGCTGAGTCACTGTGATGTCAGTGGTCTTGCCGCTGCACCTCTCATTAGCCATTTTTATTATAGCTTAGAATTGGCCTCTTTCGTAGGAATATTTTACAATTTGACCAGTTTGGTATTATAAAAAGGTCTTAACACATCGGACAGATGCCCTCAAACTTGTCAAAATGAGAATATACAGCTCTAAAATCCTTTTTGTCAGACACGGCCTATCCCAATGCGGCCTATGACCATGTGCAATTTTACATCAGTTGGCCAAGCCTTTGAGGAGAATAATTGATGCAGACAGTTTGTACATAGCTAGGATTGTAGGATTTCCACATGCTATCAAATCTACTTGTGTTCATTCTAAGCAGTAGGCTTGAACTCTGTGAAGCACAAAATCACATTCACAATCATCATGAAAATCCTGTGAAACCAACCAGTTTTAAGATTTGGGCTATAGTCTAATTTATTCCCTGAATCACTATGATGCACCAAATAGCCATTATATTAAATGTAACACTTTTCTTTACAACCTAATTGAGGGAGCTTGCAATCTGACCCAAATTGACCTGCTTAACTATGCCCCTCACCACTCCTTACAACCACACCGGATGCATACCTAATGACCAGTAAGACTCCCTTTTTATTGCTTCATTTTCTTTGGCCCCTAATGTTTTATGAAAAATGTGTAACATTTCGCCCAATAGTTTTGCAGTAGACATAGCCTACTCAAAACTAAACAGACTGTTTTCATGTCACATCATCACATTCCAGGGTGTTATTAGTGCCATTTAGAAGGACAATTTGGCTTACGGCCCGGTATTTAAGAATCACACATTTGAGCCATATTGCCTGCTCATTAACATTAAGATAAATGGCTCTCAGTTCCAGTATTTCGTAGAGTCAAGCATATGCAATGGGCAAAGTACATTTTAAAGTGCTTTTCAAGATTCAAGATTGCTTTATTTGTCATTCATCCCTTTCTGTCTGCAAGCAGATTTAGAAAGAGCAAAATACTCTACTTTAAATCTAATAATAATAAAAATAAATCCTAAAAACTACTCATTAAAAAGCACACCCATAAAAACAGTAGCCTATCAAAACTGAATTAGAGATTCATCCCTTTAAGTTCATAATGTTGATGGTTAATTGTATGGTTGAAAAAGCCTTAACATTAATCAATAATCCATGTTGTAACTCAGTTGCATTTAAACTAGAAAAAGGGCTGAGAATCAACACAGATGATGTTGTTGCTTCACTCTTTCCATAATCGCCAAATCTTTTGAAACTACATGAAGCAAAATGTTATGTCATGTCTGAAGCTGGATGAAGCTAATTAACCCTGCAAGGCGCAACGTCGCTTTTTAGACACATTTTTATTTTATAAAAAAAAAAAAAAAGAGTTTAAGTAATTAACATCACCATTCGATCCTATTGTTTAGTATTACAATGCCATTGGCCACGATATTTGCATATGAATACCCCCCACAGAGGCTGACTTGAAGATCTCTGGAGTCCAGAGTCTGAACAAACAACATCTCACTTTTTCACTGAAGCTAATCCTCACAAAAACATAAGTGAAATGCCTGTAATATATATATATATTTTTTGGTGATCATTAGAATGTCTAGAACATGTACATGTGTTATTATTGTGAAAAATATCCCCAAAATGTAAATTAGAGCATGATTTATGATGTATGGCTATAAAACCTTACAAAAACATAAAAAAAAACACAAGAGTTTCCTCTGATTAGGACTCCTTCAACACCATCTGATTTTTTTATTATTATTTTCTTTTTTTTTATCAACCTCTCAGCTTGCTACAGTGGCATATCAGTCACACTTTTGGCCCTACTCTTATCTCCGGCACCGTTGCCCCTATCGTTGCCCCCTATCGTTGCTGGCAAACCACAACCTCTGCCCCTGATTTCTAGCGCCACCATGAGGTTGCGTTTTGCGGACATGCGACCTGACGACCACTTATCTCCCGATTATGGAGTCTTACTGGTTTATCTTTTTTTTCTCTATTGCAGTAGCCTATATTATTTTGATGTTTTGACAGTATTGTAACGTTTAGATTGAGTGGGGAAGTGAGGGACATGAGGGACCGGCCAGGATGGCAGTGAAGCGTGAAGCGCGCTTCTGTGAGGAGGGGTAGTGTAACTGCAAGAGATATGGCTGTAACTCGCTGCTCCAAGGGAGCTAGCTCTCTTGGCGTTGCGGGTTGCTTGCCTTGTCTGCTCAGTGGGGGGCTGGGGTTCGCCTCCCGGTTGGAGGCGGACTGCCCAAATCAGTCTGCTAAATGTTACATTATTAATGCAGACAGCATATTTTTCTGTATTTTTTATTCCAGTTTTACAACTTCTCCTGTGGCAATAAACAGCCTAAACTGCAAACTGTTTGTGCTCATTGGGAAGACTGTTTGCTATCTCCCAAACTAGCCTGTCAGTTCACCTAGGGAGGGCATGCAGAATATCCGTACTTTCGGCTGTGAAGACGTGCTTCCTGGCCAGGGGAGCCGAGAGCCCCAACTGATGGAGAATGACAATACAAGCAGCCATCTGGCAATTTTTCTTGCAGGCCTATAATACACTAACTCCAAAATAGCTTCAAAGGAGAAAGGCTCTTCTTTTGAAAGGATTTTGGATCTATAATGTTGAGCTCTCCCTCATATTATTGTGTCATTCAGAAGCTGTGAGACAGATTCTGTCACGCTCGTCTTCATCTCAGAGAGACGGAGAGCGATAACGAGAAGTAAAGATTGAATACAGTACGTTTTAGAAAACTGTGGTATGGTACCACTTCTTGATCACAAAGTAAAGAATGGACCCGCTCAATTCACTTTAATGCCGAGGTGCAAACAAACAGCGATATAGCCTGTTTTCAATGCACACAGTGTCTTCACACTCCCACAGGTTTGACTTAGTAGTTTGTTTGCACTGCCTTGTCATTAACCCATGAAGCCTGGGGTCCAATTCCAAAACAGTTTTCTGAAAAACGCATGTGCTCAAACTTTTTCATATTAAGGACCCCCTATATATATATCGTCGTTGTCGGGTGGAAACCTTGTATGTCGAAAACTGTTTGTTTTGTATATATCATTTTTAAAATGATTTAAACTAGTGAAAACAGCTGATCTACAAGCACACAATGCCTTGCACCCTGTTTTCACTACTTTTGTGCGATGGCCATATGATGAAGCAGTATACTTTGCGAGAAAAGAAAATCCACATTTGAAACTTGGAGATACGAGGTTTCTGCCCGACAGTGACGATATATTTGTCTGCGAACCCAATCTCAAAATAATTGTTCCAGGGACCACCAGAAGCAAAGATTTGAGTAAAACGAAATGGTTGCTTAATTGTGACCGAAGGTCGCAGTTAAGTAATGTTAAAGGACACATGCTAACTGTCTGTCTGGATGGATGTGTACACTTTTTTACAGTTTGCCGCTCTGACATCACGCTTTGACATTTCTTTCTTTTTTATGATCAATATTAAGCCCATAGCTAAATGCCCATACTGTATATAGAGCCCATGCACATATCCATCCATCCATATATGGCCAATACAGCCCAACAGGGATTTCCATGTATGGGCATAAAAGGGATTGTATGTATGATGTCAGATGTCATAGACGTAATAGGAGTAGGACGTCAGAGGAAGCATGTTTGGGCTCTCACAGCATATCTCCTTATATAGTACATGGATCTCCATATATGGGTACCAGGGGTCTCCATATAATGGGTAACTGGTCCGATATACATCACTGGCCAGATGGCCAAGACATGGCGCAGCGATTCCCTTTAGGGCGAGGTCACTTGTCGCCCTGAGGCGTCTTACTAGTGTATAGTATATTCAAAGATTTTACACAAGTTTTCACAATTTTTCAAAAATAGCAGATCTACAAGCAAAAAAAAGTATAAAATATGGTTTAAGTGGTTAAAATTATTTTAATGATTTAATGATATCTTTCTGAGGGCGCCAACCTCTGTTTGCGAATGGGCTGAAGCGTACAAGATTCCTTCAATGCTGTTAATTAACTAAGCATTCATTTATTAATTGACCCACAGGGGGATACGGCTACTACTCCCCATTTTTCTAAGATAAGTTAACTCAGACATTCTGGAGGATATGGGTAGGGTAGGGTAATAGGCGTATACATTTGTTATTTTCCCCTTGAAATGGCCTTTGATTGTGTACACTGTTTCCCCAGCCCAAAGACCCATTGCCATCTCCATCCCGTCATCAAACATTAAAGAAGTGCATCGTAGACTCAATGTGAAATCTGCACAGCAAAGAATACTTAGACCTAGCATTTGTGTGTGTCATGAGAATCTTATTAGCTGTTGTAGACACACATTATTATAATTGATCAGAGAATGAAGGCAAGAATGAGGGGAAAGTGAAAAAGAAATTAGATGCTATTTAGATGCTGTCAGTCTACCTGCACCCATTAACTAACTACACTTCCAGTATCGCAGAACAGATACAGGCCTTTGACAGTATAGAAAACATATTTGACGTTAAGCAAAAGATGAGTTAGTTGCATTTAAAGGAACAGAGATGATATGGGGGATTGGAATACATTATCCTTCAGTGAATTCCCTGAGGCCTGGGGGAATTATCTAACTACACTTCCAGCTTCGCAGAACAGATACAGGCATTTGACAATAGAAACAAATATTTGATGTTAAGCAAAAGATGAGTTAGTTGACTTTAAAGTAATAGAGATGAGAATACATTATCCTTCAATGAATTCCCTGAGGCCTGGGGGAATGACAGAGGGGGTTGAGGAGGAATTGCTGACTGACTGAGTACTGACGACATGATTGTGAACAGGGAGCGCTCTCTCCCATTCAAACTGGAAGCAACAGACTTCTGTATATGTGGGACCAAAACAAGTAGCCTGGCATGGCCATACTAATATCACTGTGTAGATATTAGTCTGGAATTTTGCGTGGAAGATTCTTTCCCAGATTCAATGTCACTGCAATAAAATGTCCCACTTTGAATAGTGGGCTCTGATTGGTCACCCACAACTCTGGGGTTCACGAGCGAAATGTAATTCAAACAGAGGAGTGCTGGACCAATCTGCCAAGGGCTATGTCCGAAGCGAGTTCACAAATAAAAGCTGCATTAAGCGAGTTATCTGAAATCAACGGCATCTCAGAACTTAAAAAAGAACAACAGGGGTTGCACTTTTGGAATTTCTTTCTGGAAAAGACGTATTTGCTGTTCTGCCGATGATGTTTTGACGCACTGATGGCTACTGACTGGGTAAAGGAATCTGTCTGTCAAAGTGAGTAACTACGTCATCGTAATGAGTTGTCTATGGCCGGGTCCCAGAGTCTGGCTGTTGCGAGGCTAACATTGTTCCCCAGTTCATATAGCTTAATGAAATTAACTCCTCAGAGGCACCGCTCTTCACACTGGGTGTGATTATTATTTTTTAGCTGTGGGCATGTAGATCTGCTATTTTCAAACATTTTGTACTTTTACTTTAGGTAGGCCTAATTTAAGTACATTTTGATGCCAAGCACTTTCATACTTTTACTCATGTAGCCTACATTTTGAATCAGACTTTTACTTGTAACAGAGTATGCCCTACTTCTACATTGCAGTATTGATACTTTTACTTAAGTAAAGTACTTTTTCCACCACAGAAAACAAATACTTTTCACTTAAACACAAAGTTAGCCCAACCACCCCCTCATGCTTCTAACTCAGGGGTCTTCAACCTTTTCAGGCCAAGGACCCCTTCATTAAGAGAGAGATGAAGTAGGAACCCCCACTACGTATTGTATAAAATTGTGTTGCAGATTTAAAATGTTCATAGATTTCTTATACAGCTTAGACTTGGTTGGCAATACTTTAATCAGTGTTGGTTGTTGGATTAATGTGTATCTTCAGACATTGAACCACTTGAACCATCAATACTTAGTCTGCTCTTCTTTATTCCCTCTATACCAAACCTATTTTCCAAGAATAGCAGATCTACAAGCGCTGCGAGGTGTTGTGAGCTTGTAGATCGGCTATTCTTGGGTTATGTCCCCACAGAATAGGGTTAGATTTGGAGGACCCCTTGCAGTAACTCTGACCCCCTGTTGTTGAAGACCCCTGCTCTAACTGTTAACAAGTCACCCCAACCACCGCCCTCATGACTGGGAGTGTACGTTTAACAATGAGGTTCACTGGCCAATGAGTCTGCGGAGGTTAGGGCACATGTTAAGCTTTGGGGGAAATGGTACAAGCGCTGTGAGATTTCAAAAAACTAACATGATTTCAAAATGCCATCTCAACAACAGGGAATAGATTAACCTTTATCGACCTCTCAGCAGCGAGAACGCTCTTATTTTCTAACCTTCCATTCATGCTATTAACCTTCATTGTGACTGTGGCATTTACTTAAATATGCTAAAAGCTGGGTTTGCGCATCAATTTACTGCAGTGAAATAGCTTGTGTTCATATAATAATGGGACTGTTGTTAATGCTCATACTGCTGTGTAAAGAACTAGGAGAGACCTTTAGTCTCTCTCAGCAGATCTCTGTGGGGAAACTGAAGAACTATTGACAACAGATTCATGTTGGTGGCCTTACTGTATGTAATGCCACTTTAAACACCACATTCATCAATGGCAGTCCTCTCTAAGCCTTCATGTCGACCAGTACATGTTCTGAACAGCTCTGCATGGCAGTGGTGGCACAAACTCAAATGACCCCTGATACACTTTCAGTGTTTGCTTTTCATCAGTGCACTTCTTTATTATTTCTATTGGTCTTTGACAGTATGGCATTCTTGGAGCCTGCCATCTTGAAGTGGATTGTGACCAAAATAACTGTGATTAATTGCTATAATAAAGGAGCCCTATGAATCCCTTTGTTTGAGATGGAGTTAGAATATAGAGATTTCTGCCCGATAGCAGTGAAATGTTCTATTTAAATGCTCTTTTTTTGCTCTATTTACTCAATACTCGCCAGCTTCCCTCTGTCTTGTAAGACAATACTGATACAGTATGTGCCAGGGATTATGTCTGCTGGGTTAAACAGCACCTGCTGTGTGTATGAACAGTGGATGTTTGAGTGCCAGTCCCTGTTGCGGTTAGATACTGCAGATACTGTGCTGTGAAGCCTGCTGCCTCCATGGGTGCTGCTGCCTTGTCTTCTGCGCTCTTTCCTCTTCTCCCACTGTTAATTTTGTTGACTAAAAGTTTGAAAACACAATTCTTTCGTCGACTACCTTATTTCACTGACGAAAACAAAAAAATGAGCAGTGATGACTAACCCTAGCAGATCTACAAGCTCAAAATCTGCATTTGTTCTATTTTTGAATTTGAATCCTGAAAAGAAGCGGTTTTGGACATCCACCGATGCTATGAATGAACGATAACCCACCTTTTGAAGAATACATTGAATAATATAACATTACAAATAAGAAAAGTTGTGGAAGGATTGAAATTAGAGCATCCTGAGCACATTTACTCTAAACTGTGTCCAGCTTTTAAATTTTCCACTTTCTCTCTTGTAACCCCCATAGTAGCTCTGCGTACCCCTGGGGGTACACATACCCCCATGTGTGAACCACTGGCACAAAGCATGTTGGGGGATCCGGCCACCCTGCATGAGGCGGACATGCATGGCCAAGCGAGCTTTAAGTGCCTTTGTTCCCAGCACCTGTGTTAAAACATTGTGTTGCAGATAATGGTTCCGCCAGGTGCCCAGAATATACTTCTAAGACGGCATAGATGGAAGGCGCTGTGTCTTTGTTCTCGGTGGGAGCAAAGGGCCCTCGCTTCTCCTGCCCCACAGCACTGGCCGCACAGCACAGGTTATGTGCAGGGCAGTGCACATAACCAGCGTACCCACATAAACAGAGCAGCGACTTCACTGCACCTGAGAGACCATTGAAGAGGCATGTTATGTGTCACTGTCTTGCTCGTGTTGTCATCTTCAGCTGAATGAACACGAAGGCTAATCTATATGTGCTTGTGTTTTTCATGACCAGATGAGATTAATGGTCCACTGCCGATGCCGCCCAACCAAAGACACTCACAAGCAGTCATGCATGTAGCCTCATGGTCTATTTATTATTCATAGCATGAAGGAAAGGGCAACCAGAACATGGCGGGAAAATGCTACGGTGGCATGTTGGCCCAGCTGCTAGATCATCTGAAGGCTCACCTCTTCAGACTCCAGCTTAGCCCGTATCACTTCCCATAGCCTTGACGACCTTGCAGGCTTATGCAAAGGTTAAAATGTAATTTAGACAGCATGTAATTTAGACAGATGTCAGGTTCATTTGTAGACCTGGCAGTGTGTATAGTTTCAATTTACAGATTATAGATTTCTTTTAACGTTATAAACCGATTATAGGTTCTGGGTTTTCTTCTGATACTAGATTACTATTTCAATGCATTTGATATATTACCTCGTGTTTACTTTGATAGCTGTAAATCGCTCAGAATTAAGAGCATCTGCTAAATGCCTAAATTGTAGATTGGAATTGTAGATAGTTTTGCCAAAATGTCCAAGGTAAGGTATGCATTCACCAGTAGATTCAAGAAAACATTTATGAAATGCCGCCTCTCTCTAACATTCCACTAGTTCTAATGATGGCGTTTGTAGCTAACAATCATTTTTAGCTGGTAGAGTGAGTGTGTTATTAACTTGTCTTAATGATAGTGCATGTTAATATTCAATGTTATCACACCTGCATTCTTAAGTGGACTTACCACAGCTAGATTAGACATGTTTAAAGTTATACCATGTAACTTTTTTTATAAAACAAATCTTAAAATGGTCCTAACTGTTAAATCGCTAAAGTTTTAGAACCCCCACTCCGTTATTTTCAGCTTCTAAAGCCTTCTCTTTATATGTGTTCTATGATCCTGACCGGGCCCCGGTTTTCGCGGAAAAATTACGTCATCACACTACAGGCCAATCACAGCGAGGGTTATACACTGCCGGCCAATCACAGCGCATCTTGGAGTGGGGTCGCCATATAGTCTCCCGTGTGTCTATATACTCGGGTGCACGGTGAAGCCATAGAGTATACATAAAGCATGGGTGAAGGAGTGTATCTCCGGAATGGCTGAACGCACAGGAACCAGGGACCCCTCAAAAGATAGATCTCGGCGAGGTGGAGGCAGACGCGGGGGTGTGAGAACCGAAAAACGGACGAAAGACGCGGACGCGACCGAGGTTTGCTATAGAGCTACTGACCACAAGTTGAGCAACTTACACAGTATAGCTTTAAGTCCATGGTTCTCTTTTGTTCTTTTCTTCACTATACCATTAAAGGAACCTGTTGTTAATGCATCTTCTATGACTCCCATGGCCTATTTAATGTATTACATCCTCACTATCCAACCCTCCACCACTTAGCATGATGTACAGTAAGTGTCTGAGTTCAGCAGTTTTATTTTCCTTCCCTACACACTGCCATGCTCGCCCAGAGCTCCTCCTAGTACTTAGTCCACCCCCGTCTCCCCTCACGAGAGATGGTGAAAGTCAAACATGGCATCCATTAGACACAATCTTTTCCTGAAAGTCAGGGCAATGACTTAGCAGAGACATAGAGCTAAGGCACTGTGCAATCTATCAGACGCGCATACAGTATGAACACACTTAACTTATACACACACATGGCTCAATACAATAGACTACTGTATTTATTTGACTACATGAACTATAATCCCTACCAAGCTAAAGCTAATAAAGTGGACGAATCTGCACTTCTGGTCATGAACGATGAATAATCCGGGCATTTCGGGCAGTATGGTGATGGAATCGTGCACTTTATGATAGAAGCATGACATTTGGCACACAGTTAGAACATGCCATATGGAACTATTTTGGCTATAGGGACATCCCAGATTTGTCTTGGGAAACTTGTGGGAGCCAATCAAAGTTGGTGTCTCATAGACTTTACTATACAGTAAAATAATACAAAAAATAAATATGTTTTAAGTAGCATGTGAGGGGTCAAACTACAGTTTTTTCATGATTCTGAATCCAATGCGAGCATTTGTTTTGCACAAAAAAAACATTCCTTGGCTAAAAATGGCCCCCATAAAACTATGGTTTAGTGATGAGTCGTCACTTTTCACAGTTTTGTGGGGGCCGTATTTCGGAAAGGAATGTTTTTCGTGCAAAACAAATGCTTGCATTGGATTCCCCCAAAAACAAAACCCCCTAGTTTGACCCCTCACATGCTAGTTAAAGCATATTTATTTTTTGTATAATTTTACTGTATAGTAAAGTCCAACTTTGATTGGCTCCCACACATTTCCCAAGACAAATCTGCCATGTCCCTATAACAATTTTTTTCCCCAAATGGCATGTTCTAACTGTGTGCCAAATTTCATGCTTCTATCATAAAGTGCACGATTTGTGCACGAAACGCTCAGTCTAGAAATGACAGCATTCAGCTCTGAGTCATGCTTTGTTTTGCGGCCATACTATTTATTATAGTGAGAGGCTGAGAGCAAGCTGTCAGCTCTAAAACAGATACCACATCCACATAGGAACAATTCAGATGAAGTTCAGTCAGGCCTCCTTTAGTGATGCCCTCCTTCTCCTCATCTCCTGATTTTCCACCCAAGAGTTTGACTGAATGTGTACTGTTGTGTAAATGTTTATGGACCACAGTCAATTGGAACAAAGGCGGTAATAGAAGTTAGAACCCCCACTCCCATGAGTAAGGTTTAGCAAATCACTCATCTAGGCTTCATTTTATTTGTGAGTTCTAATGAAGACTTATCTAGGTGCTGTTGTGGTTTTGTCCTCTGTTTATAACCATGTTGTTTATCCAGCTTCTCTCTGCATCACAACACCCCGATGACTGACATCTCATTGTCATGGAAATATGGAAATGCGCTAATTTATAAACAGAATAGGCGGCAGTGGCTCAGGAGAAGCCATGTAGGTACTGGAAGATTCCCACGTTTGATCCCGGGCTCCTTCAGAAATAGCTGGGTTTCCTCTTTCTTTGTCTTTCTTGTCATGACAAATGCAATGCCAATCAATGCAGTGTTGGAGTGGCACCTTTTCCACCTGTATCTCCACTCTTTGTTCCAAATATGCTTTGACATAATTTGTCTCTGAGATTTCAAAGATATGTGATATTTCTCTCCGTGAATTAATCTCCATCTAGTTATGATTGTAGTCCCCCATGGAGGGATTATATACAGGTCTGTACTTCCGAACCTCCTCTGCCAATCTTTCTTCAAACGTGTCATGGTGCCAAACAAACAACACAAGTGCATATGCATTACTGCATGCCCTTGTGTTGTTTTCCCTACTCCCCTCACCCATCATCATCCATTAACTCCGCCTCCCCACCCAATTGGTTCTCCAGTCATCCAATCATCTCCAATCATCCAATGCATGCGCCTGGCCTGTGCACCAGTGTTGCCATATCTTGTTATTATAAGTGACTTTGGCCTTGTCCTGTAAAGTGGTTTGTAAATGTAGGTTGTTGTGTTTTTTTTTTTTTTTTGGGGGGGTCTGTTCCTAAAGTGTATTTGCTTATTTTGGAATTGCTTCTTAAATATTCTGTAAACCAGTGGTTATTTTTTCATGTCAAGGACCCCGAAAATTATCTAATTTACTGCCCCAACCGATAATTTAATGTGATTTTTTTATGAAAATGAACCCAAAATCGGTCACCAATTCGCAGTGCCGAAGTGCCCCCGAAACAGTACTTCCTGTCTGGCCCGGAAACAGGAACCAGATCTCCATTATTTTGCAGGGACAACCCATTTCTCTGTTTCCTGTTCCGGGTCAGGTTTACTTCCATTGTATACACAGCTAGCCAACACTGCTGCTAGCTCTGGAACGGTACGATGAATTCGAGTGCCGTCTTTTGTAACTGCAAATGGATTGCGGCATGCACGCGGACCGTGCATGATCCGTGCACCATTGTGCACGATAGACACACACGCACCCACGTTAAAGGGTAAGAAAATTGTGGCAGACAAGTTGAGACAACCCTGACATTTTTAATGAAAGCAGTCAATGAGTTAATATAAAAAAGAAGGTTGAGAACCACTGCCCTAGGCTTATTGTGAGTGGTGGGGAAAGTCCTTTACGCCTGCGGCACCCGAGCGCCCTACTTACTTAACTCTGCTTTAGTTCTTTGTCTCACAAAATGTTAACAAGTCTCTCTGTGTTGTATTCATCTCTGTCTACCAGGACTCAACTCTCTGCCCTTTGACCCATCAACCAACAACGAGCCTCTCCAGTTCAGCAGCTCCAGCGGGCCACTGGTGACAGAGTGTCCTCCTACTCTGGAGAACGCTGCCGACAACAGCAAGAAGAGGAAGAGAGCCAGCCTGCCTCCAGGTACTGACAACACAACCTTTCTGAGGCAGATGGTAGAATTACCACAGTGTCCTGCTGTATATAGTCTCAGATTGACACATTTGACATAGCTCTTCAGTCATGTCAACATTCAAACATTATGTTTTAAATGCTGAAATGCTGAAAAGTTTACAGAAAAAAAGTTAATTCAAATCAGGTTTACTTTAGGTGACATAAAGTTCTCAGAAAACCTTAGGCCTAGAGCAACCACACTAATAATAAATGTCATCAACAAATACAAATAATACTACAGTATACTGTATGTTCAACAGAGATGGGAACATTATATTTACCTCCTGATGTATGAATCCTGAATGATTCAATTAGCTTGCTGTGGCCTGAGGCTGTGGATGTCTGGACTGTTTGGAGGTCAGGCTGTCTCTCTGACTGTTACCATGACAACAGCACCTGTCAGTCTGTGTTCACACTTTCTTTCAATCTCCACATAGACTTTAGAGGTGTGTGTGCGTGTCAGAGAGCATGTCATCATCACTAAAACTTGCAACTCTTCAAATTGTATAATGAGCAGTGAAAAGTATGTGACCCTTTAGACAGAACGTGATCTCCGGCAGGCCCAAGACCGGGGGCGGACAATTATGTGTTTGCCCCTGCATTGCGTGCATGTTTGTGTGCATGCATGGGTGTCTAGACGGCAAGTCTAGATGCCATAATGTCAATTACTGCTTATCCAAACTTTTTTTGTTCACAAAAATTCAGACATATATTAGGCCAAAGAGATTAACTTTGTTCTGCAGTGTTTACATTATAAAACAATATAAATGTTTACACAAAGTCATTTTCCTCTATACCAGAAGTTATCAGCCAATGGAGTATTGTGGTGGTGTTTACCTTCAGAAACACACGTCCGTCTCCCGGAGGGAAAATGATGGGTAAAAGATAAATGTATTTATTGTTTTGTTGTTTAAACACAAAGTTACATATTTTAAATGAATTTTAAATGAATGTTCTTCGGTTTAGGGGTCATACAATAGCCATCACTTCCGAAGAAAATTTAGTTCAAACTCATGTTTCCCCCCAACACCCTCTTCCCCTCAATGAATGTACCCCTCTGTTGGGGCATGATGATAAGACACAGTGCTTGGTTGGAGGTGTCCGGGCACACTTTCTTTTAAACACTAGTCTTATACCCAGCACAGTTCAGTCAGCATTTATATTTGATAGTCTGTAACTGCAGGAATTAACTAAAGTTCATTATGAAAACATGTCCACTCAACCACCCATAACATTTGCTGGTGTGTGTGTGTGTGTGTGTGTGTGTGTGTGTGTGTGTGTGTGTGTGTGTGTGTGTGTGTGTGTGTGTGTGTGTGTGTGTGTGTGTGTGTGTGTGTGTGTGCGCGTGCGCGCGTGCGTGCGTGCGTGCGTGCGTGCGTGCGCGCGTGCGCGCGTGCGTGCGTGTGTCAGCTTGTGTGAGTGCGCGTCTGTGTTTGTACGTATGTGTGTCACTTTGTGTCTAAATAGTTGATAATAAGCAGTGCCTTGGGGCACTCTGCATGCTTCATGGATTTCCTTGGTTCTGCTTTCAGCAGTTGTACACTACAGCCCTAAATGGCTTCACTCTCTCTCATCAGTCCTGCTGTATATAACCAAATGGGCCAAAGAGAACGTTATGTTGCTGCCAGAGGAATGATTTTTCATTTTGTTGCAGAAACCTAATTTATGAAAGAAAACATACTCTTAACCTTTTGTGTTTCATAAATTAATAACCTACTTGTCATCATACTACAGCGTCACACAAAAGCATCAAAAGTAGCAGATCTACAAGCTCGAAACATGGCACAATTGATTGATTTCTTGATTGAATACTGTATTATATATATATATATATATATATATATATATATATATATATATCAGTTTTGCATCTGATACAAGCCCTGCAAGCCAAATTACATTATGATGACGTTATGATAACGTCCTCCGGTGACGTTCAGAACTAGGCCAGATCCCAGCCCATATGGGGATGATCTTGAAATGTGAGCATAAGATTATATTCTGGGACATATCTGACTGGTTATGATATTTATCTGGCCTCGATTGGACCCTCTCTGATTAATCCAGGATGTCCATTTCGTGGGCAGGATTTATGTTGGTTGAAATCAGGTGATATTCTAGGCCAGATCTGACTAATCATGCTTTGACATGATCTGGCCCCAATTGAAAAACCACTTACAGGCAGCAGCCGTTCGCAACTGGTAAAAAAACTAACCTAGCCCAACCCTCCCCTCCCCTGCCCCTTCTTTGTATATACTTACTGTTTGTTTTGAATTACTGTTTTCCTTTTTTTTTTGTTCTCTAATTTTTATTTTTATTTACATATCTACTGCATAGTACTGTGTTCTATTCGTCTGTCATTCAATGTTATATGAGATACTTTAATGGTTTCCTGTGGAAATAAGCTTAGTCTTTTCATGGATCTCCTTTTAGTAGACCTTGTACCAGTGAACTGTACCGTCATGAAACTGTACCTTTTCCTATGCAAACTTCTAATAAAGTCTTCAATCAATCAATGATGTCACTGATTGGTCCAGGTCCTGACCGTGCTTGCTGGGAGGTCTACTAATAGGATTTAAACCCAAGAAAGCACTATGGCTTGTTTACATTGGGGTCCTTTGTACTAAATTAATTGAGAATCGAGCGCGACGTTTCACGGGGTGCCGATCCCGAACTAGTTCGGCTTTTTATATAAAATGAATTAAATAATCGGAGGCCTAAATTTTCATCCAGGCTGCCGGCCGCGATCTGTTTGCATCGGCCCGCGAGAGCGTCTCACCGCCGAATCGCACCGCCGAATCCAATGCATTCTCACATCTTTGAAGCTCATTCTCTGAACTGTGTTCTTATGGAAGCGGAAAAGGTTTATTTACGGCTAAATCGCTGAAAATCGGGCTTCTAACATGAGTGATAGCCTATGGCTATCTTGTAGCTATTTTCATCCAGGTCTTTTTCATGACATGCACGAACGTGACCACGCACGTCACTGCTACGTGGGTAAAATAATGCCGCTATTGTTTTGTTTTCATTATGATTACCCCTTTCACTCACTACCATTTGTAAAATTTCCGACAGCCTGCTGACATTGCCTGGAAACATACATCAGCATTTTTAGAGCAGGCGTTTTAAATGCATACTATCTAAAAAAATGCTTGTGATTCTGAATGTGAGCAATAGGTTATTATAAGCGACTGTGCCAGGGATGAGATCATGGACGTTGCCAAGCTGGCAAAGCAGTCAGCCGTGGACAATTAATCATCCCCGAGATGGGATGCAACCCCAGAGGTGGCACAGACCTCACAAAGACAAATTCAGATTTCACTAAGACAAATGTAGTGCAGTGACCAGGGTGACCAGGCGTTCTGCATGGTGGAGCACACCACTAGAGGTGCCTCCTGTAAAGTTCTTGAATGAATCCCTAAGCAATTCTTTAACTCCAGATTTTGTGGTAAAACTTGTTTTCATAGACCGGTTTCTTGTTTACAAACATTGAGACTAAATGCACAGCTGAATGTATCATGTAATCAATTCCCACCAATCCCCAAACCTGTTGTTTTGGGGAGCGCTGCATGGTTTCTATTTATTGGCTAATTTTGGTACCGACCCATCAGTGTGACGTGGACCAGAAACCTGTCTATAGGCCAGGCCGCTTAGTTGTGGCCAAGTGGCCAGGTGCAAAATCTGGCAACACTGCTGATTACCTGCATTACACCTGTAGCAGCCTACAGTACTAGGCAAGGAAGGTAAATTAAGGAAGGGACGCCGTCACGCCAGACATGCGCCATGGTTGGCAAACTCACACCGGATGTTCAATCTTTTTTGTAGACTTAAAGGTGATACACCGTGAAATTTCACTTTTCCTATTTTAAAACCTTTTTTTGGGGTCCCACTAGCACCTTCTATCCTCACAAAGTCCCATTTCAGACCGATGTGTCTTTCTCTGGTTTTGAGAAGGCGAAGGTTAAAAGTATCCCACGGGTTCAGGCAGTTCAGGCAGTTCAGGCCAAAGGTGGTACTGCAGCTGAAATCCTCTGAGAGCCATTCAAAAATGAGAGAGGCTCTCTATTCAGGAGTGGTAATTTAGCCTCAAACCTTTTGAAAAACGTTTTTGGGACATAAACAATATGACATAAATACTTTTTAAATGCATGGTGTATCACCTTTAAAGAGTTGGTGCTATAGTTGTGTACTTTTTCTGTTTTGTATGTGTCTGGAATTAACATTACTCTAATAGACCCCCAGGTGTGGTTATAATTATGTCCAGTGGTGCTTTGGGATCTTCTTTTCAGGGCGGACGGTCATTTATTGACGTCACGTGCACGCGCCTCTAGTGTCTATTTAGAAAGAACGGATGCAGATCTAATGGTGGGAAAACAAAAACAATGTTTTCTAGTCTTAATTATATTTGCATTGTTACTTATAGGATTTACTTTCTATAGATTAATTTAATTCAATTAGAAAATACAGCGCTACAGTAGAGAGACAAAGTTTGCTTTGAACAAATCTCAAACAGTAGCCAACATACCACAGCAATGGAGCCATGTATGAGGATCACACACATTTACATGCAGTCACCGCTAGAAACTTACTTAGGTGTTAAAGTAAGTATCCATATGAATAGAGTAGCCTGGGCTTGTGACTGCACCCCACTCACTGGTAAACGTGTTATGCAAATAGTCATTTCATTAGATAGGTTATATGGCGCGTCGTTACTCATATCTTATGGGGACGCATTCTAGCTTGCAAAGCACAAGCACTGTTCCGTGCCGTCCTTGCGCGTGCATGTGGGAAATATATTGGCCACACGGCGTCCGGCGCTACTGCATGTGTGTCCCCTGTGTATTTTTGGTTTCTTCCTGAAAGCTGAATGCCTCTGACACACAAAAATCACCCTCTCCCCTTTTTACCATACAACAACATCTGTGGGTGTGGCTAACTTCAGCTGTGTCACCAACCCACCTGCAAACCAGGTATACTTTATAAACAGGTGGGTGTGGCCACATAAAAACTGTACACTTTCTGTACACTTTTTGGGGAATAGAATCTGGGGGGGGGGGGGGGATCACAACACCCCGTCTTTAAGATTGTTTTGTGGCTCAGTGGGTTTCAAGCACCCATACAATAAGGCCTAGACTCGGCCCACGGTTATAAACATATTGTCTGTGCCTGGTTGAGACCTCGCTCACAGTCTTTGTTGCAGTCTTCATGAATGACAGTATGACCAGACAATATCACCTTTGCACAGGCAGATTCGTCTGGTTTCCAGGCTTGAATGACAGAATTGTTTCACCCACCTGATCTCATACGCATTAACATTGAGTGAGAGCTAGCAGAGGATTGCTGAATAAAACTCTGCTGAGGGCTGCGTGGTACGGTTGTCATCCAGCCCGTCTCTTGTATTGACACTGATGAAATGGGCGCACAGCAGAGCCCATGTACTTCCAAAGTGTGGAACACACTTGAACCCAGCAGCAAAGCTCATCAGCTGACAGAAGCAGTTTGGCCGCGATGGGGAACCTTTCCAATAGACGGTGTCAGTTCCTCTCAACCATGTCAATAACAGCAGATGAAATATGACAAGAAGAAAAAATACAGTGTTAGGTTCCCTTAGGCCTACGTATAAAATAGGCTAACCACTGCAAATATAGGACAGAGCAGACTCAGAATTGCTTCAATAAACAAAAAAGTGTAATGGTGGAGGCATCCTGTCTTTCATATAAGAAATATAGTCAAATTACAAATGTTGCAGATCTACAAGCTCAAAATGTGTCGCGTTTCTACAAGCTCAAAAGTGGATCTTTTGATGCTTTTGTGTGACGCTGTAGTATGCTGTAGTCGGGCGTTGATTGTCAGAATATGGAAATAAGAGGTTTCTGCCTGGCAGCAGCGACATGAAGTTGTTTCAGCAGAGCAGTGGTACAAGGTGGTCCTCCTCAGAATCTAGATGTGAAGACATTTCATCAGCACTGATTCTGCTGTGGGAGGAGTGTGCTGTACTTTGTTTTGCTTCCTAAATAATGACGAGTCAGTGTGTTTGGACCTGTGTGACTGCATGGCCTTTCTTTACTGTCTCCTCGTGACACCGACAGATATCCATGTATTTTCCTTTTCACTATAGTTAAGGACTGAGCTCTGCAAATACTGGGCTCCCTGGCCAAACCCAGCACTCTGAAATACGATGCAATTAATCTGTTTAGAACAGTAGTTCTCAAGCCTTTTTCATGTCAAGGGCCTCCAAATTGATATGTTTTTGGCCGCTGACCCCAATCTGAAAATGTTTTGTTCCAGGGACTCCCAGAAGAGAAGATGTGTGTTATATATAAGCACTGAGAGCTTATCTGCCATTTCTGAATGGCCAACGTATAAAATAATATGGTTAAAGTGGTTAAAATGATTAGAGAAGCCCAGATGGTCAATCATGTCAGTTCATCTGCTCCAGGGAGTTTTAAGAAGTCACCCTGAGTTCTGTTGCTCCAGAAATACAATTCAAGGGTTTATAAAGCCATGCTGGCAGGCAGGCCCAGAGCAGCTTAAAAAAAAGTAACCCAAATAAATAGGCTACTTAAGCTGCCACAGATAAAGCGGTGACAATCCACCAGAGACAGACGACCTCCCTACATAGCGAAGCAGAGACACCGTATCCTTGGCAGACTGTGTTTAAAGATCTCACTGGTGGAGGTCATTGTCTGTGTGGCAGAGAGACTCGATTAATTGAATACACGGGACCTTAATGGGAACAAGCCCCAGGCTTATTTGGGTCATTCTTTCAGCATTCTTTTGCTTTTTTTTTCCACAGGGTTAAGATTGATGCTGTTAGTTGACAGCAAGACCATATACAGTGACAGACAGGATTAATATTGATGCTGATGGACGAGGGACACCCAGTGACACATACGATTAGGACTGATGCTGAGTGATGACAGAGACCACACAGTGACACTCAGGATAAGGACTGATGCTGACCGACGAGACAGGAGTGACACACACACGCACACACGCACACACGCACGCACGCAAGGCTTTTTTGGTCATTTTATTTTTAAATATCAGTCTGAAACGGAAACCTGTGTGTTTCTGAACTGGATGGTAAAATCGGATTCACAGGATGCCCAATAATCTTTGTTTGTAGCCTCATTAGCCTGCAGACGCAGACGACCAGTCTGTCACTTGTGCAGAATGATTGTTACCAAGTTTTTCTAACCTATAATGTTTTCAGATACATATTTTAGTGTGCTCATTAAGTTTACAATGCACAGTTTGGACGTCATCCTGAATGCTGATTTTAATTACAGAGCTAAATCATTTTGAATGTAATGGATTAGCTCTGGATTAGCTGTATTTGGAGGAACGTGCAGCAATGGGAATCAAGGTGAATGTAATCAAGGTATGTATAATGTATTAAATAGGGTCTTGCTACGTCATCATGCAGCACGTTTTTGTTCACAGGAAATAATTAAGATGTCGCTTTTTATGGACCTTTCATATAAAAATACATAAAAATTGTTTATTTTATCTTTTTTGTCATCTAGTGTTAGGAATGTCCATGATTTCCATGGATATGCTCATTTATTTATATTTTTAATTTCACTAGGTCTTTAAGTAAAAGTATCAATTCTGCATTGTAGAAATACTGTTACAAGTAAAAGTCCAGAATTCAAAATTTACTTGAGTAACTGTTGGTATCAAAATGTACTTAAAAGGACCAAAAGTAGAAAATATGTTTTCAAATGTATAAAATGTATACAAATCTTTTGAAAATAGCTGATCTACAAGCTCACAATGTGTTGATCGGCTATTTTCAAATGGCCAAAATGCATATAGGGATTTATTAGTTTATTATATTTTGTCATAATAATCCAAATCTACAAAGTATTAACTAGTAAAGGCATGGTTACAGTATGAAGGCGGATTCTGCCAATGCATTTCAATGCCATTCTGCCATTGAAATAGGTACACTTAGAATATAAGTGTGGTGTGACCGTGCCCTAGCTAAAGTTTTCAAATACTGAAGTAAAAGCACCAGCCTCTGTGATTACCTGGGCTTAACAACCCCTCCACTCAGTCTGTCTCCATACCGTTTTATACAGAACAGTGAGGTTGAATAAGGGCACCAACAGGCTGTCTAAAAAAGGGCTAATGTTATGTGATGACGTGCAATTTTAATTTCAACATTTTACCTCCGCCCATACACTTCAGATGACCGTCATTGCCTTCGACGACTCTGTATGTGATCAGTTTGTTTAAATCAGAGAGGCCTTTAGAAAGCCTGTACCTTTTCCAAGGTTATTCACAAGGCTAAAGAAAACTATATGTAAAAAAGAAAAGAAAAGGGGCATCTCGCCGCATCTCCAATCCATAGCAGATACAATACCAATCTACAGCAGATACAAAACTAAGTAAATACATGACATGAAACCTATTATCTTCGCAGGAAAGTGAACCTGTGTTTTGATAACTTTCTGAGTAATGTTACCCGGGTTGGGCGGCTGCACAACAGAAAAGTGAAGCTTTTGGTAATGCTTCACTTGACATCACAATATAGGCCTAATATCCATTTCCCAGCGGATTCCTCATGACTCGTGTCACGGCAACCTCACTTGCAATTTCCCAGAATTGTATCTTTCTAGTTTCTTGCGCAAGCAGAGCGTGCTAGTACTGTAATCGGCTGGGTATGTATGTAGGTGACTGGGATTTTAGTTTTTATAGTGTGTCCCTATAGCCAATAAGGGACAGGCTTCCCTGGTGATGATGTCAGCAGAGTTTGGTATATAAGAGCGCGTTTGGTAATGTCTTCATTAACGGGTGAAGACATTAGGGTCACGAGGCCAGAAGCGCTCACCTCCTGGCGCGCACTGCTTGCGCACAAGTAGGCCATGTGTGGCCTACTTGAGCATGAGGCGCAAGTTGGCACCTCGACAGAGTGCAGTTCTAGTTTAAAATGTGTTATAATCGTTTTGTTTCTTTTGGTATTGTAATGGTTTGGTATGTCCATCTTCTATTCTAACGCATGGCGCGACTAGTGAACTAATTGATTAGCATTATGTGGGAAACAAAAACAATGCTAAACGAAACCAACCACCGGAACACGATATATATATATATATATATATATATATTTCTCCCTTTTTTTCAACAACAGATACCAGGCTGATGCAAGGTTAGCTTTCTCCACCCTCAGCTGCCTTGGTTAGAGGCTGCATTGTCTTGCGAGCGAGACTGCTGCCTCCCACAATTTTCAAATGCTTCAGTCATACAGTCTGGAGCAACGGAAGCTCTGAAAAACGATCCGAGGATAAAGCGCTTTGGTTTCGCCTTTACAGTCACGCAAATTTCTCCTAATCAAAATAATTGAAGCATAATATAGCTTCTGCTGCTTATCAGTTTACATTTAAAACAAAATGTAGAGATGCGCGCCCACGCACGCGTGCACACACACACACACACAGACGCGCATGCATGCACATGCACACACACGCACATGTACACGCCATTTATGGAATGGATTGCAGCTTTAATGTACCGTTTCATCTGTTGGGGCGTCATATCTAGCATAGCATTTCCTCTTTGATCTGTATGTGTGTGTTGTTCAGTCTCTATGACATCCTTGTCTTCTGCTTTATATTCAACAGCCATATTTCCTCCAGAAACCTCTGGTCAAGTGGCCATCAGTGTTCTGCACCTTTGCTGGATAAAGGCCCACTTAAAAACAATCAGGAGAGCATTGGCGGCCACCCATCTGACCACTTAACACGGCAGTTAACTCATCCACTGCCAGAGTAAATACATTAAAAAAAGCCTATTCTGACATCGATTATTTTGCTTTTCCTTAGCTCTGTGCTTCCTCTGCCATCCGTTCTCTTTTATGGGCCGTTCAATATAGCATGTCTGTCCAAAATGGACATGTGAACAGACGTGATTGGCAAAGAATGTGTTCCAAGAAAATTGTGTTCCACCTGGGATACGTAGTATGCTTTTAGGGCCCGGTTGCAATACCCTCGCGGAGTCGCGGCCCACCAGCAGTCCCCAGCACGCACAGATTTTGAATCACAGTGGCAATCACTGGAAAACCCCCAGTGGTCTCTGGTGTTTCATCATGGTTACACTGCAGCGGAGAGCAGGAGGGCAGTTCAGTTTCACCCACAAGGTTCCACCTGACCATGACTAACGTGAGAAGAACCCATCATCTCACACCTGTCCTAGAGAGCTGTCTCTCCATGTGTCCCTGTGTCCACGTGGAGGAGGCAGTATCCTCTGTGTTCATTCAGCCATGCAGCGTTTGAGGTTTAGCTGTTTAGTCTCACCAATCTGCCCTGAGCTGCAGCTCTCCTCTCATGTGACAAGTTGCCAGTGGTGAAGAATAACTAAGTACATTTACTCAAGTGCTGTTGTACTTAAAGATCCTATGGCACGGCCCAACATTATCATGTATGTTACAGTAAGTCACGTGGTCTCTCTGAAGCACACACACGCGCCACACACAAACACACATAGATTTTTTATTTACACAGATTTATATTTAAAGACATTTTTGTGTAGAGTCACTTCCTCGTTTAGTGCAAGGAAGTGGGCTGCGGGCGAGGGGGAACAGCATGTAGAATGAATTATTGCGCATTCCCACATTTACATCATCATAATATTATCGAATAAAAGAGATGTTTTTTTTTCCGTTTGTTTGTTAATGTCAGCGGCCCCTTAAGTAAAATGTTTTACTTTCCTGGAGTATTTCCAATTTTCAGAACTTTTACTTCCACTCCACTACTTCTCAGAGGCAAATATTTGAAAGTATTTGAAAATAGTAGTTAAGGCCCATACACATTGAGCCGATCCCGGAGCCGAGGCTCCCCGATCAGATTTCGGGATGACCCCCCGGGAAAATCGTTTGGTCGGCCCCGGAATCGGTCTTGGGCTTGAACAGTACCCCGACACGATCGGATTATGTTAATTAGCTTTTTATGACCTCGGGACTCGTCGGGAGCGCTCCCGATAATATCAAAAAAGCTTGATATTCTCGGGTCATCGGGTAGGAATCCTTTACAATTATTGTCGTCTGAATGAGGTCCCGGTAATGATCCAGATATTATATCCAAGCCAGTCCATGCTCATTGCTCAACCATTGAAAACACAGCAAAAAGCAGTGGGGACAAAGTATTATTATTATTATTAGCCTACTTACTTTTTACTTTAGCCTACTTTCTCCCTAAAATGTTGTAATCACTTGTTCAAAAACGTTATAGCCTAGCGTTCTTTTTCTTTCTTTCTGCGCAGTCATTGGCGACAAGGCATGCAGTGTAGGCTATTCTATCACCTCACGAAAGCCTTTCCCCACGACAACACATGGATATATAATAACCGTTCTCAAAGAGGACCGCCAGTCCTTGGGAAGTTCCAGGGGGTCCCCAGCTAAATGATATTGGCCTAGGCCTATTAGTCCCTATTCTATGCTTGGATGAGGCGGTGGGACAGTAAAAAAAAAGCGAGGTTAAACTTTTTTTAAAACCTTTTTTTTTCTGCGACTGCACGCCCACAACGGCGAGGTTTGGACATTCATATCTTGCTATTAGCTGATTAAGCTCATGTCTGTTTAATGTCTGGCTGGTTGCCGTTAAAATGCTGGTTGATGCTATATGCCACATTATTATTCATATAATGTCATCATACTCAAAGTCAGAGAGACATCCATTCCTTGGGATTTTTCTTTTCTTTTTTTATTATGCCCTTCTTAGGTAAATTAATTTACACCTATCCAGAGGAGCGAGACGCGTGCTGGGATCCTTTCCACTTTATCACAGATGCAATATCTGTTCTTATTTTTATAGTTAACTTAATATCTAGTAGTCATGCAGAGCCAGATGTCTCGCTTGCCAAAAGATAACTGAATATATAATTATAATATCTATAAAGTGGGCAGCGGCAGTGTGCGCACAGTACCTAGAAGACAAAAGGCATATAGGCTAGGTTTTGGGTTTTACCAACCTACCTTTGTTTTTATAATGTTTTGTCATGATGGCGCAGTTATCACTTGTGTGCAAAGGACGATGATACACGAAAGAAGAATGTAACACCAACTTCTACCAATTAATCCATTGCTGTGACAGACAGGCTGAGACAGCCAACGTGCTTCCATGTAGACTACATAATCCACTGGGTCCAGCTTGGTTCAGATCAATCATATCAACATACCAGTAATAACACCAACCAAAGTCTAAAACACGGTGCCGTCAGCAGCTGTGTTGTGTGAGTGACAAGCCTGATTTGCGCTTCGCCGTATCAGCGACCACCACCTGGAACTGATGCGCTAATTATTGATCTGACCAGGGGTGAGATGCCATGGGCTCGCGTGTGCTATAGTTTCGCGCAATGATGTAATGATTAATTTGAGCAAGATATAACATTTTAAAAGGCTTTTATAGGCCTAGCCTAGGTCTACTCTTAATACTTTTTTCACGATGTAACGCACTACATGTTCAAGTTCAAACTCTCTCATGCTCACAAGACTTCACACAACATGTCGCTTTGATGTCATGCAGGATGTAATGGGCAATTTCCTATATTGATCAGATACACATACACACCTGAAAGCATTCACGCTGATGAACAGTTAATTTGAGCAGTGATGGAAAAAGTACTCCAATTCTTTACTTAAGTAAAAGTATCAATAGGCCTACTGCATTATTACCTACAAATATGGCACAGACAGAGAGAGAGAGGGAGAGAGAGAGAGAGAGAGACTCTTTATTATAGACTATAGCGAATATATTTGTTTAATTTCGCCGTTTTAATATTTAATTAGTAGCACTGCCACTGATGAAAGCACCATGCGTGCCTTAATTAAGAGGCTGCGCAAAAAAAGAAAAGGAAAAAAAGCAGCTGATCAGCGCTCGACGGCACTGTCATTTGATGCACATTTCCAGTAGGCTACTTTATGTCACCCATCCCCGCAGATAATGTGATACACGCTCCATATAAATGACGTTCCAACCTGCATCTTCGAGGTGGCTTTTGATGGCGTTTCACCTCGCTAAAAAACCTCCATGATTTTCACCTTCAACAGATTGGCAGCACTGCGGGACTCATTGCATATGCGAACAGAAGGTAATAAAATGGATTTGGGAGCATAGCCTAATTACAATGGATGTCTCATAAAAAACAATATATATTTTATAGTTGAAGGGCAAATACACGTTATACACAGTAGTATGGTCAGCAATGTGCGAGCCCATGGCACCTTCCGCGACCCCAAGTTGGTTCGGGACACATAGTTTGAGAACCGCTGCCACTTTGTCTTTCCGTGGAGGCTGGAGCCTTGTTTCTTTATTCAATCAACTGCCAGAAAAAATAAAATAAAACTTTTTCCCCACTCAAGTCTGGCAGGGGAATGTAGAAGGCTTAATCATAATTCAGTGGAGCTGTTCAGTGGTCATGTCAGCGAGTCAGAACACCGCAGCTGCAGGACTTCTGCGCTAATTGGGTCGTTGGCTCGTTGACTACAGACCTAGATGCGTCTTTGCTGGCATGCGGTAATTGATTATTTTGGAGAAAGATTCCCTTTAGTATAAATAATAGTCCATTTGGTTACCATTTGGTCTCCATCATTAAGCTGGGGATCACCTGGAACACCCTCATTGTCAAAACATTAAACAAATGGCAATTAAACTGACGTTAGATAGCGAATATATTTGTTTAATTTCGTCATTTTATTATTATAAAATCACAACCCATTTCCTTAGAATATATGTATGTAAACATGGTTTCATCTTAAAGGAACCCTTTCTGTACATCTTGTACCCCTGTGGGTCCCGATCCACAGGTTGAGAACCATCTAGTCGCGTCTCTCATGGCACCACCCCCCCGAGATCGTGGGTGGCTAGAATCGCGAGACGTCGGTCTCATTTGTAATGGTCTGAGATATTTCACTTGGCACAGCGGGATATACCGGGCCCGAATTCAAGACAGAGGATCGCTGTCGTTTGAAATGAACACCGATAAACCCCCGGGCACGAGATCTGATCTGACCCAACATCGCGTCTCGTCTGTGGGGCCTTTTACTTGGTAGATTTTGATTATTATTACAAAACAATTTTCACCCCATATACATTTCGGCTATATCTACAAGCTCACAATGCATTGCGATAATATAATCTCTTTCTTCCTCTCTGTTGACATTGTTCTGATCCGTCCTCAGCCTTTGCATTTCAGCTCACTGCAGGCGATGGATTCCAGAGAATATCTCTTGTCTGACCCTGTGCTGCAAGACTTCCTTCCCCCTCCTTCCCTCACCTCCCTTCTCCTCTCCTTTTCTCCTCTCAGCTGCAGTGTAATACAAATTCAGTTCTGCTTTTCAGTGGTCTGTTGTGGTTCTAAGTAGCTTGAATGCATGATAGAATGAATAGTACAAAGGAATTACCATGTCTGTGTCCCTCAATATTAATTAACAATGATTATTGAGAATGTGTGTAGTGAACAATTGACACAACCAAATTCCTTCATAGTTCCTTATAGCTTGTTGTTTTGGCCCTGCTGCCATCCTCTTTGTCCCTCAGCATCTAGTTGATGGACCTCCTTTATACTGCCTCCCATCTGTAGCCTTTGTTCCCTCTGGTACATGTGACTAATGATCAGGAAATATCTTTTCTTGATTAAAGTTTTTAGTGCCAGGAGGCTCTTTGTAAATGGACAACGGCCTCTGGTGCATCAGAGACATTTGTCTTCAGCTCTCTTGGCAGCATCTATACCTACAAGACACACTCAAAATGACCCCACAGAGGCTTTGTCAAGTGGTTTTAGGGGTGGAGGCTGATGGATTGGACTCAAACATCAACATGCCTTCTTTCTCCACTCCTGTCTGCCTCTCTCCCTTCTCCCTCCATCTCTCCTTGGCATAGATGAAGAAAAGAGGTCTCTTGCACTGCTGAAGAATATTATCATCACCCCTCCTTTTGCTAACAATGACTTGACCTACTCTATATTGAGACTGCTGTGTTTTCTTTCCTGCTTTCATTCTCTTATCTTCCTCTCCCTCGCTCTGTGAGAGAGGATCTCATTGGCGTGTGTGGGCGGGGAGTGCAGAAGATGACAGCGCTTCACATTTCAGAAAAGCATCATCACTTTGATGTAATTCTGTCAACACAAGCTGTTGATTTTCACACAGGACTGCAACATCAAATACTTGCTTTGACATCACGCCTCCAGTTTCCACGTGATCCATTGGAACAAACGAATCACCTGTGTGTCACAGATTAAAGCGATACATTGGGGGCATCAATACGAGTAATGATTTCATTCATTTGGCTTTGACTGGACAGAAACCAAGCAGAGTTGTCTGGTTACAGGAAATGCTGATTCACTTTAATTTCCTTTTCATGATTAAAACCAACACGCCAATTAGATTCCAGCAATGAGCTTCAGAGATGCTTGCTGATCCAGCGGCATGTTTCCACCCTCATCATATTGTAGCAGTTTTACAGTGATAAGCTGTGTCTCTTCATGTGTCGGTTCATATTGTATTGTACAGGGTAGTATGTTGATGTTTGTACCAACACAATTGTGGTTGGGTTAACAGCCTTTTAAACATCCCTCACTTGTAAACCGCAAGTCGATGACTCGCCCCTCAGGTGTTTGTTGAAGGAAGGCGGTATTGTGAAATGTGAAATCAGCACCAAATTATTAAGAGTGAAGTTTGATTTAACATTGACTAAACTTCATCCCACCACCTTCCCGCTTCAGTGCCTCGCGCAGCCTGCATCGATCTTTCCTTTTAACCACATAATAATAAGACGCTTTTGGGTTGCTGTCAGGGCCTGAGGTGTGCTCTCTCTCTCTCTCTCTCTCTCTCTCTCTCTCTCTCTCTCTCTCTCTCTCTCTCTCTCTATGGTTCAATTGGAGCCCATATTGTGTTGTTTTCTACCCAGCAGTGGTGGAAAAAGTACTCTGATTTTTTAAGTAAAGTACTTATGCTTTTGTGGATGTAAGACTTGTATAAATGTATGCTTGCTACTGTGAGCTGATCAGATAAACTAAACTTAACTAAAGTCTGTAACTCTCATAGTTAAATTAAAAGAGACTTTACAGTTCAGTTTGGGGTCCCAGGGATTTAAAAAAAAATGCATTGGATTCTGGGGGTCCTTGGTTGAGAATCACCACGTTACAGTACTCTTAACTTATTAAATTAATCAAGATGGCCATCCCTAATAGCCACCCTTTTCCCTTTAGAATGGTTGTGCGCAACATCCCCTCATCCGCTGCAGTCAAAGCATTTCTTCCAACAGCAGGGGATTCACCCGGCAAGTTCCTGGAAGCTGTTGACGTTCCATCTCAGCAGCTCCCTCCCTGGCTTCTAATTGGTTACCACCACTGATAAGATTCCCAATGCTGTAATTGGCTGCTACTCACACGATGCTGTCAGCATGGTGCAGGAGTAGACTCAGGAACAGGTGTGTGGGTGGGTGGACAGGACGGGAGTGAATTCAGGCCCTGGACCGCGTTTCTCCACGGAGAGTTTTCCTGGCAACGAGTGTCATGGTGCTTCTCTACCAGTCGCACCAAGGGGATTATGGGATTCATTCTTCTGTATTCTGTATTTACTGTAGCTCTGTTCAGCTGATGCTGCATAAACCAGGGCACATTCTTCTGAAATGTGTTTTCCTCCTCTTTTTGTGTACATTTATTTGGAAGGGACGGCGCATGTTAATGAATGTTATAAAAATAGAAAGATACATATCAAGGAAACAAAATATTGTGCAAGGAGAGGAAGAAGCCATCAGGCTTGTTTGGAATCCTTTCTGAGCGGTTTATATGAATGTATACTTCTAGATACCTTTATTAGCCCAAGGGGGAAAATCAGTCGCCCAGAGGCAGCACAGCATTTACAAAGTTACAGAGAAGTATGAAAATAATGTAAAAAAAAGAACAAAGTACAGTAAAGAGCAAGGTACATCAAATAAAGGGAACGAGAATATATACATAAAGTGTAAAAAAAAACTGATAATGCTCAATGTGAGACAGCCAAAAAAAAAAGAATCCTTAAAGGAGTAGTTCACCACTTTTCAACCTGTCTTCATATAATAGGTCCTCACTAATGTTCATAATAAAATAGCACAATTTTTTTCTATTCAGTCTGGGTCTCATAGGAGAGCTGTCAAATCCTTCCTACCGGTGACATCATCGTTTGACAAAAGAAATTAAATAAAATTTTTGAAAAAAAAAAAAAGATTTTTATTATCACGAGAACAATGGCTTCCACTTTAACATTGCAACTTTTTCAGGAATAGAAAGCCTGCAGTTTCTATTAGCTTGCATTTCCCATTGATGATGTCACCGGTAGGAAGGATTTGACCCACCCACAGCTCTCCTATGAGACCCAAGATTTTTGATATTTTATCATGAACATTAGTGAGGACCTATTATATGAAGATAGGTTGAAAAGTGGTGGAGTGCCCCTTTAAGCACAACTATCTTCTGCTCCCATATGAAGACGCGAAAGTCACTTTCTGTCCGGCCTATTCGCAACACTTCGAGTTGTGATGGGAAGTCACCATTATACTGAAAAAACAGAGAAATATTAACTGAACCTAATAGACTTAATGTCATCTTTTCAAAATGCATATTTACCGTATAGTTTGTGTTTATATGCTTATTTCGCAATACCTATTGCGCAATCCTCTGTAGTACAATGTGTCATTATCATCACCAACGTCTCAGGTTACAAGAGGGAAGGGGGGGGGTCAGCTGCACAGGGGGGGAGAGAGAGAGAGAGAGAGAGAGAGAGAGAGAGAGAGAGAAAGAGAGAGAGAGAGAGAGGTACAGTACAGTACAGTAAGATACAGTAGATTACAGTACAGTAAATACGGTACAGCAAAGTACAGTAGAGTACAGTACAATACGGTACAGCAAGGTACAGTAGAGTACAGCAAAGTACAGTACAATACGGTACAGTCAGGTACAGTAGAGTACAGCAAAGTACAGTACAATACGGTAAAGTCGTACAGTAGAGTACAGCAAAGTACAGTACAATACGTTACAGCAAGGTACAGTAGAGTACAGCAAAGTACAGTACAATACGGTACAGTCAGAGAGAGAGAGAGAGAGAGGTACAGTACAGTAAGGTACAGTACAGTAAGGTACAGTAAGATACAGTAGATTACAGTACAGTAAGATACAGTAGATTACAGTACAGTACAATACGGTACAGCAAGGTACAGTAGAGTACAGCAAAGTACAGTACAATACGGTACAGTCAGGTACAGTAGAGTACAGCAGAGTACAGTACAATACGGTACAGTCAGGTACAGTAGAGTACAGCAGAGTACAGTACAATACGGTACAGTCGTACAGTAGAGTACAGCAGAGTACAGTACAATACGGTACAGCAAGGTACAGTAGAGTACAGTAGAGTACAGCAAAGTACAGTACAATACGGTACAGTCAGGTACAGTAGAGTACAGCAAAGTACAGTAAGGTAAAGTAGAGTACAGTAGAGTACAGCAAAGTACAGTAAGGAAAAGTAGAGTACAGTAGAGTACATTAAAGTACAGTACAGTAAGGTATAGTAAGGTACAGTAGAGTACATTAAAGTACAGTACAGTAAGGTACAGTAAGGTACAGTAGAGTACATTAAAGTACAGTACAGTAAGGTACAGTAGAGTACATTAAAGTACAGTACAGTAAGGTACAGTAGAGTACAGTAAAGTACAGTACAGTAAGTGGATGGATGGATGGATGGATGGATGTGGATGGATGCATGGATGGATGTGGATGGATGGATGGATGTGGATGGATGGATGGATGGATGGATGCATGGATGGATGGATGCATGAATGTGGATGGATGGATTGATGGATGCATGGATGGATGGATGGATGGATGTGAATGGATGGATGGATGGATGTGGATGGATGGATGGATGGATGTGGATGGATGGATGTGGATGGATGGATGGATGGATGGATGGATGGATGGATGGATGTGGATGGATGGATGGATGGATGGATGTGGATGGATGGATGGATGGATGGATGTGGATGGGTGGATGAATGTGGATGGATGGATGTGGATGGATGGATGGATGTGGATGGATGGATGGATGGATGGATGTGGATGGATGGATGGATGGATGGATGTGGATGGGTGGATGAATGTGGATGGATGGATGTGGATGGATGGATGGATGTGGATGGATGGATGGATGGATGGATGTGGATGGATGGATGGATGGATGGATGTGGATGGATGGATGGATGTGGATGGATGGATGTGGATGGATGGATGGATGTGGATGGATGGATGTGGATGGATGGATGGATGGATGGATGGATGGATGTGGATGGATGGATGGATGTGGATGGATGCATGTATGTGGATGGATGGATGGATGGATGTGGATGGATGCATGTATGTGGATGGATGTGGATGGATGGATGGATGGATGTGGATGGATGGATGGATGGATGTGGATGGATGGATGGATGGATGTGGATGGATGGATGGATGGATGGATGTGGATGGATGGATGGATGGATGTGGATGGATGGATGGATGGATGGATGTGGATGGATGGATGGATGGATGTGGGTGGATCACTGCTGTGAGCGCCTGCAAAGCAGGCGCGATCTCCAGATGTGAGCGGCCCAAAGGGCCGCGAACCTCTAGTCAATACAATACAGTGCCCAAACAAAAGTGTCCATAACAGTCAATGCTAGTCAGTGCTACAAGTATCTCACCAAAATACTCAATACTACTAACACAACCTAATAGTGCAGAGCCAAACAAAAAAATGGTCAGTGCAAGAAAAACAAACTAAAAAAGAAAAACAAGAAAGGGTGACGCAGCAAGACGCACATGAGCACCCTCCCTGGAAAGGTCCTTAGAGGTCAGAGTCAGTACAACTACTGTATAGTTCCAGTTAAATAAGCAACTATGGTTTTACTACAGAAAACTACTGTCCACAGAACCTGTCATGGTTGTGTGGCTATGAAATATTTGGGTGCAGAAATGAACTCGGTTACCCCAACCCTTTCTGTGATAATTGTGTTTGATCGCCAGGATGTACAGTAACAATCATATCCTTCTGTTATAGGTTAATGGATCACGTCAAAACGCACTATGCTGTTAAATCTCATGACCGCGGCACTGTCCACAGAACCTGTCTAATGGGTGTGTGGCTATGAAATATATGGGTGCAGAAATGCTTCTCCTCTCAGTTACCCCAACCCTTTCTGTGATAGAGTGTTGGGGGACCAAGACCACCAGGCTGTGGTGTCATCCCAGAGATGGAGCGGTCTCCATCAGAGCGTGGAGACACACTTAAGAGGTCCACTGGTGGTTCATCTATGAGTCTCATGTGAGGCTGTATGGTTGTAGTGAATCAATCATTTTTCTTTTATTCTGCCTGTACTGTCTTATAGAACTCTAGGGAACTGACGGAGAACACAGACTGAATCAGATCTTTTATTTTCGATGCAGTGGATGTGCTTTGGTAATGGTTAGTGTGATTGTGTTGGAGCTGGAACGTACAGCCCTCAACGTTTTGATGTGCGAGACCATTGAAGTTTTATCCTCTGGTGTAGGAGGATGAGGCCATGAAGGTTCATGTGTAATAACAATACATTCCAGTTATTTTGAACTTACCAGCCTACATACAGTATTGTGATTTGAAAACAGAGAAAGATAGGATCTTTAATATTACGCAAGGATAACGTCTGGCTCAGCGGTCATTATCGAGAAATACAAATCCTGACAAGCCGATGCCACCGAAGCGAAGCATTATCCCGCTTATTACACGGTTACTTAATAAATATGAAATATTTCCTTTAAGGCTGGGATTTTAACTGATTAATTGCGATTAATTAATTACAGAAAATTAACACATTTTAATCACACTTAGTTTTTGCACCACCGAACCTTCAGTTTCGGGCATACTGATCATAGCGATGCACCAACCAAGAAGAGACAACAAACGCAAAGGGAGAAGTAGCCGATCAGAGCGCTTTGCTTGGCCCAGTGGATGCGAAATTTAGATTTAAAAAACTCACTCGTTGATTCACTCGTACAACAAACTGTGTTTTACTTGAAAAAAATGCTTCTCAGGTCAAATATTGATGTGTGATTAAAATGCGATTAATTGCGATTAATTAATCACAGAACCTGTAATTAATTAGATTAAAATTTTTAATCGCATCCCAGCCCTAATTTCCTAGCTTACAGTATTGAATGTATTCCACAAGCGGGGGTCTTGTTGCCTCATCAAACAACAAGGAAGTGTTGATTTGGTTACTGCATCGTCTATTTCTCGCTTCAAATGTTTTCAGAAACATTCTTGAGAGCAATGTTTAGTTGTAAATGACAGTGTGTGTTTGTTTACATGGCTGTAATGTTGCATACGGCATAAAATATAATCACATATTACACATTTTTGCGAGATGGGGCCTGTTTCTTCAGAAGTCCTATAAGTGTGGGGTCCTATACTGTGTGTGTGTGTGTGTGTGTGTGTGTGTGTGTGTGTGTGTGTGTGTGTGTGTGTGTGTGTGTGTGTGTGTGTGTGTGTGTGTGTGTGTGTGTGTGTGTGTGTGTGTGTGTGTGTGTGTGTGTGTGTGTGTGTGTGTGTGTGTGTGTGTTAGATGAACCGTTGCGTTTCAACATTTCACGCAAGAAACAGAACTATACTGTGAGTTTAAATACTGTGAGTAGGACATCCTCTCGGGATGTGTGTGTCTCATTTATGTCATCATCTTTGTCATTATTTGTGTCATCTGATGTTGGAACTTTCATCTCCCTCTGGCTGCCTGGAGCTTCCTGGGATGTTTTGAGAAAATAATAATTATATAATGGAGAGCAAAGGATTCTGTGTCTCTGCTTCCAGTGGTGTAAAGTAATTAAGGACATATGTACTCAAGTACTGTACTTGAGTACAGTTTTGAGGTATTGTTTTACTTTACTGTAGTCTTTCCACTTTTCCACTACATCCCAGACAAATATTATACTTTTATGCCACTACAATGATTTGAGTATTATAGTAACTTTGTAGGTTTTGATTATCATACAAAACAAGCATTAACCATCCATCCATCCATCCATCTTCAACCGCTTATCCGGAATCGGGTCGCGGGGGTAACAGTTCCAACTGAGACCTCCAGATTTCCTTATCCTGCGCAACTTCCTCCACTCCCTCTGGGAGTATACCGAGGCGTTCCCAGGCCAGTCTGGAGATATAATCTCTCCATCTGGTCTTTGGTCTGCCACGGGGTCTCCTCCCAGTGGGACGTGCATCGAGGACCTTCCTAGGAAAGCGCTCGGGGGACATCCGTACTAGATGCCCGAACCACCTAAGCTGACTCCTTTCCAAGTGAAGGAGCAGCGGTTCTACTCCAAGTCTCTCTCGGGTGATTGAACTTCTCACCCTATCTCTATGGGAGATACAAGCCACCCTTCTGAGAAAACTCATTTCGGCCGCTTGTACCCGAGACCTTATAGTTTCGGTCATGACCCACACTTCATGACCATAGGTGAGAGTGCCCTATATACTTAGGCTACTTGTAGATCAGCTGTTTGCAAAATATTTTTTAGACATGGCAAACTTGTGAAATCGGACATAATGCATAATGAGTACTTGTACTTTTGGTACCTTAAGTATATAGTTTATGCCAATACCTTTGTAGGCTTGCATTGCCTGACTATCAAATGCCGGCAGGGGCCGGATGAGTGTCTGGCAACGCGAGGCTAATACCTTTGTACTTTTGAACACTGGACATTTACTTCTGAGCTGAACTATTTCTACATTGATAGCCAGCTTTTAGTGGCAACCCCCCACTGACCTGGGAATGTGCTGTATGCCACAAATGACTCTGGAAGTAGGAAATTAAGCATGTTGTAAGCCTTGAGATCGTTTTGTTATTGTACAGTACGTTGTTATGGAGTTCAATGTGTCCTTGGCCGAAATGTAGGCATGTTCTAATTTGAATGTTCCATGAGGACATTATGAGGAGAAAAAAAAGAAGAAAAAAAGAGTCATAACATTAACATGAATTTGATTGTATCAGGCCAGCAGAGGATAATGAAGCAAATCAGTTTGATGGAGTTGGCTTTGTTTCTGTCTTTGGTTTACAAATACATTTCAGCCAGAAGCCTACCGGTATACTTGGTTTAATGCCCAGCACTCTTCAAGGGCCCTCTCCTCAGTGCTGTAATTAAGGCCCATTAATGAAGCTATTTTGATTAATGAGGGATAATGCTGGGGAATTTGGTCATTATAATGAAAAGCTCCAGAACACACCAGATACACAAGTTCAGTTCACCACACACATCTCATAGTTCATGTAACCATGGAACCTGATGGAGAAAATATGAAACTGAAAGGTGTTTTCTTTTTAATACGCTTGAAGGACCATTTGATAAAGACCTTTAATGTTTTTTAAAGCCAGCATGACATGAATCCTTTAAAGAAAAAGATCTGCACATCCTTGCAGTGAGCACAGCAGCAGAGCAATCCCATGGGGAAACAACACATCAAAGGAGCATCATTCTGTGTATGTGAGTAGCATTGTAGCCCCAGAGCCATGTTGAAGTAGTGAAGTAATTAATGTGGATCCATATAGTGTCTCTGTCGTGTGGAAACCTCATCAAGTCCAAAACGTGTTACTTTTCAGGATTCAAATTCCAAAAGTAGCAGATCTACAATCCCAAAAGCTTGTGGATCTGCTACTTTTGTGTGACACTGTAGAATGATCAAATATGTAGTTAGTTTACAGGAAAAACAAAAAAAAACACAACACAAGAATATAGACATAAGAGGTTTCTGTCCGACAACAGAAATATGAAGCTATAATGAGGCTGTAATTTTAGTGGCCTCCAGGAGCCAGTTCAAAGCTGTTTATCTCTTGACCAGCTATGGGGAGTAGGGATGGGACGATAAGCGATATCGTTTATCGTGATAAAAAACACTGGAGATGTAGATTTCATTCATTGTGATATCGTCGTGATATCGTCCTCCGCCATGCACTGTGATCAATTCACCTTTTATTTGCCGAGCTGCATATTATCCGGTACCATTTAAACCCTCTATTGATAAAACATACTTATAATATAGGTACTTGATACAGCCTTTTTTTCACTCTCTACCAAATCTCTTTGCCAAAAAATAGCTTGTAGATCTGCTATTTTTTGGCAAATGTTCCGCCCCAGAATAATGGATGTTGGGGATATTTTGATTAGCGCGATAATATCGTAAATCGCAATTTCTTTGGACATGACATTTTCGCAGCTGCTTGAAGACTAGGCTACATGTTGTTTTCGTTCTGCAAAAACATTGCACCGCATATAAATAATACACATCGGACTCAGTGTGCAAGGACCAAACGTGATATATATATATATATATATATATATATATATATATATATATTTTTTTTTTATTTTTTTTTTTTTTTTTGCAGATTTCAGATTTCCTAAACGCAACGAAAAAACGCAGCAGTGTTCAACCAGCTTAAGCCAGTGGTTCTCAAACATTGCAGAGTGTTGTGACTTGTGAGCACAACACATGGCACCGAATGTACCCGTATGGGTCCATTTGGTTCCATGTGTTTCACTTTCAGAGTTACAGACGCTGTAAAAAGGGTCCATTTATTTATTATTCTTTTTTTTTTTAAACAATATTTTTATTGTTTTTTCATTAACAAACTTATAGGATATGGCAAGTTTTACATGAAAGCATATTTAGAACCCTGGCCACTAAAAGCACCCTGGAAGTCCCTGAAATGCACTTTAGAACCACTGTCTTCTTATGGTGTCTAAAGAGCTCATATAGTTAAACTAAAGCATCGGCTTCGATCATAATAAATAAAGCAAGATCCACATTGTTTGGACGTTGCTCAGTGTAAAACCGTAACACACACACAGATTGAGTGCGATGCAATTTGGAAGCATGTGATGCATAAGTGTTCTTGTCTGCCAGTGCAGACTTTCCCTATTATCCCCCCCTGCCAGCGGGCATGCCTACAGTGCAACTGAGGTCCGTTTTGCAAACTATGGGTCTAAAGTGGTTAAAATTAAGAGATATTGATGAATTCCAAATATTATCAAAGTATTATGCGGCACGTGGCACCCTAGTGTGCCACAACACCCACTTTGAGAACCTCTGCTCTAAGCGCCTTCTTGCTGTACATTACAGTCCTCTTTCATTTGCTTTCATGCTCCTTATCTAAATTCACCACCATGCCATTTCACATAGGCTACAGCTTTGAAGTGTACGCGAGGGTGTATGAAAGCATAGTACAGATCCAAGTTTATCTTACTGGTATTATGTCGGTTTTATTATTTCTAAACCTCAAATTTCTCATGAATATTTAAAACTTTATTCGAGGCCAACCTTCGGTTGGACAGGATTTGCTAATTTAGTCATGACTCAGTATTATCATTTTCTTCAAAACATTCCCACCAAATTTGGTTTTGAAATGCCTTAATGTTTGCCTATAATTGACTTAAAAAGAAGAAAAAGATAAAGCAATACTGTGTTGGTCTATATGATGAATGCAACATTCAATCAACCCCAAATTGCTACTTTTGATGCTTTTTGTGACACGGTAATAGTGTCTTTACATTTAAAATTCTCTGTTTGCAGGTTTTAAATTGACATTAATTATATAGGAGAGTGTAGTTCCTAAACTATTGAGCTAATCTAAACAAGTAATATACCATTTTATAGCTCTCTCTTCTTATTATGAAGAAATCACACCCAGTGTGAAGTGAGCGGTGCTATTTATGAGTTAATTCCATTAAGTGTTCCACGAAGCTTGGCCAATGTGACCCTGGCCATACAAACAGACACCAATTGACTAGTCCAGACAGGCACGGGACAAACTGACAAAGCCAGATGTAAAAAGAAGAATTGTCCTCATCAATGGTTGAGGTTTCTCTCTGGAGGCGATGCTGCACAATGCAATGAGATCATCTGTAATTGGATGATGTCTCTTTGGACAAAGAAGGGACATTAAGGAGTCTTCCTTCTCTATTAAAGCTTAACCTTTCTCAGCCAATGGTGGCTTCTGCTACATCATTCGGATCAATGGACCAATCGATTGCCCTCCTGAAACCGAATCAATCATGCAGTAATCGTTCCGCTTGTAGCTGTCAATAGTGCCTGGTCGTGGAGGAGTTAATCAATAGTGATTAATTGTAGAGGTTGAAGAGGTCGTCTGCTGTCCCTCAAGGGCCTGAGGAGTCGGACTGACAGAGGTGTCGGCCAAGTTCATTAAGCATCGTCAAACGCTCAAAACAAGGTTGTTTATGGGAAGCTTGAAACTTTGTCACAGATGTGTGATTGTATACTTTAAGCACTGTGTGAGTTTTCTCTCTCCAACGTACACTCTCTCTTCTCTTCCCCACTTTCTCTTCCAGAACCTCCACCCTAACTCTATGCTGGTCTAAAAGATGGAGCCTGATAAGGGAATAGGAATTGGAGACTGTTTATGAAAAGCGTTCGGCCCTGGGAAGTCCTCGCCGCATGACTTCAAAGACATTGCTGCTGATGTCCTCTGGCTGCCGGGGATGCCTTAATGTGAATTTGTCTTAATTTCTTTCTCTCTCCCACTCTGCCTTTTCAAGGCTCTGTAACATAATTCAAAATGTCTTGCCACGTCTTTTCTTTGAACGTCCAGTCCGCCAAACACGTCTAAGCATTTTTTTTTTTCAGAATCACTGCCCCAGCAAAACACATGAAATGACATAATTGAAAATCCGGATCTCCATTTGTTTCCTGTTAAAAAGTTTCACTGAAACGCCTTTTTCTACACTTCCTGGTTTTCACTCTGTGTTTGTCAAAACAGTGCATTTTCAATCGTCCATAACTAGGGAATGCATGGCCCAAACGCTTAAATCTTTTTCACGGAAGCACAGAGAGTGAGTCCGTGATCGATCGGGGAACGATTGAAAAGGTAACGAAAACGGAAAATGGCTGGCAGTGGTTAGTGGTTTGGTTAAATATTCGTGGCAGTGAGTGAGTATCGAGGGCTTGGAACAGTTGGAACTCAAATAGTCAGAGTGTTTCGGGCAAAAATTGCACTTTACGATAAAAGCATGACATTTGGCACACAGTTAGAACATGCCATATGGAACATTTTTGGCTAAAGGGACATTGCAGATTTGTCTTGGGAAACTTGTGGGAGCCAATCAAAGTTGGGGTCTCATAGACTATACAGTAAAACAATACAAAAAATAAATATGCTTTAAGTAGCCTTAAGCGTTAAGTTAAAGTTAACCCTAGTCAAACTAGGGTTTTTTCGGGATTCTGAATCCAATGCAAGCATTTGTTTTGCACGAAAAACATTCCTTTCCTAAAAACGGCCCCACAAAACTGTGAAAAGTGATGACTCATCACTAAACCATAGTTTTATTTGAGGATGAAAGAATATTGAATAGTGGAACGATTGGACCATTTCTAATGTAAATATTAGAGAGGGGATCGTTTATTCACCTCTGCATAGCTGCGCATTTTCTCTTGAGCCTTGTTAAATGCAATTAATGTGTGGGTAGAACATTTGCTGCTCCTCAGCATCTAAATGTGTTTGTTTATGAGAGTAGGGAAAATGTCCTTGCTATTGGTTTGTTTTCATTTTGGCCCCCGGTTCACTTAATCTAAATTGCAAATGTAGAATTTGGTTATTTTGTCAGATGTGACATTTTGTTATGCGGCGGCATTACATGAATAGAAATGTGTAAACATTTTCCGTCTCTTCTTTGCAGCTTCACAGTAGACAGCTGAGACACTCAGGTTTTCCCTCAGCACTCTCAGTTCACTAATGTGGAACTGTGATGTTTGTCAGTGTGTAATTGTTGTCATGTTAGAGGGTGAAAGGAACACACAGAGACAGGAGTTGACACTAGATCTCAGTGACAGTGCAGTGCAGTGTTGCCAGATCTCATGAGTGAAACAAGCGACCAGGTCCACGAAAACAAGGCCAAAAGAAGCTATTACATCAGCTATTTGAAAAGATCCACACAAAACACTGGTGAGAGAGAAGAAAATGAATGAAATGGAAAGAAAATAACACCACACTCACAGAGGCGCTTCTTGCCTCTGTGAAAACAATGATAAATTGATCAGATACTGAACAGCTTCCTCATAACGTGAATCTCAGACACCACGATGTGTCAACCATTCCAAAAGTCATGCGATGTGAAGTCATTGCTCTATACAAACTCGGAGGAACGGGGAAAACAGAGGAAAGGGTCGATATACTTGAAGCGACATGTGAAAGATAGGCAAGCGTCCTTGACATGACGTCTCTCATCAAAGTCCTTTTCAGGGTCTTCCTGACCGAGCATAGCTGCTGAAGTGAATGTGGTGTGTCCTCAGGAGGTCTCCCCTGTTGTCTCTCTGTGCTGGGTCTCTTCTAATCCCTGCTTTGTTCCTGGTCCTGCGTCGCAAAAGATTGTTTTAAGAAACATGCTGCATGATGAGTACTTTTGGTTATTAAAGTATATTTTGATGCCAATACCTTTGTACTCTTAGAACACATGCTATTGGCCAGAGACTCGCGGAGAGATTCGCCGCGCCCGCCCATCTGCCTACACAAACTGGTCCGCGTTAGGTTAGAGTGCTGAACCCCTAATTGCTCCCAGTGAGTAGGTTGGTGCCTTACATGGTTTCCTCCGCCACCGGTGTATGAATGTGTGCGTGAATGGGTGAATGTAATGCACAATCTATGTAAAACGATAAAAGCGCTATATAAATGCACCATTTACCATTTTGTGAGTATTTCTAAATTGTGGTATTGATACTTTTGTGTACTTCCTCCACCACTGGGTGTAATGACTCTGTAATGAGCCATGTACAATACATGAAAAACTCACCCAGAAACACACAAACACATCCACTTTGATTGGAGCACATGCATTGAAACGTAACGCTGTCTATTCAACAAGTTCCGTTTCAGTGGATGCATTAACGTTGTATGCTTATTCGTTCACTAATTGCGGGTTTAGGCAACCCATACTTTGTAGATTTGAATACCCAGTAATGATACGTAATAATTTATGTTCGTTCACTCTCAAAGGTTGTCTGTTCCAAATGTAGTCAGCGCCCGAGGGGCTTTGAGCAACTCGTGTTTTTCCTAATCCTTACATCATCTCATCTTTCCGCATGCCTTCTTCTTTCTCATCCTCCTCATCTATTCCTTTCCCTTATCCCCCCCCCCCCCCCCATTCTCTCTCTCTCTCTCTCTCTCTCTCTCTCTCTCTCTCTCTCTCTCTCTCTCTCTCTCTCTTTCCCTAATGGCCTTGTAGTTACCGTAGCTGTCAAAACCTTGTCCACTTTCAACTAAATGACCCACAGCTTCACTCTGCGTCCCGGAGGAAGGGCAATGTGGGCTTACAGCCAACGGTCTTTAAAGTCACTTAATTTCCTACTATCCTGAGAGAGATTTTAGGGGAGCTAAAGGTCAATCTTCTGTCTCCAGGAGGAGTAAGAGAGACCAGAGGGTCCTGTGGCTGGTTGGTTAGACGAGGTCTGTGCTCCCTACACAGTATCTGTGGTTAAACAAATAAATACATAAAATAATTAAAAAAAAAACACTGTCCATTTTGTCGATGTCAGAAGGTTAAGTTGTAGACATGACAATATTGGAAAAACTCCAATATTGATGTTTGGTCTGATCCATGAAGCCAATCAGCGAGCTATTAAAAGCTGCCAATGAGCTAAGTGTGGGAGATAAGGAGAGACAATGGTGGAAAATACCTCAAAATTGTACTTACTTGCGTACATGTACTTACACCTGTAGAAGCCTATACGGCAAGGTGACAGGCCTCCACCCTCCACCCTCCAACCACCACCCACCCCTCTCCTCTAGCCTCCATCATTAGGGGTAAGGAGTATACTGTAGCGGAGTTGACCCCCAGGTCAACCCACACACATACATTCCCCTGGGCCAAATGCAGCAGGCAGCTGCTTTCAGATGAACGTCATGCTTAATGTCACATCAATTCATGCCCTTTGGCCTCTTGATTCTTTTCCCTCCATCACAGAAGATCGGTCACCTCTCGCTGGGTCACTTCTCAGTCACCTCTCAGATACAGAGCAAGTGCATTGCACTGTGACTGCAGTAGACAATTTATCCACAGTAAAATAAATAAACACCTCTGTTAATAATGAGTCATAACATGTCCTTGAAGCTCTCATCATCAGCAGCATTATGTTAGCGTCACACCAACTGAATGTTATATCAGCACTCACTACTATGGCAACACGTGTGTCACACACACACACACACACACACACACACACACACACACACACACACACACACACACACACACACACACACACACACACATGCAGTACACAACCCAAACCTCTCTCCTAAAGGGGCATGGGTGGAGCTATAGGGGAAGCAGCCGATGCAGTCGCATTAGGGCCCGGAGGGGAGGGGGCCCGCCACTGCTCAGGGGAAGAAAAAGAAAAAATAAAAAAAAAATAATAAAACTTTTATTTTGAAATGCTGTGGTGAAAACCTCGCATTGGGGCCCAGCGGGGGGTCGCTACGCTACTGCAAAGGGGTCTTGCCCTTTAAGATTAGGAATAACATCAGGTTTAGTCATAGTTTTACTGAGGTTACGTGTAGGAATACCTGCTGGCGACCCGGGGCGAGTGTTCAGGGTTCATGTGGTTTAACGGTGGCGTGCGTGCGTGCGTGCGTGCGTGCGTGCGTGTTTTGATGTGAATAGGTGAGACTTGGACACTCACATTCTCACTGCAGTTTACACCTCTGTCGGAGAAAGAGGTCAACCTGAGGAGACAATTATGCCAGATTAGCAGCAGCAGCAGCAGGTGTTTGGCATTGAAGAATCACATTAATAAAACATTTCTGTTTGGCTTGCTTTGAAAACAAAAGTTGAGCTGGCTGGAGAGATTACTGGAGAAATTACTTGGTGATTGAGGCCCATTGAGTACATTTACATGTACAAGTTTGCCCTGGTGTTTTTATTTATTTATTTCAGTGCAGTGTTTTCTGGAGAGAACTCTGCTTCTGGGAACGTGTAGGGTGATATTGTGGATTCTCATGTTTGGCTGCGTTTGCCATTAGGAGTGACTGTATTGAAATGAACAGGCTGAGCTGTGTCAGCGAGATGGAGTTCTGACTCTATTATCAGTCTGAGGACATTCCATTCATTTTAACCCTAAACCCTAACCCTAACCCTAACCCTTAACCTAACCCCTAAAGACCTTGTGGGGACCTATTAATAAGTACCCACAAGGTATTGTGCAAGGATTGTACTATCTTTGTGGGGACATGAGATCCACACACACACACACACACACACACACACACACACACACACACACACACACACACACACACACACACACACACACACACACACACACACACACACGCACACACACGCACACTCACACATCCATAAGATGGCAGACAGAGGCTGATTATAGACTGACACTCGTCTGGGTTTCTGACAAGATGGCACAGTGGCTGTGGTCTCATCCCTTAAGGCTACACTGGCTTCTAAATGAAAAGTAAATCGAAACTTGTTCTGCAGAACTCTCCAATGAGGCATGATAACCTCCCTTCCATATCCACTCAATCTCTTCCCCTCTCTCTCAGGTAAAGATAGCAGTGGCTGGTTGTAAATGCAGGCTCTCCCAGCTTCAAGTGGGGGCAGATCTCGGGCTCCTGGCAGCACTTCATGTTCAGCTCTCACCCTCCATCTGGCTCTAACCGTGAACCCACCACTCACCAGTACTATGTGACACCACAGTAGGTCTTGTCCAATACACCGCTGATAAGGACTCCAGATATTGAATACAACACTGATAAGGATCCCAACTCAAAATAGTGAAATTATTATCAATTTAGGAGGGAGTTCACACCACGATAGAACATCATAGGAGCTCCCACACTGAACTTTTTCAAGTCAAGGACCACCAAATTGACACACATTAGCCCGAGGTCCCCCATTTGAAAAGGTACAGGGACCCACATAAGAGAAGGTTTTTATGGCTATAGCAGTGATTCTCAACCATTTTAATTACAAGGACCCCTCGGTTTGTTATACATTAGTACAGGGACCCCCGTTTTATACCATTATGATATCTGGGACCCCCAACCTACTAACACTTTAGTATCATCAGTGTTACTTTAACTCTGAGAGCATACGAATGGAGTCAAACTTTGTAGGGTCCATTTGGTTCCTAACTATTGGTAATTCTTGCTGGGGACACCCTGGAACCCCCCAAGGACCCTCGGGGGTCCCTGGACTCCACTGTGAGAACCACCGCTCTAACTCACTCCATATTACAGCAGTAGGCTGCTACGGTAACATCCACTATGGCGCAGATGAATTAAGACATGTCTCTCTTTAGATGTGTGTCGTTCTTCATCCATGAGAGAATACCAAGCACCACTCCATCCAGTCCGATGTCATTCCACTGACGTTGGTTTAATAACATTACGTTTAATGGTTCAGCACCAAGAGGGGAGATGAATGAAAAACGCTGAGGCTTCGTTGCTCAGGTTTATTATTTATCCAAGCTCATTACAAGCTCGGGAAGCATTTACTATGAAGCATGACGTTCACAACTCACTTCACTCCCCATCTGTGTGTGCTGACATGATGCTTTTACACACTCTAGAGGGCTGTATTTTGAATGTCTTAAGTACCAGCTCTTATGCCTTAACTTAAAGGCCTGTCCATGCTGTCTCCGACCACCAAACTTTTCGTCGGAGAGTTCAGACTTTCCGACGTGTAGCTTTCCAAACTCTCAGGGTAATGCTTTTCAAGAGATGCGAGTGACGTCATTCTGTAGTTGAACCGGACCTTTCCGGCGAAAAGTTTGGTGGTCGGAGACGGTATGGACAGGCCTTTAAGTTAAGGCATAAGAGCTGGTACTTGAAACAATCAAAATAGAGCCCAGAGTCCTTAACATTATGGTCTGCTCTATATTATTTTCATGAAACTGAAGTGCGTGCCTGAGTGCTGTATAGGTAAAAATGCAAATCGGGCTGTTATAGCGCCACCATGAGGACCTTGAAAGAAAATGTGGAAAATATGACCTGTATTCAAGAGTAGATTATGTGACTTTTGAATGAAGAATAAATTACTGACTTGGATACAAAAAATAAAGTAACATTTGGCAAATATAGGTCATATAAAATTCACTCTATAATACCATTTGCAAAATATTTGGGAACACTGCTCAGTATAGCCAGCACTGAAGTGAGATTTATCGGCACACACACACACACACACACACACACACACACACACACACACACACACACACACACACACACACACACACACACACACACACACACACACACACACACACACACACACACACACACACACACACACACACACACACACACACACACACAGTGCGTGCGTGCGCGCGCGTGTGAGTGATGGCTGACAGAAAATTCTGCAGTTGGGACTTTCTGACAGTAAGTGATGGATATAATACTGAATATTCAATGATGGGATGTCGCACGCACGCGTGCGCATGCGCACACACAGTCACAACACACATACACCCACACACACATACTGTACACATTGGGCTTGTGACTTGTAGTGTTTTCGTGCGTGCGTGCATGAGCGCATGCATGAGCGCGTGCGTTCATGCGTGCGTGCATGATGACTGACAGAAAATTCAGCTGTTGAGGCTTTCTGACAGTAAGAGATGGATATAATACTGTATATTCAATGATGGGATGTTGCACGCACGCACACACGCGCACGCACGCACACACGCACGCACAAGCGCGCACAAGCACACACACACACACACACACACACACACACACACACACACACACACACACACACACACACACACACACACACACACACACAGAGGAGTGTGGCTGTAATAGCCAGGAGCTTTCACCATCAAATGTCAAGCTTTTATAATACAACTTGTACAGTATTCCTCCCTGTGCTCTGGGCAGCTCCAAACGTAATGACCTTGAGCAAAAACCTCCAAGAAACAGATTGTTTAACATCCAACAAGAACAGAGAAGAGAGACACATGAGAGAGTGAGAATGCAGCAGTGTTCATTTTGACAGCAAATTTGAATTTCGTTTGTCTTTTGAATACGTTTTAATTTACTTTTGGACATATTTTTTAGGTTCTTTAGTCTTTTGAGTTTAATTATGGCTTTTCCAACAATCGAAATTCAAAAACTAAAGCCACAGTTAAGCACAGTCAGCTGGTGTCATTCAATGACAGCAGAGGCGGACACCGCAAAACAATCATAAGACCATTAATAGGCTTCATAACAGGCCTAGGGGAGAGAGAGCATTTGGAAATGCGGTGACGCAATAGAACCATATTCAGCACCAGGTAATGTGCCTACAAGTTTGGTTTTGCTCAGAAGTAATGCATTATAGACAATATGTTTTTTCCTTGTCCTTTGTAATTGTGTATGAGAGAACATTAACCCTTGTATTGTGTCAGAAATCTTTTGGTGTTAGCGGATCAAATTTGACCTGTAATTTAAATCTAACCCAAAATACTAAAATAATAATATAATTTTCAATTGTACTATTTGGGGAGAATTTCTGTACTGTTACCTTGTCTGATTCTCTCAATACAGTAGCCTACATCTACCAATACATCTACTGTCAGGCCACAGATGTCTCTTTTTTTTATAGAGACCATCAGAATTAGCTTAAATGGTAATAATTAATGTTGTTGCATTAAAGTAGCTGTTTCTGAGGATATGACAAAGCCTTGTTCCAATAAAGAGATATAAAACATACTTTTTACATATTTAAACTTGAAAACAGGTCAAAAATGACCCTAGCACAATGGAAAGGTTAAACGACAGATAGACTACAGTGAGTGTCCTACCACATATTTTAGGCCTACAGACACATTCAAAGATAAAGTTGGCATACAGTGGGGATGGGGATATCATTAGATGCTGTGCATAATTGATAAAATAAGCATTGAGCACAAGATCAGATGATTCCAGGAGGAGAGAGGGACAGACAGACAGACAGACAGACAGACAGACAGACAGACAGACAGACAGACAGACAGACAGACAGACAGACAGACAGACAGACAGACAGACAGACAGACAGACAGACAGACAGACAGACAGACTCATAGACGGAATAGGAGAGAGAGAGAAGGTACCCAGATTGTTCTTTTGTTTTCGTCTGTTGACCCGTTCCGCCTCCCCTGTGATAATTGCGTCTGAAATCTTGACTCGCTCCGCCTGCGCCGTAGGTTTTTGATTGATTGATTGAAGTATTTATTAGAAGTTTGCTTAGGAAAAGGTACAGTTCAAGGTCAACTAAAAGGATAAGCTCAGGAAAGCTGCGGCTTGTTGTTTGCATTGAGATCTTTTTTTTTTACTCATATAACATTGAATGACAGATAGATCAACCCACGTGTCAACCACGGGTTTACCCCACGGGTCAACCCGTGGGGCCTGCAGATATAACGGGTTGGCCCGCGCATCACTAATTAGTCATATAGCTTAGTTTTAATTTTGTCTTTATTTAGTTTCCGTCAGTGTAAAAATGTAGGCCTAGTCGATGAACACTTTTCAGCATAGTTTTAGTCGCCGAAATCAACACTGGAATGCAGGGAGGGATGAAGAACGACACAAAAGGAGACAGGTGTTATGTTGTGTTGTGTGGGTGGACAAAGACAGTTTTGCTGAATTCATGGGTCCTTTCTTTGTGATTTGAGTCTCTCTGGAGAATTCTCACCTCTGACTGAAAACAGTTTATTTCTCTCATAGCCGCCTGTTGTTTACTTACAGTACACGCGCAGCCTCAAGGGTGCTCGATCTGGTTCCAAGGTTCTATTCACAATGAACTTTTAATAAACATGTGTGTACACATGAACAGAACATTTTAGCAGCAGATGCATGATTGTGGTAAAAAAAAGAAGAAAAAGAAAGAAAAGAGAACATGTAATTTTTTCAAACAGCAGGGGGAAACGACAAGCGAGAGTCACTCAGATAAAGCTTGTTAAATATGCATGTTGTTTGCCAGATGATTTATTCATGAGAAGCTGTGATATTCTGTTGTTTCTAGGTCGCTTGTTGTGTGTCACTCATGTTGGCAGAATAATCAACTAGGGAATAAAACACAATGTGAAATAGAACTGAGCTTAAGACTCTTTGAGCGTTTCTCTGCCACCTTCTAGTTTTGATCCAAACCTTGGCATGATGACTGCCATGATACCCTGATGCCCGGGTGGGAATGCGGAGTGCTGTGCTGTGCTGTGCTGTGCTGTGCTGTGCTGTCCTGTCCTGTGTCAAATCATTCACTGCCAAGAATATTGAACCATACCACTAGCCACAGCTGCCAACTATTTGTCATTTATCCTTACCTTTTCAAGTAGTCACAGAATATTTTAAAATGTTTCGATTGGTCCCCCAGTCGATCACAGAAAGACGTGATTGGTGGTGTGGGCCAACCCAAAGAATCTGTGAAAAGATCCACTTAATGTGTGATCCCATCCCTGACCCTAACCCATCCCGATCAGAGTCGTTGTGAGGGTTGGAGGAGCGTGCTGGTTCTAGCAGGTCAGGGATTGTGAAAATGTTTATCTAGGTGATGGATGGGTTTGTGTAGCAGACCAGTGAGTGGCCACAGAGACGGCAGTCCTCAGGGACACATCTGTTTCTGCAGACTGGCTCCCAGCTAGGAGCTGTGTGTGTCCACATTGTTCCAGCCATAACTCTGTACCATGGGAATGCAGGGTGTCCTGAGGACAGACCTCTCAGGCTGGCTACAGACATTTAAGCACAAAGTTGTTTCAGAGTCCTGGGGGGAGGCAGGGGGCAGAGACAGCACAATTCATTCCGGATGGAAGTCACATGGTTTGAAGTCTGATGCGAGTCCTTTGGTGTTCTGTGTTTGCACAGAGCATGCATCAAACACCATCCAACTTGCTTAAGCACAAGCACAGAGACAGTTGTAGTCCAGCAGTAGGGGCAGACAAGCTGCACTTGATGAGACAGAAGGGCAGGGTTCAACTGCCAACCAATAGGAGAGAAAGGCCATGATGCAATCCCACACAGCTGTGTTCACTTGTATTCTGTGTACTCCACTGCAGCAGAGCCTGTGTCTGCACTGCAGTGACATGAAACCTCCATTTCAGAACAAAAAATATTATAAATAAATTAAAGTTAAGTGTGTGTCACAGTAAACATTCGACATTAACAATGAATATTACACATATTTCTTTACACGTCATACATAGTGACAGTGATGCCTACACAGATGCAATTGATTGAATGTGCTATTCATAATAACATGTAAGCTTTATACAGTGGTGGAAAAAATACTCAAATTCATTGCTTAAATAAAAGTATCAATACTGAGACTTACAAATACTTTGTTACAAGTAAAAGCCTGGAATTCAAAATGTATTGAGTAAAAGTATTAGTGTTGGCATTAGAATGTACTTCAAGTGCCTAAAGTAACTTTTTTAAATAGCAGATCTACAAGCTCACAACGTGTCGCATGGTGGCACGCTGTGAGCTTGTAAATCCATTTGACGTGTCACCAAAAAGCAGCAGGTACTCTGCCTTCACCCGATGACAACTCCACAAGAACTACATGGCCAAATACCATATCTGCTTTCTCCTCAAGCGGAACCGCCCACTTCCTGCAAAGCATTGTGGGAAATGTATTATTTTTTGGAAGAGACTTTGATGCAACTCTGACACGCACAGAACTTTGAAAGAACTTAGTGCGGACCTGTGTGAGTGCAGCCTCAGTGGTCAGCATCTTTAACCACAGATCTATCCACAAGTTTCCAACGTCCCATCGTGCATTGCGCAGAAGGTGTGCGGCAGTTCCGTTGTGGCAGCCGAGTGTGATCTACAAGCTCACAACGGTTGTATCTGCGACACGATGTGAGCTTGTATGTCAGCTGTTCTCCGGAAGTGTCCCACACATTATTATTCTCACGGAAACAGGTGGATAGCTCATTGTAACTAGACCCACTGACATTATAGGTCATTTTAACTACAACCATTACCTATTAGGTCACTGTTGCTGTCGGGCAGAAACCTTGATCTCCATATTGTAACTTTTTTTATATATATTTTTGAATTTGAATCCTGAAAAGTTACAGTTTTGGACATAAGGTTTCCACCCGACGGAGACGATATGTCATTTTAACAAGATCAGCGCCGGTCGACAATGTCACTATGGACTTCCCTGCCAAGCGACTTTAATCGACGTTTATATAAAAGCATTGTTTAAGCTTTTATTTCGGTTAATAGACGGAGCGAAATGGTTAGCTTACCTTCGGCTAGTATCAACACAAAAGGATACGATTATGACGTCACCTTTAAACCAGGCCTTCCTGTTTACATCAGCCTCTGCTAGCCGCTAGGCTCAATGCAAACCATCCGACCCTTACGCAGCTTCACTAGGTCGGATTTTGATTCTGAAACTTTCTGTGTGGCATGTGTATACGTTCCGGTGCCCATACCGATGGTGGTTTTAGACGATCAAGCACGAATTGTACAGTATTGAGCTCAGATGGCGGCCCGCGGGTCTCCCATTCTGAGTCAATGGGGAGCTACGTCATTGTCCCATCCTTGAATCTTGTGAATCTTGGTTTATACATGGGGGCTTCCACAGTCTATGGTCTATGGCTCGCTCTAGTGGTCATTTTGTGGTATGGTATATCATCCTGCCTTTGATAATAGTGTAATCATGATGATAAAATATAGCTATTTCCTGGCGTTATAAGCGCACATTCATATTTAAATTTGGCTGGTAATGGGTTTTTAACTACAACCACAGACCTATATGGCAGTCCCTTTTCAGCCACAATTTAGTTGGCTGCAAGACGGTGTTAGTGGGCAGCCTGCCAGAGAACACCACAGAACATCTGATCGTGGAGGTGTTTGGACAGTGTGGAGAAATCATCGCCATCCGCAAGAGCAAGAAGAACTTCTGTCACATCCGATTCGCAGAGGAGTTCACTGTGTCCAGTGAGACATTTTGCCCAAGACTAAAAAAAGAAAGGCATGCCATCCCTGGTTTACTTCCCGTATCTGTATCTGTATTATTTCCAATGCAAGAGTGAACGTGAACACAGCATTATGGTCACTGAAGCAATTGTCACAAGCCACATAATCTTCCCAAGATTTTCATACTAAAATGGCTTTTCGCGAGATCTTCCTTCTTTCCCACTTTGTGCCAGGTGGGATAAGGCAGCAGTGGTTATCTTTCTTTTTTTTTAAGTACCCCATAACTCACTGTCAGGCCAGTAAGGGACCATTTGGAAGGAACCCTGTGTGGGTCATTCTCTAATTATTGGTTTGAAAAAAGTAAAAGTAAAGATATTTTGAATAAAAAGAAAGAGAAGAAAAACGACTACATTGCAAAACAATTCCTAATCAATGCAATATGTTGTTAATTGTAGAAGGGTAGGACTGACACAAATAATGCCGTTTCTGGAATTCCATCTGCTGTTAGTGGGTTTTTTGAGCGGTGGTCACAACGCTCCTATACGTGGCCGCTCCTATACGTGGCCGTGTGTGTGGGTATGTATGTCTGTCTGTCTCCGTGTCCGTAGCCTGCAGTAACCTTTTCTGACCACACATGTTAAGGGAGGGGCGCTGTTGCACACACACACACACACACACACACACACACACACACACACACACACACACACACACACACACACACACACACACACCACCGCTCAGTTCACACGAGTGTGATTTTTTTATGACGTTGTGCTATGATTGACTAAATGTTCCTGTTGGAAGAAAATATCTGTTAGTGTTTTGGTAGACTTAGAACATTGATTTAGAGTATGAAATTGGCCACTTTATCAGTTGTATGATGTACGGTAGTTGTGTTGGTGCATTATGAATTCAGGGAAAGTGTTAAAAGTATTTAAAAAAGGGCCTTATAGTGATCTTATGTCTCTCCAGCTCTTTAATAAAAAGTCCATTAAGCCACCAATGATGTTTTAGTACATTGTGGCTCCCACTACTCCCAGTCAGAGAGCCAGACAACAGAGGACATGAATCAACTGGGAAGTGGAGAGAAGATATAGTCATGTGACCCCAGCTGGTGGGTTATTTCCATTTCTCAGCAGCCTCCAGAATCCCACACGTCTTAAATCTTCTCTATGATAAGTATTGGATGTCAGAGTTATGGAGCTTTCTCCATTAACAATACTGACTCCGCAGGCTCCCGCTGGTCCAGGCGCATACCACTTAGGCATTGCCACATAGGCATGGATGCCTGGCAGTGTCGCCGGTTCGATTCCCGATCCGGACGACCTTTGCCAAGTGTCACTCCCCATCTCTCCCCCCATTTCCTGTCAGTCTACTGACACATGCATGCATGCACGCACTCACACACACACACACACACACACACACACACACACACACACACACACACACACACACACACACACACACACGCAGAAATATTGACACAGAAGAAACTCTGCGCAGTGCTGAAATCAACACCACTGTAATATTCTATATCCCTGCTCCTCTGAAGGAGCGTGTGTGTGTGTGTGTGTGTGTGTGTGTGTGTGTGTGTGTGTGTGTGTGTGTGTGTGTGTGTGTGTGTGTGTGTGTGTGTGTGTGTGTGTGTGTGTGTGAGTGTGAGTGTGTGGGCGGGCGGGCGGGCGCCCTCTTGTCTCTCTTCTACATGATCTCCTTTTAACCTCTTCTCGTCCCTCCTCTGTTTCTGTTCAGTGATTATTTCATGAATTTTCAAGCATTAAACCCACATAGAACTAGGGGTGTCTTCTAAAAATCGACGAATCGACGCGTCGTTTTAAGCCCCGGGAATCGACGCCAATTGTTTGAGTCGAAGCGAAAATATATATATTTTTTATATCACCAGTTAGCCTACTACTGCCAGTACTGCGGTGCACTGCTGCTGGACTGGTGTGGTGTCATGTACTTCCAATGAGAAGTAGCAATTGGCGAACAGTTATTTATTGTCTCGCACCAGCGTCGGGTTGAAAGTGAGACGGAACGGCCAGAACGGTTCAGACCGCCGCTTCGTTAAAACATTCAGAGCCGGGACAGTGTTCCGTTAAGAGGAGGAAGCACGCTGTCAAAATCCCATATTAAATAACCTGCCACAGCACAAACGCGCGTCCACGAAGTAGTAAACAATCTTCTAAAGTCAAATTAACATACACAAGTGTAGGCTACAAGTTACATTTTCTAATTAAAGTGCTTCTGAATTGTTCCAGTGTTGTAATCCATGATGAATGATTGTGTTTCGCTGTGTTTGCGTCCATGACATGTCCACACTGACTGCTGGCTCAAAAGGGAGCTGTGCCTCCACCTGTTTATGATCCTTTTCTGAAATGAATCCGTTCTCGACACTGACCCATTACTCTGTCAGTGCTCTGTGTCCCGCGACTGCGGACTGGATCCCATCGTTCATTTAAAAGAGCCGTTCAAGAGAGCGGAATCGTTCGCGAATGTCTCATCTCTACTGCACGCTGCCGAGAGACGGGGCAGAGTTGAAACAGCGGAGATGTTTTATTTGTTTTAACGGTGTGTTATAACTCTATGGTTGTACACTGCTATGCAGATAACATTTGTGCTCGTGCACCGATATCACCGAAAACACTGTGTATTCAATTCATCTCTTAATGTATTATTCTATTATGTTGACGTGGTTTAAAGCAACACTTTTTTTTTTTTTTTACACAAAGTAGACTATAAAACGATTCGTCGACGCGTCGGATTAACCCCCGCGACTCGAATCGACTTCATAAATCCTGTGTCGAAGACAGCCCTACATAGAACTGTACGAGTTCATACACACAAGAAGACGTCTTTAGGGCATTTCATTATAGTCACTGTTTGGGCATTAGATAATGACATGCCAAACAGAGGAAGTCAAGCGGATGTTGGTTAGTTCAACCTTAAGGTGATCAGGCTTTGGTTGTTTATTTCATTGTTCTGTGGAAGTGGGTTAAAGGTACATTAATTTCATTGTTACTATACCCACAGTGACTGGCAGTGTGTTCAGCTGTGCAGTGACCTTACTGAAAGGTTTGTTTTCCAGTGTGAGGACCATCTCTGGATTCACTGCTTTGTTCATTTTTCCATCTTTCCCAAGACATTTAAAGATGCTGGTTTTGCCCTGTGTGTTCTTTAGCTTATTGACACAGCAGTCCAGACAGTGCTATGAAAGGTCGTTGAAAAAGTAAAGTAGAAATCAATAATGCAGCTTTGGTGACATAACAGACATCCTCTACTGCCCTGACTCACTCTTTAAGGCTTTGGTTTTCACCTCTTGTGTTAAGCCACTGCCTACAGCAGTCTGTGTCTAGCACGTCTCTTTACCAGCATGTTGGCCTGAATGCAAACATCAGCCATATAAACATGCCCAGCATGATGTTTGTATTTATTTATAAGGTATAAGTGGCTGTGTGTGTGTGTGTGTGTGTGTGTGTGTGTGTGTGTGTGTGTGTGTGTGTGTGTGTGTGTGTGTGTGTGTGTGTGTGTGTGTGTGTGTGTGTGTGTGTGTGTGTGTGTGTGTGTGTGTGTGTGTGTGTGTGTGTGTGTGCGTGCGTGCGCACTTGCTTGTGTGCATGCTTGTATGCATGCAAGTATCGCCTATATTCATCCTCCATGTCAGTAATCCATACAAACACTTATTTATATTCATGTGTTGCCTTTCTCTCGGTTCATACTAATTGAATCATGGAGATTGGACCCCGGTCATGAGCCTTCCCATGGTGCACCCATGGGTTCAAAGGTCCATCCCTATCAAATTGTCCCTATTTGATTGATTGAGCAGTTTATTGAAAATGTGAGCAAATAGAATGTCGCTCCAGGAGGAGGCTGTTTATGAGGCTAGAAGTGAGCAACAATACAGTACATTACAATGACCAAAAAAAAAAACAGGATCAGCACTTGGTTTAAAATTAAGGCATATTATTGACCAACCATCTTTTGAATGAGAATTGAAAGTTTTCAAAAGAGCTGATCAACATTTTTGGACAATGCTCCTACAGATTTTGGTCTAAAATCACGCAAAGCGGTACACAGTATCTCTAAAGTCATGTCATTAACATGGATCTGTCCCATTTCCCATATTCCCCCCTGAAAGAGCTGATCAACTTGTGCCTGGAAGGTCAAACCTTCCACTGAACTGCTGCTGAGTATAGGAAAGATGTTTTTCCCCATACTGCTGTAAAAACGGCACGCCAGGACTTAAAATCAGTAGGGCTACCTCTGGTGGAATAAGTGTGAGTATCACTAACTTTGTTAAAGTAGTCACTAACTGGATAGCTGTCTCATCTACCCAGTTTGACACCCATGGACACTCATGTCTCTGAAAGGACAAATCCACACGTTCCTTCCTAACAGCCACCCTGTCACCTGCTTCCTCTGCCCGTTCAGCTCACCTGAACCACGATGACCTGAAATCACATGAAACATTGGTCGCTGCACAGAGTTGTTCAATGTTAAATACCCACACCGTGAAGAGCAGCTGCTCTGTGCTACTTGGTCTCATCATGACACCATTTAATAATGAAATGTACTACCAACCAAATTCAGCGTGCTCGCACAGGGGCGGCAGTGGCTCAGGAGGTAGAGTGGCTTTCGATCCCGGGCTTCCCCAGAGTCAGTGTGGAAGTGTCCTTGAGCAAGATGCTGAACCCCTAATTTCTCCCGATGAGCTTTGCATGGTTTCCTCCGCCATTAGTGTCTGCAGGGGCGTCACAATGGGGGGAAAAGTGGGACTGAGTTACTAGGGCCCAAGGTGGAGGGGCCTTAATTATTTTATACTTTAGCTATTGAAAAATAGCAGATATACAAGCTCACAGCACGGCACCGAGTGTCGCGCTGCGAGCTTGTAGATCTGCTATTTTTGAAAAGTCGAACATTTGTAACTCAAATTTTGCTTCTGGGGGGTCCTTGGAACTAAAGATTTAGCGATGGGGTTCCGTGGCCAAATACATATCAAGCAGATCAACAAGCTTGTAGATCTGCTATTTTTCAATAGTTAAAGCGCAAAATAAATGGGTTAAACCCTCTCCCCCTATGAAGAACATTCATGGGGGGCCCGCAGTGAATCCTTGTACCCAGGGCCCAGAATTTGGTGCGACACCCCAGAGTGTCTGAATGTGTGTTTGAATGGGTGAACGTAATGCACAATCATTGTAAAGCGCCTTGGATAATTTACCATTTACGCACGCCCATGATTTTGATTTGATTTTGTTAAAACATTATAGAACACTTTGAATGTGTTCCTGTGGACATCAGGCCCAGTCCTGAATGAGCAGGTCCACAACATTGCACCCTCTCTTCTCGTCTGTCTTCCCCATCGATCTGCTCTGTCAAATTAAAGGATCCTGGGAAGGCACTATTGATTCCATGTTTCACCACTCACCACACACACACACACACACACACACACACACACACACACACACACACACACACACACCGCACACACACACACACACACACACACACACACACACACACACACACACACACACACACACACACACACACACACACACACCGCACGCACACATGCACACACACAGACAGACACAGAAGTTGGACCAAGGCCAAAGCCTCTGGCGGTCTTATTGATTCCCTTGTGTAATGCAGATCCTCTCTCTCTCTCTCTCTCTCTCTCTCTCTCTCTCTCTCTCTATTTCTTTGCATTAGCCTCCGAGTCTGCCCAGAATACCTGCAGGATAGATAGACAGCTGAGAGGGGAACGGCTGTATTAACACTCAGTGAACCAGCGAGGATCTGAAAGACAGATTGTCTATGTGCCGAAACCACAATTTACAACTTAGGCATTTTGATTTAGCACAGTTAGCCTTTTAGCTCAAGACCCCGAAAGAGAGATTATACGTTTCCAAACTAGTGAAAATAGCAAATCTACAAGCTCACAATTTTCTGTTTCACTTCAGGACCTTTATTGGCATGAGAAAACATAGGCTTACATTGCCAAAGCAAGTGTAAAAATATAATAAAAACTGTTGAAAAGTTGGAACGTGTAGGCTATATATATATATATATATATATATATATATATATATATATACAGTATAATATATATTTATTTATGGAAATTATTAGATTTGATTTAATTCATGAACTCGCGACCCATACAAATTAGTCTGCGACCCAGTGATTTAGCAGATGCGAGAGAGAGAAATTAGGGGTTCAGCATCTTGCTCAAGGACACTTCCACACAGATCGAAAGCCACTCTACCTCCTGAGCTACTGCCGCCCCTGTGCGAGCACGCTGAATTTGGTTGGTAGTACATTTCATTATTAAATGGTGTCATGATGAGACCAAGTAGCACAGAGCAGCTGCTCTTCACGGTGTGGGCATTTAACATCAGTGTGACTTACAATTGCAAGTGCCGATCGACAAGCTTACAAGCTTGTCAACCGGCTATTTTCAGCAAAAAAGCTTTCCCCACAATAACAGAAAACAGAAAATACACTAGCTCAACCATATGTGGTTTAAGCGGTTAAAGTTCTGTGCTGCAGTGGAGCACTCTGTGAGTTAAAGACCAGAGGTTTTGCTGGGCAGCCTCCAGCTCTGAATGTGTTTGAAAGGGTATGAATGTGGAAAACAGGCTGTTCACTGAAGCGGAAGCGCTCACCCCTGAACAAACCTCCCCCATTAAACCTGGGGCTAAATCAATAGCCAAGGAGCTGCGTGTCTGCGCTGAATCAGAGGCCCATCATACACTGCCTGTTCAAGGCGGTAATGTTGTCATTTTCAGAGACACTGAGTGGTTGTGTATAGGGGTTGTAATGGCTGGCATCCTAGCTGAATCCGCCATCCTCAGGTTGCACTCCAAATTACCTTTAGCGGCGCTGTACATTTGGCTTTAGCTAGTAAAATGTGTTGAAGTGGGGATCATTTAAAGGAATAGTCCCCCCCCCCCCCCCAAAAAAAAACGTAAAAAAAAAAACTATCGATTACTGATGCATTAACTAACCGGATCATCCTCGGTGGAAAAGTGGTGTGTGCAATGGCTACACTTTGGAAAGTCGCATACACCAGGCTTGTACAATGCTTCCACTTTACCAGTATGTTCCTTGAATCCATGGGTATTTGCCATTACTCCTTGGAGAAGGAGTCAATACGGAAGAGGTCATAGGTAAGTAATCATGGCTGCCCAGGGACAGCTTGGCGTCAAGAAGGTGGCAGCTTTGACTCATGATGTGAATCTTTGGCCCGCAGGTTTAAAAAGAATGGATGAACATACTGTTGTTAGAAGACAAACAAACTGCTGCTGAGCAGACAACAGCTGCCACCATGTCTGTGTTATCTGTGTGTGCGTGCGTGTGTGCGTGCGTGCGTGTGTACGTGCGTGTGGGTGGGTGTGGGTGGGTGGGTGGCTTTTGTGAATGTGTGGCTTTACCTTGCCAGGGGCTGAGGTGGACTATACTGTAGATGATGGCAGCAGGCAGATGGTTGTGAGTTTGTTTACTCTTGTTTTCTTGTCTTCGTTGCTCACTCTGTCTTCCTAGGAGCAGCTGTCATTGAGTTTGGTGTGTAGCTTTTGCAGATGTTCATCAGATGTGTCATGTGTCGTGTGTTGGCATGCATGCGTGTGCGTCTCCTCACACTGTGGTTGACTACCCTACCCTCCATGCTCCTGCTCCATTAGAGTAGCCTGGGATCAGTACCATTTTCGTGTTTCCGATCCGGTCTGAAGCGGAAATCACTTGACGTCATCAGGCGGCCATCATTTGACCGTGTGTGTATGTCTGTCCGTATGTCGTATGAGTACGGTAACACCAGCTGCAGCCACCCAGTGGTGCTGTTGAGCACCCTGCACCGCTCCTTCAAACTGGCTTAGATTTTTTTTGCATCTTTTATTCTAAACCGGATCACTCGACTCTCACTGAAGCTAACCTCGCGTCACCAGGCTTTCCTCAGCAGTGGTAAGCCTGGTGAGGCGACGTTAGCTTCAGAGTGGTCCATGGTCCCTGTATATCATAATGTCCAACGTTCACCAACGATGGAATGCGTTGCGTTCCAGACCCAACATATACGATTTCATTCACAGCAAAGGTGCATAAAACCTTTGAAAACGTTGCCAAATTGAAGGCAAACCCATTTGGCCCTATGCCCCCTACTGGTCTCACAGCTGCAGTGCAGCAGCAGCAGCAGCAGCAGCAGCAGTATCAGTCAGTGAGTGGAGGAATGGAAGCAGAGAAGATTGGTATTTGACAGTCTCTCTGCTGCTGATCTTCTCCAGCTGTGTTTTGTCAGATTAAGACAGAGGTAATTGGATTCACACAATAGGAAAAGAATGCACATGCATACAGAGATGTGCATATAGAAAAACACACATGAGATACATGCCTTGCTTTGTTCTGAATCAGAAACAACACATAACAGGATACAGAGAGTTCCATGTGCCATAGTGTTGTCGCTATGATTGTGGTTGACACGGATCTGTGTTAAAGAGTTATTGCTGATATATTTCCCGACAGAACAATACATTGCAGTGTAATACTGTTAAATGTAGCTGTTTCAGTTTCCATATGCCTTGTTTCTGTGAGAGATAAAGCCCTGGGCCCCAGCCCAACCATCTCCTCTTTACTCATCTACGTTCCTTTGTCTGTTGAGGACACCCCGTATCCACTCAAATTCACCACCAGTCTCCCTGCTTGTAAATTCTGTCTGCAGACTCGGGGAAAGGAGAGATGACAAAACTGATCACACTCTGTTTCTGTTTTTCTTTTTGCTGGCACAACCCAGCTCTGTAGTCCAACCAGCCCGGCATGGCATGGCATCGCTCATGAGTGTCTTTGCTGTGACATAGATCATTAACTCTGCCCCTCTTTGGCTGTCGTTGTGTTCCAGGAGATCAGGAACATGCACAACGAGCAGCTGGTGGACATCAGAAGAGAGGAGGAGATGGAGATGTCGGACGACGACATGGAAGACACGAATGGTGCAGACAGCAAGGACTCTGAGGACTCAGGTACAGTATATGGCACACAGGCACACACACACACACACACACACACACACACACATACACACACACACACACACACACACACACACACACACACACACACACACACCTTGAACGTCTCCGTTATAACAGCGACGAAATATCATTTAAAATACATTTGTCTCAGTCAGACCGTCCTGACCTACCGCGAGTAACAACACATCGTGCTGCGACGTCGTCCACCCTCCTTTCTCGCTTGCAGAGTCTCTATTTGAGTGAGGTTTCGCGCGACTTCCATAGAGTTGAAAGGGCCATGTCCCGCCCCCAAACATTATTTATTTATTTATTTGAAGGGTTCAGGCTACGTCTCAATGCAATGGCTGATGCTCCATATGAGGACAGTTTTTCGCACAACATCGCCATCGGAATGCTTGCGTTGCGGGCAGTGCGGATGAGCTGTAATGCATGCCATGCATGGGATGGCGGCACCTTCCAGAGTCAGTTGAGTTGATACAGAACATTTCTACAAAGAAACGTTCCCCCTAAAGACACGTGTGTGTGTGTGTGTGTGTGTGTGTGTGTGTGTGTGTGTGTGTGTGTGTGCGTGTGTGCGTGCGTGCGCGTGTGCGCGTGTGCGTGTGCGTGCGTGTGGGTACAGGAATTGATCAGGAGAGAGGCTTCTCTAGGCAGCAACTTGATGAAGCTTTCTGATCAATACTCCCCTCCACTAAAACCTCCCTCCTGCAGGGAGAGACACACGCACACGCAGCAGGAGGTTCATCAGCACCACTGATGGGCTCCTCCGCAACAGACTATCGAATGGCCACATACAACCTACTGTACAGTACAGATGTGAAATTTCAAAACTTCACACGATTTTCAGGGGATTTGCAGAACATTGAGCTTGTAGATCAGCTATTCTTTTTTTTTGCTATTTTTCTGATCTTCTCTACCTAAATCTACCTATATAGTATGAAGGTGGATTCTGCTTTTCATTGGGAATGGAGTGGTTTCTTTCCATTTGCGAGTTTCTGCAAAATTACGCTCCATTCTCCATAAAAATTAGAAAGGCAAAACAGGGAAAGAAACCTGTGGAAAAAATGCATTAGCAGGACATTTTCTGGAACATACTGTAGTAGGCCTACATACCGAAGAGTTGAAAGGGCACATCTGTGTGTCTAAACTGTAAACCTTATCTCCTCAACTCAGTCTCACTGCTGGACTCTCCTCAAGGAGGGCAGAGCTGATAATACAGCACTTCCACAGATCAGTGTACTGTTGATCTCATACAGAAATACAACTCACTGTCTCATTTCTACAACACTGATTTTTTTACTTCAGAGTTAAAGAGCCCTCAAACAGGAAATGCCCATTTTGGGCATTTTGAGCTGAGAGCAGTTTTTCTGTGTGGGGCCACTGTTGGGCAACCAGAATGTCCGACTTTATTCCATCTTCCATCGTCTCCTAAGTAAACTTTTTTCTTTGCGTTACTCCTCCCACACAGGAGATACGGTATATTGTTTAATTTATATAAATGTATTTGTGAATTAATTTTCTCCATTGACTTTAATTTAAAAAAAAAAAATCCCAAATATGGAGATGGCTGACATCACAGATGTCTGACATAATAGACCACATGAGACTGACACAGTATAGCCATATATGGGCTTTCCAAGATATGGGCTTAATATTGATGACATCAGGGATCTCCATATATGGGCATAAAAGGGACAAGGACTGACACAGAGATCTCCATATATGGCCATTAATTTATTAGTGAATTATTTTCCCCATGGGGAAAATTCAAATGGTAAGACGAAATTCATTTGCGAAATTCGCGTCACGGCAACCACACTTGCAATTTCCAGTTGCATCTTTCTAGTTCCTAAATACGCCAGTCTTCTGATCCTATACCCTAGAGTGCATTGCCATCTTTTGGCAGAAATAATTATTTCACTGCCTTCAGTCATGTGTGACAGGGATCAACAGTCTATCATCTAAACTTCAATCATTAAGCATGCAAATTAGTCATGAAGCCCAGTAAGAACAGGTGGTGAAGAGCTACATAGGCTCTCACTGGTCCACGTATCGTACATCACACAGCCACATGACGTACAATGACATTATGTAATTTGTCACAGTTTCATTTTCACTTTGATTAATATGCTCCGAAGTGCATGCTAGAGCCGCCCCCACAACTCGGCCAGGGGCTTTCGGTATTGAAACGAGCACAGTAGGTGATGTTTGTCATCTCAGCTGGGCTCTCACTCAGTCAAACAGAACCTAACACGATCGGGAGAAGTGGGAGAGGAGCGGCAGACCATTTCCCAAATCCAGTTGTATTTCACAATGTGAAAATAAAATAGAGTTGAGTGTTAGTTTTCTGATCTTATTCATTTATCCACACATCTTGCCAATTGCTTACTAAGGGTTTTCACAAACCGGTTCAGCTCAGACACACAACAGAATTTATGCTTCATTAGTGCCATCGCAACATCACCTCTTGATTCTATGGTCATTATTTCACATTAAATTGACGTCGGTGACAGTCGTCTCAGTTCCTTCTGTAGCACCTGCTGAGGACGGACCTGCCAGAGAGAACAAGATACGAAATAACAATGACAGTAATTGCTAGTTATTTTTGTATGAACCATGTTTAAGGACTGACTGCTGCATGCTACTGTACATGTTGGTGGTGTAGCAACTATTAAAGATGAGGGAGGGGTTAAAACAACAGGAGGCGGAGCTTGAGAAGACTATGGAGGAAAAACAGCAGCTGCAGAACCAAGTTCAGACCCTCAAAGAAGGACTGAAGAACACACACACACACACACACACACACACACACACACACACACACACACACACACACACACACACACACACACACACACACTTGAGGTGGGTGGCAAATCAGGCATGACACCCGGGAAATCAGGCACGACAATGGGGGGAAAAGGGCACGACAATGGGGGAAAAAGGGAAAGATGTGAAGAGGTCAGTTGTCATGTCTGTACCACCAGTAAGGGCGAGAAGAGACCTCGCCCAAAAGGATGAGAAGACGCAAGTCACACTTGTAAATGAATTCTGTCTTGGCCATATATGAGGCGTGATGCACAGACGGACGGACATGATCTGCAGGTTTTCATACTAAATGTGATGGTCGCAAAAATACATACTTGATCCATTCCAATAGTCTTCATCAATACAACTACAGTACCAACTAGAATGCACTATGTCGAGGTGCCAACTTATGACTTGTGTACTTGTGGCCATGTATGGCCTACTTGTGCGCCAGCAGAGTGCGCAAGTACTGCAATCGGTGCTGGGTATGTGGGTATGTGACAACACTTGTTGGTCGGTGGTGACGTCTCACATCTGACCTCACATCTAGAGTGAGGGTAAAGGGCTGTCCATACCGTCTCCGACCACCGATCCTTTCGTCGGAGAGTTACGACTTTCCGACGTGCAACTTTCCGAAACTCTAATTCGGAGTAATGCTTTTCAGAAGTTGCGAGTGACGTCATTTTGTAGTTGAACCGGACCTTTTGGACGAAAAGTTCGGTGGTCGGAGACAGTAGGGACAGGCCTTTATTTATATCGGGTCGAACTTATCTGCGGTGACGTCACCGAGAATGCCCCTCCCTCATTGGCTAAAGGCTCTGCATGCCTATGTACTGTCGGCCGCAAACAGACAGCAGCGAACTCAATACTTGCATGCTCTGCCGGCGCAAATGATGATACACCAATAGGCTACTGTTTCACTCCAACTATTTGTTTTTTAGACATCAGACTCAGCAGGCGACAGGTGTTCTGCTCAACAGTTGGACGTGTTTGTTCAACTGACAGTTTGATTAACATCTCTGCACGCCTTGTGTTTTTCTGCACCTCAGGGATCATTTCAACCTTCCTCCATGTCCATCCGTTTGGAGCCAGCATCGAGTACATCTGCTCCTATCTGCAGTGCCTGGGCACCAAGGTACTGGACGCACACACAGCAGGGGTTGTTCCTCTGCTAGGTTTGCTCTGGCACACACACACACACACACGCACACACACGCACGCACACACACTTGAATTTTACAAAACGGTTCTACTGAAACCGAGGAGCTCTTTAACTAAAACCAGGGGCGCTCACATTCAACTGATTTATTCACATCATTTTTTTAATTCCTCCTCTTCAAATGCTAATTTATAAAAATAAAAAGTTTGATTTCTTACAGTGTTTGTACAGTTCCGGTGTCACTAATGGCATAGCTGTTGTTCGGTCGATGTTTGTCTGGGAATAGAAGACGAAAACCAATTCATCCACATTGGTCTCTTTGAAAGCTTGTGTAATAAAAGAACCCTCAAGTGTTCTTGTAACTCAATATAATAATTGATGTTGTTCTATAAACAGATGAGAGTGAAAGTGCAGCTTTGGTGGAGCCTGTTTCTCTCCAGTACTTTTTACTCTCTTTTTATACTTGCTTAGGCCCTTCACTCTTTCTCTCTCTATATCCCCCTCTCCTCCCCTCCCCCCCTCTCTCTCTGCTGTTCCTTAAATGTCACAGCCATCATTGTTATGCATCTACAACACTGGCTATATCTGGCTAGCAGCGACTGGTGTGATTTTCAGGGAGCTGTTACAAGTAGATCCTTCATTCTGACACGAGTGCAAACAGCAGCCTGAACCCACAGAGGCCCCTAGCATCTTAGCTTGCAGCACTGTCTATTTGAACCCTCATATAGCATCAGCACTTGCCGCGCCATCACTCTTCTGTGTGTGAGGAGGAGGCTCATCATTATCAGAATAATGACATGGGGGTGGGAGCCAGTCTGGAGAAACACAAAAAAACATAGAACTCTTTCTGAACATAACAAATTGAGTTCTGTCTTCTCTCATGTCTTTCTGGCGATTCGGCATGTTGTGCATATAATACAGGCATTGAAACTAAGGCTTGCCCACCTGCCCCCCGGCAGGTAAATAAAACTTTCGGGCGGGTGAAGTTGGCTTTCAGGTTGCCCGATCGGGCAAGTGCTCATTTGAGAGGGGACGCAACCGTCTATAAACACAACACGAGATACTGTATGTCTAAACACCTGAACGTGGCCAGCACACTCTGTCTGGTCTGCTCTGGGGGATATAAAATAAGAGTACTGTTTACCTATAATGTGCTGTTTTTACTGTTGCTACACCATAGACATATTCAATCATAGCTATGTAGGTATTTGGTATTTGTATTTGGAGGTATTGAGGTATGATATTGTATCGCACAGCCCCAGAAAGTAAAGAAATAAGTGTTAACACGTCTTTACTTTCTGGGGCTGAAAGCGGTAATTAAAATCTTACCTGAACTGTACCGTCATGAAACTGTACCTTTTCCTATGCAAACTTCTAATAAAGTCTTCAATCAATCAATCAAATCAAACCATGGATAATTTACTTTTCGGGCAAGTGGTCATGCCATTTGGGCAAGTAGAACATGACATGTACTTGCCCGACGGGCAAGTGCCTCTGAGACCTTAGTGTCAACCCCTGCATATAGCTCCCATGGAGAGATGAGAACATTCTGTATGATAACCTCACCTAAACAAAGGAAGAAGAAGAAGGAGCATAATTATCGTCTCTGTTCGGGTGGAAACCTTACATGTCCCAAGCAAAGACAAAGAAACTGTTGCATTTTCTAATGCAGAGGCAAAGAGGACAGGGATCACAAACCATGCATTCCTCCTAAAACATGATGAGAATGGAGTAAAGTATTTCACCGTGGCATTGATTCAACAAACAAAAACAAAGAAACTAAACATCATGAAACCACAGCTGGAGAGAGAGGCGAGACAACTGGAGGGACACAAAGTGTGTTTGAGGAGTGAGGAAATTGTTGGTAAGATCTCCCAGAAAAAGGAAATAACTACCTGATGCAAAAGCCCTGTATATAGTCCAGGAGTGGAGCAGCTGTGACAGACAGTGGTGGAAAAAGTACTCAATACTGTAGAATGTATAATGTAGAAGTACTCTGTTACAAGTAAAAGAAAATTAAAATGTACTTGAGTAATCATTAGGCAGAATGTCCTATTGAAAAATTTCAAATTTTATACAGATCTTTTGAAAATAGCAGATCTACAAGCTCACAATGAGTTGCATCGCAAGCTTTTAGATCAGCTATTTTCAAATAGTGGAAACGTATATAAGTGGTTAATGTATGTTTTGTGATAATCAAAATCTACAAAGCAACTAGTAACTAAAGTTTTCAAATAAATGTATTGGAGTAAAAGTACAATATTTGGGGCGCCCACTGGCCTACTGGTCCAGGCGCATACCACTTTAGGCATTGCCGCATATAGGCATGGATGCCTGGCACCGTCGCCGGTTCAATTCCCGACCCGGATGTCCTTTGCCTTGTGTCACTCCCCATCTCTCCCCCATTTCCTGTCAGTCTACTAGCCCATCAATAAAGGCATAAATGCACCAAAAAAAATCTTAAAGGGCGGTAATGTAATGTGTGCGGCCAGCTTAGACCTGTGAAGAAAGGAGTGAAGGGGCCCAATAGAGGGTATGCGCATGCGTAAAGTGAATGGCAAATCGGGTGGCAAAGTGAGTGGCCAAGTGAGTTTAACGTTGTTTAATGCAATCAGATAGGACTTTTCTGTTTGGATGTAAGGGCTGTCAAGGCCAGAAAGTCGTTTTTTGCCACTCAGTAGGCGTTCCCGCATAACTTCCTGGTATGATGAAGATGTCACGTGCCCTCTATTACCCTCTATGGCCTCTATTTCTTTCCGATACGGCTGCTGCGCACAAAGCCTCTTCACATTGTGGTCTGTTTATACTGTATGAAGCATGCTGCCTATGCCCACTTAGTGCCATTAATCTCCCTGCTCAGGAGTTCCCACATCAGACAGCTCCTGCAAGTATAGGCAGCCTGTGGCTGGAGTGCCTCTTTGCATATCGTCGTTGTCGGGTGGAAACCTTGTATGTCCAAAACCGTTTGTTTTGTATTTATCAGTTTAAAAATGATTTAAACTAGTGAAAACAGACGATCTACAAGCACACAACGCCTCGCACCGCGAGGCATTGTGTGCTTGTACAGTTTAGAGTTTAGGGATTTAGCAGACGCTTTTAATCCAAAGCGATCTGCTGTTTTCACTACTTTTGTGCGATGGCCTTGTATGATGAAGCAGGGCTTTGCTTTGCGAAAAAATTTACAAATTTGAAACTTGGAGATACAAGGTTTCTGCCCGACAGTGATGATATCCTGGATAACATCTGTGATGCTTGCTTTGCTCCCAGGAGAATGCATGGTGGTGCAGTAGAATTGTCTGTCACCAGTGGTGTAAAGTAACTAAGTACATTTACTTACATACAGTACTTGACTACAGTTTTGAGGTATTTGTACTTTACTTGAGTATTTCCAATTTCCAATCCTTTTACTTCTACTCAACTACTAACTGACTCGGATCCAAATATTGTACTTTTTTTAAAGGGCCACTTCACTTCACCTCTGGTACAACCAGATCTTATTTTATTGTTGTTTGGGACACAATCAACACAATCCTGAGTTATTCTTTGTGTTCAATCTATGTTTTGAGATATTTTAGTATTTCAGCTGTGCTAGTGATGCGTTTTGCATCATATGATGCAGCTTGATGATGCAAAATGCATCATATGATGCAAAATGCATCACTAGCACAGCTGAAATACTAAAATATCTCAAAACACAGATTGAATACAAAAAATAACTCAGGATTGTGTTGATTGTGTCCCAAACAACAATAAAATAAGATCTGGTTGTACCAGAGGTGAAGTGGCCCTTTACCGTTTGACCGATGTTTAATGTTTAATTAGGCATTAAAAAGTCCTTAAATTGTCACTTTAGAAATGTGCGGATACCTTCTATACACAGTTAAACTTTATGTTGGTTTGTTTACTGTTGAGTGAGAAAACAATGTTGCGCATTAAGTTAATCGTCTGGGGACCCCCCAAAATAATTTGGGGACCCCCCTGGGTTTGAATTGGCAAATTCCCCTCGCTTGCCATTTGATTAGTTACTCAGTCCACTTTTCACAGTCAGTTTGCACTCTTCACACATTCTCCACACATTCTCCACAGACGTCTACTACTGCACAGGGACATTCCACAACTGCCGATCACCCCCATGGTATGCATTCCTATTTTCATTGTTCCAAACTTGAAAATATTATTACTTTGATATAAAACAGGTAAGCACTAGCACTATATAAAACCGGTAAGTATAGCCTAAGCAGTAAGCACCATATATAACGGAAGCACCATAGTAAGCACCATAGAAAACTCAAAAATGCTGAACCTGAATTATTGTTGGTGTCTTTGGTACCTCTCCCCTTCCAAACACAACAGACTTTATTTAAGAGCGCGCCAGGGCACATAATACTAGAGCACAGTCAGGAGGCCGTGCTGTAATTTATCTCCGACCTCAACTTTGTATTAGTGAGAACAAATAGAGAACACATTTTAGGAGGGTTGGTGGTACCAGGAGGTTCCATAAAAGGTTGTTGACTGGGTCAGAGATTTATCAGTGTGAAATTACAGAGCAAGGCTCTGAACAACATCCAACAATAGGGAGTCGATTTTGTTTTGCTCTGCAGGACTCTAGCTCAGTGGTTTTCAACCATTTTGTTTCCAAAGCATACAAATGGGCAAGTCCAAATCTCAAGGCACACCACTATTCATGGCAAAGAAATGTTGTGAGTGTGTAGTTTATTTTATTGTTTTCTCTTTACATATACATACTGCATATTATGTAAACTATTCACCTATAATGGCATGTCCAAAATTGGCAGCCAGGTTGAAAGATGTAACACACAGTACATCTCTCTCGCTCTGTCTCTCCTTCTGCTCCACAAATCAAGGAGGTTGTTTCTCTCTGGAAGCAAATAGTGGATGAATGAATACATGCTCACAGTGTGGCATTGAGCTTGTAAATCTGCTATTTTTTTAAAATCATGAAAATTTGAAGTTGTCTTTGAAGTTTTTTTGTTTCTATGTCAGTGGTGCTCACACTTTTTCATGTGAAGGACCCCCAAAATGATATGTATTTGGCCACGGACCCCCATCTCAAAATATTTAGTTCCAGGGACCCCCCAGAAGGAAAATTGAGTTACAAATGTTGGCTTAAAAAATACATAGGCCTATATTCAAAGATTTGCACACGACTGCAACTTTTCAAAACTAGCAGATCTACAAGCTTGCAGTGCGGACCTCAGTGACGCGCTGTGAGCTTGCTTATCTGCTATTTTTTCAATATCTAAAATATAAAATAATTATGGCCCCTCCACCTTGGGCCCTATAACTCAGTCCCACTTTTCCCCCCTTGTGACACCCCTGCGTGAGAGAGAGAGAGAGAGACGGTGAGAGAGAGATAGAGAGAGAGACAGCGAGAGAGAGAGCGACAGAGATGAGGGGAGAAAGTGAATGTCCTTGATAATGATTGTGTATGACTGTGCATTTGCACATAGGCATATTCAGTGTTGGGCAATATTACTTCACAGAGTAATAAGTTAGTTATTACTTCTTGAAAAAGTATTTTCAATAAGTATACTTATTACTATTACTTTTATTTCATAGTTTTTTTTTGCATATTCCACATTGGAACAATAATACAGGGGGAGTCAAAAATCAACCAAACAGCAAAAACTAAACACATTGTTTACTGTCAATATTCCAGGATGACCTCCCACTTGGGTAATGACGCCCCCTGGCGATCATTCAGAGAAACTACTTCAGCTCCCGTACTAACGTAGGTAGGAAGGGCCTGTCACTCAAACCGGAGTGACCCGCCTCCAGGCTATATAAGCCCCCGGAGGCGGAAGTAACATCCTCTTTTCACTCTCTGCGATATCACATTCAGATAAGTTGAAACTCAGCCTTGTATTATTATTCTTCGCGCATTAGCCTAAAGCGGTGGCATTAGGAGTCGCCCACTGGCGAGTGTTGAATTAACCCGTACTTAAGAATACTTATTCTTTTTCCGTCCTAAATCGACGGTTATTTCCTTTTATAACAAAGGATTATTACTGCTTGTTCAGGCCTCCGCCGAAGCAAGCGTGGCATAGCATTAGCCGTTAGCTTGTTAGCTCGTCTGCTATTGTTAACGTTAGCTACACTGCTTACCGCTTGTTCAGGCCCTGCCCGAATCAAGCGTGGCCTAGCCTTAGCCGTTAGCTTGTTAGCTCGTCTGCTTCTGGTTAACTCTATCTACAGTGCTTCGCCATGGATCCTCTGGCCTTCCTGCCGAGGCAATGTCCAGGCTGTCCAGGACTCATCGACGGACAGGATCTTCACCATCTCTGTGTCGGCTGCATGGGCGTTGCACACGCCTTCTCTGCACTGAGTCCTCAGGGGAGAGCAGGACCTTTCTGTGACTGCTGCGTGGCCTACGACCACGATGTACTGATACACCGGTTCTTCCTAGCCAGGGCAGGCCTCGGGGCCTGCGCTCCACCAGGTGGGTCCACTGCTCTCAACCCCACAGCCCAGTCTTTCCTTCCCCAGGCGGCCCGCACCGTTGGTCAAGGTGCGGCGCTGCCTTCCGGAGATCCGCTTGACAACCAGCGCGCCATTCCAAGTCAAGATGGCGCCGTGCTACATGAGACACCGCCTGCCGCGCAACCGACCGCAGCTAGCTCCACTGTCACTGGAGCTGGCGGGTCTGGTGAAGTCGCCGCTAAGAAGGCGACCAAGAAGGCTAACACCCAGACGAAATCTCCGGTAGCCTTTTCCCCTTCGGGCGCGGTGCCCAAAAAGAAACGCTTGGATGTGACCGTCGGGGACGTCCCCCTCGACGAGAGCATCACCAAAACAGTCCAGACCTTCAGGCGAGAGTCGGACCGGAGCTCCTGTCAGAGCGAGGGTTCTGGTTCTGAATACTCTGGATACACGGCCGAGGAGGAGGAGGACTCCGTCGAGGACGAGGGTTCTCGACTCACGGTCACTGTGAAAGGTAATGCCCCTGCGGCTCCAGCACGTCAACTGGACGCCGCAGGGAGCTCCCAGGCCTCCTCAGGCACCACTGCCCCTCCACCCGCCAGTCAAGCGAGTGAAGCGGGAGCAGAGGACGTCGATTCTGCAGCAGAAATGCTGGATCATCTCACAGTCTACATGAGAGCTCTGGCCAGAGTTGGAGAGGAGTTGCCACCTCCTCTCCCCTCTGAAGAGGCCGAGGATGATGATGAAATGCCCGGGCAGGAGCCTTCGGTTCCCGCCCCGTATGTCCTCTCCAGGCTGCCGCTGGTGAAAGGTTTCACCAAGGCCCTCCATTCCTCATGGAAGACACATAAAGACCCCAGGAAGCTGCCTTTTTCTGTGCTGGATTTGGTGGGCGGTGCGGAGGCAGGCATGTCCACCTGCCCTAACCTGGACCACCTGTTGGCACAATCTTTTCTGAGTTCCGTCAGACCCCAGTACAAAGATGTAGGCACGGCTAAAAACGGGCCGTTTGTTGGCCCCGTCGGCACCAACCCGCCGGGGTTCACTGTCCTGGAGGACAAGCTGCAGTCGGACAGGGCTCGTAACGCCTACCGGTCCGCTGCTCTGGCCGCTAAGGACCTAAATCTGATCCAGCTCTTGCTCGCTTCCACCAAGGACCTGGTCAAAGGTCTGCCCACGGGGGAGCACACAGCTGAACTGAACACTCTATTTGACATCATGCTGAAGGTCAATTGGCATGCGGTTAAGTGGATGGGCAGGTCCATGGACTACAACCTCCAGTCTGAGAGAGCCCGCTGGCTCGACTATGTCGACCTCGAGCCTAAGAGGGACGTGGGCGAGAAGCCTCTAGGTCCTCGCGGGGAGATGTACAAGTCTCTCATAAACATGGAGAACAGTCCCACCACCCTCATGGGTGGGGGCTTGGAGCTGCTGCAGGGTAGAGTTACCTTCTTCAAGGCGGCTAAGGACATCGTCGAGTCCACCACAGTGCCACAGGATGAACCGCAGCAAGCTAGGAGGACGTCCCGCTCCTCCCGCGCCAAGGAAAGGGGCCGCTCTGCTTCTTTTAAGAAGCACTCGTCTTCCTCCAGGGGAGCCTCTGCAGCCAGGGCGCCTGACAGGCCCCGCAGCAAGGCTGTGGTTCCCGAGCGCGCTCAGCCGCGCCGCCCGTCCAAGGATGGCAGGCAGCAGTCTTCATACCGCGGTGGCCGCGGTAGGGGACAGCGCAAATGACACTCTGAAGAGGGGAATTGTGCTGGGGCGGGGGTCCGAGGTGTCTCTCGGTCCCCCTCCCCCCAAACGAGGGCGTTTTTCGGTACCCCGTGTCGGGGAAATGAAAATGTTAATTTTGATGCCTCCTGTGTCGGCAATAAACATGTTGAAAGAACAAAGTCTGTCTCTGTCCAACTCTCTCGCACTAGCACAGACGACCCCATCGTGCATGCCTCCTGTAGTAATGATGAAGTCCTGTCAGGACTCGATAATCAATCACAGGTTTTATCAGAAACCAGTAATGTTAATGTCAAACAATTATGTGGTTCCTCAAGCGCGCGAGTGGGATATCCCTCGCGTCGACAATATGAATCCTTTATGCATGCCTCCTGTAAGAATGATGGAGTCCCGTCAGGACTCTTTAATCAGTCAGAGGTTTTATCAACAACCAGTAATGTTAACGTCAAACAATTATATGGTTCCTCATGCGCGCGAGTGGATTTTCCCTCGCGTGAGCGATGCTATGAATTTAACCTTGAGTCAGAAATTCTGTCGGCCTACTATGAGCCCGGGTCAAGGGACAAGCATAAAGGCCTTAGAGCAGGTATTAAACGTAAAAGTTCCTCTCCTGTCAGGGGAGAAGGCTTTAGTTGTGGGCGAGTCTGTTTATCAGTCGAATCGCTTTGCTCTTCCTGTCGCTCTATCGAGCCAAAACCGAACGCTTCCGGTTTCACCGGATACGGATTCGCTAGCTCCCCGCTTCCGGTCCGGCCGCAAAAGAGCTCCGCTAGTCAAGCGGTACAATCGGAAGGTGTTCCCACCTTGCGGCCTATTGAACCCCTGCGCTCCGCATCCGGGTGTCCCGGATACGGATACGCAGGTTCCCCACTTCCGGTCCCGCCGCAAAATAGCTCCGCTAGTCAAGCGGTACAACCAGAAGGTGTTTCCGCCATGCGGCCTATTGAACCCTTGCGCTCCGCATCCGGTCGTTCCGGATACGGATACGCAGGTTCCCCACTTCCGGTCCGGCCGCCAAAAAGCTCCGCCGTCACGGAAGCACAGTGGTGGGGTTTCTCTCGCTCAAAACACGCTAGCACGCTGTGCGCGCCAGTGGAAGTTATGCAACCCGAGCCATTGGGTATTTCGAACGATAACCAGGGGTTACAGGTTACAGTTCGCAGACATACCCCCGCTTTCGAGCAGGGTTATTCATACCAGAGCACGTGGTTTAAAAGCAAGTCTTTTGAGAGAAGAGATCAGCTCTTTGCTAAGCAAGGGTGCTATAGTGGAGCTGGACAGGACCCAATCCCGCATGGGATTTTGGAGCCGTTATTTCCTGGTGCCCAAAAAGGGGGGGGGGCTACGTCCCATCCTGGACCTAAAGGCACTAAACGTGTACCTGAAGAAGTACGTTTTCAGGATGCTAACAGTACCCACCATGTTACGGTCGGTCAGGCAAGGGGATTTCCACTGTTCAGTGGATCTGAAGGATGCTTATCAGCACGTCCAGATTTATCCCCCACACAGGAAATTCCTTCGGTTCGCCTTCGAGGGTCGCCTGTACGAGTATACAGTACTCCCTTTCGGTCTGTCACTGAGCCCGAGGGTTTTCGTGAAAGTGACCGAAGCAGCCATCGCCCCGCTGAGACGGCAGGGCGTCAGGTTGGCGACGTACATCGACGATTGGATGATTTCAGCGAGCTCCGCCCACGAAGTGGCGCGTCACACACAAGTGGTTTTGGCTCACCTGAAGGCCTTAGGTTTCATAGTCAACCACGGCAAGAGCATGCTGACTCCAGCAAGTCGTCTTACATTCATTGGGGTCCTTCTGGACTCATCCGACATGTCGGCCCGTCTCTCAGAGGAGAGGGTGGACAGGTTTCGGGAATGTCTCGACTCTTTTCAAGTGGGCCAGGAGGTCACTTACAGGAGTTGCATGGTACTGACGGGAATGATGGCTTCCGCAGTACATCTGTTGCGTTTGGGCAGGTTTCATATGAGACCTTTTCAAAGATGGATGTTATCACTCGGGATCCCGCCCTCCTTGAAGTACAAGAAGGTTACGGTTTCCCCTTCCTGCGCGATCGCCCTGTCTCCGTGGCTGGTGGAGGGGTTCCTCACCAGCGGAGTCTCGATTGGCGAGGTGGTTTCCCACAAGTCGATCACGACAGACGCCAGTCTCAGTGGATGGGGAGCCACTTTCGAGGGGCGCACAGCGCAGGGGCTTTGGCCTCTGGAGATGAGGGGTCGTCACATCAACTATTTGGAGTTGATGGCTATACTCCTGGCGCTCAAGCATTTCGAGCCTTGGATTTTGCATTGTCACGTCCTGGTCAGGACAGACAATACGACGGCCATGTTTTATGTCAACAAACAGGGGGGCCTGTCGTCGTTGCCACTGGACCGTCTAGCTCGAGAATTGACGGTTTGGTGCTTGTCGCGCCTCAAGTCGATCAGGGCCTCACACGTCCCAGGTCTCCTCAACAGCGGAGCAGATCTCCTGTCCAGGGGAGGTCCTCGCTACGAGGATTGGTCTCTCCACCCCAGGGTGGTGAGCCAGATTTTTCGCAAGTTTGGTCAGCCAGTGGCGGACCTGTTTGCGTCAGCGGAGAATACGAAGTGTCCGTTGTTCTTCGCGGTGAAGGGCAGTCCTCCCTTGGGGTTGGACGCCTTAGCGCACACGTGGCCGAGAGGTCTACTGTACGCGTTTCCCCCCTTCGACTTAATCCGACCCACTCTGGAGAGAGTCAGGAGGTTCGGTCTGGAGATGCTCCTGGTGGCTCCCTACAAGGGCACGTGGAGATCGGCGATCGCCCCTCTCCTTTGCGAACCGGGTTGGCAGCTGCCTCAGTGCAGGGACCTGTTGAGTCAGGCCAGGGGGGAGATCTTCCACCAAGGCCTGCAGGTCCTAGACCTGTGGGTTTGGCACGTGAAAGGTTAAACCTGCTGGCAGCCGGTTTTTCTTCTGATGTGGTTGATACCATTCAGAGTGCTAAGGCGCCCTCTACGAGGGCGTCTTATGATGGAAGGTGGAATGCCTTTGAGGACTGGTGCGAGTCGCGTGTTCCACCTGTGGTGGCTCATGTGGCGTCAGCCCAGGAAATTCTGGAATTTATGCAGAACCGCTTGAGAAGTGGTCTAGCATTTTCTACCCTTAGGGGGTATTTGGCGGCTATTAATGCCTGTCACCTGGGGGTGGCGGGCAAGGCACCTTCTAGAGTCCCGGAGGTCATCAAGTTCATGCAAGGAGTTGAACGGTTGAGGCCGGTGACTAGGTCTTTGTTCCCAGTTTGGGATCTGCAGGTGGTTCTAGGGGGCCTATGTCGGGCTCCCTTTGAGCCGCTTGTAGGGATGCCTTTGAAACTTTTGAGTTTCAAGACGGCTCTTTTGCTGGCTTTGGCCACGGCTAAAAGAGTTGGTGACCTGCAAGCTCTCTCGGTGTCTGCGGAGTGCATGCAGTTTATGAACAATGATCTCAAGGTGTTGCTCAAGCCTCATCTTAAGTTTGTTCCTAAGAACATGGTGGTTCCTAAGGAGCCTGTTGTTCTTCTGGCTTTTCATCCTCCTCCGTTTGTCTCGGCGGAGGATGAGCGGCTGAATTGCCTTTGTCCTGTCAGGGCATTGAAGGCCTACTGTGACAGGACTGCTGGTTCTAGAGCTTCTTCTCAGCTCTTTGTAAAAATGGGCAATGTTCTTGTCAGAAAGCCGGTGTCTAGACCCACTCTTTCGAGGTGGATTGTGGATGCTATTAGGCTGGCTTACTCTAGTGCGGGTGTGGAAGTGCCGGCGGCACTTAAAGCCCATAGCACTAGAGGTGTGGCTACTTCGTGGGCACTGGCAAAGGGAGTCTCCGTTCAGGAGATTTGTGTTTCGGCGAATTGGTCTTCGCCTTCTACCTTTGCAGCCTACTATCACCTGGATATCGAATCCTCTTCGCTAGCGCATTCGGTTCTGGGTGCAGTTGCCTCCTCTACGTCATAGAGGAGTCGGATCTTCCCCTCCCACAGGTGGGCATGTAGCCACCTGGGGTATTTTGGGGGGGACCCTGTGTTTTCCTTATATAGTGTGTCTTACTTATAAGGCGGACTTGTCCTTTTCATTTAGTTGAATGAGGCGGACTTCGGTCTGTCAGGGTCTCTCCTTATTTTCTCATGCCTTCACACCCAGGTCCGGTGGGCCTGGGACCTTCTGGGTGATGGGTCACGCCCGTTTGGGCTGTGCTCACCCGTATGAGGGGTGTGTGGGGGTATGAGAGTAGGTTGTGGCTTAGAGGGGAGTTTAAGAATCCCAAGTGGGAGGTCATCCTGGAATATTGACAGTAAACGGTAGGTTCCGTACGGAACCATTGTTTACTTAGATATGGAAGGATGACCTCCCACGTAATGCCCCTCTGTTTCACTGAATGTGGCAGAGAGTGGTATTAAGAGGATGTTACTTCCGCCTCCGGGGGCTTATATAGCCTGGAGGCGGGTCACTCCGGTTTGAGTGACAGGCCCTTCCTACCTACGTTAGTACGGGAGCTGAAGTAGTTTCTCTGAATGATCGCCAGGGGGCGTCATTACCCAAGTGGGAGGTCATCCTTCCATATCTAAGTAAACAATGGTTCCGTACGGAACCTACCGTTATTAGCCGATCTTCAAGTTCATCACGTTTTTTAATTTTAAATTTTATTATTATTATTATTTTTAAGACACCAAAGCAATTCTGATAACACCCTATTAAGGCATGGACTGACACGCGTCGCCGGCTCATAGATAATTAAAGAGAAAACGTTCCTTCATCTCTAGACGTGATCATCCTAACAGCAGGTGGATTGTCCTGATCTCACAGAACAAAAAGGCTTTGCTGGTATAATTTCTGCTTCGCAACTGATACAGGTTTCATTGTCCTTGAGATTAAATGTCCCTCCCTCATCTGCTTTGCATGCTCAATATTGTCATTAGACTCATAGGCGATTCTAGCCTCTTCCAGCGGGGGGTGCACGACCTCTATTACCTCATGCACGCGTGCGCAGCGCGCGCCTCATGCACGCGCGCGCAGCGCGCGTGCACGACGTTCACGTGCGCACGAAGCGCGCACGCGAAAAAAATTGCGGATATTAGCGGTTTTGTAATGTTGTTTTAGCGGATTTCTGCAGTTAATTTTGTACCCAAATGTAACACAATATAAACAAAAAAAGTGTAAAACAGGTGCTTCTTTTTCTAGACACCATGAGCATGTCTAGTATAGGATTTATTTACTTATTTTGCAGACAGAGGCAGCAAAGCCAAACATCAAGTTAATCATCATTCATCAAGCAATCAAGCAGTCATTTACAGTGTCAAATAAGCATTTCACAAAAACAAATAGTAGACACATCCTTATTACACAATGAACTGCAGCCTCCGGGTTTTGACACTTGCAAACCTTTCAATTATTTTCTGCACTTTAATTTCGTGTATTTTCTCAATCTGTAAAATGCCTATATCTGACACTCTTTTATCAGTCATGGTTGTCCGTAAATACGTTTTTAGTTGTCTCAAAGTAGAGAAACTGCGCTCAGCTGAAGCACTCGTAACTGGTATGGTGAGGTACAGTGTGTAGACGTGTTTTAATGTACCAAATGAATCAGAATTATGCATTCCCTTCTCTTGAAAAAAAGCAAGTTTCTTTTCAAACAGTGTCGTGTCCTCCATTTCTTTTTTTTTGCGCACATTCTCTTCCCTGTACATGGAAGTCATTACAGAGATTTCAGCTTTCAGAACATCTGCATCAAGAGTGTATGTTTGACATACGTCTGTCACACTTTTTTCTGAAGGGCTATCTGAGGTTACAACATCAGCAAGACACTGGAGGATATGAAAATCGTTTTCAGAAAAGCGCCCCTCAAGCTGTTGTATGAGTGTGTCCAGTGTTCTATACAGAATATCACATCGGTAATAATCCGCTGCTGTGTTCGGTTCTACACGGCGGCAGAACCATTTTGGGCTTAATATAATAGGGTTTATAAAAGCATGATCTGACTGTCTTAGTCTTACCTTGGGCTGGTCAGGAGGAAATGGTTCAGTCACGCACAGTGAGACAAGAGTCCTGGCTGATAGAGCCTGAGGTCTGTGTTTTGTAGAGGAAAGTCAGGTACAAAATGATCCTCTCCATGTGATGTTTCAGGGCAAGCAGCTATATTATAATATCTACCGGTAGTCACGTCCATAGTAGTGAAGAGCTCGAACTCCATGCTTTATTTTTAACAGATGTTGTTTTCAATTTCAATACTGGCGCGTGGATATGACATCACATCAGGAGGGGAGGGGGGGGCTGCCTGGAGCTGCCAGCCTCTATCACTACCACTAGGGGGTGTTGTTGTATTCGGTCTGAGTGGATGTAAAGTTACATTACAAAAAAAAATAATCAAAATGGCCGCCTGGCGGCCAGGGGTTGCACGTGCACCCTAGGACACCCCTCAAAATCGCCTATGATTAGACTACTAAACTTCAAAATGTATTTTTATGCTATAATTCAACAAGTTATGCTATTAAGGTATGCAGGTGCCAACACAGGGGAGGGTGATCACTGGCACATTGGCATACAGTGTGAGAGATTTGCAGAAGAAGGTTGCAGAACCCTGACTGTTTAGAATATTGTTTGATGCCCTTTGTGAACTTTGAGCACCTGCCCTCCAGTGGTCCTTGACCAGCCTTATTATTATGGGGTCCTTTTCGGACCGGGTCAAATAAATCTGAATTTTCCTCCGTCTGTTTCAGACTGTATCCAGTTATCCTCGGGTTCGGTTTAGAACAGATCCGATTCCGTGCTACCCTCTAATGCTCAACTGTTATCTGTCTCTTAAACATCTCGTGAAGCATCAGCATCCTTGAGCAATGGAGAGCAGTCAGCATTTACAGGGAAGTGATACATCATGCAGTATAATATTTCAAAAGAAAAGCAAAACAGCATTTACTGGACTCTTTAATATATTGTCTATTTTTCACCACTGAAATATCAGATAGGGTCAGCAGTTTGCACAGCCAGTTCGAAGACCAGTCATTTCCTTTTACGAGGGATTCAGTTCCATATGGCAGCTCATTGTCTGTGGGGTTAGAAATGTTCAAATTGAAACTTGCGATCATGCTATAATTTCATATTGGGGAGAGTAGGGTAACATGAACAACTTCCCACTTGTTGTCCTGGCACAAGGCAAAATGACATAGAAGTACAATCTAAACATCACCCTTATTCCATGATGTCTTCTGTCAGTTGAAATCAAACCAATGAGTAAGGGTCTATGACAAAAGGACCAATGACCATAACAATATGACCTCTCAAAAAAAGAAAAGTGGTGCTGTGGCTCAAATTGCTCCAGGTTAGGTGTATGCGTGCGTGAGAGAGAGGGATTTTGAGTCAACTGAGAGACCCTGAATCCTTTCATTTCACATCCCTCAAAAGCCAAACGATAAATGTAGAAGAGTCCCCTCAATCGAACTGGTCCTGATGCTCAACAGACTAGCACACTAATAATCAGGACATTGACACCATTCCTTGACAAGTCCAAAATGATCAATGAACAAAAACAAAATTAAGAATCATAATATTGCCTCTTGTGATTCAGAAATAGTTTCAGTCATGCCTGTCATTTGTGTTCAACAACGCTCATAAATGATTCAAGTTTCAAGGTTAAAGAAACCTATGGTTCCTGTCAGGGTTCATTTATTCTCCTCTCGTGCTAGTGCGAGTCCTTGGCTTGGAGTTTGTTCACCATGTGAATTGTCATCTACATTCACATCTCAGCTCTGCCTGTAGCCCACCTTCCCAGTGGGCCTTGCTGTCTGCACTTCACCACAGTTCTCATTGGTTCAACCTGGTCTGTGAGCAGAGAAGAGGAGACCCCACCTGGACCAGCTGGATCTGAATCACGCCTCAGACTAAGGCTTCAGACACTGCAGATGTCCTCTGTGATGACTCCGAGCCCAAAGGCTATAAAACTTGAATAGAGATTTTGACTGTTCCGACGCACACAAAATTGTCATGAGCTCCTTCTGTGCTTTTGGCAAAACTGGCCCTAGTTTAGCACGAATGTAGGCTGGTCGAGCCCTGACATTCTATGACACAGAAGGGTGGGGATACGAGCCGCTGGATCTCAGAGGCCAATTGGATTTGTTCACCGGTCTCTGTTTTCTTTTTTTTTTCAGGAGCTGGCCAGAGCTTTTAATTGCTCCCTTTGAACTTCAAAGGGGTTGCGAACTGAGATTGAAAACATTCAGTAGAAGAACAATATTAATGGTTCATGTTCTGTTACTTATATTATAATGTTTTATGTGAATGATATAACTCATTAACACACCTGGAAATAGCAAGACCTTTTTTTCATGTGTGCTGTTAAAGGCTGGTAATGGCAGTGAAGCAGTAGGGATGTCACCTTTTTTCCTCCATCTTCCCTCCTCCATCCCATAATTTCATACCAAACAGGTGAACCTGAGTTCTCCTACAGGTGACAGGGAGACGCTGGGGATCTGACTCATCACCGTGGCTGCATTCCATCGCTCACCGGCTCTTTGATGGATGCACTGGCCACTGTTCTTTTTGTGTGACACGGTGGGTCTAAGTGAGTGGAATGTATGAATGCATTTTCCACCTCAATCCCCAACGTGCCAGTGAAACAGTCTGGCAGATCTCTGAGGCCTCCGTCCCCAGGGAGCCTCGCTCCCACGGTGGACATGCAGCCCCCGCCGAGCCGCAAGCCCCTGGTGGAAATAATCTCCCTGTCAGCAGCCTGTCGCTCTCCCAGATGTCAACTGATGCCAAATGTGCTCCCACTGCGCTGTCAGCAAAGACTCATCTCACCCCCTCTGAGCTACTAACTTCATCACTTCATCACAAGCACCTTTATGAAGATGTGTTCCTGAATATGCACGCACATTTATTATGTGCTGCACTGTATGTGCACAACAGTGAAATGGATACTGTATGCGATGGCATTTCCTCTCAGGCTACAGGGGGAAAAATATATAGTTGTCATGTCTTACAGAGACCTCATCAGAAAAGCCCACTACCAGACCAGTCAATCCAATGCACTGAAATGATGCTTATGATTTCATGTTATTGTTGTTATGCTGTGCTATGGGGAGGGGGTGTCATGTTAGTATCATGGTCAGTATCATGTCAGTACTGGAAATGAATGGAGGGGTCATATGAAGTGGCACAATTCACTGAATTTTAGTTGATGTGGATATCACGGTAGAATGAAATTAGACATTATGCACAATGACCACATGCACTGTTTAGTGTTTGTAGCAAAATGCTCTAAACCACCCGTCCACAGGAGACTTTTTATAAAGTTAAAATTTTAAAGACAAGACAATACTAATCTAAAATGACCACTAGATCCGTCTAATTATGACTATGAGATGACGTTCTATCCCAGTCTCTATTTTAGCCTGTTCATTATGTCAGTGTGAGCTGTATATTCTCCCGGGGAATGAAGTGTGTGTGTGGGTGTGGTGGTGTAGACTTGCTGCTTTTCAGTTTTTCATTCAAGCTCTCCTCTTCTCCTCTGTGCAGCAGACATTTTGTCCAAACAGGAGTCACTATTGCAGGGAGAATTGAGGATTAATTCTCTGGCCCCCAATGAGCTTCCATATGCTGGGTGAAATCTGTTTGGTTTCCCAGGTTTGCATAAAGCTGCAATCCATAAACTTTAGTTTGACTGAAATACATAACTAGACTGCACTCTGTCGAGATACCAAATTGCGCCTTTTGTTCTCTAGCCCAGGGGTCTTCAACGTTTTCAGGCCAAGGACCCCTTAGTTGAGAGAGAGATGAAGCAGGGACCCCCACCCCACAACCTTTTCATAGATTCCATAGTTTCATCTTTTGACAGCACAATGACAGCACAATCATCAGTGTATTTTGTATTATTGAACTGTCAATACTTAATAAACTTGACCTTTCACTCTGTACTCTTTTTTCCCCTCTACAACAAAGCTATTTCGGTGTGAGTTTGGAGATCTGCTATTTTTGGTTAAGTTCTCAGAATATGGACGCTAGGGTTCAAGTGGTTAATATAAAAAAGGAGGGAAAAAAGGTTTCTATCACACAAAGATTTGGAGGACCCCCTGTAGTAACTCTGAGGACCCCCTAGGGGTCCCGGACCCCCTGTTGAAGACCCCTGCTATCTAGCCCATGTTTGCTGTAATTATGCATCAGCACAGTTTCGTTTGAAAGTACTGCATGTGTGTGGGCAAGTTGGTACTTAATTGATCTGATGAAGTAGTGTGTTGTGCAGTTGAGGCCATTAAAGGCATACTTGAATGAAAACGTGCAAGTATTCGATAACAGTTTTGAAACAGTCGGTTGACAGCGTTTGAGGCGCTAGTAAAGTACTGGGAAATTGCAAGTGTGGTTGCCTATTTATAGTCTGGATAGCCTATTTATAGTCTGGATAGCCTACGAAAAAGGACGCAACATGAATCGTCTGGATAGCTTATTTATAGTCTGGATATCCTATTTATAGTCTGGATAGCCTCCGCAGAGGACGCGACATGAAAACTGAAAACAGTACTTGCGCCTTGCTTCACTGGCTGGCGCAAGTAATAACTAACTTAGCTGTGGTGGTTGTATTTGGTCTACACATGCTCTTCTATTGATACATGTACTCTCCTGTGGTCATGTAGGCCGGGCCTCTACTGGTGGACATGGTGTTGCATGAAGGTCTAAGTGCAATAAATCCTCTACACCAGTGGTGCTAAAAAAGGCCTTTAAAGTCCTTAAATTGTCACTTTTGAAATGTCCAGATACTCTGTATACACTTATACTGTATGTTGGTCTGTTTACTGTTGAGTGAGAAAATAATGTTAACATTTAGCTAAACATCTGGCCGACCCCCCAAAATAATTTTGGGACCCCCACAGGTTGAGAACCACTGCTCTACACCACAGACACTTTCCTTTATACCTCCACAAAATGCTGTTCAACATAAAGGCCCATTCCCACTGGGCCAGATAATAGATAAAAAAATCTCTTTCTCCAGATATGTTTCCATTCAAGTGGATGGTAGATACAGATCTATCACAGATATTCTTGTTATCTGTGATAGATATCTTTTTTATCTGTATCTACCCTCCACTTGAATGGAAAAATATCTGTAGAAAGAGATTTTTTTATCTGTTATCTGGGCCTTGAAAGTTGCGCATTGTGGCTTTAAGCATGTTAATGTGCTCTCTGAACCACAGCTGCAGTGAGACAGAACTGGGCCAGGCTCCAGGATCAGCACACAGCACACTGCGGAGCCAACACTGTTTAGCTCAACACAACCACCAGGCAAACCTCAGGTCCCGCTCGTGTGTCAGGCTGAATTTCTATGCCTGGTGTTTGGTGTATGCTTGTTGTTGATTTGTAAAAGAAGAATATTACAGGAGAGGGGAGGGGAGGAGATGACATCCTGCCAGGAGGTGGCGAGGAAGTGGATTAAGCCACACATTGTTATATGACAATCCTATATTAAAATTGGTTTAAGGGAGGGCCGGCTGACATCAGACTCAGACATAACCATAAACAAGTAAGTAACACGCCAATGGCGAGTGGCACCCGTCAGGTCAGCGCTTCTATACGGCACAAACTTGTCATCTTTTCTTTGGCCACCGACCATGGCGTTTTTGAGGCGATGCACAGCGGTAACGTGATGCGCATCCACACAGGAAGTACATCTAAAAGCTACTATAATCGAATGAGATGGTGAAGCTGACACTGATTCAAATTGAGCTCAGCCGATAAAATATTTAATGACATAATATTCTTTGAGTTCAGCTTGATCAAATCACATGCTGTTCCCTTGCATTTAGATCAAATAAGTCATTAGTGAATCCCCTCACTTTGATCTGCACGATAGAGCGCACGGATATAGAACACGTTGTTTGTAAGTGGTGACTTTGATGAGTTTATTTGTGCTTGTGTGCGTCTTGAGTGCCTGAGTGTGTCTCATCATGTCATCCATTGGCTTCAGTAAAGAGTTGGTTCATGTATGTCCTAGTTTCTCATAGCTAATATATTGCTAATTAAAGATCAAAACCGTTGTGTGTGCGTGTGTATCTTGAATGGACGTGCTGTACACGCATCTCCATATGTGTGTGCGTACATGTGTGTGCCCACATGCGTGCGTTAGTGATGCGCGGGTTAGGGTTTTTTATGGACCGCGGGCCCCCGCAATTTTAATTATCTAACCCAGCCCAGCCCGCCCCGCAACAACGCATCAATGTTCACAGCCCAGCTCAGCCCGGCCCACCGTCATTAAATACATGTCAAATACGTCTTTGAATGTGGATTTTTAAGGCAGCCAATTTCAACTGCAAAAACAGAACGGAGAAACTTTCAGCACTGATTTAGAGCACATAGCCTAACAGTGCAGTGCAACAGAGCCATACAAAAATATCGTTCGAACATTTAAAAGCAATGAACCGTTAATTAGCTACATGACGGCATGACGAGTGACGACATGCATGCTTATTTTTAATTGATAACACACCTGTATGACTATACACACGGAACACAACTACTGTATCACAGAGAGATGAGGATCGAGTCACAAGCCTAGTCACTGGCGCACCGCGCTGAGACACCAAAGCAACAGCTAGACTACGCCTCTCAACATAATATGTTGAGAAAATATATTATTTTCTACAATCTATGCTCTCACCACAGCACGACAGCATCCAACCAGCAGAAGGTAATTAACCAGCTCCTTACCTAATCTGCTGCGGAGGTGCAAAGTTTATCAAACTTTCAAAGGGTGTATGTTGTTTAAGTCAAAGGAGCATTATTTTCATATCATAATATGAACTTTAGTTAAGTTAAAAGCTTGTACAATCCACACTGGTCCACACGTCAGTTCTGTTTACATTGAGCTGCAGATAGGCTGTGGCAAGTGAAGTAGCCAATAACTAACAAGCAGAACACTTCCTCTCAAGCGGTGGATTTCAAAATAAGATCGGTATACTCCCGTAATATGATTAGGCAACTGGTTTTATTTTCAAGTCTACTTACAGGAAGTAATGGACTTAATTAGAATTACATGACACAGTTTGGCTGACGAGCATAGGGAAGGACACTTGGTGCGCATTATAGACCTATAGTATTTGAACGAGACCGCCTCAACCCGCCCCGCCAATAAAGTGTACATTTCTTGGCCCAGCTCAACCCGGCCTGCGGGCTGACCGCGGGGGACCGCGATTGCGGGCCGTCCCGCGCATCACTAGCGTGCGTGTGTGTGTGTGTGTGTGTGTGTGTGTGTGTGTGTGTGTTCCATCTGTGTGCATGCATGCTGTGTTTAAGTGGGAAAATGGCTGAATTGTGTCATGGTAAATGTATGGCGTGACTAACGGCATTGGTCACACATCCAGGTCTTACAGGGGTGTACTCTTTGGCTTGCAGAGTACACCTTCATGATGTTACTGATCACATGACCCCACAATCAATCCTCCAGTTCTAGGCAACACAGAAGGGAGGGACCTTTTCTTATTTCCACAAAACATATGGAATATATGGGATGATAACTTGGGGATCGGGTGCTGAGTGATATTCCCCTTTAAGTTAAGACACAAGACCTGGTAATTAAGAAGCGCAAAATAGGGCCCAGCAGATCGAGTCACAAGTATCGGTGCTGCTCAACAATAAGCCACAAGAGGCAGTGATGTACTGTGGATTTTACAGTGGTGGAAAAGGTATTCACGTTTTACTTAAAGGGGGAGTTCAGTCAAATAAAGATGATAACAAGGGTATTCCCAGTTTGTCACACAACAGAGTAATGTATTATTAACCAACAGACAAAATTTGAATGATGAAAAAATCTAAATTTTTGAAAAATTATGTTTCAAAAATGTGTGAAATCCAATACATATTTTTCTGGCCTTTCTGCCAAGGGCTGTAGGGGCGTGGCCCATGTACAGCATGAAGCCACACCCACTCATGGAAGTATCTGCTTCCGTTTTCAGGGGTGTTAAAAAAGTACTTTTACTCAAAAAAGTAACTAAGTACATTTACTCAAGTACTCTAATTAAGTATCATTTTGAGGTACTTTGACTTGAGTAGGCTATATATTTATTTCCAAATAAAAAATAAATAAAAGAAAAAAGCTCACAATGTGTCAAGCTTGTAGATCTGCTATTTTCAAAATATTTGATGCATTTGAAAACTTTTGCAGTAGTAGTGATACTTTTACTCAAGTAAAATATCACTCCTCAGTGTTTCCGTCATCACAGGACGTGCAGACACACACGCGCACGCGCGCGCACACACACACACACACACACACACACACACACACACACACGGACCTAATGGAGCTACTGAGAGGGACGTAGCTAATGCTAGCAGGCTAGCAGCAGCTAAACTCCGTGGATTAATGCACTTATTGCACTCGCGTGCGTGTGCGTGTGCGTGTGGTGGGGGGGGGGGGGGGGCGGTGGGGGCGGTGAGGGGGGGGGGTGGGGGCGGTGAGGGGGGGGGGGGGGTGGGGGGGGGGCGGCGGCCGGGGGGGGGGGGTTGGTGGGGAGAGAGCACTGCAGGAGCAGCAGCAACAACAACAGTGGACATTAGCGACCAGGCTAGCAGGAAGAAGGGATGAATCTGCCTAGTAACTGATCTCATAGGCTTTCAGTAGCCTATCAAAAGTAATTAATTAATAGCTATCACCGTGATGCGCAGTTTTGCGCACCACGGTGACAAGCATTAAAATATGACACCCCAGTTATGATTAAAAAACGTAAAGCAGTCTTATATCACAATGCTGCAATATAAAGTTCCAATTTTTTTAACAGTGGTTCAGAAATAGTCATTCTACTTGAAAAATGTTTCTATAAAGAAATAGCTTAATTCCCTGAACAGGGCCTTTAAGGAAAAGTATCAATACTGCAATGTAGAAATACTCAGTTACAAGTTAAAGTCTGAGTAAAAGTACATAATTATTGGTATCAAACTGTATCAAAAGTAGAAAGTATTCATTATGCAGTATATAAGCACTAAGCATGTGCAGAAGAAGTCTATAATATTGAGTGTGTTACATTTGCCCCCTGTTACTTTTGGGGAAATCCCGCTAAGGCAAACGCCGATAAGGCAAACGCTGATAAGGCAAACTGGGCAAATGTACTGCCCGGCTCTCCTACCGTAGTGATAGGGCAACATGCAAATCTCCTTCTGCCGTCCCGTTAAGGAAAAATGCAACAGAGTAGCCTCCTTTTGTTATGGTGAAATTAATAAAGAATTGTGAGCAACACAATGGTTATATGTCACAGTTATTGTCCACGACATTGCAAGCGGCGCGAAGGCCGGCCGCGCAAGTTACAAAGCTGTGGTGAATGCAATCGTTATATTCATGCCCAGGCCGTAAGGCTGGGCAAGCGCACGATAAACACATGAATGGGATCATGAAACGCGATGCAGGTGAGCTCACATTTCACCATAACAAAAGGAGGTTTAGTACATTTTGCCTTATAGGTACTTTGCCTTAACGGGATTACGGGACGCGCCCGTTACTTTTGCCTCAGTCTACCTACTCCCACTGGCATTTTAAAAAAGCTATGCAGTGACACGACACACACATGGCCTGTTACTATGGCAACCTGTAAATCATATCATATATCATACGGAATAGTGTGGTGAATATTGTTAATGAGACGTTGGCGGTATGACACTGATATGCAGTCGGTAGCACTAGGATTTTAAACGGATAGTCTGTCTGGCAGCATAACAGGCATTTGATCATTTTACCCAACATACTGTATCAATTTTCAGAGGAGAATTCCGAGTCCATCGCAGCTCCGATGATGGGGTTGATTGGTATTCGAATCGCTCATTTGTATCCCTTTTGTATATATCTGTTGTTCATATTGCCAAAATACTCTCCACAGTTTGTGTTCTTCCTGAAGTCTTATAAAAGAAGATTTCTCCCATGATGTCATCCAAAGTCCCCTTTGACTTCTCATTTGGGACATAAACATGGTGAGTAATTCAGCATTATGACAATAGATAACTAAAAGAAAAACAAAAATATGCGATTTACCAATCAACCCCACCAATGCGGTGTGATTCTTTCTGCGATATTATAACATCAAATTAAGGTAAGAAAATGGTAGTCCGGAATTCTCCTTTAACCAGTTAATCCGGGCCTGTTCAGACACGCTGAGCACCATATAGCCTGCCATGCTCCTCTGCAGGTGATGACCTTCATGTTTTATGTGCATCTGTAAGTGCGTGCATGGCTGGGTCGGGTGCACCATATGTCTGGGTGTAGGGTGTTTACTCTTAATGGTGGGTGGTATAGGGGGGAATGGATACTGCTGAGGTTGGACAACTCCACATCAATCACAGCTGCTTCAGTCAAATGTTTGTGAGCTTCCTCTTTGAGTGATTACAGTTTAATATCAGGGGAGTGTTGGAGCCCTGAACATCTGCCTCCAACCCTTTAACTGTCTGGATGCGGAGGTGGGAGGGCAGTGGTGGAATTCACATTTGCTACTTAAGTAAAAGTAATGTAGAAATACTCTGTTACAATTTAAAAGTCCAGAATTCAAAGGTATTGGTATCAAAATGTACTTTTTCAAATGTATAAATTGTATAAAAATATTTTGACAATAGCAGATCTACCGTGCATTGTGAGCTTGTAGCTCGCAATTTCACCTAAGCTTCCTCGGGTTAGCAGGATCCCTATGCCATGCTGCTTTTGTTATTTCATCTTGTCCAGCTGGAAATTGTAGCAATGTACTTACTTTTGATGACATTTTTCTGTAAATAAATAGTGTGGTTGCTATAGGTATGTAATGTGCAATCAGACACGATTGGTCATGCTTCAGTTGACATCACAATATCCAGGCTTACAACCCGGATAACATCACTCAAAAGGTTTACAAGTTTACAAGACAGGAGTGACATCAGAAGAAGAAGTGACATCATTATGTAATAATGTAATACTAGTAAGACGCCTCAGGGCGACAAGCGAGCGCGCGCCATGTCTTGGCCGTCTGGCCAGTGATGTATATCGGATCAGTTACGCATGTATGGAGACCCCTGGTACCCATATATGGAGATCCATGTACTGTATATGAAGATATGTTGTGAGACCCCAAACATGCTTGCTCAGTTATTCGTTATGTGAAAATCCTACGACATCTATCACAACTGACATCATACATACAATCCCTTTCATGCCCATACATGGAGATCCCTGTCTGTAGAACCAGCCACACATATATGGGCTGTCTTGGCCATACACTATATGGATTCTGTTAGTGTGGTATGTGGCCGATATGGCCTCCATATATGGGCATTCCCATATGAAGTCCAGTTAGATTATGGGCTTAATATTGACGACATCAGGGATCCCCATGTATGGGCATAGAAGGGATTCTGTTAGTGTGGTTCCCCTGACGTCACAGTGATGTCAAAGTGTGATGTCAGAGCGGCAAACCCATTCTGTTAGAGTGGTTCCCTTGACATCACAGTGATGTCAGAGCATGATATCAGAGCGGAAAACCCATAGACCGTAAAAAGGTGTACACGTCCAGACCATGGGCATAGTTCTGCCGATTTAAAATAACTCCAATAGGGAAGTAAAACTTCCTATGATTGGCCGCTAGTTGCGCTGTTTTCCCCCCGGCCGATCGCAAAAAGAATTGTGCTCCATTGGATCCCATTCATTTTCCCCTTTCGTTTTCTAACCTTAATTAACATTTTCATGAATACTGTATGGTTCCTGTCGCTAGTTAAAAATTGCCTTTCAATCACCATCATATTCGTTTTGTCGAAATGTGGTCCAATTTATTTTAAAATAAATGATAAAGTTGCGGGGGGGGGGGGGGGGGGGGCAACTAAACTGATACCCGCCGGCTGTGTTCTTCTTCGTGTGCTGTATTTCGGGAGGCTCCAACCACATTCTCCCATGTATCCCTGCGGTTGCACGTGACCGTTGGCAGCCAATAGTATCTCTGATGCCTTTACAATTCTATGATGGCGACACCCATTCCAAGGGGTAGAAAGGGCCATTTGCGCTGCATTGAAACCAATGGCTTCGCATCGTCCATATTTTTCTACAGTCTATGGTCCAGACGGACAGAGTCAGCATGTGACGTTTCACATACAAAACTGGCTAGCCTCCTGCATAGCCACACAGTAACAATATTGTGAAGACATGTTTTTTTTGTGTGGAGAGGAGGCTTATATGGCTGCGATGTCAGTGGAGTACTGGCTCTTTTTGGCTCTTGGCTTCGTTTCCTATCATTTAATCTTCTTCTATGACCTAATAATTAATGGCGTTGTGACAGAGGAGCCTGTGGTCCTTAATGGAGTGGATTCATTTGATTACACAACTTCCTCCTCGTTCCCCTCGATCTCCTTTAATTAGGAATTCGGCCAGGGAACACTAACCACCGCTAGGCTGGTCAGAGATCCGGGGTCGAGGCATTGGCTAAGGACTTAGAATAGTTCATTATAAGGCTGATAAACTATATGATGGCATGTGGGATAGACTGAGCACTTGCATAATTTGTAGAACCGCTAGAATCATTTTCATCTAGGATTTGCTTTGATGCAGCCGTACAATTATAAAGCTTTCTGCTGATAAGTGTTCAGCAGCCATATAGTTGATGGATTAGGAGAGAGATGAAAATGGGGGCGTTGCAATGTTATGCTATTGGCTGAACATGCATGTTTATGTATACACATGTATTGCAGTTATACATTTTGTTTGTGTTCCTGAGTCTGCTCATTCTCAATAAAAAGCATCCCTCGTCCGTAACAGCGGGACATTTGAACCAGTGGTTCGACTTCGACCATTTCTGGAGCAGGGCCCCTTTGAAAATCTTGGAAGCATTCGTGGCCCACTCACCTGACCTTTTAAGTGTCCAGATGGGTGGGCCGCAAGCATTTTCAGAGCATGTGGGCTTGTGGGTATCACAAATAAAAATAAAAAATCCCCCAAAGTTTTGAAGGAAAAATACCATTGGCCCGATTCACTAAGGTGGTTGTAAATGACGTCTAAATAACGTTACTAAAGGAGGTTGTATTTTCGTGCCATTCACCCAGACGTAAAAATGAATGAACAGCGTTACGCCCAAGCATAAAGTGTTTATGATAACGTTTATTAAGGTAATACAATCAAAAGTAAAGTGCAGCAAAAACCCATCCACTTAAATAGAGTTATTGTTTCTGACACCAGTACTGGGGAAACAGCAATGACTTTATTATTATTTTTTACATTACTGTTTCTATGTTGATGTTATATTATGATAATCATTTTGAGGAAAACATTTTGCTAATTGTCCCAAAGTGACTGCAAAATAGTGTTGCTCTTTGTTTAAAAAAAAAGCTTTATGCTTTAGCTCTGTTTAACACATCCAACTGTACATACCTTCCCCGTTTTCTTAAACTGTTTTTATTATATTTTGACACTTGCTTTGGCAATGTAAAGGTATGTTTTCTCCTGCCAATAAAGCTTCTTTGAATTCAAATTGAATTGATTAATATGTTTTGCCAATTATTTGGGATACAGGGAGAACGACCATAATTCTCCCTGTTCCCGGATACCTATCCATTACATCAGATTGTTACAGCGACCTGTTCAATCCTTGTTTCTTAACGAATTGACAAGGCTGACTGTGGAGCCAGTGAATGTAACCGTAGCCTGCAGGTATACAGAGCAGTGTGGAGATGAGAGATCTGCCCAGGACAGGGCTGTTTCTGCAGGGAACTTGCTGTTCAAATCCCCCCCTGGAGGAGCAACCTGTCAAAAACCTTTGAAAAGATGAGCTGTTAGAATTAATCTAGTCCCCTAGCTGGGTTCTGGATTAACCCACAATGCCGCAAAAGGATATGGAAAACATTGTGTTTTATCTTGTATGATTTTGTTGCTAAATTTAGTACTAGAAGACTGGCTCCGGGAAACTTTTAACCAATCACTAATTTGATTCATTTTATCTTCCTATACAAATCCATTGTAACTTCAAATCCATTTTAACCATGATAGATTCATCGAAAACGCCCGTCCTTGGTTCTAGTGGTGACTCACACTACAATACGTGAGGGGGCCATGTTTTTACCATTACTTTTTTCATTTATTTTCATTTATTTTTATTTTTTGTTTTCATTTTCTCAAAAATAAGTAAATACATGAAAAGAGTAGACCTAATTGAAAAATCAGGACGGGTGTTTGAAGTTACAATGGATTTGTATAGGAAGGGGGCGTGTCTGATAAAAGAAATAATATCAAACATCTAAACTGAATCTACTTAAAAACTGTCCAGGGTGTTCACAGAAGCCTGAGTAGATGAGACTTTTTTTATAGGCCTTAAAGGGGATTACCACTCATTTTCAACATTCAACAATATAGTTTATATATTTATTATAAGTGGAGAATTGATTGATTTGGCAGTACATCTTCATGATGTCACTGATCAAACCCCATAATCAATCCGCCATTTCTAGGCAAAACAGAAGGGGGGGAGGCTTTTTTTTCCCGGTATGACATAGTTCAAAGTTGAAAATGAGTGGTATTCCCCTTTAATGCCAATGTGCATTCCCAACTATGTAAATGACTAAATATAGGCCTACCGTATGATACTTCAACATCTGACAAAAAAAAAAACTGAATGAATGATGGAACGTTGAGGTGCTTTTTTTAGTTTTTTATTTCATTGTGTTTGTGTGATGAGGAGGGCATGTAATAACACAATGGGACTCAAACCCACAACCACTCCAGTATGGAACGTCACTGCACCTCCCTCCTCATGCATCTGCATGTGCTGCCGCCTCCTATACTGCTGGTTCCTCATGTCGTGGCGCTTGCTTTGTGCAAAGCTCTGTGTGAGCAGAGAGAGGAGACAAGTCAGCTGTCTGCTGCTACACCAGTGATTCCCAAACTGGGGGTTCCCCAAATTAGTTTGGGGCTTGGGATCCCCAGAGGATTAGCTTATTATAATGCCCAACATTGTTTTCTTACTCTCAAACCAACACACACCATACTTGTGAAAATAGACGATCTACAAGCTCTCAACACCTCGTGGAATGGGTGGGCGGCCGCTTGCATTTTCAGAGATTATGTTTATTTTAATGATGAATCAATCGTTTGCGTTCCCGACTTGGTTCAGTGGTACTTGATATAGTTAGTTAAGCTCCTATTTAACATATTCTTTCAAGGATTTAAAAGTAACAATATCATGAGATTGTTTCTACATTTTCATTTTTTTATGTCAAGTTTATATTATTAAAACCTTAGTAGCCTATTATGACAATTATTTGGGGGCCCACACGCAATATCCTCACAGGCCACCAGTGGGCGGTAAGGTACAGTATGCATGCACACGTCATATCCATCTGGTGGAAACCATAAAAAAATGAAGATCCTGTGTTTAGCCGAAAAAAGCAGACGTTGTTAGCTAGATTGGCTATTTTCGGCAAACCAATGGATACAAAGTAATTATAATTTAGTCACATGCTCCTTGGGTTCCATATTTATAAAACCCACAGACAGACGTATAACCACCTGGCGTTTCATATTTTGGACATGTCATTATAGGCCAACATTCTCATTGTTTTCCCCTTTTTTCATTTTGCAATGAAGTAAAACAAAACTAGGACATTATTGATGCAATAGAAGTGTGAAATATGGACACACAAGGTTTCTGCCCAGCAGCAACAGTACTGTATGTCTGTCTGCCTGCGTGAATTATTTACTTCGTCGCTGTCTGGCAAAAACCTCTTATCTCTCTTAACTTTTTTTTGTAGCCTATTCTAACTTTTGTTCCAACGTTTTTTTATTAATACTATTTTGATGCTTTTAAATTTGAATCCTTAAAATCAACAGTTTTGGACATTTCCACCCAAGGATTTATTGAATTGTTGTTCACTATGAATGAAAGCATCAGAATAATTATGTAATAATACTAATGATACTAATAACACTAATACATACTAATAATAACAATATGGTAATGATAATACATACCAGACTTCCCATCGTACATGTAGTGACGATCGAGCAGGAATTTCAGACATTCAGCTTGTTTCTTAATGAAGTTTTGAGCAAGGGGCAGCTTGTCAGCCTCCAGGATGTGATGACCTTCCCTTCCTAACACACGCACATGCACACGCACATGCACACACACGCACGCACACGCACACACACACACACACACACACACACACACACACACACACACACACACACACACACACACAGAGAGAGAGCGTGTTACTAAGAGGAATTAACTGTCATTGTACCAGGCAACTCACACATTTTACTTTGTCATCATGATGAGTATGCATCATGACAAAACCTTTTCAGAGATTTCACAGATAGGTTCATATAGACTATATCACAAACGTGCTCGTTGAAAGGAATCCACCCAGACCTCTACCGCAGCCACACCAGGCCAGGAGTTCAAGTGCACCAGTTGCCCGAAAATCTGTCTGTCAAGGATTGGCTAATTTGGCTCATGCTCACACAACTCCTCCTATGATCTTTGCAAGCGAAGAACTAGCCATCGTGTGTCCACGCGTTTGTATTACTGTTCTTGTGAGGAATATGTTGTGAGGATCATTTTCCTGTTCTTCACAAGAAAAATGTTTGCTTTATGGTTAAAAAAGATTTTTTAACAATTTCTTACAGTTCAAAAAGTGTGCGTGCGTGCGTGCATGCTTGCGTGCGACTTACGGTAGAAGAAGAGGCCGCGTGACTCATGTCCATGAAAGGTTGCTGTGTAGCCTCTGACCAGGCAGTCATCGCAGGTCTTGTAGAAAACCACATCGGCTGAGGCGTTGTGCTTGGTAGTATGGCCGCCGCCTTCCTTCTCTGGAACACACACATATATTATACATCCATTCAGAGGTTCAGTGCAGATGTCAAGGGCCAGCATCTCACTATTTAGTTTTTGCGACCAACGGTCACAAAAGTAGAAATAGGTTTATTTTTATTCATGGCAAAGAAGATTAAAAAACGACCAACGCGTTTCGGCCTAGTATGGCCTTCAGGGTCCGCTAACAATGACAGTGACAGACGTCATTAAATAGCGCCGCCGCCGGCGGATCATTGAGCATAAGACTTCACCACTTAGTGTTGATTAGTAGACAATACATTATACAATATATGACCACACCAATACCCAGTATGTAATAATAGTGCATTAGAAAACTACAAAATAGAAAAAAGATACATCACGTTGGACTCAGAACATGTGATTATATATTCATAATTTGTATAGGATCACAATAGCAACTGTAAAAATACATTATAAAGGCTGAGTAGCCAGCTAATCAAAGAAATGGAGAGAAGTCAATCTCATCGTTAAGACCAGGGTAGGTTGTAGCTTTTAGTGTAATTATCCAAATCTTTTAATTTATTATCCAGTTTTAATCTTTCGTCCCTCTTACAGACTTGGGAATTACTTCAATCACCATCATTTAAAGATTATTTGGATTTGTGTGTACAGCAGTTTTGTAGTGTTCTGAGTAAGCATGTTTGGGGTCTCATATCTCCATGGACATGTCTGGCCAAAACCTCTTAACTCCATTTTTGAGGTTTTAGATTTTTTTTGGCATAAATCAGGGCTATTGAACACCCTTTACATCTGAGTGTTGGTTAAAATAATATTTAACCAATGGAGAGTAGTAAAAAGTGCTTGGGACAAAACCTCCCAACTCCACACTTTCTGACAAACCAACTAACTCCACCCGATTCGCTCTCTCTTTTTTTCATAAAAATGTGCTATTGAACACCCTTTACGTCTGTGTGTTGGTTAAAATAGTATTGAACCAATGAAAAGTAGTAAAAAGCCCTTCGGTCAAAACCTCCTAACTCCGCTTGAGCTCATTTTCCAGAAAATTAAAATTTGGAGTTAGGAGGTTTCGGCCCGACAGCAGAGATATGGGTGTCAGGGGGTTAACTGGTCCGACATACATTACTGGCCAGATGGCCAAGACATGGCGTGACCTCGCCCTTTAGGGTGAGGTTGATGCTTTTGTGCTACGCAGTAGTATGATCAAGTAGGGCGTTAATTTACGAAAGAAACGTAGAATATGGAGATTAGAGGTTTCTGCCCGACAGTGATGTCACATAGCGTGGAACTCACCAAATACTCCAATATGCAGTGTGAGAGCTGCACCCTCTCTGTCCACGATAGCGGCATCACTATCGCGACTTGAACATACGCCATGCCTGCATGACAACACACACACACACACACACACACACACACACACACACACACACACACACACACACACACACACACACACACACACACACACACACACACAGTCTCTTCAAGTCAAACAATGAGCTGAAAACCTAGACTGTGATGTCTATAAATATTATGGTAATTTGAGAGAGTGGGCATGTATTTTATGTTCACTAAAGAGCTGGAGAGACAGGGAGACATGTTCTATAGCCATGGTTATCACAATGTAGAGCTTTTTTTTTTGTCTTAACCCAGAAATATCACTTAAGTGGATGAGTAGTAGTAATGAATAATAACAATAATACCCCTATCCATGCCAAACTTTGCACACACACTCCTTGGCTGGCAAACCACAACCTCCAGCCCTGATTTCTCACATGGCCCTCTTCTAGCGCCACCATGAGGCTGATTCTTGCTAAACACATTTTTTGGACACTGCTCCTACAGATTTTGCCCTAAAATCACGCAAAAAGGGTACACAGTATCTCTAGTCATGTCATCAACATGGATCTGTCCCATATTCCCCCCTGATTGGCTATGATTGCCTTCTAAAGTTTGTGTATGCGACCTGACGGACGCTTATCTCCCGATTAGGGAGTCTTACTGGTAATAATAATACATTGTATTACATTTTTGCAAACCTCAAAGTGCTGCAGGGTTTAAAAACATTGGTTTAAACACAGCAAAGGCAACCAAACAACTACTTGGGACCCTAGTAATTGCAGATACAAGGTCAATAAAAAAATTAAGAAAAGGTAAAATCAGGGAATAAAAAAGAAAGGAAAATAAAGCCTGGAGATGAATCCATTAAATGAATAATCAAGTTATCAGTATACTCACAGGTCTCTGTTGTTCTCGATGAAGTGAACGCTGTGGGTGTCGTCGTGCAGAGCCAGGTCGAGGTGAGACGTGGAAATGTTGCCGACCATGTTCTGACCTGCCTCGAAATCTGCGAACGCTGCAACCAGCACCCAGTGACCGTAGATCTGAGGGGGGTCACATTCATTAATTAACATTTTATTAGATCGCTTTATTAGGCGGTTCAGAGACTATAGGTCTACTCGACAGTGGTGGCAAAAGTGCTAAATTCTTTACTCGAGTAAAAGTATCAATATTGCCGTGTAGAAATACTCTGTTACAAGTAAAAGTATTGTATTCAAAATGTCCTTGAGTAAAAGTGTGAAAGTATCGGAATCAAAATATCAAAAGTACAAAAGCAATATTTACTCATTATTCAGAATGTCCACAAGTTTTCAAATGAATAAAATGTATAAAAATCTTTTGAAAATAGCTTGATCTACAAGCTCACAATGCGTCGCAGCAAATTGTGAGCTTTTAGATCAGCTAGCCTTCAGGCAGTAGACATCACACAGGTGAGGTGACATTGACAGACAGTGGACACAAAACGGAGGACATTAGAAACAAATAAGACAGAGAACATTAGTAAGACGTGAGACTAACCTTGTCCAGCTCAGCAGCCGGCAGAGTATGAGTCAGGGGTTCACATTCTTCGGGAGTGACCTCCGCTCTGCAGCTCAGAGCCAGGGCGACCAGTGCCATCAGTTTGTACAGAGCACACATCGTGGAAGCGTCACTTGCTGCTCGTATTCTGACCAGTGGAACTTAAGTGAGACTTGAGCCTGGTTCGATGTGGGCACCTGCTGGTCTTTATAAAGGACCTCCTGCCTGCCCTACACGGCCTCAAAGTCCAAAGTGTGGTGTGTGTGTGTGTGTGTGTGTGTGTGTGTGTGTGTGTGTGTGTGTGTGTGTGTGTGTGTGTGTGTGTGTGTGTGTGTGTGTGTGTGTGTGTGTGTGTGTGTGTGTGTGTGTGTGTGTGTGTGTGCGCGTGTGTGCGTGTGCGCGTGCGTGCGTGCGTGCGTGCGGCGTGCGTACGTGCGTGTCCATGCGTGTGTGTCCACTTGTACTCGGACAGACAATCCAATCCAATCCACTTTATTTATGTAGCACATTTGACAACGCAAGGTTACCAAAGCTGCAGTACAGAACATCTAAAACTGCTAAATACACTACATATTACACACAAAATAAAACAGCAAAAAACATAAGGTTGCAGGGAACCCAGGTCAGTGAGTACACCAGAACCACTGGGCCCATACATTATGACCTCTGTTTTACTCTCCTTTACATTTAAGAAGTTCAGAAGCATCCTTGATAGTTCCAGTTTAGCCTCAGTCGGTCTCTACACCGTACTCTTCTTCACTGTCTGGAACACACATAGTCGAGGGACTTGGGGAGATATGGGGCTAAGTTCGTGGAAATCAGTCTAAGATTTTAAGAGCCCAGGGCATGCTCTAATGATTTAGCGAGAGCCCCCGTGATTGCCGTGGCAGCCAAAGGCAATATGGCTGCTGTCTGAAACGGATGAACTACAAATGCAAACTTCTCATTATTCCCTTTTTTAAAAAAACATAGAAGCAATTTGGAACGCTTATCTTAATGGATGCATCTGCACCCCCAATTTGCATATTTGCAAGATGGTTTCCAGAACATTTTTAAACATAACGTATTACCCTTCCATTGAACTTTTATATATATTGTATATTCAACTTAGAATTGAATTACTATCTAGCCATTTATAGATGATTCACAGATTGGCAGTAAATATAAGCAATAAATAAAGAAATCAACATGTATTTGTGGGAGTCTTTCAAAAGCAATGTCACAAAAGCTTCACAAAGCTCTGAGACCTGTAAAGCTGCTTTGTGGAATATTAATGATGGTAATAATAATATTAATAACAATAACAACAACAACAATAATAAGAATAAAACTTTCTTTATATGGCACATTTTCAACGATCAAGGTCGAACCGAAGTGCTGCACAGAGCATGTAAAATTACAGACAGAAAGAAGCAAATAAATGTAACATGACACAGTCATCAAGAAAATGAAACAACATGTCAATATATGCAGCACATCAAGTATGCAGTGAGAGCCCGGGCTAGTGAGAAGAAAATGTGTCTTTAGTAAGGATTTTGGGAACACCCTGAACAGATTTTAATTTGCTTCCCCATACACACCCATTGTAACTTCATACTCTATTTTAACCATGATAGATTCATTAAAAACACTTATTATTATTTTTCTGGTGACTCATAATACCATCCTAATACGTGAGCAGGCCGTGTTTTTTCAATAAATGTTTTCAATTATTTTTTATAATTTCTGGGGAAAATGAAAAATATATATAAATATTAAAGATAAAAAAATAAAAAAAATAAAAAAACGTATTGAAAAAACAGCCTGCTCACGTATTAGGATGGTATTATGAGTCACCAGAAAAAAATAACAGGTGTTTTTAATGAATCTATCATGGTCAAAATGAAGTTTGAAGTTATAATGGGTGTGTATGGGGATAGGTCCTGGAGGAGGAGGGCCTGGTAACATGCACATCAAATATCTAAATACTGAATGAAGCAAATTAAAAACTGTTCAGGGTGTTCATAAAAGCCTGATTATATGATAACATCACCAAAAGTCTTTTTTTTTTATGGAATATCCCTTTAACAGAGTGAATGGTGCCTTGGCAGGGTGTCCCAGAGTCGAGGGCCGGCCACCGGCAAGGCTCGCTCACCTCTGGTCTTGTAACACGTATTAGGCACCAGGAGCGACTGGTCAGCCGATCTCAGGGCTCTTGTTGGGATGCATGGCTGAATGAGATCAGATAAATATGGACGGGCCAGACCATTTTGGGCCTTAAAAACCATTAAAAAGCTGGTGAGTCACGCTTTGTCTTGCCAGTGAGGAGGCGAGCAGCAGCATGTACCACAAGCTGTAGACGTCTGATACCTGACTGATCAATGCCTGAATAGGATAGTAGAGCATTGCAGTGATAAAGCCTCAAAGAAATAAACGCATGGATGACTATTTCAAATGGCAGCAGATAGGCCTGTATGTTGTATCCTGGCCAAAAGCGTAGGTTTGACCACAGAACTGAGAACTCAAATTTTAAATTGCTGTCAAAGTTCGCACCAATATTCTTAACTGAAGAATGGATTTTGATACTGAAGGGACCGAGCTGGGTGTTAAAGCGGTGATAGAGAGATTAATTCAGTCTTGCTTTCATTCAGTGTTAAAGCATTTGCGTTCATCCAAGATTTTATTTATGTAAGAGACAATTCAGCAACGGCTGAACTGAGTCGATGCTGTTTCGGCAGGGAAAGCAGAACATGTCAGTGTAGCAATGAAATTAAATGGTGTGCTTTTTAACAAGCATAAAGTATAGCCTACAGCAAAAACAGGATGGAATAACTTATAGAGGGAGATATTGATGTAGTCTACTGATAAATACTAAGGCAAGCTAGGGATGTCACTGTGGTTGTGCTTGGGGCTGGAGCAGTAATGGTCCAAATGGTCCAGCAAAACTGCTAAGTCATTCCAGGACTATGTAAACATTACATCAATACTGACCATGACTCAGGCAAATCAAGCGCTTGACATTTTGCACACTAAGCGCCCAATACTTTTGTGTCACACATGATATGCGAGTGCTTGACATTTTGTACACCAAGCCCAAAAAGTTACCAACGCAGGGGAACATGGTCAACATGTAGAGATGGCAGAATTTGAAAACACCAAGCATTACGTGGGGTAAACTACTCCTCTCTCCAATAAATCTGAATATGACAGACTTGTAAACCACCCTGAAGCAGGCACGAGGATTATTCTGCACCTGCTGGGGCTCAAATGAATGCCCAAAAGCGTTTTGTACTTGTAAGAAAATGACATGTAACTTGTGCTTGTGTTTTCACTTTGCAAGATGAATATGTTAATTAATGTGGATATAGATATTGGAAAAAGGATGAAATGCAAACCAGTAAAACATTCAATAAGCAACATTCCCTCTACAGACAACGCACAATCTAAAAGAAGAAACACACAGAGAGAATTGTGGGGACTCCCTTTTTTGCAGGACTTTAGTCCAAGTGTATCAAAAACGTCGGTTAAGGCAAGACTTGATTTGTGTGTGAAACAGAGGATTCAAGAATGTAGCATGTTACACGCACAAATTAAGTATAGGCCTACTGAAAAGAAAAGCACCCTTCGGGTGTTCACGCCCCTTCCTACGTCAAAGTCCCCATACTCCAACAATGTGTCCTGCCAAGTGCCAACTGCGGTCATCACCTTTGAATGTATATTGATCATGTATTTGTTTACATGTAGGCAGTGGTGGAAGAAGTACTGTACTGTTTTACTTAAGTAAAAGTATCAATACCACAATGTAGAAATACTCTGTTACAAGTCATAGTCCAGTATTTAAACGTGAATGAAAGTACAAGAGTATCGGCATTAAAACATACTTAAAGTACCAAAAGTAAAAGTACTCATTGTGCAGAATGTCATTTTCACAAATTCAAAATGTATTTAAAAAATCTACAAGCTCACAATGTGGCTCATCACTGCATTGTGAGCTTGTAGATCTACCATTTTCAAATGGCCGAAATATATATAGGGCTGAGGTGGTTAAAAAGTTGTGTTTTGTAATTAATTGTAAGAACAATCTACAAAGTAACTAGTAACTAAAGTTCATTGTAGTCATGAGGCAGCAATGTAGTTTATGTTCTGAAAAGCAAGAATTGTTATAAATGCAGAATGTTATTTAATTAGCCTATCAGAAGCAACATTATTAGAAACTTTTGTTTGAATATAGGTCAGACTGAGCAATTGTAAACAATGTTCTCAGTTATGTTATTCTCATCTTCCACAATAAAAAGCTTTCATGCTGCTGGTTGTTGAGTTGCCCATGTTGCCAACTTAAAGTGTTGGGGATTATCGTTCTTCTCACAAAAGAAAAACACTTTGGCTTCTGAACAACTTGATTGAACAACTGTGATTAATGCAAAGAAATAAAGTAGGCTACACACACACACACGCACGCACGCACGCACGCACGCACGCACGCACGCACGCACACACACACACACACACACACACAGATGAGTAACAAAATCTCAGTGAGCCTAAATAAATATTGTATACAATTTATTACAGTTCCATTTAAAGACGACACATGATTCTTTCCTTTCCAGTTATGTGCACCATGTCTAGTTAACAGAGCTTTTCTTGAAAAACGGATGCTAAAATAAAAATAATGTTTCGAAAATATTTTATAAAAAAAATACGCTTCATACATGTGTTTCTATTCAAAAATGCGTAAAATAATGATAAAATAATCATTTTGGCCATTGTCGGGCCGACACTTTGTTTACATTCTAGTCTATTCTTTGATAGTGTTAGACTAGGATGTAAACAAAGTGTCGGCCCGGCAATGGCCAAAATGATTATTTTATCATTATGTTACGCTTTTTGTGGTCATTTTTGAATTGAAACACATATATGAAGCTTATTTTTTTATAAAATATTTTCAAAACATTATTTTTAATTTAGTATCCGTTTTTCAAGAAAAAGTTGACTATAGCTTCTTTAAATAGCAGTAACATACAGTTAAAAACAGCTGAGTCATATATGCACCAGTAACATGCAGTTAAATAGCTGAGTCATTATATACACCTTGTCCAAAGTCTTTCCTCATCACATCTGACAAATTGGATCAAACAAAATGTTTGATGAGTGAAGTTAAATCAGGGCATTAATCTCTCCAGAGAGAATTTAACCGAGAGGTTAAATACAGGTAAACACGCAGGCAAACGGCACACATTAACGCAATTTCCAAAAGTATCTCCTCTCTCATATCTACTAAACTGGATAAACTAAATATTTGATGAGCGCAGTTCAATCAGAACACTAATCTCTCCTGAGAGAAGCCAAGGTTATTAATCCACAAACACTCAAACAATACAAAGTAAAGCTTTTCCTAGAAGTCTACATCTGCTGAGTATAACCATTATGTTGTAGGATATCATGGTTAACCACATTAACCGTGGCAGCTTTCGTGTAACTACATTTAAGCAACAATGTTAGTTTATGCTTACTTTTTCTATTTGTCATATGATGAAGTACAAGGGGCTTAAGTGGTTAACAGAGGACTGAACCTCGGGCCTGATGTATCAAGTTTGTAAAAATTACCGCCATGAAAAAAGATCCACACAAAGATTGCCCACTTCTGTGAATACAGTGCTCTGCAGGTGGTGTATGCCGGTTTCAGGGAGAGTGCATTCTGGTGACAAATTATAGGTCACGGTTAGGGTTATCATCACCCTGGCTACAATAGGCGGTAAATGGCATTAATCTGCAGACACCGGAAGTGCTGTGGTTAACGGAAGTTACGTCATGCGTTGCAGTCTTAGCACCGTTCCATGCCGTTTCAGCCTGTGGTCGTAACCAGGCTTTTCTCTTCGCAGATGAGTAAGCCTGGCTACGCGAGGCTAGGTTATCATACAGGAATATTTATAATAATTTGCAGTACTTGGTTCAATCTCTCTTACCCGCTCCGATCCAGATCTCCTGCTCTCCCTGACAACATCATCTCTCCTCTCCAGGCCCCTTCTTTGCCGCTTTTTGACCACGGATCAAGAGTATATTTGAAGAAGATAAAACGTATCAAAACAGAAGTGACACGAACCCTTTCCATGGAAAGCGTTTTTGCCCTGTTGCATTTAAGTCGGTAGATTGCACTTCTAATAAACAGACCAATCTGCCCGATGGCCTCATCTCAACCAAAAGGAGGAAAAAAACAAAAAAATAAGCTTGCTTCACAGAATTGTGTGGGATGCTGCTGAGTCTCACCTCCACCTGATCTCAACATACTTAGGCAAGCGGCTCCTTTATTCAATTTTAGGCTACTTATTGTCTCTGCCAGGCCGATGGCGTGGCTGAGACTCTGTTTTGCACCCTGTCCGTCCATCTGTCTGTGATCTCTGGCACTGTTGGCCCAGTCGACGTGAAACTGTGCACACACACTCCCTGCATGCCAGAGCAGAACCTCTGCCCCAATTTTTTTCACATCGGGCCTGTTATAGCACCACAAAATATGTTTTGATATTACTCCTACAGATTTTGTCCAAATATCATGCAAATCGGTACCCAGTATCATGATAGTGATTTTTCATAATCCGTTCTGATTGGCTAAGATTGACTTCCAAAGTTGCAGGAGTTTCAATTTTCGTCCGATTACCGTAAACCACATTCCCACTATAGGCCGTGGAAGGAATGGCATCTTTTTTCAAATGGGCCCACCATCAGGCAGGGTTTTGCGAAAACATATATTTTTTACATGACACTACTCCTACAGATTTTGTCCAAACATCACGTAAATAGGTACACATCTTACATCTTTATATAGCTGAAGGGGTCCATGGAGTGCCCCCAAATGGTCCATGGAGTGCCAAATGGCGTATGCTCCCTATTCCCACACTTGGCATATGTACTGATCAGTACTCTGCCAACATTATAGGCACATTTGCCACCATCAATGTACTTACATTGGCGTACAGTTAATATAAAACGAAATTATTCAGGCGCTTTTTAGCCAGCTATTTTGCCCAATGCCCGCTAGGCCCACCCAACTGCGCATGTGCCAACAGCTGTTGTACTCTTCGCGTCACGTACTCATAGCACGTACGCGTGATTCCTGAACCCACCAGGATTGAGTTAAGACCCGCCTCCTCTCGATACTCTTAAATATGAACTCTTCGCGTCACGTACTCATAGCACGTAAGCGTGATTCCTAAACCCACCAGGATTGAGTTAAGACCCGCCTCCTCTCGATACTCTTAAATATGAAAGTGCCCATGAACAGTGCTGCTCGCTCAAGTGCAAAGTACCTACTACCCACTGATCCATTACAATAATACACGCAGCATAATAGGCCCAAAGCCATATCCAAACCATAACAATTTAACTGATAACCAGTAAGAGTTTTTATTTTGAGCACAGTAGTGACAAATTAATAGCTTTCTCAGTACGTTTTTCTCTTTAGCAAAGTTACAAAGTTTTCCCTTTATTAAGCACAGTACAATTAAGTCAGTTTCAAGTTTTACAGTTTATTTTGAGCACTGTAGTGAGAAATTAATAGTTGTGCATTGTGCAAATGCAGGCTTTTCTCAAGTACAAGTCTTCCGCGAGGCGGGTCTTAACTCAAGCCTGGTGGGTTTAGGAATCACGCAGCACGTACTGCTCGCCTGATTATGGATCCCACTGGGAAAGATGGATGGAAACCGTTCTATTTATGCCCAGGCCGTAAGGCCTGAAGTGCACGATAAACGCAATGATTTATTGGGTTTTGGTGCACCTCGCGCGGTCCAAGTGACTACAACGGAGCGCTCCCTACGTCAACCAGCAAACGGGACTACTGTACATACATTTAAAAGTAAACACACTGTTCGCTCAGTTCAGCGTCGGCGATGCAATCTCTCGAAGTCAAATTCAAGAAACGACATCGCCTTTATAGGGACAGATCTTCCTTTTACACCTCCCGTGTAAAAACATGGGACGAAAAAAAAAGACATCCCTTGGCCGTCATAAACGCAAACACTATTTACGCGTGGTTAAAGCAGCAGCAGCAGCAACAGCAGCAGCATCAACAACAGGTGATTATTTACTTAATTTTGTTCACTTTCTTTCAATACTTGCTGACAGATTGTGAAGTTTATTTTTGCTTTATTCACTCTCATTTGTATGACTGTGCACGCACGCACGCACGCCGACCACACGACCGATTTCACACTATTTTGCATTTTGGAAAGAAAATGCATATTTAATATTGAGCTATCCTAAATTTGTATTGCTTAGCTGCCCACTGGACTGTAGACATCTCCGGGTACAGGGGACTTTCACATAGGAAAGGGACCAGGCCCCGCAGGGGGCTTTTTTCTAGTTATTTCTATAGTCATGGGATCAAGAGGGAGTCGTGTTCAACAAAATGCCTCAAATCATAAACGTAGTGATTAGGGGTGTAACGATACATTCTAATAACGATTCAATACATATCACGATACATGGTTGACGATATTGGTTCATTCATGGCGATACGATTCGATTCAATGATTTAAAATCAATATAGTAACTATTTAGCAAAGAAATTAAATCTGTGAAACGTGTGGATAGTGCAGGTTTTTAAGGGAAACATGTATTATTATGGATATAAATAAGTAAACACAGTGATTATCTGCCAAATACATTGACATTGTATATTGACAAACCTGCACCTTGACATGAACCCAGAGATTACACACATTTATCGATAGACCAGTGTAACTATATGGAAAGGAAAAGTAATTAAACCCCTCCTTTTCATTTTTTCTTCTTAAAAATGCTAAATACAATGCACAAGTAGGTAGTATCGATACAATCGATTCTTTGCACTGCCGATTCGATACAATACAAAATAAAACGATACGATTCGATTTCAGCTGTTTTCATTTCGATATACTTCGATTTTTTAAGTTAAAAACAATATTTTCGATACAGTTACTATATCGTTACACCCCTAGTAGTGATAACACTACCTCTATAATGACAGATAATGACAGAACATTGCTGGCTCACAATAACCTACCTGGCCTGGAGAAGACCTGTGCTTACGAGGAACACTTCTTAGAGCATACTCTCTTTCTTTCCCCATCAAGCACACAGAATCAAATCTATTCTTACCTACCAAGCACAAGGTGTTTTATATGAGCATCCCACATCATCAGCATGTTGATGTCCTAACATGTCCAGTCTTCTTATCTTTATTTGAATCTGATACATTTAGTGGCAAGTACAAACAAGTGTCCAGGTCATTGTGACCCTGCCAGATATCATATGTCATGATGTTTCATCATTCTTAATATAGCAGTTCAAGCAGTCAGTGATGAAGCAATCTTCTAACTAGTCTTTGTCTGTCTGACAATTAAATGTGTCTGAGTTTTTACTCAAATACATACACACAATGTACAATATGAATCTTGCATATCACCTTAGAGTATATAAATCCCCCAACAATATTTACAAATGCACCCAAATGTAAAGGTTGTATGGTGCCACACACTTGTGTTGCCATTGGTAGTTATATTACAACACGTTTGGAAGACTGAAAAGAAAATATATAAAAGAATAATAAACAAAGTAAGACAATGTTAGACATATGGATAGTAGTGGACACAAAACATGGTCATGAATTCTTTTGATTGAGCCTGTGCGTGTGTGCATGCCCCAATAGGGCAACCCCAGTCCAAGAATTAAAAAAAATAGTACACACACCCCAGTGGTTCAAAGTCTGTCTCTCTCACATCTGACATATATACTGTAGCAGAGACAACAAAATATTTGAAAAGAGGTTAACTCAGGACACTAATCTCTCCTGACAATTCATACTCACTGGCATTAGGCTTCATAATATGTAGCCTACTGTATAGATTTTAACCACTTTAACATTGTTGTATACTTTGGCTATTAAAAAAAACATGTTTTAGCACTTGTCCAGCAATTAGGAAAAGATAATTATAAAAAAAAAATGCATGATTGAGACAAAAAGACTGCTTGTCCTCATGTAGACACAGTAATGCTACTATCTGGTCACAAGAGGCCAGTCTTTGGTTAGATAGTTGTCCTTAGGCTTGAGGACATTATTCTACAAAATGTCTTCTAAATGTTGCTACATCAGTGGTGCTCAAACCCCCTAATTGCTCCTGATGAGCAGGGTTGGTGCCTTGCTTGGTTTCCCCTGCCATCGGTGTGTGAATGGGTGAATGATTTCCCTTCCAACCTCAAGTTGATACGTTCCTTTGAAAACATTTCTCGTTAAAATCATGGTTGTCCGATAACGTGACTTATTTCAAAACCCATTTAGTTCTAGAATTATTGAATGCTTTAACCAGTGAAAAATAGCAGATATACAAGCTCAAAATGTGTGCAAATCTTTGAATATATGTATTTTCAAAGCGAACGTTTGTAACTCAATTTTAGCTTCTGGGTGGTCCCTGGAACTAAATATTTTGAGATGGGGGTCCGTGGCCAAATACATATCATTTTGGGGGTCCTTCAAATGAAAAGGTTTGAGAACCACTGAGATAGTAGTCTCTCAAGAACATACTAACGTCTTAGAAGGATTCAAAAGACACTTATAGAATCGTGTCAAAATTCTAATTTTCACGATTTTTCAAAAATAGCAGATCTAACTTGTATATCTGCTATTTTTCAATAGTTAAAGCATAAAAGAATGATACACAATGTAGTGTACCCGTTCTGAATGGGTTAAACCAAGTACTGATCATAGATTACATTTTTTTTAATATATATTTTATGTTCAGTTTTTATTTCTTGTTTTTAGCTTTTTGTCCCTGTTTTGCATTTGTATTGTTGCTCCCTGCTCACTTCCCCAAAAGGACCACAATGGAAACCAGTGGTGTAAAGTAACTAAGTACAGTTTTTGATGTATTTGTACTTTACTTGAGTATTTCCAGTTTTCAGTATGTTTACTTCTACTCCACTACATCTCAGAGGCAAATATTGTACTTTTACTCCACTACAAGTATTTGAAAACTTTAGTTACTAGTTACTTTGCAGATATAAATGATTATTATAAAACATACATGAATACACTTTAGCCCTATTTTATACCTAGGCTATTTGAATATAGCCTATCTACAAGCTTGACCTTGTAGATTTGCTATTTTCAAACATTTTGTACTTTTACTTTTGGTACTTTCATACTTTTACTCAAGTACATTTTGAATTACAGACATTTACTTGTAACAGACTATTTCTATAGTGCAGTATTGATACTTACTTTGTGAGTACTTTTTCCACCACTGATGGAAACAGGCCTTCTGGGTTTCTTGTGTGTGTGTGTGTGTGTGTGTGTGTGTGTGTGTGTGTGTGTGTGTGTGTGTGTGTGTGTGTGTGTGTGTGTGTGTGTGTGTGTGTGTGTGGTAAGAGCGCTCATTTTGTCGTTCACCACACACCCCTAACACCACCTGGATCAATTCACTTTGATAGTCTCTTATCAGCGCACCTGTGTAATTCTGCGTATTCACCATGAGATGTCGATGTTGTGGATCAAAGCGACCGCTTGTTCCGGCCCGCGCCGCACGACGAGCGCTCCTATTCTCAATTTCACTGAAACTCAAAAAAACTGTGATATATATATATATATATATATATATATATATATATATATATATTCAAGGTGCCTCAGCCTTCCTTCCTCAGCCTCACCAGTATGATTTCATAGACAGATATTTAATGAAAGCAAAGGACAGGTGACAGTGAATGCGACAGAATAAAAGAGAGAGAGAATAAGAGTGTGATGAAATGTTTAGTGATGAGAATCAGGAGACTGTTTCATATTCACACTGACATTTCTTATTGAAGTTTCACATGTCAGAGTAGCTGATGATGAGACAGAAACAGATGATACATAGATAGAGAACAACAGGCACGGTGTTAGAGAAATCCTGGCAGCTCAGGGATAAAGTTACATACAGTGCGGTATGAACGGCAGGTAATATGAGAGAAACCTGATAACATAGATACTAGCTCAGCTTTATTCACGACTTCAATACACAGTCATTTAGTTTACACATGCAGATGATTTGAACATTCCTATAGTGACCCACTGTGTCGGTGTTACAACAAATTGAGTGGCCCTCATTTATTCAACGTGGTGCAGATCAAAATGTTGCCGTACGCCGAGATTCCAGCAATTGTCGGCATTCATCATTGCAACGCGACTTGGAGGTTGGCATATGGCAGGATCAGATCTCACATCAACTTCTGAGGTGGTGTAGGATTCCTACACTTTGTTCCATCGTAGAGAGCAAAGCAGCATTGTCTGGGCATCTGACAGGCATCTGAACATATGCATTAACCCTAAAATGTATCCAACACACTAATAACTAATCCCTGTGAAAATATAACATTTTATAAAAGGATACGTCATTTACATGCACGCCTATTTTATTTTATGAGTGACAATGACAAGCAATTAAAATCTAGCATATGGAAACAATCTAGAATCGCATATTTGAAATGTTACAAGTTAGGTGCTTAATGATTCACCCATTTAAACAAGTGCTTTAACAGTTATTCAGATAAGATTGCCAATCTGGCTCTGATCTAGGATATAGCTTTTTCGGGTGTCTGGACCGCGGCACAGCTGATTCAATCTTGTCGTGGACCGTGGGGTCTCTATTCAGGAGTGGTAATTTAGCCTCAAACCTTTTGAAAAACGTTTTTTGGGACATAAACAATATGACATATGCTACAGGCTTGTGTACAGATTAGGTTTCTATAGGGACTTCATAGGCCTATCTATTATGACTGCTTGAATAACAAGGTGGAGGAGAGATACTCTCATTCACATATTACCTTAAATGGTATTGTTTGGTTTGCATTTAAATTGAGTTAGGATATGCAGAATTGACTGCAGTGAGCTTTATAGACAAAAGATAGAATGTCCACTTCTCATATTAGAATGAAACGCTTATTCATGTTGAATGTCCCATCCGTAAATGTAGCCCATCAATACCATGGTTTAAAACACACAAAAACTGAGGGTTTACAATCACAGCTGGTTGTTATGTTCACACGATAACAGCAAGTTGAGAAAACATCTGCCCACGTAAAGATTAAAATGTTAGTAGGCCATCCATGATTATTCAAGAAAAAGGTGGCCCATTATCAAAGGTCAGAAAATGAGGATAATGGTTGCAATTATGTGACACTGTGCATGTCGAAACAGTTGTACACTACAGCATCTTACCTTATGTGGCAACAATGCTGTAACATTACAGGGGTTGTTATTGCCTCCAATTATTTTGTGTGATTAACTGAAATGAGTAACAGTACTCCAGATAAACCAAACACCAACCAACTTTTACCTTTGAATGTTTATTGTAAAAAAGCCACAGCAAAAAATTATTAAAAATATTTGACAATGGATTTTACAAAAGATTAAAATGTATAATATTAAAAGGGACATAATACTATAAACCTAATGTGCTGAAAAAGTTACAGGCCAAAAAAAATGTATAATCAAAGTGTAGGATGCTAAAATGGGAAATAAATCTGAATTAAATTGACATCACTAAAACGTGATGAAAACCCCCTGTATAACTATAACAAATGTCCTATACACCGCAAACCATTACTTAAAACTTCACTTTGATTCCTGATTTGTGAATTCTCATGTGTCTTTTTAACTTAGAAGATTTAGTGAAGCATTGCCCACATTGGCCACAACGGAACGGTTGATGGGCTCTATGCATTCTCTGGTGAACATGCAGGTTGTTGATGTAGATGAAACTGCATCCACATTCTTCACACTGGAAATCTCCTGTGTGGTCTCGCTGATGAACCATGAGACCTTCTTTCGAAGCAAAGCTCCGTCCACATTGGTCGCAGCAGTGGGGACACTCTCTTTGACTGCACTTGTGGTAAATGAACCGTGCAAGTTTAGTAAAGCTTTTCCCACATTTCCTACACCCGTAGTACTTATCGCTGTGTGTGTGAATGGTGATCTGGTGCATTTTAAGGCCAGACTTCAAAGTGAACTGTCTTCCACACTGTTCACAACAGTGGCTTTTTGGCAGGACAGGGGTTTGGAACATTACAGTGGTGTTACACTGCAACACTGGATTGGAAATAAAAGAGAATGAAAGTTAGTTGGAGAGTAGCAACAAGATGTAAAATTGACATAAAAAGCTGCTATGTATCCTCAATTAATATATTTACATATTTTAGAGTAAATGACCAATAACCGGTAGGTACCAGTTAGTCAGTCTATATTAATTTGACATATTGTTTTACATTTAGTGCTAATTTAAACCCATGATGGCAGCATCATCCCATGATAGTCCATATGACATCCTTTATACCATATATCCATGATATATTAACATAATAATGCTGAAATAAGTGATAATAACACTTGGTAAATGGTTTATTTATAATTAATGCATGTTTTATCCAAAGCGCTTTACATAGATTGTAAATTGTAAAATGATTATTAATTTTAGATTATTTTCCAAAAATTAAATGTACATCTGTAAACACGATGAACCAGTTATAGAAAAAAGAAAGGCAGCGGAAAGCAACTTACTGAAATGATGATGGTATCTGGGTTCCTCCTGTTCAGCAGAATGATTGTCTCTGGTGGTGGTGGAGTCAAGAGAGGTCATCTTCACCAGAAATCTGGAGTTCACAGTCAGTTCTGGTTGAAATGACTGATATCCTGGAGGAACTACACACTATACTTATACTAGAGAGCCTGAGCTGGAGGCCCTGACTGCTTGGAATGATTGGCCAAAGAGAACAACAGGACCACCTATCCACCAATCACAACCTGACATAATCCCACTACCTCCTCCCCCCAGACATAGATACTCCTGGGCACATGGTGCTTTAATGAAATATCCATCAACTAACCATATTATACTCAATGTATTAATTATGTGTCAAATACTCCCATTATTATAATCACTGTTACATAATATTCAGTGGAGGTGTATACAAAGCAATTTGCTGACACAAATACACATTAAACTGGAAAACCCATAGTCCTGTCAGCAATAAATGAGTTTTCTTGTAAAAGATTGAAGGTTAGCATGTTTAAACATTTTCCTCTTTTTCTGACCTTGGATTTTATCATCTCTCGATTGTGGTATTGTTACTTAAGTAAATAATAATTCTTACTTTACCACTTGTTTACCACTGTTTTAAAATAATAAAACTTCAATTCCTATAGGTTGAATCTAACATGACTGGAGGGATTCACATGCAAATTAAACATATCTGTGTTCTGCAATTGGACACATTCACAGGCCTCAATAACAAAAAACAAAACTTATACAGTACTGTACACTACTCTGGAGTTAATTATAAACCCTGACGCTCCACCTGTGCCCCCAGTGCACCATCTTCACGCCGTGGATTTATTTTTGCCACCGGGAGTTCGGAGTTAAAACCATCCCCTCATACAATATAGCAGACATACAAGCTTGCAGCGGCACTCAACATCAGCCAGCCTTCATCCATAAATGCTTATAGCCTAATTAATTCTTCAAACACTGCATTCAGATGACTGCCTTAGTTGCCAGGCTATCTGTCATTAACATGGCGAGCCCATGAGTCATGACTCATGGCCATGGGGAATTATGATTGTTATATGCAAATGAACATGCACTGTCTGCGCACGTCCGTAATGGTTTAAATTAATATCCAAACATATTTGTGACGGTGACTTGTGTCATCATGTAGGCTACAGTGCTAGCCTCCTTGTCAAAGATTGTACTGTATGGTTAATCCCACATTCCCAGATTTCCCACTGTCAAAGACTGCTGTTTCCACAGTGTAGGCTACCAAAATGCTGCTGCTTCCAAGTAGGTGTGTGTGTGTGTGTGTGTGTGTGTGTGTGTGTGTGTGTGTGTGTGTGTGTGTGTGTGTGTGTGTGTGTGTGTGTGTGTGTGTGTGAGAGTGAGAGTGGTCTGTCAGACACGGACATGAAAGGGAGCGAGACATGCGGGGGAAACAGCTTTCCGATTGGCTTTCCTTATATGCTGGGTCGTATTCCGGTTGTTCTGGTCGTGAAATCGGGGCGTTTCGAGAAAAGTTAAGGGTGTGTTATTTAAATGACGTTAGGTTTCAGCCGACGCATTTCTAAACGCTGAGATCAAATGTATGCCAGGATTGGCTGTTTAGGATGCGTTCATAAATGCCACTCCAACGTTGCCATACACCATTATTTGGTGGGGAAAATACACTGTATCTTACACTCCATTGATTGATAAATGAGGGCCATTGAGCTGAAGAGTCTCTCCAACAGACTGCAAATGGCTTCACTAACTATTAAACTGACAGCCAAGCCTTTCTAAAGTCATTATCATAACAGCATCTCTGCCGATCATAACACTGTCATGATGACATGTAATAATGATTACAGCACACGTCCTTACAGACAGTTCTCCTTGTACCAGAGGTTAAATGTTGATCGTCATGATCAAAGAAGTATGACCACAATCTGAATCAAAGGAGACATTTCAAAAGGAAGACATGAAGGGAAATGGAGTTTAAAGACCTAGTGAAATGGATTTTGGGGGCATTTTATTTTGAAGTTTCAGTCTGAAACACAAGCCTGTCTGTTTCTGAATCAATCAGAAGGGATGAATTGAATGAGATTCAAAACGGAGTAGCTCTGTAATTAAAATCAGCTGTGTTTGGAGGAATGTGCCGCAATGGGAATCAGGTTATTTTGTTTAAGCAGGCGGAGGGGATGGAACTGGAACTGTGGCCCCTTAGAACACTGGATATGTTTTTTTTTTGTTTACTTTCATTTTACAAATTGAGTGCCCAAATACTTTTTTCAAAAAAAATTGAGCGGTGCTAGCCACTCCAAAACGTGTGTGTAAACTATATGTCCCTATCCGTAAGTTGCTTTTCTGATTGGACAATATAATGATGAGCACATTTGTATGTCATCATCATACATCACCAGTAAGACGCCTAAGGGCGAAAAGCCCAGGACGGAATTCGCACAGGACGGAATTCATTTGCAAGGGTGATTCGAGTTGTGATCGGTTGTTTAAATTGGACAAATGTGGACAAAATATTTCCCCAAATATGGATATGAAGGACGTCTGACATCATAGTTTTATGTTATAGATCCAAGCCCCCAGAACCCTGGTGGAGCCCTGAAGCGCAATGGACATGGTGGCCGTTTTGAGGTACTGCAGTTGGGGCCACTAACACATGCGCACTAGGCTTCTTTGTATTGACGCGCGTTCATACCGGAAGGGCTCGTTCATGAATATTGTCTATAGAGTGTCACAACGATATGATGTCACAACAGGTCAGCAGCTATAGACATTGAGGCGTTACTGAAGGAAGGAAGGACGTACAGACAAGATTTGGCGGTTTTCATAGTTAACAGATTAATAGATTTAGTTTAATTGAGTAAAGATGATTGAATCAAGATTAAATAAATTAACCTTCAGTGAATTCCCTGAAGCCGGGAAAAATGACAGAGGCGACTAGGGTGGAAGGACTTCCTTGTCACCTTGTCATCTTGCCAGGGATACCCCACATCTAGCCGATTCTATTCATCCTAATCCCCATAAAAGGGGCATAAATGGTTGTGGGCGTGGGGCATTGGAAGGTCATTCAAAGGGGCCCCATATTTGTTGACACATTAAATGCTGCGGTATTAAATAATTAATGAATCTGCCTCTGCCACAGGTTTTCAGTGTTTTTACCTTATTTTTGCCAGCAACCATGCCACCATGTGGCCAGGATGTTATTTTTTTTAATTATTATTTTATTTGAGCGGTGGTAAACCGCTCCTTTATGTGGCTGTGCGTGTGTCTGTAGGCTTTCTCCTCAGCGTTTTGCCATAGTAAAATGTGTGTACGTAGTAGCATCATGTTTGTCTAGGGATGTCATCATCATATGTCTGTAGCCTTTTTCCTCAGCGTTTTGCCATAGCAAAACGTGTGTGTGTGTGTAGCATAGCCTGTACATCCTAGACTCAAATCTGAAGACGTTATGCAAGCACGACCACTGCTCACTTCACATTGGGTGTGATTTTTTTAAATCCAATAACCTGGAAGTGAATGGGGCTAAACATTTTGGGATGACGTAATTTCTGGTTGTATGCGTCTCTTAGCAACCTAACAGCATTCATAGCCCACAAAATAGGGGTGAAGAAGTTGTTATTAAAATGGCTTTGTAATATTAATCAAAATCTACAAAGTAACTAAAGTTTAGGCTAATTGTCATGGAGTGAAAAGTACAATTATTTGCATCTGAGATCGTGAGATGTAGTGGAGTAGAGAAGAAGTAAAAGTATCGAAAATTTGAAATACTCCAGTAAAGCAAAAGTGCCTCAACATGTTAGTGAAGCACAGTACTCAAGAGTACATGTACTTAGTTACTTTCCACCACTGCCATTCAGTGGAAACAGGCTATTAGAAAGCAGGGAGCTGCTGTGATGGAATGCCAACAGCTCAATGAACTTGCAGGTCTCTCATTGGCCAGGCCTCTCTCTCTCTGTTCAGCTATTAGTCTATCGTCAGGGTAACTGGTGCTGATGAAATGCTCTGACTGCAGGGATGCTGTGCTGGTGCACCATATCGTCACCGTCAGGCAAAAACCTAGTATCTCCAAGTTTCAAATTTGTAATTTTTTTTCGCGAAGCAAAGTCCTGCTTCATCATACGAGGCCGTCGCACTAAAGTAGTGAAAACAGCAGATCTACAAGCACACAGTGGCTCGCGGTGCGAGGCATTGTGTGCTTGTAGATCAGCTGTTTTCACTAGTTTAGTTAATTTTTTCAAAATACAAAACGAACGGTTTGGGACATACAAGGTTTCTTTGTATTTTCCTTGTTTTTCTTGTAAGAGGTGTACTCTTTTTTTTTTTCTTACTTCTTTGTAACTTGTAACCTTAAACTGGGCAACTGAATTTCCCCTGTGGGATAATAAAGGTATCTATCTTTCCACCCGACAACGACGATATGCTTTCAAAGGAGAACAACTCCCACAGACAGGCCTCTCACAACCTGAAAACTAGAAAATATTTCAGCACACATTTCAGTGTGTGGTTTCGATATATTGCACAGCCTTAGTATGAATGTATTCCTGTCACACTTCGGTGACAGGAATAAGTGCAGTGAAACAGTCAGCTATACTTTATCCATTAAACTCCTTGTGGAGGTCATTCTTTTAATACTCGACCTTTCTTCTCATCATTAAGTGGCTCAGTAGTAGTTCTGACACAAAGAGACCTGGTGACATAAAATACAGCCAAAAGAGAAAGAGGGACCATGGAGAATGTGCCAGGAGGGGAAGGGATTTGAAAAAGGCCCCACAAAATGGACCTTGTGTCTATTTTGACACCACTACTCCCAGAGTTAAATGGACTTCAGGATTTTTGCAATAAAGGATTAGGAATTAGGAGGGAATAGAGAGCGTCCATGAAGCATGTTTTGGTTTGTTTGGCCCAGTGAGTCTTTTCCAGAGAGCTGGGACACATTGTTTCATTCAATCTTGTTCAGTGAAGCCTGCCTGCCTGTCTGTCTCATTCTGAGTCTATTTTATTCAGTCCTCGCTCAGACTTTGGCTGTCCTTCTCGCCATGCTTTGAGCATCATGGTAGCGGAGCACAGACTCGGAACAATAATCAGCAGCGAGTGTTCGTGTTGTAATGGTCAGATATTGCTAACAGTCACAGCGAGTCTGATGAAATGAATATCAAAAAACGAAATACTGGATCAAGCAACTTAAGTTAAAAATGGTCTGGGTGAGTTATAATCTGTTGAAGTGGGGACAGTTAACCAACAATTGACCAGTTTCTGTCTATTGTTCGTCGACGATAAAATTACCAAAAGTTTTTTGAAAGTGAAATATCCCTTTAAGAGTGTAATTCCACGTTTTTTCTTTCTTTTTTTTTCTCTCTGTGTTGAAAGAAGAAGACAAAGGACAAAAAAACATTTCCTGAGTACCTCCTTTGACTTGTAAATATACCTGGCAGAAAGTAATTATCACCTGAATGCCAGATGTAAATAGAGCCATCATCTTTTAAAAGGCCTGCTGTGCCTGGTTTCTGGTGGGCGTGACAGTCTGTCCAATCAGGGCTTGGCGATTTGTCCAATCAGATTCCTCCTGACAGTGGGTTTAAAGGTTCCCAGTTCTTCAAGTTGAGTTCAATCATCCAGAAATCATTTCATTTGGTGCCACTGTTATTCTCTTATTCACTAGCGTGACTTGATCATCAACGGATTCACTTTGAAAAGCTTATATGGTAAGATGCTGCACTATCTCTTTCTAAATTGGTTATAGTCTACAAGTGTTTACTTTCAGTTCTTTCATTTATGGCTTGGACAGCATGCTCCGTTTCGGGTTCTACTGTTATTGTTTGGAGTATGTATTTGTATTTTTATATTTTAGTGGCTATTAAAGTCATAATGTTCATGCAAATTAACATAGACTGACATAGATGATTGAAATGACTATATGAACAAAATGTAATTACACGCTTCAAATGTATTTATATACAGTATGTGATTGGCTGTAAACATAGAGCAGATAGCCATGTAATTGCTTTCTAAAAAACACCAAGCAGCATATTTATTATTACTTCTTGGTCAAACTTTGCCAGCAGCCAGATAAATACAGTATGAGCATTGTCAAAGGAATTGTTGCATTTAGCCTGTAGCTCAGTTTTAATATTTTTTGTAGTAACTTTTTGTCTCTCTCCCCATTATTAATTAATGTTATCATCATAGTATTACGTTTGTGCCACCCTGTTTTTGTCTTTGTCAAAAAACAGGTTAATGTTTGTTAATGCAAACATTTTCTTTTCTTTTCTTCAGAACTAGGACCTAACCTCCATGTGGGCAGCCGTACAGAGATTTAAAGGTGACGATCTCATAACCATTTTATTGTGTTGCTCAGTGCTAAAGGCAAAGCATTATATTTGTGTTCACTACAGTAATTCAGCCAGCAGGTACCAGTTAAGTTAAGAAGCAACTGAGTGCTATATGTGAGATAATGGCTGTGTGCTTTTGTTTTTAGCGCTCACTTACAGTATAAGTTATATATGAGCACTTTGTTTCTGCATTATGCCTCACAACAATGTTCCCTCTGGATGATTATTGATGATGATAACCATATGCAATGGTGGAAAAAAGTACTCACATTCTTTACTTAAGTAAAAGTATCAATACTGCAATGTAGAATTCCTTCGTTTGGCTGAAGCCACACCAAAGTACCTATGAGGGTGGATTCCCCATTTCGCCAATGCATTTCAATGAGAATGGCTTCAGCCTTACATGTAAAAGTCCAGAATTCAAAATACTTGAGTGAAAGTCTGAAAGTGTTGACATCAAAATGTACTTAAAGTACCAAAACTAAAAGTACAAAATGTTTGAAGATAGCAGATCTACAAGCTCACAACACACGATTTTCAAATAGCCAATGTATAACATAGGGCTAAAGTGGTTAATGTAGGCCTATGTTTTATAATATTATAATTTATATCTGCAAAGTAACTATAACTAAAGTGTTCAAATAAATGTAGTGGAGTAAAAGTACAATATTTGGATCCAGGATGTAGTGAAGTAGAAGTAGAAGTATAAATCACTCAAAATTGTACTTGAGTACATTTACTTAAGTAATGTACTTAAGTAGAATTTTGAGTACTTTACACCACTGCCTCTGGATGGTAATTATTGTAGTCCAGTGGTTCTGAAACCCTTTGATGTCAGGGACCCCCAAATTGATATTATTTGTATTTAGCCATAGACCACGATCAAACAAGTTTTGTAGATTGCACCTTTAGCGTAATGATGATTTGGAGGAGCAGCTGGTATTTAATGACTTTGGTCATAAAGGCTTCCTCTAAGCTAGAATCAAAGGTACAGGCCACTTCAAGAATGGAAACTGATTTGTTTCCAACAACAACAACAACATCTGGTGTATTTGCAGCACGCGCGCGCGCGCACACGCACACACACACATACACAAAGAAACGTTAATGGTGGAATGTACAGCAAAAATCTAGTTTGCGCTTTGTGTGTCTCTCTCATACAGTGCTTGACCCCAGCTCACAGTCCAAGCTTCAGTGAGATGATGTCCACCACAGTCCTGCCTTCTTCTAAACCAGGACCCCTATTGGTCCTGAGCTGTCCCTGGCTAATCTCTTGTGTCAGTGACCCTCAGCCAGGCTCCACCGTTGTCAGAGCAGTTCCTCCAGTAACCATTAAGACAGAGATGGAGATGGAGAGTATCACCTGCACAAATTCAGTGGAAGATAAAGTGTCTTTTCCATCTCCAGTAGCCATTAAGACGGAGGAGGAGGAGGGCGTCACCTGCATTAATTCAGTGGAAGAGAAAGTGCCATTTCCAACTCCTGTAATCATTAAGACAGAGACAGAGACCGTCACCTGTATGAATTCAGTGGAAGAGAAAGTGCCTTTTCCATCTCCTGTAATCATTAAGACAGTGAGCGAGTGGACAGGGATGATCTCAGCCATCGCCCAGGCTCCTGTCCAGGCTCAGGACCAAACGCCCCATCTCCTCCTCCCTCATCAAGCCTCCTCTTCCTTCCCAGGGATGTACGTGGTCCTCCAGCCGGGGGTCCAGACTCCTGCCCTGGCTCCTCCGTTGCCCCAGACCACTGTCAGGACCCTTATTAGTAGCACCAGGCTGTTGCCCTTGGTTCCTGCTCCTGCTTCCATGCAGGGCTCCCTGGCTGATTCCTCTTGTGGGAGTAACTACGTGTGTTACTTAGCCAGCTGTAGGAAGGCCTTCTTCAAAAGATCCCACCTCATTATCCACATCCGCACACACACAGGTAGGAGGCCCACGGCTCCCAGAGTCACATTGTTATACTTTGGATGCAAAACATGCTACTTTCCAGTATAAGGGAGATGTCACTCAGAAGTCTCTTTAGATAGCTATGGTGTCCTAGTTCCTCAGCTAATGAGTATACTTTATTCAAGGACTGGAATCCAACTCTTAATCCATGTCTCTAATCTCTCTCCTGTCATGTTCCATTGAGTGCCCACAAAATAAAAACATTGTTATAATCACTTGAACATTAGCTTTCAGGCATGTCATAATAGGTGAACAAAAATAGCACATCTACAAGCTGACAGCTTGCACATCTGTTATTTTCATCAGCGATGTTTAATGTAGAGGGGGGAAAGGAGTGGACCAAAGACAGTCATGGAATCCATAAATATGTAGAGTTTAAGTGGTTAACATTTGAAAAAGACTAGCTTTAATCATAGCTTTAACATTAATGTTTTTTTTTCCCCTTCCATCCGTAGGTGAAAAGCCCTTCATCTGCCACTGGGCAGGCTGCATCAAGAAGTTTTCACGCTCAGACATGCTCTCGCGCCATCTCCGCACGCATACAGGGGAGAAGAACTTTGTGTGTGATGTATGTTACTGCCGCTTCATGCGCCGAGACCACCTGACAAAACACGTTCGCGCCCGACACTCAGTAGTGGCTATAAGGCTATAACGCGCTCCCATAGATTCGACGAGTGACGACACGCCCTATAGCCTATCTAATCAAATGGCTATTTGCATAACAAGTTTACCAGGGAGTGGTGGGCTTGCGCATCCCCCATAGATTCACAAGCCCAAGTAGGCTACCCTATTTATATGGATAGGCTACTTTAACACCTAGGTTTCCAGCGGTGACTGTATGTGCGTGTGTCCTCATAGGCTACATAGGTACTGTTTGAGATTCGTTCAAAGCAAACTTTTAGTTTCTCTACTGCAGCGCAGTATTTTCTATTTACTCCATGCAGGCGCACGTACACTTCTAGAAGCTTGTGTGCACGTGGCGTCAATAAATGACCCTCCCCCTGAAAGGAAAACACCAAATCATCACTGCAGACACTAGATCACTAATCGCTAAGAGAGTATGGCTTTGACATCAAACACAATGTAGAAATGTAGAAACCCGCTGAAACAGGCAGCAACTCATTAAGAATGTAACTTCCACCAAGAGACTCTCCCCAAGAGCAGATTACTATTTGATGAACAATGTTCTTGTAGGCTTTTTTTTTTCATTGACTGCAAATAATTACTCACTTTATTTTTACCATGTCTTTTTTTGCACTTTTGTAAGTAAAGTACAGAGGAGCCCAATGGAACCATGTTGCAAACTGCTAATAAAGTAATCAATCAATCAATCAATCAATCAATCAATCAATCAAACAAACTATTTTTATTTGTATTTTTTGCATCCACAGAGCCTCAGTTTTCATCCTTCAGTGTACCCTTCCTTTTGTTTGTTAACCTTATACTCAAAATATGGTTCTAGTAGTAGTACTATTTAATGAGTTAACATTTAGCTTGACAATGAAAATGTGACAGCTATTCATCACTTCAGCTCAGGATGAACCATTTGCCATTTTATTGCAATGATATTGCATTCAGTTTGGTGGAGTGGCTCTGATGTGATTGCAGATTTGCAGATTTAGCTGCACAAGCGTGACCCAGAATCTGAGATCACAACCCCAGAGCAAAGCATAAAATACAGTTATTACTTGCACATAACATTGAACCTTCAGTTGCATGAAGATAACACATATCATAATAATCAATGCTAGCAATGTACACCTCCTGCCTGAAATGAACTAACATTATACTTAATTAATTTAGAGAGATAGAGATTCAAGGAAGCCAAAACTGAAAATATGACAAAAAACTACTGTTTAGGGCTGTAATCTAGCCCTGTTTTAGGGATTCGAACTTCGGCGGGGATTTTCCGAACAGACCATCGCACCTTCGATTTTTAATTAATTTAATAAAAACTGAACAATCGGACCATTGAACCATCGGACGTACTGTACCTTTAACCAGCTAAACCAGTGTAGGAAATGTGTTAAATGCGCTGTTTTATCCATTGAAAACGCGTTGATGCGTGACCGCCTTAACGCGTAGGCTAACACTTGGAAAATCCAATCCAATCGGAGAAATGTTGCGTTTGTTGACGAACAGGCTCAATGTATGGCAGCGTTGCGCGGATGATGATTAGACTCGGTGACTGCGTCGGAGCGCGTCGCCGTAGTTTTTGACATCTTGTGCCAAATTCATCATGGAGATGGTGCTGATTGAGAAGCTCCCTTTGAAGGAGTTTAATTGGTCACACTTTACTTGATTAATGCTGAATTAATGCTTAATGATGAACTTATACATTAATTCATCATGAATTTAGCATGAACCCATCATTAATTCCTGGACGGTCTCTCACCAGAGACCGAGCCTCTTCGCTACTCCTACCCGCCGATGAGCTCTCGTCCTGGGAATAGAGGTGGAACTGTGGAATAGCGTCCTTTAACTAAGTGTTTAAAATAAATCACACCTACAGTAGTTATGGGTTTTATTGACGTCAGCTCATTCACCAGATGGGAACGGTGGCTCATCCTCTGGCAAGCCATGAGTTCATATTGTATATTGCATGGGTCTTCAACAGAGGGTCCTCAGAGTGACAACAGGGGGGGCATCCAAATATTTGTGTGATAGGAAAGACCAGACCAGACCAACTACAGAGCCAAAGCTCAAGTTATATCTGAAAATACACATTAACATGAATCCAACATTGATGGATTTGACGGAAGCCATCTACAGTATATGAAATCTAGGTAAAAGTTTAGTCTGCAACACAATGTTATACTAGTGGGGGTCCCTGCTTCATCTGTCTCTCAGCTAAGGGGTCCTTGGCCTGAAAAACATTGAAGACCCCTGGTATAATTTGTTTGTTCTCTGCATCGTTTGTTGCATTTCGCATGTTGCAGCTGCATTTTGTCTGTCAAAAATAAATACTTCAGCATGTCTTAAAACAGAGTCTTGTAGACTGGTTAATAAAATGCAAATATGAGAAATGCAAATTAGTTTGACTTGATAATATATTTGACTAATTGGAGCAGATATATAATTAAATATTAGAGTAGTCTCTGTTAGTACCCCCATGAGCGACATGCAGCTTTCTCTTCGTCATTAGTTTGAAGTTTTTAATTATTTCCACAGGCTGTCATGCATCAAGCTGCACACAGATGAGGGACACAGATTGTTAATGTTCTGAGCTTAGAATCGCAAAATGTTCCTTGCCACACTTAAATTGATGCCATAGAAGATGTGTTGGATATACAAGACATAACAGGAACTGGGCCCCTTTCTCAGTCCACTTGCTCCTGGGCACGGGTGTCGCACCAAATTCTGGGCTTCACTTGTGCTTTAACTATTGAAAAATAGCAGATATACAAGCTCACAGCGCGGCACCGAGTGCCGCGCTGTGAGCTTGTAGATCTCCTGTATTTGAAAAATCGTGAAAATGTCTGCAAGTCTTTGAATATTTCAAATCCTTCTAACGTTTTTTGAAAAAACTGTGTTTCTATGTCAGTGGTGCTCAAACCGTAATTTTTAGACCAGGATTGGGGGAGATAATTTCACCAACGTAAACACTGCTACTTCCTGAAGAGACGGCAAAATGCGCTGTGATTGGCCGGTAGGGAGACACGTATACAGAATGATGCAGATGACGTAAATGGGCGCAGTAGAACACATATAAAGAAAAGGCTTTTCGGGCTGAAATTAACAGAGTGGGTGTTCTAGATTTAATAGTTAGGACAATTTTAAGATTTGTTTTATTAAAAAAGTTACATAGTATAGCTTTAAAAAATAAATATATTCAAAGATTTGTACAACTTAAAAAAAAATAGCAGATCTACAAGATTGTATATCTGCTATTTTGCAATAGCTAAAGTATTAAATAATGAAGGCCCCTCGAATTTGAGCCCTAGTAACTCAGGGGCAATCGCGTTAAAATCACTGTTGTAGGACGTGTAGAATTTCCCTAACCAATCAGAGTGGAGGTGTCTCACGGAATTTGTTGACGCCATGACGCAGCAGCGTTCTCTGCGCTGTCCCTGCCCATCTGCCAGCATAGACTGTCCGCGTTACACTAGACTACATTCTATGCAACTAAAGAGCTTTTTCCCCTGTATTAATCTATTTGTGTTTTTCTCTCTTGTAACCAAAGCCATTGCCGCAAACAGTACAATTGTAGGGCTTCTCGCCTTCTCCACATTAAGAATCTAATATACGAGCAAAAACTAGATAGAGATGCGATGAGTGTGTGTGTGTGTGTGTGTGTGTGTGTGTGTGTGTGTGTGTGTGTGTGTGTGTGTGTGTGTGTGTGTGTGTGTGTGTGTGTGTGTGTGTGTGTGTGTGTGTGTGTGTGTGTGTGTGGGTGGGTGGTGTGGTGTGGGGGGGGGGGGGGGGCAATAACAGACAGATACTGGATAGAGAACAAAAGACGGAAACTGGAGAATTAGGTTGGTATGTAAGTGTGATGGGCCATGTCATTAAAGGTGCCGTGAGTTAAATGATTGTTTCTTGTATACCAGTGGATTATCTTCACCTGTGGTAGTTATGACAGCCAAACAATGGCAGCCAAACAATTTATAATCATATTGTAGCGTCCGAGACGGCGGTGTATTATATGTGTAAGCTTAATGATCTCTTTATAAAGACAAGATGACCAGGAGGTGACTCTTTGGAACGCCAACTCGGCTAAACCATTTATTATAACTCTGCACACATGGGTCTCTCTCCAACACCACAGAACAACAACGTCCCCATCTTATGACATCATCCTTTAGGCATAACCAAACAATCCCAGAGTGTACAATGGAAACCCTACATACGTCCCCCCTTACAAAAAGAAATGTCCTCATTTCCATGTGTCTTTCCTTCCTCTTTTTTTTTTTTAACACATTCAACAAGAGAGGACCAAATGGAACAATGTAGAGAAAAAAATAAAATAAAAGGATAAAGTACACAAGTGCATAAACCCAACATCAAGGCACTGTAAACACACATTATTCAAAATTCCACATGACCCAGTGAGACATGTAAATAAGGCTCAAAAAGTATTACAACCTCACTGAATGAACTCTTCAGAACACAACAAAAACAGAAAATACTGCAGCATGCACCCATCACATCACATAATCCCCAAAACGTATAGGGGCCCGCACAGGCCTCCCAACCCGAGAAACCCTAGGCGGGGCAGGCGTGTGAACAGGGGACTCGAGGGAGCCATCCCCCACTCCAGGATCACAGCCCACCTCCGCAGGAGGCGGAGAATAGCCTGTACAGTCGTTCCGAGGGACAGCCTCTCCATGCTCCACAGTAGGCGAGGGAAAGGGAAAGATACCCTTCACAGGGCCCGCCAAAGGATATGTTACAGGTAGGTTGTAGGGACGCAGCCTGTCATAATGCACGACTTGCAACGGGGCCTCATCGCCAAACGGGCTACTAATCTGGTAAGTGACCCCGACCACGTCCTCGCGGTCCATCCTGCGCCGCACCATGTAAGGCCCTTTCCAGTGCGGAGCCAATTTACGACGACTCTCTGTGGGATCATTCAACCACACAAGGTCCCCAGGCACATAAGGCTTGTGCCTCATCCTCCTGTCATAATAGCGCTTTTGACCTCTGCTTGCTGCAAGGCTGTTTTCTCTAGCTCTGCTGAACGCGGTCTCCAAGGACCCGAGGAGAGAACCGGCAAAGTCCCCTGGGGGACCACATACAGTGTTGCCCTGCACTCGCGGACCCAGCAGCACATCCACAGGCATCCGGGCCTCCCTGCCGTGTGTGAGGAAGAAAGGCGTGAACTCTGTACTGTCATGCACACTTGTGTTGTATGCAAAAGCGACCTGAGACAGGAAAGAGTCCCACTCCCCCTCGTAAGACAGGAGAGTCTTCGCCAACTGATCAATAAGTGTGCGATTGAAGCGTTCCACCATTCCATCAGACTTGGGATTGTACGGCGTGGTTCGCGTTTTCTTCACCCCCAACATCTCGCAGAGGTGCCTCACCACTTCAGACTCAAACTGAGCCCCCTGATCCGTGTGCAGGGCCTCCATCACCCCATGTTCCAGGACGTAATCCCCGAACAGGTGTTTGGCGACCGTGTTGGCCCTCTGATCAGGCATGGCATACAAATTCACAAACTTGGAGAAATAGTCCTCCACAACCAAAACATACCTGTTGCCTCTGGTCGTGACCGGCAACTCAAGTATGTCAGCAGCAACACGCTGGAAGGGTCTCTCCATCTGGGTGGTCCTCATAGGAGCATGATGGCGGGGCACTGGGGACTTTCGTCTTTGACAAGCATAGCACTGCTCACAGTATTTCCTAATGTCCCTTGCCATGTCCGGCCAATAACACAGCACCTTTGCGCGTGCCATCACTCTAGCAAAAGCCAGATGCGCCGTCAACGGCCCTCCATGTAGATGCCCCAGAACCTCCGGTACCAGCACAGCAGGTACAACAACTACTGATAGCTCGCTGCCATCCGGCAACCGTACGAGCCTGCACAACAGTCCATCGACCAACATCAGCTCTTCAAACACACGCCACAGGGCTCTTAGAGTATCACCTCTCACTCTCCATGGAGGAGGTTTCCGTCCATCCTCCAACCAGGCCAGGACCTGCCTTATGTCTGTGTCCTCCCCCTGAAGCTCCTTTACATTGGAACCATCATGTGAAAGTGTATAAATTGAGGCCAGGTCTGCAGGCTCCTGGCACTCCGGGGGAGAAGGACTGGAGCTGACATCCACAGAGGGGGTTGTGGCAGAGGCCGCTGCCGGACTCTCTATGACGCACACAGCACCGGGGCCTTCCTCCATCGCCACCTGGGTACCCGTGTCCACAAGAGATGTTTCATTTTCAGGGGTTGTACTGCCCATCACCTCTGCTTCGGGCCTGCGTGAAAGGGCATCAGCATTCGTATGCTGAGCCCCACTCTTGTGAACGATGACCCACTCGTACGGATCCAACTCTAGGGCCCATCTGCTACGACGCCCTGTACGGTCATTGTCGATAGTGAGCCGCCGTAAGCCTACCAGCGGCCGGTGATCCGTGACAATTGTGAATGGGAGAACACCCAAATAGTGTCTGAAGTTACGAACAGCCCATACAATTGCCCACAACTCCCTGTCGAATGTGGACCACCGACGTTCGACACCGGTGAGGGAGCGGCTAGCATAAGCCACTACCCTCTCCAGGCCATCCACTTCTTGTGCCAACACGGCCCCCACTGCAATCTGAGACGCGTCGGTGTACAGTGTAAACGACTGTTCAAAGTCTGGGTGACACACAATAGGCTCAGTACATAGTGAGTCTCGCAAGAATTCAAACGCCTCCTGGCATTGCGCTGTCCACTGAAACTGAACATCCTTCTCTGTAAGACGGTGGAGGGGTCCTGCGCGTTGTGCAAAGGACTTAACGAACCTCCTATAGTATGAACAGAGGCCCAGGAATGCACGGGTCTCAGTGGCAGACCGTGGTACAGGCCAAGATCTCACCTTTTCGGTGTTCCGGGGGTCGGGGCGAAGCCCCTCAGCAGAAATCACGTGGCCCAGGAAGACCACGTGATTGCGGGCCAGATGACATTTCTTGGCATTCAGACGTAGGCCAGCAGCCCCAATGCGAGTCAAGACCTCCCGCAGGGCTGAGAGATGTTCCTCAAATGATCTGCTGTATACCAAAATGTCATCGAGGTACACCATGCAAACGTGCCATGGCAGCCCCCTCAACACCAGCTCCATGATCCGCTGGAAGGTGGCTGGCGCGTTGGTCAGGCCCATGGGCATTGCCTTGAACTGGTAGAGGCCCTGGCCAGTGTTGAACGCGGTTTTCTCTCGGTCTTCCTGCGCCACCTCAACCTGCCAGTACCCCTCCGAAAAGTCCAGGGTGCTGAAACAGGTGGCCCCAGCCAGTGCATCCAGAGTGTCATCCACTCGCGGAAGTGGATGAGAGTCCTTCACTGTTACCGAGTTGAGGCCCCGGTAGTCCACACAGAACCGCCACGACTTGTCCTTCTTTTTTACGAGCACCACAGGAGAGGACCATGGGCTACAGCTCTCCTCAATGATGTCCTCTCCCAACAGGCGCTTCACCTGGCGATCTATCTCCCTCCGCTTCTCGGGGGAGGCGCGGTAGGCCCGTCGCCTCACTGGGGGGTGGTCACCTGTCTGTATGCGGTGTTTGACGAGATCGGGGTTCACCGCGCCGCTCCGTCCGGTGCGGAACACCACCTGCTTCTCCTCCAGGAGAGCCTGCAGTTGCCGCTTCTGTTCCGCAGGCAACGGACAGTCACTTAAATCTGGCAGTGAGACAGCATCCTGTGTAGAAGCGACGACCTTTGCAGTGTTAAGTACATCACAATCATTAACATGGTATACTACACCAAGGCATGAACCAGGATACAGTTTGAGCTCACTGTCTGTTGGGTTGAGCAACCGCGCGACTGTGCACCCATCTTTTACTTGCGCCACCGTACGTGCGACCACCAGACCTAGAGTATCGCGCACCTCAGGCTCCAAGTAGCCCAGATAAGAACTTGTGTGTGGCCCAGCAAGGCGGGGTGGCTCAACCCGAACAGGTACAATCATTTCGCTAAAAGGCGGGACAGTAGCATTGTCAGACACAGTTATGTTACAACACTCTGGTATGAAATCATTTGCATGCATGAGAGGCACTTCAACATCACCGAGGTGCAGCAGTCCCTGGCCAGTATCCAAAACAGCATGGTTTAGCAGCATGAAATCAAACCCCAACAGAACAGCTTGTGTTGCCCCCCGTACTACATGAACAACCTGCTCCCAGTGTCCACCCCCCAACCGTATGGGCAGTGTCATGGTACCCACAGTGTCCAACAATTGTCCGTTAACTGCGCGGGCAAAGCTGTACTGCTTACTCAACACACGCCTACTCAGGCTTGGAATGGACATTTTGAAATCTTCTGAAATCAGTGACACACTCGAACCAGAGTCAATAAGCACAGTCATGTCAACACCCTCTACGACCCCTCTGACATAGGCCGTACACTTGGACTCACCCACAGCACATGAATCCGTCTGACCTGGAACTGTCGTCGCTGAGCTGTCACTTTGACCCTGGTGTGGTGAAGCTGGCATCTGGGCCTCGATGCCAGCTACTCGAAGTTTCCCTGCTGCCGTCCACGTGGGGATGGAGATGGTGAACGCCTGGAGGGAGACAGGAAACTCACTGCACGCCTCGGCTGCCGATCCTCCGTGACGCGTCGCTCCCGATGATCCATGTCATCTGATCGGCGTGGCGAGAAGTCCGCTCGGGTCCCCCGCTCTCGTGGAGACCACTCCCTGGCGCTGTAACCCCTCTGCGGCTCACGTTGTGGAGAACGGCCCCTCTGATGGCTCCCGACCGTAGACCTGCAGCCAAACCTGCCACATTCACAGTGACAGGCACCTCGTTGTCCTCCGCGCTCCCCTGCATCCTGCAGCCAATCTTCGCGGGGCAGGGAGCCTCGCCTGCCGTCCTCGCCCTTGCGGCCACGCACTCTCAGCTCCTGCACCTCAGTCTGTAAGTTGTCCACCTTCAAGGAGAGGCGTTCCACAACATGGATGAGCTTCTCTGCCGCGTTAGCATTAGAGTCCACAACAGTTGCCGGTGCCGGTGAATTGAGATGAGCCACAACAGCCGGATGTGGGCCACAATAGGGTGACACAGGTGGTGCGCCAGCCCCCAGCATAGCCTGTCGCGCACGCTCACAGCGGCTTGCTATTATCAGAGCCTCTTCCATGTCAGTTGCTCCCTGTTCATGGCACTTGGACTGAAGAACAGGGTCCAGCCCGGCAAGAAAACGCCTGAATTTCTCACCATTCTGTGCAACCCAGTCATATTCGGGAAATGCCTCCGCCACGAGCCTGGAAATATCCGCTGCATACACCTCCAAGCACTCGTTTGCCTGGCGGGGACGCGCATTCACGCAGGTCTGGAAGTACAGCAGGTATTGCTTCATCCCAAAAGCCTCATTCAGCCTCTCCTTCACACGTCCATAATCCCACTGTACAGTTCCAGGCAGACTGTCCCACAACAGGAACGCTGCCCCGTCCAGCCTGGTAGGCAGAATGTTGGCCAGAGTATCATTGTAGCCCGCGGACGACGCCCCCCTCGTCTGAGCGCGGACCGCGGCTTCAAACTGCTTTATCCATGTAGCAAACGGCTTCTGTCCGTCACCACGGAACGGCGGCGGGAGCTCCACTTTGAAGCCACTCACAGCATAATTCCCCGCACGTCCGTAATCTTCTCTCTCTCCGTCCATATCCCACGTCGTGCTCTCTTTCTTACAGTCCTCACTCTTACGTCCACCAAGCATAGTGCTCGAGTCCAGCGTAAACAAAGACAAAGTAGAAACTCCAAGTAACTGTCCACGGAGAGAAAACAGTCATAAAACTCCACACTCCAACTACCGCTGCCACCAATGTAGCGTCCGAGACGGCGGTGTATTATATGTGTAAGCTTAATGATCTCTTTATAAAGACAAGATGACCAGGAGGTGACTCTTTGGAACGCCAACTCGGCTAAACCATTTATTATAACTCTGCACACATGGGTCTCTCTCCAACACCACAGAACAACAACGTCCCCATCTTATGACATCATCCTTTAGGCATAACCAAACAATCCCAGAGTGTACAATGGAAACCCTACAACTGTAGGCTATACGGTATGTGCGTTGGCTCTCGCCAACGTGCCTGGCACTTTGGCTGACTGGTCAGCGTGCATACCTGGCGTATCGGGGCTCCGGGTTCGCCTCCCGGCCGTGACGCTACATTGGTGGCAGCGGTGCAGAGGGGAAGCATTCATCCCCGGCGGCGGTGCAGGCCTGCCCGGCTAGTAGTCGACGACTGTTCCCCCCTGGTTGTGTTTGCACCCCCCGGTTTCAAAGTCGATCTTAGATCCTGGCCGGCGCGCGTGGTCGCGCTTCCAGATAGAGGGGACGACTGTAGGCTATACGGTATGTGCGTTGGCTCTCGCCAACGTGCCTGGCACTTTGGCTGACTGGTCAGCGTGCATACCTGGCGTATCGGGGCTCCGGGTTCGCCTCCCGGCCGTGACGCTACAATATGACCAGTGTCCTTCACATGCATGTAAAATACAAAAAAGGACACTGGTCCATTTCTGTATGTATGTATGTATGTATGTGTCATTTGTAACAGGAGGCAGATTGGTTTCTGAAAGATCTTTTATTTTCATTACAGTATGTCAGCTTATTATTATCTTTTTTTTTCCTTTTTTTCTTTTTTTCAAACTGAGCTGTTATGCATTTTTCGTCGCATTACGCTTCAGTTTCTTTCTGTCTGTTATAATTAACCCTATAGGTGTTATGTGGGCGATGTGGTAATATGAATAAAGTGCATGAAGAGTTCACCCCATACCACTGACTTGGGAACCGCATTTAATAGCTATAGATAATAATATATAGGCCTAGATAAATATATTTTATCTATAAAGGTAAACTGCTGTCAACTCTGCATATCTTGCCACCCCTGCTCACGGTCAGCGACGGTCACATGATTGACCGGGCTGATTTTTTCAGACCGAATCTGATGAGCACTGCACGTCTGACTGCTGTGACTCGGTCGCTGTCTAGTAATGGGAAGAAGGGGTTATCAATCATCATGGACCCAAATAACTTTTAAATATGTTACAATTGGCGACGAGTCTCTTACGAAATTGGCAAGAGTTCCTCTCAATACATAAAGCTATATAACCTCTCCATCATCGGTCAGTGGTGTGTGTTCCCCAGTCCCCACTCCCGCGCCCCCACGTTACGCTCAGGTTCACAGGGAAAACCGCGGTCGCGTCGCTGCACAGTGCTCATCCTGTAAGTTTCAGCGTCCTCTGGAAGGTGGCCGATCTGCAAGCTCACAACGCGCACGGAGACGCGGATGCGAGCTGCTGTAGTCGAGCTTGTAGATTGGCCACTTTAGGCACGCAACACCGTGTGATGAGGAAGGGTTATAGCCACCGATGGCTTGACTCCGGGAGGTGAAAACGGGAGGAATTTACACACGGTCCGTGTCACTCCGTGTGTAACAAACAACCGCTTTGTTTTGTGGGCTAATGGACGTTAAGCGGCAGGGGAAAGTGTTAAAATGGAGGACGATATGGACCCAGAACGTCATAATCTATTTGCATGTATTGTCTGACCCGTTTCCATTCACTTATGCACATTTAGTTTATTCGATAGAGCCTCAAAATCCTCCTCCTCCAAGCGGATTTTTTTTTTTTTTGCGGATAATGAAAGTTTATTCGTGTTTCCATAAAAACATTTTGCGAATAAGCCCTTAATGCGCAAAAAGTGGCTTTATGGAAACGCCACTATAGACATAAGTGGCGTTTCCATAAACGTATTCGAATTAGGGAAGCGAATTATCAGAAATGCGCTTTAAGACAAAGCGAATTTAGCCCGTTTCCATTAAACTGGTGAAATGCGATTCTTGGGAGATCCTGCCTGGGTCCGTCTGACCGACCTGCTGTAAACACTTCCCGCGGGCTTGCACACAGTGCACAGAGCTGGGATGGGGCTGAATTTTTCAGACCGAGAGACATGAGGGCACTGCTGTGACTCGCTGCACACGCATCCCGACCCAGAGCCAGTCGCGACGCACCGCCGCGGAGAAAGTGCGGCCCCCCCGAGGGGCGTCCCCGAGCCGAGGCAGCCGGCCCGCCGCCCGGTTGAGTCCTCCGGGCAGACTGCATCCTGCAGCGTCGCAGATGCGAGCTGTTGTGAGCTTGTACAGACACTTTTGGCCTGCGCAACACGGTGTGATGACGAAGGGTCACTCCGTGTGTAACAACTAACAACCGGTTTGTTTTGTAGGCTAACGCTATGCAATGGACGTTAATTAAGCGGCGGGGGAAAGTGTTATAGGAGGACGATATGGACCAGAACGTCATATATTATTCGCATTTATTGTCTGACCCGTTTCCATTCACTTATGCGCATTTAGTTTATTCGATTAAGCCTCAAAATCCTCCTCCTCCAAGCGGATAATCTTTTTTGCGGATAATGAAAGTTTATTCGCATTTTGAAGTGTTTCCATAAAAACATTTTACGAATAAGCCGTTAATGCGCAAAAAGTAGCTTTATGGAAACGCCACTATAGACCAGTCGTTCCCAAACAATTTAGCTTGACCCAAAAGAGAAATTTGATGTCTCCCCTGCACCCAAACAGGTGAAAATAGTACAAGCTTACAACACATTGTGATGTGTACTTCTGAAAAACCATTTGAATTTGTTTTTAACTATAGGCCTAACTAAAAATTTTAATTTTGGGGGAATTTGTCAGAAATCTTTTGAAATTGGAAAATATAATGGTTCCTGACACTATTTGGGGAACAGTGACATAGACTAATCAATTCCCTAGAAACCTTATTTGCACAAATTCCTCTGTAACAATAAACCCTGGACGTGTGACAAAGGAATCAGTATTTGATGTACAGTGTTTGTAATACTGTAATTACACCAGTTCAGGTTTTATCCTGCAAAAATCTGATAAACCACGCAACACAAACCATCTCTTGACTTTGAATGTTTATTACAAAATATAAGTTAAAGATAAATAAAATCAAAGGAAAAACGTCTAGCAGTTACAGCTGGTCATAAACCATAGACTTCATAAATAGTACAATAAATAATATACCACAAATCACCTATTGACATTGTCATTGTCTATGTAATACTCCACAAACTGATTACTAAATCAGCAAAGCTCCCATTTAAACGCCACAAAACGTCCTACAGTATTTTTGCACAGTATGTTGCCAATCGGTTACAGTACTGTTGTCCTGGGCAAAACACACTATTCAAAAATATGGAGATAATTAAACAATATTTTAGCCATTATATATACAGACTGAGACAACTGCTGTCCATTCCAATCCAGTATCTTTGTTGAACAACCATGAGTTCATGTGGAAATCTGAAGCAAATCTGTCCTGGGCAATGTCCATCGAATCTCACCAGTGATGCTGCATCCTTGACATCCTCAGCCCACCTCTTGGTTTCACTGGTCTCCTATTTGACCTGAACTGCACTACCAGTGTTGGCTACTTGGAAACCTTTGCAGCAGCCAGCACTGGCATATTTACTGAAACTTCCCAGAAACCCACTACCCATATGTATTCACAAGACCCATACCTCTAGTATACAGAAGGAACAGAGGGGCATGCTACTATATGTTACCACATATTCTATATACCCTTAAGTGGCAATGGAAGAATTATGCTTAAATGGATAGCAACAAAATAATGTGTATGTCATGTTTGCAACAAATTAAACAAACATGGCACAATTGCCTTTTTAGCCACATGGGCCAACACGTCACAGTCTGTCTTAACTCTAGGCCACGTAGTCTTTTAGCCATCCTGGGCACTTCACCTCCCTCCTTGGGTAGGGTGTGCCCTTGTCTGCCCTCCTGTTAGGCCTTTGTGGTCTGAGTTGAGTAGGAGAGACTGGCAATGGTGAGCGCAGCTTCCTGCCCCTCAGGAGTTTTCCGGGTGATGGACTGTGATCTAGTGGCGTGACTCTGTAACCCCCTACGCAAAAGTCTGTGGCAAACGATGAGAAGGAGTCTGCAGAAAACTGAGGAGCAATAGCAGTTATTAGTACTTGAAGAATAAAAAATAAATAAAAAAAGAGGAAAAAAAGATTGAAATACACGAAAAACTCCTGCTAATGCTGTTAGCTTGGTGTGTGTGTGTGTGTGTGTGTGTGTATGTGTGTGTGTGTGTGTGTGTGTGTGTGTGTGTGTGTGTGTGTGTGTGTGTGTGTGTGTGTGTGTGTGTGTGTGTGTGTGTGTGTGTGTGTGTGTGTGTGTGTGTGTGTGTGCGCGTGCGCTCTTACCAGCGAGGGCAGTGCAATCAGGTCCTTTGAGGTGTTGGGGATTTCTTCGGGAAGGGGCTTGTGGGAATCACAGGAGGTATCAGTAAATATCAGGGGGAGTGGTTTGTCCCGGTCTGACCTCTGACACCAGAAGCTCATGCTAATGAGGGTCTCTGCTGCCTCCAGATCGCGGAACTCAAAGCTACCGTTGATACCGCTGTAGGTGTGCTGATCCATGGTCACGATCAGCCTGGAGTCCATGTGGACAGCCTACAAGACAAGAGTATATAAATGTAATTTATCATTCACCATGTTATGCACTTAAAAGACACTCATATCCAGAGAAACAACATCAGCGTAAGCTCAGCAAGAGTGGAACAGTGTAAATCAGTGGTTCCCAAACTTTTCAGGTCCAGAAAAAGAGAGATGAGACTAAGTCTATTTTAATTCACAGAAATATAATGACTACAATATGAAAATACTCTAAACCATATCATTAGAAACAGAAACAGTAGGCTTTCCAAGCCATAACTCCATGCTACTGATTAAACATACAGTAATATAGAAACTGGTAAATGTAAACACATCAACCCATTTAGACCTGTTGCCACCTATACTTTGTTATACCTTTCAAACCGGGAGCAACCTGTGTGTCTCATTACTATTTGCTATAGCAACTTTTTTTTTTATAAGAATTGTAAGGTTTTCAGAAACCTTAAGTTAGGTTTTAGATGGCGTTTTTAGAATCGACCTCAGGTCTAAATGAGTTAAACAATGTAGCCTACAACCAATTTAGAAAGAGTTAGTGCAGCATCTTACCATAAGCTTTTCAAAGTGAACCTTTTGGTGATCAAGTCACGTTAGTGAATAAGAGAATGGCAGCGGCAGCAAATGATTTCTGGATGATTGAACTCAACTTGAACCGGGAACCTTTAAACCCACAGTCAGGATGAATCTGATTGGATAGATTTCCACACCCACCTGATTGGACAGATGGCATGCATGGCTCTACAGCTATTAGAAGATAGATTAATGGCTGTATTTACATCTGGCATTCAGGTGATAATTAGTCACTAACAGGTATTTACAAATGAAGTTAACAAGGCACCCAAAACAAGTTTCACCCCCTTCCTTACTTCTTTCTCTAAAACCTATAGAATCACAATAATAGTACTATTAAACATTAAAAAAACATTTTACTAAACATGTATCTTAACTTTTTCGCCGCCGTTGACGGTGAGGATTGTCATTGAAAGGGTTAATACCATGGCGCCGTTGACGGTGAGGACTGTGAATCTTACTGTATATACAGTAAAGATATTATTACTTACTTAATGTCGCTCCGGTCCCGCTCGCATCGGTAATGTCGGCGATTTGTTTACAACGCACGTTGGGCGTGCACGCGAAGTGAAGCTCCTCAATGTTAAGTCAATGGCGAGGCCCATAAAGAAACTTCATTTAAACAAAATAGCCATTTTGAGACATTTTGCAGCAGATCTAAATGTAAACAAGGCAAAAGGCAGGGCGCAGCCATCTTCATCTTCTTGTCGCACACTGTCATGTGACTAGATGACGTAATCGTTGCCGTCAAGTGATAATCCAAAAAAACAAAAACAACCCCCTTCCGGCCCTTCAAAATAATAGCGGCGGCCGACGGAGGAAACGACGTGGCGCCGAGGCACCAAGCAACCTTCAGATTAAGAGGCAGCAGATGTGTTAACCATACTTCAATGACCTTCACAACTTGTCTTGTCCTTTCTGCTATTTTGATCTTTAACTTAATAATTGATTACATTAACACCTAATTAATCATTCATCACTACACCCTTTTCACAGGAGACATGTTGTGTGTCATAGATTAATTATACTAATTATACTAATCTATTACACATATCTGATGATGAAATAAAAAAGTTAATTTAATTAATTCCTGGTCTAATGCATTATACCGCCCTGTCACATGTATAGGTGTGTCTATGTTACAGTATTAGTTATGTTATGCAAATGTGATTTAGGCGTTACTATTTATAGTGGTGTAAAGTAACTAAGTACGTGTACTCAACTACTGTACTTACATGTAAGTCCAATTTTGATTTTTTTTGTACTTTACTGGAGTATTTCTGATTTCCAATATTTTTACTTCTACACCTCTACATCTCATTGGCAAATATTGTGCTTTTACTCCACTTATAACAACTTTATTTGCTAGTTACTTAGAATATTTAGATTATTATTACAAAGCTGACCACTTCAGCCCTTTTTATATTTTGTCAATTTGAAAATAGCAGATCAACAAGCTCACAATGCGTCACATTGTGAGCTTGTAGATCTGCTATATTCAAAAGATTTGTATACATTTGAAAACTTGAAATGAGACATTCTGCATAATGGATGGCTCCTTTTATTTAGTACATTTTGATACCAATACTTTTGTACTTTTACTCAAGTAAATTCCGGATGTTTGCTTGTAACAGAGTATTTCTACATTGCAGTATTGATACTTTTACTAAAGTAAAACATTTGAGCACTTTTATGTAACACATAAATAAAAGTGACTTTTTCCCCCCTTTGACTGTTGCAGCTCTGCTGGTTTCAGAGCAGGAAGGCAGGCATTGGAGGCTTGGATGAAGTTTTGAATCATTTCCACATGGTCCACAGAGTTCAATGCATTTGACGACAACTGTTGTGTGATGTGGTTTCATTTCAAATGTTTAGCCTACATTACAAAGCTGGAAGCATCATGCCACAGTGGAATAAATTCAAGAAACTGTACATGAAGGTACATAGACCGAAGTGAGGCCGTTCCTGGGTTGCAATACTTTACTTTTCTGATTTAGTGCAGGTCAACTTGTGCAACTTGAGAACCTTGAAACCTATATTATTATGAATGTTCAAAATTAATGGGACCAAATGCGCAGCTAAGTCTGCCCTGGCACCATAATTCAAAGAGGAGTTAAAACAAACTGAGTCTCATTATTCTTTATATCTATAGTCTATGAAACCACTGACACTGAGTAAACACCTGTATATTTTCGTGTGTGTGTGTGTGTGTGTGTGTGTGTGTGTGTGTGTGTGTGTGTGTGTGTGCGTGTGTGTGTGTGTGTGTGCGCGCGCGCGCGTGCGTGCACTGTGAGAGAATGACTTGCACTATAGAGGAGATACAAAAGGTCATATATGAGACATAAAGTAATGTCTCTGGCCTCCTCATTTAGTAATATTCTGGAGCTGAAAACCAAAAAATTAAACATGGCCTCGAACCTGCGAGGCGTTGTCAGGCATCAGAACCCATGTGGTATGCGCTTGGACCGCAGTTCTTTCACTTAAGATTAAATCATTCTGTGCCAGACTCAGCTTGTACACTGTCACCTCCAAGCAGACACTACTAATTCTGCATACTAAGGCTGGAACCGAAACGTTAGTTCATTCATCTGACATGTAAAGAATAATATCAAAAAGTCAACAGTCTCTTGCCAGTCTGAGAGCGACCCACTGCTTTTATAAATGCCAGACTCACAGCCATGTTTTTTCTTCGTTTTTATGTGCCAACGTCAAATAGAAATTTGAAATACCCTGCTTCTTGTGTAGCTTCTCTGGTCAAACAGACCAAATCCCCAGACAGTGAAAGTGGTGCTTATGTCAAATGTTCACCATGTGATGCTTCTTAAAATGTACAAGCAGCCACAGCAGCAACAATTGTTATAGCCAGATTAAAAAGGTGTGCTCAGTATAGTGTGAATCTTCACCAGGAGGCATATAACAATAGTGATGTATGCTTCTGATTATCACGTTTTCTCTCTGCAGTTATTTATTATTGTCACCAAAGTAAAAGTTGTTAGAACATTGGTGTTAGATAAATAAAGTATGGGAATGTCTCAGAAATCAGACATATGGGAAGATTTGCTTGAAAACATGGTTTGATACTCAAATCACAGATCACTTTGAATGGAGAGTTTCACTGTGAAGCCTATTGTCCTCCAATTCATTTAAATTGCTACATTACTCTCATGTGAACCAGCTCCCCCTCTCATTCTGTGTACAGTGAATAGACAGGTTTCTGCTCCTTTTGGTTTCAGCCTAGTATTAAGGAATTAATATTGACAACTGGAAATAACTGTTAAATCATGGCATAAATTGGCAAACAAAGGGAATGCCAATTCAATGAATAAATAAATTCACCTTGTCACCTTGTCATCAATCATTAGACATTGAACAAGAACCCTGTTAAAGGAATATTTCACTTTAAACAAACTTAAACATCCAGGGGACTTAAACATGAACTTTTACTTATAATGTGATTCTTTAATCAAATGGATTCTAATTGCTTTTCGGTTGCTTTTCATTCATTTTCTCCACTCCCAGGCAAGGCACCACACATACTGTATTGACTGTGGAGTTTAATGAATGTGTTTGCCCTAACAGGGCAACACACTATAGTATGTCACATACAGTATGTCAAATTGACCTGCTTCATCAGGAATCGTGTGGAATCATTTTCTGTAGAGAAAAAGTTGTATTTAATTGATATTAATTTATTAGTGAATACATTTTCCCCATTGATATATCCATATCCATATATGGAGTTATATCCATATCTGGAGTTTGTGATATCAGAAAAGGTAAAGGTATTGGCCAGCTCCATATATGGAGATCTAAGTGAGGATTCAGTCGTCTCCATAAGGCTATTGGCTATCAAGGGTTTGATGAGGTCAGTGTTGTGATCTTCATATAGATCCAGGTGATGATAGTCAGCTCCATATGGAGAGAGAGACACATACAATAAAAAAAAGTAACTTATCCCAAATATGGATATCATAGAGGTCTGACATCATAGACGACATAAGACTGACACAGTATGTCCATATATGGGCATTCCAACGAGAGGTGACTGTGATTGGTTGATTTAGAACCCTGTTTTTGTATATACAGTAGGCTTATGTGTGTTGCTAAAACTATACTTTAAACAGTTTTAATAAAACTTTAACTCTTTGGGCATGATGTTAAAATTATCCAAGTTAAATAAATAGCCCTTTAAGCGCCAAAATTAACCATACAGCCTTTGTTAATTCTAGACATAAGACTCAGAACACCACAGAAGACCTGTATTCAAAATATCAGCTGATTATCATCTTTTAAATTAGTCTACAGTATCGGACATTCCGCCAACTAAGCTCAAAAGATATCCATTAAAATCACATAAAACATTTATGATGTCATCTTAATGAAAGTTAACCAAATCAATAATGTGCTGGGATGTCATAATTTTGCTGCAGTCTGCACACATTGTCATGATGCAACTGTGTGAAATTATATCCAATGTTAAGTAACAGAAAACAGAAGGTCACCCTACTCCTACTGCATGTGAAATAGCGTAGCAAGCCACTTAGCAACTCAGGCTAATAAATATACAGGTGTTATTTCATTGCATGCATCTTGCCTGTTATAGACCCAGGCTAATAGATGTCATAGCTGCAGTTTATCTTTCATTCTTGCATCTTTTCCCTAAACTAGGCACTTGATAGCTTAAGGTCCTTATACACACAAGTGGGACGAAATATTTGTTTTTACCAATTTCTGCTCTTAATGTCTGTTCTTTGTTGTTATGTTAGTCTGGACAAGACCAACGTTGTGGTGTTTTTATCCTTGATTGATGTGTTCTCAGTGGAAAGCATCATGTACTTTTCTCTATTTAAATATCAAATCAATCATTCAATCAATGAGTCAATGAGTCAAATAATAAGTCAATCAATCAATCAATCAATCAATCAATCAATCAATCAATCATGTGTTGATGCCTCATTCATTGATGCTTTCATTTGAGGTGAAATTCAACCTATGCTTTTCAACAGTATAGCCTTTGTGATAAATGCATTAGTTAACAGTTAGTTAGTCACTTTATATGCCCTTTCATTCAAGGTTTTGTTTCAAGAAAATGTTTCAAGTTAATGTAAGAGGGGGAAAATAAAGGTTGTGTGGCCACTCCCCAATACACACAACAATCACTCAGACATATTTGTGGTATCATTGGGTAAATGACAATGTCCAGGAACAATTGCCATGTGAGTGTGTCTCTATTTTGATGAGCACACATTCACACAAAACATGCACTGTTTTGAAACAAGAGAGACCAGAGCAGTGTGGAACAGCCAAACTCTCATTTAATGCTTTTCAGAAGTCACAAGTGACGCCGGTTTGTAGTCGAACCTGACTATTTGACTGAAAAGGGTGGTTTCGGTCAAAGTATGGACAGGCCTTCAGATATAATTTATATCTGAAAAGTAACTAGTAACTAAAGCTTTCAAATAATTGTAGTAGAGTAAAAGTACAATATTTGGATCCGAGATGTAGTCGAATAGAAGTAAAAGTATTGGAAAATGGAACAAATACAAATACAAATTGTACTTAAGTGAATGCACTTAGTTAATTTACACCACTGACTTTCTCCCTAACATTTTAGCCTATACATTTTCACTATATTTATCTTAGTTTTAGTCATCATAGCTTAGTTTTTATTATGTTTTTATGTTGTTTCCATCCGTGAAAAAAAGGTAGTCGATTTTAGTCTAGATTAACACTGGAGGCCAAGCATATGCTTACACACACGTATATTACACACACAAGTGACGGTCTCTCTCTCTAGGTCGTCCTCAGACGAACCCTCACTTCCAGTCAACCCGGTTCTCCATACATCTGGCCAGCTGAGCTCGTTGGTGCTTTGCACTCCTACATCTTTCTTGAGTACATACTACATACACGTATGTTAGTGTAGGACGTCCTCGCGTTGGGTCTCCACAGCACCCCATTTGCTGGCTTGGCAGCTCTTGATAACTTTGCCAGCCCAGTGTCCTGCTATATCATTCTCCTGGCTGCTATTTTCTCGCTCACCGGTCACCACGCACAGACACATAGCAAACACTAGGGCATGGACAGGGACTGTGACAGCTGGTGCAAATCATTTTGAATGAATCTGACAATTTCTCAAAATACCACTGAACACGGCCAGGCCATGCGCTGGTCCAGTGATGACAGTGCAGCTGTCTCCTCCTCTCCTCCTCCAGTGTCTGTGACACTAGCTTGCGGGCACTGATCTGCTTATTGGACTCACTTTAGATGTCCATCCACCTTTTTTATTTGCTCTAAATGAACCATATAACATACATATATAGCCTACTGCACAAGCCAATTCATCGCTCCCTTTTTAGTTTAGTTTTTGTTTGATATGCCACTATACCGTCCACTGTCTTCTTCCATGGAACACATGCTCACGCATGTACACAGACACATACACACTCACTCACAAACGCACACGCGCTACACACACACACACACACACACACACACACACACACACACACACACACACACACACACACACACACACACACACACACACACACACACAGTTTAATGATGTATGACTGGCCTTCTCTCTGCGGCATTGATCTGTTAATTAATGACCAGTAGGGGTCTAATGATCACTAGAAAATACTGTTCCTGAAGAGACTGTGGGCTCCGCTGTGATGGTAGCAAGTATGCAGAACTTAAGAATGTCGGGCGTGAGTATAAATCTTCAGGCCAACGACACTGGGTGAGACAATATGGGTTTAGATTTAGAACGTTGCAGAGAAAAGTCAGCAGCGAAGGCAAGGTCTAATGAAATGCACTTATCTCTGAGAGCTGCACAGGAAATTCACGGCCACTGAGATCTAACGTCAAGCTACGTTTTTATTTGGTTTTGACTTTTTGTTTGCAATGTATGTCAGTTCAGTTTCGATTAGCCGTCAGTCAACCCCTCTCTTGATGTGTCCCTTTCACCCACTAATCTGACAACAATTACACACTGACAAATATCACAGTTCCACATGAGTGAGCTGAGAGTGTTCGAGGGAACACCTGAGTGTCTCAGCCGTCATACTGCGGAGTTGCCAAGGAGAGTGGTTGCACACATTTGACATTTATTCATGTGACGTCGCTGCATAACACAAACAAAGTATCACCTCTGACAAATACATAAACAAACTCTTCATTTGCAATTTAGATAAAGTGAACTTGGACCCAAAAGGAAAACAAACTCAACAAGGAGAACATTATCTCTCATCAAAAACACATTTATATGCTGAAGAGCAGCACATTTTATGCCTGATTGCTCTTTTCCCTAGATTACATTTACGGTACTTGCATTTAAGCCGAAAATGTGCAGGCACATCGTAGTGAATAAACGTGATTTCCCTCCATGATTTTGATTACTCACGGTCCAATCATTCCGTACTCCACCCCTCTGGTGGAGTTGGAGCTGGTTTAGCAGGCAGCTTGATGATCCAGTGGAGTTGGCTGATTTTGTTAGAAGCACGTTTTAATACTTTTCATTGGTTCAATATTTTTTTTAACCAACACACAGAGAGAAAGCTGAGAAATTGAGTTTCTGATGGACAGCGACGGACTGCACTGTATCTTTGAAGGCATGTGCTGATGAATTCCCAAGGTGCCATTGTTTTTCATGAACAACCTTAATTTCTATTCCCTCACCATGAGGCATATTTTACACTGGCTGTTGAGAAAGAAAGTAGGGAAGACAGAGTGTTTTGATTTAAAATGCACCATCACAACTCCATGAGAAGTGTTGATGAACTCGGGAACAACGTTCCTTGATGAACTCGGGTCGACACCTTTTTGATTCCTCTGCTGCATGAGGGTCAACAGACAAAACCTCTTTCACATGTGATCTAATCCCTATTGATCAACACATCCACCAAGCACCATTGACACCAACGAGCGGCATGATTACTATACTTAATGAGTGATTTGGTTCCATCGATTGGTCCATTGATCCTAATGACGTAGCAGAAGCAGCCATTGGCTTAGCTCTGGCTGAGGAACTTTAAGCTTTATTAGAGAAGGAAGACTCCTTAAAGGACAAGTCTGCACTAAATAATATCTAGGCTCATTTTCCTACTTATATTGATCCCAAATGACTGTCCATGGGGTCTATTAAACGGGCCACACCATGAATCTCACATTTTTCATTTTTTTCCCTTGTTTTTTGGTCTTCCCAGTGTCTCTTGAAGCCCCCCAAAAAACACATTCATTAAGCCTTGCCTTTCATTTCAGTGATTTTCTGAATTGGCGGTACGGTACTCTTTTGGAATCGAGCCCTTGTTTATGTCACAAGCTCTTCTTTATGTCACAAAGGGGCTCATTTCCTTTTGGGCCCCCTCAAGAAGGGGGCGGTACTTTTTGGGATGGTATATTCTATTGCAGGGGTCCTCAAATACAAATCTTGAAGGTCCACAAATATTCTTTTGAAACAGGTCCGGAGAAAAATAAATACAAAAAACATGTATATATTTTTAAACATATACATTTATATCCGCTTATTTTTATTATGTCGGTCAATCTTATATAGTAGGCAAAGATACAAAAAAGTACCAACCACGGGTTGACACCGTCTGGCAAGTACAGGTCATGTTCTACTTGCCATCAGGTCATGGCCACTTGCCCTCATAATCGTACATCTTACATAATTAGGGATTCCTTTTTTATTTTATTTTTACATTGGCTAATGTTTGTTTTTTTAGTAGTTTATTGATACAGTAATGGTCTTTTTCCGTTTCTTTCTTTATTAAAAGGGTCTTGGGTCCTTAAATTATGACTTCACTGTCATCTGACCTGGGGACTCCTCCAAAATCATTTGGGGACCTTACTTGACTGAAGAGCAACAACCCATTGAAGGGAGAACAGAATGTAGTAAATCAAAGAGGAGCAGAGATATTTTGCGCTAGTGTTTGTTGCTCTGGTTTCTTTTAACAAACTGGGATAATCTTAGAATACTTTATGCTTGTGTCGCAAGTCGCAACGTGAATATCGATCTGAAAACAAGGTGTCGCGCATCGGAGACGAATCGGCTCGGCTGTACCAAGTACTGCGTGCGGTTCGCAGCTAGCTTTGCTCCATCCCAGCTGGCACACAACGTCCGTTGACGTTGTTTTTTGGTTGGATTTAGGTCGCGACGTCAGCTAACCAAAATCCAACGTTGGACCAACGTCAACTTCCAACGTTGTATCAACGTATTAATTTGACGTCAATTGACGTTGATATTTGGTTGGTTTTAGGTTGTGTTGGTAACTGACCAATAACCAACGTCTGTTCAACGTATTATCCCAACGTCATCCTGACGTTGAATACTGACATTCTGTTGTCGGATTTTTGACCAAACCTCAATGTCTGCCCAACGTTATTTTGCTAACGTCCACACAACGTTGCAGTCTAACATCATCAGACGTTGATATTTGGTTGGTTTTAGGTTGTGTTGGTAACTAACCAATAACCAACGTCCGTTCAACGTATTAAGCCAACGTCAGGTTGACGTTGAATACTAACGTGCTGTTGTCGGATTTTTACCAAACCTCAATGTCTGCCCAACGTTATTTTACTAACGTCCACATAACGTTGAAGTCTAACATCATCAGACGTTGATATTTGGTTGGTTTTAGGTTGTGTTGGTAACTGACCAATAACCAACGTCTGTTCAACGTATTATCCCAATGTCATCCTGACGTCGAATACTGACATTCTGTTGTCGGATTTTTGACCAAACCTCAATGTCTGCCCAACGTTATTTTGCTAACGTCCACACAACGTTGCAGTCTAACATCATCAGACGTTGACATTTGGTTGGTTTTAGGTTGTGTTGGTAACTGACCAATAACCAACGTCTGTTCAACGTATTATCCCAACGTCAGGTTGATGTTGAATCACTGACATGCTGTTGTCGGATATTTGACTAAACCTCAGTGTCTGTCCAACGTTATTATAATAACGTCTACACAACGTTGCAGTCTAACATCATCAGACGTTGACATTTGGTTGGTTTTAGGTTTTGTTGGTAACTAACCAATAACCAACGTCTGTTCAACCTATTATCCCAACGTCATGTTGACGTCGAACACTGACATGCTCTTGTCGGATTTTTGACCAAACCTCAATGTCTGCCCAACGTTATTTTACTAACGTCCACATAACGTTGAAGTCTAACATCATCAGACGTTGATATTTGGTTGGTTTTAGGTTGTTTTGGTAACTGACCAATAACCAACGTCTGTTCAACGTATTATCTCAACGTCAGGTTGATGTTGAATCACTGACATGCTGTTGTCGGATATTTGACTAAACCTCAGTGTCTGTCCAACGTTATTATAATAACGTCTACACAACGCTTCAGTCTAACGTCATTAGATGTTGATATTTGGTTGGTTTTAGGTTGTGTTGGTAACTAACCAATAGCCAACGTCTGTTCAACGTATTATCCCAACGCCATGTTGACGTCGAACACTGACATGCTGTTGTTGGATATTTGACTAAACCTCAGTGTCTGTCCAACGTTATTATAATAACGTCTACACAACGTTGCAGTCTAACGTCATTAGACATAGATATTTGGTTGGTTTTAGGTTGGGTTTGTAACTAACGAATAACCAACGTGTGTTCAACGTATTTTCCCAACGTCAGGCTGATGTTGAATCACTGACATGCTGTTGTGGGATATTTGACTAAACCTCAGTGTCTGTCTAACGTTATTATAATAACGTCTACACAACGCTTCAGTCTAACGTCATTAGATGTTGATATTTGGTTGGTTTTAGGTTGTGTTGGTAACTAACCAATAGCCAACGTCTGTTCAACGTATTATCCCAACGCCATGTTGACGTCGAACACTGACATGCTCTTGTCGGATTTTTGACCAAACCTCAATGTCTGCCCAACGTTATTTTACTAACGTCCACATAACGTAGAAGTCTAACATCATCAGACGCTGATATTTGGTTGGTTTTAGGTTGTGTTGGTAACTGACCAATAACCAGCGTCTGGTCAACGTATTATCCCAACGTCAGGTTGATGTTGAATCACTGACATGCTGTTGTTGGATATTTGACTAAACCTCAGTGTCTGTCCAACGTTATTATAATAACGTCTACACAACGTTGCAGTCTAACGTCATTAGACATAGATATTTGGTTGGTTTTAGGTTGTGTTTGTAACTAACGAATAACCAACGTGTGTTCAACGTATTTTCCCAACGTCAGGCTGATGTTGAATCACTGACATGCTGTTGTGGGATTTTTGACTAAACCTCAGTGTCTGTCTAACGTTATTATAATAACGTCTACACAACGCTTCAGTCTAACGTCATTAGATGTTGATATTTGGTTGGTTTTAGGTTGTGTTGGTAACTGACCAATAACCAACGTCTGTTCAACATATTATCCCAACGTCATGTTGACGTCGAACACTGACATGCTCTTGTCGGATTTTTGACCAAACCTCAATGTCTGCCCAACGTTATTTTACTAACGTCCACATAACGTTGAAGTCTAACATCATCAGACGTTGATATTTGGTTGGTTTTAGGTTGTGTTGGTAACTGACCAATAACCAACGTCTGGTCAACGTATTATCCCAACGTCAGGTTGATGTTGAATACTCACATGCTGTTGTCGGATATTTGACCAAACCTCAATGTCTTCCCAGCGTTATTTTACTAACATCCACATAACGTTGAAGTCTAACATCATCAGACGTAGATATTTGGTTGATTTTAGGTTGTGTTGGTAACTAACGAATAACCAACGTGTGTTCAACGTATTTTCCCAACGTCAGGCTGATGTTGAATCACTGACATGCTGTTGTCAGATATTTGAATAAACCTCAGTGTCTGTCCAACGTTATTATGACAACGCCTACACAACGTTGCAGTCTAACGTCATTAGATGTTGATATTTGGTTGGTTAGAGGTTGTGTTGGTAACTAACCAATAACCAACGTGTGTTCAACGTATTATCCCAACGTCAGGTTTACTGCTTAACTTACAATGCTGTATGCGTTGCAAAGGATTATGCTTTGCTGGGGATAAAAACAGAACATCTCTGGTTAAAGACCACATAACATATGCAGTTGAAGGGACAGTAATGTGTCATTACAGTTAGGGACATCTGAATGTTTATGAAATTAAATTAATTAGGATCATAGCATTCATTGGGCTATCAGCGTCTCTCTTGTGTAATGGTAGTTACAGGTAAGCATGAGCATTCAGTTAATCTTGGATGTGAACAAGACCAGTATAACAGGGGAGTTTATTGGCATGGACATAGTGAACAAGGTATCTAGCAAGAATGTCAAAGTTCCTTGATAAGCAACCCCTGAGGACACTAGCCACTTCATTGGTCCATCGTACCATTATATTGGCTCAACAAAAAACTAAAGATAGGCCGCAACAGTGCCGATTATAAAGCAGCACTGCTTTGATAATGACCTCTGAATCTTGAACCCTATAGAGTCCATGATTAAAGGCATATCATTCAGCCACAGAAGGGCTTACATAGGCTAGAAATGGCTAACTGTTAATGGAAAGGACCTCAGCTGTCATAGGTCATTGTTGAACATCTATGGGACACCATCAAAAGGGGTATACGCATTTAAAGATAAAAACAACATATTCCATAATATCTCCTGGCACAGTGATCATCAATGTCTGTACATTGACACGTGGCGAGACTTGTCTTTGTCCATCGTAGATTTTAGATTTTGTTTTTACATAACAATAACAATGTTGTAATTTTGATCATGAGACTAAATTTCTGTCCCAGTCTCCAGGGTTTTTTTCAGGTATGACACTAGTACATTATTTATTTGTATTATTATTATTTTTGAGGACCCATAACTCTGAGAGTGTTTATGGGTCCATTTGGTTCCATACACTCTCAGAGTTACAGACCTGTAATGTTCGATTTGGACCGCATTCAAGGAACTTTGCGGTCCCTCTCAACCCGCTTTGAGAACCACTGTGCTAGTAGACATTTGAGACTGGCTCTTTGTGTGCTTCTGGTAACATTAATGTCCACTCCATGGCAAAAATATCATTCAGACAAAAATGTCCACCGCAAGCCAGCCTGGGGTATCCACAGTTTAATACTGCATACTATTAACTATGAAGTTTATCAATGTAAAACATTATAGATGTGACATAGAACAAAGTGTACAAATCAGCCCAACATACACAACCCATTATGGACGGGAACCCCTGTTTTATCCCTCAGGCGGGGAACACATTTTTGTGTTGTTTTTTTCTGCAAACGTAGGTCAGGCTTTAGAAGGTATCGACCTTATGTCTTAATGGGTTAAAAAACAGTAAAGATATATGGAATGGCAACCTGATATTAACTGCATTAGTTCTCGAAGTGGGGTCCTTGAGGGAGTTCCAGGGGGTCCCCTGCTAAATGATAGTTAGGAATGAAATGGACCCTTATGGGTAACTCATAGAGTATACAAATGGAACCAACATGGACCCATTAACATTGATTTTTACAATAAATTGGGGTCTCAGATAGAAATGCCAGATAATGCATGTCAAACTGGGGTTCTTGCAATTAAAATAGTTAAGAATCACTGCTAGACTCATCAAAATCTTCTCTAATGGAAATGTTTCTTCTTTGAAATGTTTGAGATCCACTACCATACTGTATTCCTCAATGCTTCAGAAGCTTAATATAAAACTATGCTGCTTAAAATGAGTATAATACAATAAAAACATCATCCTGACATCATCCTGACGTTGGGATAATACGTTGAACAGACGTTGGTTATTGGTTAGTTACCAACACAACCTAAAACCAACCAAATATCAACGTCTGATGATGTTAGACTTCAACGTTATGTGGACGTTAGTAAAATAACGTTGGGCAGACATTGGTTGTACAAGCAAATTATCATCTGTAATTAAATCTGATTAAAACACATTTTAATGCCTATCTTTTGGGATATTATAGTTTGGAGGAAACATGAAAGATGAAGGGAGCCATCTTTGTAGTTACAGAGAGGAACACAATATATGTGTGTTTATGGAAAGCAGTTTGAAAATCAACTACACTGCCCACAATGCAATTGCAAATGCCTGATTGGCTGTGTGTCATGTGACTGTGACGTGGCCAGCTACCACTGGCTCTGCTGAGAGCACACCCCCACTTTGAATCCAAACCAGCACACAGCAGTTACATTTGTCACCAACAGCAAGCATTGAGAGCTGCTTGTCTAAAAGTGATTTAGGATAAAGCTAAACTAAATAAAATCACTGTTGATTGTTGAACAGGATAGGTTGCTGCCAGTCTATTTGTGGGATTAAATCTACATTATGGAGACTTTTTGCACACAGAGGAGGAGTTTTGGAGCAGAGAGATGACAGAGGTATGTAAAGCTATTTCAATTGATTGCTTTTGCTTCCAATATTTTTTACAACTTCACTATTTACAATTCATACTCCAGAGTTTTCAGCCCTTTTCATGTCAAGGACCCCAAAATCAAAAATGTGGCTGCAGACCCCTTTTATATATGTGACAGGAACCCTCATTCCTGTAAAAAAGTTTCCATTTACAATGTTTCCAAGGTCCATTATTTATTCAGCTGTTAAATGGTGTTATTGTGACAGTAATCATTGCTATTTATATAGTGTTTGTTTAGTAATGTTAGGTTGAGAACCACTGCACAAGTGGTCCGTGGTCCCCAGCTAAATGATGGGGAGTTGATAACCAAATGGACCCCTATAGATCTTTTAATTACTGTAAAATCAAACCAAATGTACAAGCTAAATTATTTTTTACACATGATCTGTATTTCCTAAATTATTGGGTTTGAGACAGGCTAAATCTCACTAAATGGTGGTCCATGGCTCAAATGCATAATTGACAAACACTGATTTTGTGCCATGGTTCTCAAAGTGGGAGTGGGAGCTAGAAGTGATTTACAGGAGAGAGAGTGAGTGAGTGTGTGTGTGTGTGTGTGTGTGTGTGTGTGTGTGTGTGTGTGTGTGTGTGTGTGTGTGTGTGTGTGTGTAGTAGGCCTACATGGCTCATTTGTAATGTATTTTGTAGTCTTTCAACTTTTGTTTTTCTTCTGTCAACAGAAAATTCCAACGTCGAAAAGAAAACCAGTCCATGCAATATGGTAAGTTAAGTCTCCTCTTACCACCCTTTAGCAAAGTCCTTTTTAATCCAGGAAATCCAGTAGTAATCCACAATAGGAAAATAAAATGTATCTTCATCCTGTGGTATAATATCCAAGATCCAACATAGAATACAGCATGACTTTTGCATGAGACTTCTCCTTCTCTTCTTACCCTGTACTGCCAAAGCTGCACTTCACAGGTGTTACAAACACGTCTGAATGCCAATCTAATGCAGCCAATCACTGCAGGAACTAGTCAAGTACTAAATAATATACTGTACATGCTCATATTATGCAATGTGTTCTTGTAGATAATGATAACATCTAACCCATTTCCTTTTTCACTCTCTCTCTGTTACATGAGGTGTCTCTGTGGTGGTATGAGGTGATCCTGGGAGCTAAGCCAACCAGGTAATTCACTTAATGTTTTATTTGAACTGAGAAGCCATTCTACAGCCTCACATTGTGTGTGCTTGTAGATCAGCTATTTTTGTGTCAAACACCTCTGAAAGGAAACTTGACTTTGGTCTATTATATGTCCCCTTTAATGATTGAATGATTGCACTCTCCCCACAGTAATAAGGAAAAGAAAAAACAACACATGTTGACCATTTTTACACTTTGTTAATGTTAAGCTCAGTGTCAGGGAAGCCCACAATGAGAGTAAATGCCAGCAGAACAATATTGCAAGCCATTTTGGCAAAACCTTGATCGGCGCTACCCACACGTTAGGTTGTGTAGCTCATGCCTCGAATGCCCGATGCTTACAAGCTGTACTTTGTTGTAAAGGTGACGAATCAATGATAAAAATGATATAAAACAATACAAATTGGTATTTGGACCAAAGTCAAGTTTCCTTTCTTTTTGTGCTGATTTTATATCCTTTCTCTCTGTGTCACAGGTGCCGTACGTTGGGTGGATGCTTGTTCTTGTGACGCAGTGTCCAGTCCTGTCTTATGTGGAAGCAAACATGTATGAACTAGTAGTCACTAGTCTGTTTTCACTTCTCCCTCTCTCTCTCTCTGGTGTCTGCTGTGCTTGTCCTGCCTTTCCTTTGGGATAGACATGGTGGTTTCTACTCTTGGGAGATACCAACCAGGTAGTCTGATCATTGTTTTGTACTAGCCAATCTACAAACTGTTGTGCGATGGAAAATTATAACGCTTTGATTGGGTGTCTAACCTATTTATTATTTATTTTTTTATTCTCTCTTTCTCTCTCAGGTGGCGTGACGTGTCTGATAGTCCTTTCGGACCTGGTGCCAGTGGTTGACAGGATAGAGGATGGAGAGAGGAGCAACATCTCTGTGATGACCAGGCTTTTAAGACCTTGGTAGGCTTTATACGAGTCACAGTATAAATTGCATGTTTCAACAGGGAAGAAGAGGAGGTTTGCACACTGTTCCAGAGCTCCAGTAAATAGTTTATTAGGACACATTATTGTATCCTAATAAACTATTTACTGGAGCTCTGGAACAGTGTGTGAACCTCCTCCTTCCATGGTGTGTATATTATATATTCCTTGGTTCGGCACCTGTCAATCTTTGGAGATGTGCTTGCTTCCCTCTCTGCATGTTTCAACATACAATATGAATTAACCCTTGTGTGATGTGGTTTTCAGTGTCTGCATAATTATTTGTTTAATTATTCTAGGCGATGGCCTGTCTGCATGTTTTCATTTTTTCGCAGCTTAACCACCGGAACCCCCTCTTATGACAATGTCATGATATGTGAAAATGATGTGAAAATAAATAAATACAATTTTGCATGAATGTAGCTTGTAGACTTGCTGTTGCTGAGCAGATTTGGTGTAGAGGGTTTAAAAAAGCGGACCACCCTGGGCCACCTGATCAACAAGGGATAAAGAGATTATGCCATGTTTACAAAAGAACCTTACCCTACTATATTGTTCACAAAAATGTCATATGTTTTTCTTCAGACTCTTCAGTAACCACATGAAGGGGGAAAAGGAAGGTGGCTTTGGAGAAAACTGATGTATTTTAGAGCAATACAAGGTAACTTCATGTTGACCAAGGACAGACAATTGGCACACACCAATCTGTAAATAATGTAATTGGGCAAAACATGTCCTTCCCTTTGATACAATGGCAAGTGTCTTTGATTGGGTGTCTAACCCAGGGGGTTTCAAACATTTTTGACTCGGGTCACCTCACCCCTGTAAATAATATTTTAATCCACAGCACCCTTGAAGTACACTGTAAATATTTTGAATCTTACACCATTGGAGAAATATCAGTTTCCATTAGAACTGACGGTTCAAGTGGATGTTTAACCACTTGAACCCCAGCATCCCTATTCTGGGAGGAAGGTTCACCAAAAATAGCCGATCTACAAGCTCACAGTGCGTTGTGACATGTTGTGAGCTTGTAGATCTGTTATTTTTGCAGAAGAGAGTTGGCCGTAGATGGAAAAATAACTCCTCACAAATCAGGTCAGTTTTACTTGGTGAACTGATATTGATGTAGTGATATTGATGATCAGATTATTCTGAGACACCCCTGGACTGGCATCAAGGCACCCTAGGGTGCCACAGCACCCACTTTAGGAAACCCTGGTCTAACCTATTTCCTTCTTTCTACTCTCTCTCTCAGCTGGCGTGATGTGTCTGCTTGGGTCCAGTCGTTGAGAGGATGGAGAGAAGAAGCACCTCTGTGACCAAGCTTTTTAAGTAAGTAAGAAGCAATGCACAGCATAACACAGTATAAGGTTTGTGTGATGTTTAGGTGTTCTGTGGTTTTCAGTGTCCTACAATGTAATTCTTCTGGGTGAGGGCCTGCTTAACCAACTGAACTCTTGTTATTTTAAGGTTATGAGGGTGAACATGATGTGAAATTTTCAAGTTAGTATGCATTGTGACCTTGTAGACACACCTGTAAATAATTTAATTAGCAAAACATGACAATGTGGTGGTGTAAGGTTATGACAGCATGTTACATATTTGTATTCTCTTTTTCTACAGATGCCGTCATGACGTTCAACCCAGAAGCAGAGGACAACCTAAAGCAGCAGAGGCGGGAAACACAGGGGAACTGTCCATTTCAAGAGGGACACTATGGACTGATATAAGTTGAATTAGTTCTGGTTGGACCTAAAACCTGGTAGCTCACTGGACATGCAGGCAAGAGGAGGCAGCGGGGGACACAAACGCATACACTCAGAACTGATTGAACTGCCACCCTGAATTCTGGGGGATCTTGGTAGTTCTGTTTGGACCTACAGTATAACCTGGCAACTCCCCGGAATACATTTTTTAAATTATTTTTTGTTGTTGTTGTGAACTCACCGGAATATATTTTTTAAATTTATTTTTTTGTTATTGTGAACTCACTGGATTATATTTTTTAATTATTATATTTTTGTTGTGAACACACCGGAATATGTTGTATTAATTATTTTTGTTGTTGTTGTGGGACATATGCAAGTAAAAAGGAAACTGTCTGGAAGTTCTCTCTGAGGTAGGCTGTGCTATTATTTCATGTATTTCTTTATTTGAGTGTTTAGGTAAAAACAAGGATCAAGCTTAATCAGACCTAGTGACTGCTGTGTGAGCTACCCTCTATTCACTATTCAGTACTTGACACAATTTGGTGTCATACTGTCATATGTCTGGAAGGTGATGTGATGTTAGCGTTGGTTTTCACGCCCTCTGATGTTTTGCATGTCCAACTTTGGTCATTGATGTCAACCTAATGTTGGGTTTTGACAGCAATGCACCTCTTGCTTACATGTCTAACCAACATTGGAGGATGACGTCTTGCCAACGTTGGGTTATGTTCATTTAACCAAATTAGAACTTGTATCCACATTTGGAGTTGAACCAGTAATCGTCTACATAACATCTGAGATTAACATCAAGCTGACGTTGGATTATGTCAGTCCAATTTTATTCAACTAAAATAACTTTTATCCAACGTTAGGAGACCAACCAAAATTCAATGTCAAGATAACATCAGATGCTAACATCAAATCAATGTTTGCCTTATGACGTCAAACCGATTTACTTTTCAACAAAAATACATTGGGAGTTTAACCTTTAATCAATGTCTACATGACATCAGAAATTGACATCAAACCAATGTTGGGTCATGACGTCAATCAAACTTAAAAACCCAACGTTGGGAGTAACCTTTAATCAACGTCTACATAACATTAGAGATTGACATCAAACAAATGTTATGTTTTGACGTCAATCAAACTTTGATTTTCAACCAAAATACAGCTGGTATCCAACGTTGGGAGTCTAACCTTTAATCGACGTCTACGTAACATCAGTGATTGACATTAAATCAACGTTAGTTTAAGATGTCAAACCAACATCAGGTTATGACATCAAACCAACATCGGGTTATGTCGTCTAACCAACGTTAGGTTATGACGTCAGACAAACTTTCTTTTTCAACATCCAACGTTGGGAGTCTAACCTTTAATCAACGTTTACGTAACATCAGAGATTAACATTAAATCAACATTAGTTTAAGATGTCAAACCAACATCAGGTTATGACGTCTAACCAACGTTAGGTCATGATGTCAGACAAACTTTCATTCACAACGAAAATACAACTGGTATCCAACGTTGGAGTCTAACCTTTATTCAACGTCTATGTTACATCAGATATTAACATTAAATCAACATTAGTTTAAGATGTCTAACCAACGTTAGGTTATGACGTCTAACCAACGTTAGGTTATGATGTCAGACAAACTTTCATTTACAACGAAAATACAACTTGTATCCAACGTTGGGAGTCTAACCTTTAATCAACGTCTATGTAACATCAGAGATTAACGTTAAATCGACGTTAGTTTAAGATGTCAAACCAACATCAGGTTGCGACGTCAAAGCAACATCAGGTTCTGACGTCTAACCAACGTTAGGTTAGGACGTCAGACAAACTTTCATTTACAACCAAAATACAACTGGTATCCAACATTGGGAGTCTAACCTTTAATCAACGTCTATGTAACATCAGAGATTAACGTTAAATCGACGTTAGTTTAAGATGTCAAACCAACATCAGGTTACGACGTCAAAGCAACATCAGGTACTGACGTCTAACCAACGTTAGGTTAGGACGTCAGACAAACTTTCATTTACAACCAAAATCCAATGGTCATCCAACGTTGGAGTACAACGTTGTCCCAACGTTGTACTGACGTCGTGTGCCAGCTGGGATGGCTCGCTGCATATCCATGCAGAAAGAGAGAGGCGGCCATCACGGGCCGTGGCACGTCGTGACAAACTCTCTGGAGAGAAGATTACAATCCTGCAAACGTATTCACGTTGATGCTGTTGTTGCTGAATGAAAACTACTGATTTATAACTAGTTGCACTGTTGCAGGCTCAGGCTGCAGCTAGCTGCTGCTGCCAGCTGCTCCGAAAGCTTTCGGTAACAGCCTACCAGCGCGTCGTTGTCATAGAGATGACAACCCATAATACTCTGTTGCCCGGCATCAGCCAATCAGCGCGTCGTTGTCTCTCTCTCTCTCTCTCTCTCTCTCACACACACGCAGACACACACACACAGACTTAGAGCGCATGCAATGAAGTGAATGAATACAACGCGAAGTGGAAATGAAAACCTTTTTTTTTTTTTTTTTTTTTTTTTTATATAATTCGTCCTGGGTCCGGTCGGCGGTGCCTCCTGTTCTATTGAGACGATATATATGAGGTGGAACCAGGAAGTAAAGTGGTACTAAAATTGGCTTGAATTGGATTGACTCCTCTCATTGTGGTACCATGCTAATCTTCTCTGTATCGTTCCAATTTTAGCCCAAAGACAGCCAAGTATTCAGCGCCCCCGCCCCCGGTGACTCTACATGGTTTTCATTGTGGTACCATGCCAATCTTCTCTGTATCGTTCCAATTTTAGCCAAAGACTGCGCCCCGTTGCCAACAAAGGGCATTTTCGTATTGCATCGGAAATGGCTTGGAATTAGATACAGACAGAACATGAAATTTAAATATCCGAGTGGTTGTTTAGGCTAAAACCTGTATAAAACCCTATTTGGACCAATATCTATATAAAATATATATTTTGAAAAGCATGGTGGGCCCCTTTAAGCAGAAATGCCCCAGTCACCCAGTTTCCCTAGCAGCCCTCGTAGCACAGAGTGGAGCCCATAAGCCTATTGCTACTTAAGCAATTTGTTGCAGTCAAAAGTGTTTTTCTCCCCCGTTACAAGATTCACACCAATGTAACATTAATGGGAGCTACATTATGACTCCTGTTCAGTTTGAAAACCAGAGCTGGGCTGCCTCTCTATGACTGGAACTCTGGAACAATGCTCAGCAGGAGGCTTACAGGAAATAGTTAGGTTTGTGCCTTGTGTTTGTGCCTTGAGTTGAAAGCAAGGTTATAATAGTTTTGGATTTTTCCATTAGTTTTTATTTTTATTAGTTTTGAGGTTTTGTTTTAAATTACAGTTTAGTTTTAATTCGTTTTTAAAGTGAGGTTGCTAGTTTCGTTTCGTTTTTATTTTTTGAAAAATGCTAGTTTTAGTTTAGTTTTTATTAGTTTTAGTTTTGGTTTTAGTCTTTTACTTAATATGGGGTATTTGTCAGGGGTGAGATTAAAAAAGCTCCAGAAAAAGTATTGTCTAATAAAGAAAATCAACAAAACATCATATTGTTGAGAGTGCAGGAATGCAACATATAACTTCTCTCTTTGACCTCACCAACTGGTGTTTTTTACTTTTTATTTCCACAAAAGACAAAAACGAAGGAGATTTTCTCTATGATTTTAGTTTATTTTAGTTAGTTTTGTAAACACACAATACCGTTTCAGTTAGTTTTCGTTTTTTTAAAAAGCTTCGTTTTTATTTTTATTTCAGTTAACTAAAATGTTTTTTAGTTAGTTTTCGTTTACTATAATAACCTTGGTTGAAAGCCAAATCATCTACGCTCCTCATTCATAATCATAGTGGTTTCATGTTGATATGTGATTAATGCCCCATGTAATCTAATGTACCTTCATGACACTGCAGTGTACACTGGAAGTCTGACTGTCAATCCAAAACATTTTTAATCGCTGGCTTGCCTGCCACCACAGTGAATATTAATGTTGTGCATAATGCAGCCTATAATGCGCAGTGTGACACTATTCATATGACACAAAGTTCAATCTGTTACCAGTGACTGTATCAAAGGTCCCGGGATGTAAAACAAACATTCTGATCAGTTATTCGACGAGAGGGGAAGAGGACAGATCACCACATGGCACATGGGCGGTTCCAACTGCTGAAGTCCGGGGAAAGATATAGGTTACACAAGGCTGGTCTGGAAAGACTTAAAAAGGTTTCTATCCTCAGATCTTAAATGACGACACAGACCTTGAAAGACGACAGAGAGCCACCCCTATACACGCTTATGTACGTGCACAGGGATTGGCAGTCAGGTGCACATGCGCACACACACACACACACACACACACACACACACACACACACACACACACACACACACACACACACACACACAACCTTCTTACATGGACGTGACTTTATACACTAAAATGGACATTATCATGTATTACTGTGGACTGAAAATCAAGCCCCCAGAACCACGGTAGAAAGTTGAAGCGGAAAGCCCTACTGGCCAAGGCTGGAACTGCAGGCGGGGTGAACTACATGCACAAGCAAAAGAGCGCGCCGCTGGGGTCTTGGCATAGGGTTCAATGGACGTAGAGCGACGTTTGTGACTGTCGTGATGTAAGACGTTCGTCTACATAAGAAAAATTTGATCATCCAAATGATCCATTTCCCCCACAATGCACCTGGATTCTGCTTCTTCCGGGTACTTCAAAACGCAACTGAGCAACTTGCATTGAAATGAATAGCTGGGGCGAGGCTGTCCTTCCTCTGCTGAAAATGAAGCAACATGCTTTAGCGGTCGATTATTATTATTATTTGGTTAGTTTAGTCAAGTTTGTCTTGTTTTATTGCTCACTATCCGACATCCATACTATTTCAACTATTACTATTTTAAAAAGAAAGAATTCATGTGACAAATAAAGGTTTATCGATTGATCCCAATGTGAGATTTGGCTACCAACAATGACAAGCAAACCACAAATATATGCTGTGATTTACTGCAAACACAATAAAGTGCCACTTTAGAATGTGAAACTTGACAGATCTATGATCAACAGTGTTATACTTCCACTGCTAGAGGGGGGATGGCGTTTCTAGTCCCACCTCTGTCATGCAGGATAAAAAATATATGCAGCTTTATGAGGGAGCTTTGGGTGAAAAAGCTCCCGTGGGGTTTTCTCTTTCTGTGTCCTCTTTCTGCCACAGTGTCTTGTCTCTTCACACTAGCTGGCGTTATGGATCCAACGCCACAGAACCATGACAGCCAGCAGCAGCTTCTTCCTTCGTCCTGTGTCACTCTTGATGGTTCAACGGTGACAATTAGAAAGGTGCGCTCGGTGGAGCGCAAATCTCCTGGTGGCCTGTCCGAATAATAATGACTCTCTCTCAGTGTAAAGAAACTAAGTACATTTACTCATGTACTGTACTTAAGCTCGTTTTCTTTTTTTCCCCCCTTACTGGAGTATTTTTACATTTCAGTCATTTTACTTCTTCTAGGCAAACATTGTACTTTTTATCCACTACTATATTTTAGTTATATAGAAGGAAGGTACTGGAGCAAACACGGACAGTTTAAGCCTTTTTTATTGTTTACAGGGTGCAGGCAAGAGTGACAACGTTTCGATGTCAATACATCTTCGTCAGGTCATGTAGTTACTGTACTTGTTACTTTGTAGATTTTGATTATTATTACAAAACATACATTACCCACTTCAGCCCTATACTGTATACATTTCGGGCATATGAAAATAGCCAACCTACAAGCTCACAATGTGTCGCTATTGCGACGCATTGCGACGCATATAGAGCAGTGAAGTTTGACGTCATTTACCATCCTACCTGGTTCACGTCCCCCCCCCCCCCCCCCCCCCATTCTGAATTCCCATAGACATTTTTCATATCGCGTCATATAAGAACTGTGTTCCAAACATAAAACAAATGATCTAAGCGGTTTGACTCATATGGATATGAAGAATCAACTGATGGGGAGAAAACGCTAATAAATAAATATGAGTAACTAAACTATATATGAGTAACTAAACTGACTATCATAAACCATACAGAGCCACCTCCCCGACAATATAGCGCAGACTGTTTGTTTATTTTATTTTTTTATTCGGATATGAGACGATTTTAAGATGACCCAATGTTATTCTCCATAGAGAAATTACTTCCGTGAACCGGGGGATGAGCGAGTCACGTCATGACTTCACTGCTCTATACTTTTGATAGCAAATGCTTTTGTAAGTAAATTTTGAATTTCTGATTTTTTACTTGTAACGGAGTATTTCCAAATTGTAGTATTGATACTTTTCGTTAAGTCAAAATGAGAGTACTTTTTCCACCACTTCTCTCTCCCTGGTCACCAGAGGCCAGTGTGTCTCTAAGGGACTGTTTTGAGTCCACAGAGTGAAATGTACCGCTGCATGGAGCCACATGGAGATCAGCATGGACACTGACATTGACAGAATACGGTGGACTGCACTATATCTGACTACATTATAAACCCTGGATCACCGAGTGACATGGTGGCATGACACGACACCTTTCACATGAGTCTCCTGTTCAAATCCTCTTGCTGAGCCAATCTAACAAGGCTACGGGGGAATGAACTGGGACAGGAAACTGAGGAAGTGCCAGCTTCTGAAAACTCTGGACCAGACTGTACAGTTATATTCAAATAGCCTATTTTACAGTGTTATAAAGTAACTAGTTATAAAGAAACAATCGTGGGCTCGCTTCAAGCCAGAAAACAATGGCTATAAAAGTACAAAATGTCAAGATCGCAGGCAGTGCTCTCTTTGACGTTACTGATGCAATCGGACGCTGCATGCATGATTTGAGGCATTTTGTTCCAAAAATGTGTTATGCAAAAGTTGACCCACTGGTGGCGCTATCTGTTCCTTGACCTAGTGGGTTAGGGTTAACAAAGACACTTATGTCTTCAAGCGTGTAAGCAAGTTGCATGTCTTCAAACGAAACGAGTCATGACTTATGCCCGTTTGAAGTTTGAATTTTCAAACGCTTCGTATAGCGCCCTCCTTTGGCCAATTGGACATCGGACAAATGTGTCCGTGGCATGACTTGTCCTTGTCTGTGGCGAATTAATAGATGTTGTTCTTATTTTGATCACGAGATCCAATAACTGAATGTAAGTCTACAGGTTTTCTTCAGAATATGTGTGACACTATGGCACTATTAGGAGTCCACCACAGTGGTTCTCATTTTATATATTTTTTAAAACTCTGAGTGTTAATGGAACCAAACAGATCCATAAGGTCCATCCATTTGGACCTTCCGGGCTCTGTTTCTGATAATATGTCCATGGCAAATTTCTGATTTTGACATAAATGTCTACCACAAGACGGCATGGCGATGAACCCTGGGTATATCTGAAAACAAGCTCCAACACTGATGCCCTCTAATGAAAGGGACAGTCAGGCACAGTCAGCTCTTTCTCCTGAGGAGGCTCAGGTACTTCCTTCATCGTGAAAAGCAAAATGCTGCACATATTTGACTAATCGGCGGTGTAAGTGTCATCTGTTACGTTGCGTTCTGGTGGGGTGGCCGCGCGATGCTAAACGGCTGGATAAGCTGGTGAGGAAGGCTGAGTCGCACTGTGGCAGGAGCACTGTTGTGGAGAGATGCACACAGAATAAGATGCAGATTGTAATGGAGCATGTATAGGCCTAATCACAGTGATTACTGGTGATTAGAAAGACCCTCTGAGGGAAAGAAAACCCAGGTCTCTTTACTTTCATAAACCTTCTTTAAGTCCCATCTTAATTATTCGACTAAAACTAGACTAAGACTAAAACATTTCAGATGATAATAAATCAAAATATTCTGTTAAAATTAACGCTGGCTCCCAGACAGATTCATAGTTTCAGAGATTGACTGGGGAGAGCTGATTAATGAGATGACCTCCAGTTTGAGCCATAGCAGGAGATATGAGCAGATATGGAAAGATATGGCCAGCCAAGAGATAAACAGCTTTGAACAGGCTCCTGGAGGGAACTAAAATTACTACAGCCGTTCTCCATTAGTCATTGCCTTCATAAATCTCTGACTTCAACGTGTCGTGGCTCAAGAAGGGACTCAAACTATGAGATTCTCATATACGGTGTACCGTACGCTATAGGCCTAGTGCTTTGGTGTAAAATATTGCAGCCTGATGTGTTTGTTATTGTTTATTGCATAGCAGAATCTCCATTAGCTGATAATGTAGTGAAAGCTTGTCTTCCAAACAAAAGCTTTGATTTTGCGCAGTGGGAGTGCTCTATTCTTCGTGTACTGTATACCCCCACGGGAGAAGAAGGGCTTTGCATGTGGCTATACAAATAGAATAGATTATGCTTGCGCAGTATGTTCTCTTATACATATCTGCCAGTGGTGCAACTAAGTACATCTACTCAAGTACTGTACTTAGGTAAAAGTTTTGGGTATCTTTTAACTTTACTGGAGTATTTCCAATGTTCAGTGCTACTTTTACTTCTACTCCACTGCATCTTAATCATACTTTTACTCCACTACATACATTTGAAAACTTAGTTACTAACTTACTAGTTACTTTTTAGATTTTGATTATTATTACAAAACTTACATTCAGCCCTATATATATTTCGGCCATTTGAAAATCTACAAGCCAATCTACAAGCTCGATCACATACGACACATTGTGAGCTTGTAGATCTGCTATTTTCAAAAGATTTGTATACATTTGAAAACTTGTGACATGGGACATTATTCTGCATGATGAGTACTTGCTTCTTTTGGTAGTTTAAGTACAATTTGATACCAATACTTTTGTACTTTTACTTGAAAAATGCTTTTATTTGTAACAGAGTCGTTCCATATTGCAGTATTGATACTTTTACTTAAGTAAAACACGTGAGTACTTTTTCTACCTCTGATTTCTCAGATAAGGCAAACTCTGGGTTTGCGAGAATTGCTGCCATTGATGACACGCACACACGCGCGCACGCACGCACGCACACACACACACACGCACGCACGCACGCACGCACGCACGCACGCACGCACGCACGCACGCACGCACGCACGCTGCGGCACGCACGCACGCACGCACACAGAGAGAGACGCCTCATTTCTCCTTATTAACCCACCTTAATCAAAATAGCGTCATTAACGGGCCTTAATTACTACACTGCAGGACAAAAGGCCTTTAAAGAGGACTGAACATAGTCAAGTAGAAAGCTGCTTGAAATTCCTTTGCAAAACTGAGACAGAGAAGTGGATGTAATCAATTAAATGATTACATTACAGTCGACGCCACCAAACTGATTTTGATCCATCATCCTCTGCTATCCTAATTTCTCTCCTCTTTCTGTGACACCCTAATTGAAATCTGTTTACTCTCCTCAGCATATTTGGAATTATTCATGATGATTTATGATATGTAAAAAAGAAAAATATAACTTAAAGCGGCACTATGTTACCTTTTTAGGAATAAAATGCAGTTTTGTCCAATATGTTATGTTAATACAATATAACTTATACAAATGGGGTGTTTGTCTACCTGGTCTTCTATTGAGACATTTTGTGTCAAAGGTCATGTCTCACCTAGCTAGACATTGAGGCGAATTTTGACATGATGGTCAAGATTCAACTTATCCCCTGAGCAAGCAGGCTATTAGCTCAATGGTAAATATGTCAGCACTTGTGCAGGAAGCCAGGTTCAAATCCGGGGTAGAAGAGGAAAGTTACATTGCGCTGCTCTAATGCGAGTCTCAACATTTCTGTCAAGGTCACGCTGAACTCCTCTTCCTCTGTGCTCTCAGTCAGTACATCCTCCATATCTTCCCAGAAGAGACAGACAGGGAATCCCTTCCTTTACTATCTCATTATATCATTATTTCCCCTCCCTCATCTCAGAGAACGTCCAAGGAGGCTCCGGGCAGCCTGAGGGAGATGAAACACAATCAGATGACAAAGATAAGAACAGAGATGATGACAGAGAGGAGACACAAGAGGACACATAAGAGCATCTCTTAAACCACTGCTTCCCAAACAGTGGGTCGTTACCCATTGGTGAGTCGCGGACACATTTTTATAGGTCCTTTTTTGTTTCCTGCATTTTGTTTTTAATTGCAGCACTTTAAAACTGCATGGAAGATTGTGGTTGGGAGAAATAAAAACCCTAAAAGACCATCTTGGACTGTTCTTGGGTGAATATTGAAATCAGTGCTGGCAAGACCAGCCTGCAAGGAGTGACAATGCCACGTTGGCCCCCCCACACACACACACTGCCAGGCCAACTCTTTGGTTCTACAACAGCCACGATCGAGGCTTTGACAGCACAGTTGCTAAAATAATTTGTATTCCTCCACAGATGGACTGCAACGAGCGGTGCCACTCTGACTGCCACTTGCTCTGAGTAAATGTATTTGCATGATCAATAGGCAAGGGACATTGAAATGGTTAAGCGTGTACACAAAAGAAAAATCACAATCAATTTAGGACTAATTAAATGTATAGGTGTGGCTGAAACTAAACACTTTTCTTTTCTTTCTTTTCTTTTCTTTTCTTTTTTTCTTTTCTTTTCTTTTCTTTTCGTGAAAAGGTCAAAGCTCTGTATTCTGATTGTAAACATTTCTAAGAGTGTTTGTTCAGTAACAGGGGTCTTTCCTGCTCTATACATTTTCAGGTGGATTGCCAGTTTCATTCAATCAGGACAGCTTCAATTTCATAGCGTTCCAGTTTGAATTGTGTGTGCTCATTTTGTTGTGTCATTACTTCAAACTGTATTTGTTCATCCTGTATCCTGACTGTATGAGTTCTCAGTCCTGAATTGGATACAATTGGTATCCCAACCTGAAAAAGCATTTTCTGTTTACTAAAGAGCTGGAGATTCTGGGAGACTCCCGTTACTGAGCAAACACTCTACAGCAACAATACTATCAACATATAAAGCTATCTAACACTTATTTTAAATGATCACTTACAGTACTGCACCTTTCAGTGAAAAATTAAAATATAAATCGTGTAAATTGTTACACACAAATTTGATGTCATATTTAACTAATTTACTGCCTATAAGTATGACGAGTTATATAATGCGTCCGTTCCGCCTATGACGAGTATGATGAGCTGTCAATATGCTGTAATGTAAGTATGATCGCCGATCCACCATAATTTTTTCTATATAGAGCCGCACTATCCACGAAAACCGGATATGGATGGAGAGAGGGCGAGATTATTTAGCGACCTACAACCGGGTCGCGACGTGGTTGGTAGTTTTCAGCGACCGGGTCGCTAAATCGACCGACTGGGACGGTAAAACCACCGACCGGGACGCTAGAACCACCGACCGGGACGCTAAAACCACCGACTTGGATGCTAAAACACCGACCGGGTCGCTAAATCGACCGACCGGGACGCTAAAACCACCGACCGGGACGCTAAAACCACCGACCGGGTCGCTAATTCCACCGACCGGGACGCTAATTCCACCGACCGGGACGCTAATCCAGCGACCGGGTAGGTAAATCCACCGACCGGTGGTCGCTTCCACTGACCACCGGGCTACTAACCCTAACCCTAACCCTAAACCTAACCTCAGTAACCTTACCTCAGTTAGGCTAACCTGCCACGCAACCTCCCGACCGGGTCGCTAAATCACCGACCGCGTCGCTAAATCACCGACCGCGCCACTAAAGCGAGCGACCGGGTCGCTAAATCGACCGACTGGGGCGCAAAATCTTCCGACCGGGTCACTAGATGTACCAACCGGGTCGCTAAATCTACCGACCTAAAACTGCAGGCAGGTCGGTAGATTTAGCGACCGGGTCGGTCGATTTAGCGGCGCGGTCGGTGATTTAGCGACCCGGTCGCTCGATTTAGCGACCCGGTCGCTGAAAACTACCGACCACGTCGCGACCCGGTTGTAGGTCGCTAAATGATCTCGCTCCTACTGTATGGATGTTCCCAGACCGGAAACAGGGGGCGGGACAACAACCCTGTCTCAGAGCACTTTCACTTCCTCGTTACGCAACTTCCACGAGGCATGCATACACGATCTCATATGGACTATGGATGGCTGTTGTTTTTTGTTGCTTACTACAAAAAGAAACTCACAACCCTAATTGGGACCTCCACCAGTGAAATCTCCAGTTCTTTACACACAGCCTGCCAAGGACACGGCGGCTCTGCCATGTTGTTGTGAGGACAGTGGACACTGACGTGGTCGTAATATATATATGTGGGAGGATTACTGCTCATGCATCCGTGACAGCTTACAGTATGTGTGCACTGTGCAGCCCATTTGTTTAGAATTTTAGCACCATTCCAAAATGAATCGTTCTTGTACCAAATGTCTGACAAACTATAACAATTCCTGTCTCCAGACGTTCCGGCTAGTTGTTTAAAATCCAAGCGCGACCTCTACATTGGTGATGTATTGGTGTGTGTCCCAAATATAGTCTTCAGAAAAGTTGTAGTGAGATCTGTGCCCTACTGTAGCTACTGTAGCATAGAGAGGTTTATTATAGAGAGGTTATTAGAGAGGTTAGAGAGGTTATCCCTTTGGGGATATTTGTCCTCTGTATTTGACCCATCCTAACTGCGTAGGAGAAGTGAGTCAGCCACAGTGCAGCACTGCAGGGACCAACTGGCCCTGGTCAAGGGCAATGACAGGAGTATGTAGCAGAACGGCATGGGGAGAAACCCAGAGTATATTCCCGGAGGAAACCCAGCTCAAACACAGGGAGCGATCATAACCTTCTTGCTGTGACGCAGCAGTCCTAATGCTGCGTTCACGGTGGCAGATACAAAGACGTCTGTTAACCATTTTCAGGATACATCCAACGTTACAATCAAGTTGAGCTGGTTTCAACTGCAGCTTCAAAGATGTGCTGTGTAGCTTTGTAGCTGTGAGTGTGAATGCAGCATAACCACTGTGTCACTGTGCTGTCCACTGTGGTACAGTATGTATCAGGGTAAACGGGAAGGTCGCCTTATAACACGCTCGCCCTCATTTCTTCCCGTCGACCACTCGCTGGGGCGGTTCTGTATTCTTGTATTTGTTTTATTGAGGTTAATATTAGGAATTAGGGTTTTGGCCCCATTTTACTGAGGTTAAGGTTAGGAATAAGGTTAGGTTTAACCGTTTAGGCATAGTTTACTGAGGTTACTTTCAGGAATACCATGCAGGCAGAGACCGTTCTACCGTTCCGCCGGATATAGGCCTGAGGCGACTGTGTTTTGGGGCGAGCGTTCTGGCTGGCTCTCTTCCTCTTCTTGCTGTTGTCGGCAGCGTTCTCCAAAGAAGGAGGACACTCTGTCACCAGTGGCCTGCTGGAGCCGCTGAACTGGAGAGGCTCGTTGTTAGTCGATGTGTCAAAGGGCATAGAGTTGAGTCCTGGTAGACAGAGATACAGTAAATACAACATAGAGAGACTTGTTAGATGGTGTGACACACGTACAGTCAGGAGAGATATGTTAGATGATGCGAGACAGAATCAGAATCAGTTTTACTCGGGATGAATGTCATTCCTCACTTCACAGGTTCAGGTGTAAAGCAATGTCAATGTTTTTTTTTCCAGGTGTTTGCATAACGTGAGGCAGCAAATAGCCTACACAGTGTTTCTTAAAGTGCTGTTACAAGGACCACCAGTCCATGCAGCATGGAACTGTAAAAAACACAAAAAGAGAGAGGCAGGCATCCTTGTGTTTTCCTCTGGTGACAATATGGAATCTCTTAACAGGTTGTGGGGGTCCCTGCTTCATCTCTCTCAACTAACGGGTCCTTGGCCTGAAAACATTGAAGACCCCTGCACTATAACAGAAACACACTCCCTGACACAAATATACCTTATACTTCCTGTAATTAACAAGACACACGTGCATATCTCCTTGTATGGGCCGTTCTGTCCGTGACGTTAGTTAATATCTCCATACATGGGTATACAGTGAATGTGTGGGTGCGTTTACATGTGTGTCTGAGGGTGCAGCAGTGAACGTTGTGTCTCTGCCAGGTCATTGGGCTGTCCTTCGGGCAGCTTGTGTCTGATGGATGCCATGTTTGGATTTCACCATCTGGCTAGAGGAAGAGGGGTCATTAATGAATATCACTCTCCGGAGGGAAGGGGTTGGAGTACTAGGAGCTCTGGGCAAGCATGGCAGCGGGAATAAAACTGCTGAACTCAGAGACACTTACATTAGGCTAAGTGTAGGAGGGTTGGCTAGATGTAAATTAAATAGGCCATGGGAGTCTACTCTACAGTACATAGAAGATGCATTAACAACAGGTTCCATTACTGGTATAGTGAGGAAAAGAACGGGAAAGGACCATCGGAGTAGATCTCTATACCCACATCAAGTCATTAAAACACCATCTTACTGCCTTAGACAGGTTTTATGTCTAAGGCAGTAATGTGTACCAACAATGAATATGGCAACCTGTACTATCAGTAAGACAAGTCGATAACACTCTCACTCATCCAGCTAAACCATGTTAGCTACAAAGGAAAACATTACAGCTCTCAGCAGAATGTAAGCGAGAGGCAGTCAAAAAATATAGCCTTGCTTTGGTGTATTGTCTTCTTCTTCTAGAAAGCCTTATTACTGTACTTTTTACCGCGGTTCTTGATTACAACACTGTCATTTTCATTCCCTGTGTTATGAAAATATGTATACATTTTATGCAGTATGGTGTCTTCTCAGTGTTAATATATCGGAAATCGAATCCAATGAGGTTGATCAAGGCTGTTTGTTTATCTCTAGTCTTTTTTTCTATTGATTACCCACCCCATGGAGACCTTTATTTATTTTTGCATTCCTAAGCCATTCATTTGATGACCGGCAGTGGTTCCCTATGGACACACACAAATAACCTCCTTTGTTCCCTATGGACACACAAAGTCCCCTCAAATTATTGGCTTAGGAATGCGACAAAAACTAAAAAGATATCCATGAATTCAAGTCTCCATGAGGTGAGTAATCGATAGAAAAAAAGTAATTTTGGGCTGAACTATCCTTTTAAGTAAAACATTTGAGTATTTTTTCCACCACTTCTTCTGCTTTCATGTATCATCGTCCTTGATGATTGGTTAGGGATATTTGTTTCCACCACTGATTATTGAGCAGGGAGAATAGAGAGGCGGGCTGACATTTCTAGAAGGGCCTTCTGGTGAAGGCCCTTCAGAGCTCGAAGCTCACAACGCGTCGCACTGCCACGCGTTGTGAGCTTGGAGGTCGGCTATTTTCGGTGTTTGATACCACGCTGAACTAAGCACAATAAAGTGAATACTGGGAATGTGGGGTAACAACATGAATTTCTACAGAGAGAGGGCTATTCTTTCAACATAAGCTGCTGCATTCAAGTTCAGGGGAGTTTGGACAAGACAATTCTCTTGAATGCTGCCTTCAGGTATGGCATGGATTTGGAAGGAGGGTGTTTGCATTACTTTCACCATAGAAAAACTGCATTCATGGTCTTGAGAGGGCACTTTTTACAGACGGATAAAAGGGCAGGGTACTCAAGCCCCCTTTGATGTCTATGTGTGTAAGTAATGCCAGTAAGGCAGTAATGCCTGTTACTGAGAACTCATTATTCCCGAAGGCTTCTTTACTGACTGATACAATAGCTCTATGGATTTGTCCCATCAAACAGATTACAAGGTTGGACACTTTCCTCTTGTAGGTACAGTATATGGCAAAGGATTGGAAAAGGTAGAGACTGAGAAGAGCTTGGTGAATCAGAGGAAGATCACACAACTAAAGGCTAACACAAGGCAAGCCGTCGGCCAGCTCTAGCTATACGTTTTGACAAAAAGCAAAGTTTTAAAGGACAACTTTGTTTTTTTACAACAAGGTGTATGTGTAGTGATACGCGGAAGCGGGGATTGAACCCGGGACTCTCACTCGCCAGTCCAACGCACAACCAGTCGTGCTAATAGGGCTGAGCCCAATTAGCAGGGCTGTTGTCGCTGGTTCATGGCTGGTACTAACTGTGGGGGCTACAATCACCCCCCGATCTTTGGAGCGCGCCCTCGCGCTTCACACTTCACGCCGCGGACCGCCGCACACAACGTGGACCTGTCCCTCACGCGAGGATATCGCGCTCCTCATCCTGCCGACATCGCCAGATTGTAGTGATACGCGGAAGCGGGGATTGAACCCGGGACTCCCACTCGCCAGTCCAGCGCACAACCAGTCGTGCTAATAGGGCTGAGCCCGATTAGCAGGGCTGTTGTTGCTGGTTCATGGCTGGTACTAACTGTGGGGGCTACACATGCAAGTGGCTAAATATGTATTTTTAGACACAATAAGCCCATTCCCAAGATGCACCGCAGTCTTTCATGGGCAGATGTGACTTATGGGGGCTGGTGTAAAAGTAACAAAGAAATTGACTGCTTAGCGTGTCTAAAAAGACATATTTAGCCACTTGTACGCATGTACTGAAATCAAAATACCAAAATCGCTAAAACAATAGAAAGCAGTAAATGAAAACATTTTAACACTCATCTTTTCTTTTCTCTAATTACAATCTAAAATAATTATGAACCCTTGTTGTAAAAAAACGAAGTTGTCCTTTAAGTGTACTTTTAAACGAGGGTGTGCCTTGGTCTGCCTTCCAGACCAAAACTGGAAGATGGTTATACAGGAATAGGATCCTGATAGTACAAAGCTTCTGCTTCTAGGGATACACATTTATATTAACCAGTAAGACTCCCTAATCGGTCTCCACAAATAGGGCAAAAATGTTTTTTTCCAAAATCTTCCTGATCCATGTTGATGACATGAGTGTAGACATGCTGTGTAGTGATTTCCGTGATTTTAGGGCAAAATCTGTAGGAGCAGTGTCCAAAAATGTGTTTTTAAAAATCGGCCTGAAGGTGGCGCTATATGGGACAGATTCATGTTGATGGGATGAGTGTAGACATACTGTGTAGCGATTTGCGTGATTTTAGGGCAAAAACTGTAGGAGCAGTGTCCAAAAATGTGTTTTAAAAATCGGCCTGCAGGTGGCGCTAGAAGAGGGCCATGTGAGAAATGAGGGGTGGGGTCTCCGCGTTGCCTTGGCGGACGAATAGGTACCGGCCCCGGCTCTCCCGGACGCTCCTAGCCCGAGTTACGGCATTTGATGTGAGCTGCAGTGGAGGGGGTCCTCCACTGGGGGCGCCACCACTTTTGCATCCGTTCTGGAGCACCAGGAGTGGGTGGTCCCCAGGAATTCCCCGTGAGCAGCCCCGTTGGGGTGGTCATTTGGTCATTTTTGCACATGTGGTCATTTTTCACACCTGGGGGTCCCCCAGGGACCTGGGGGTCCCTGGAGCTCCGGGGGTCCTTGGAGGTTGTAGTTTGCCAGGTAAGGAGTGTGTGTGCAAAATGTGCCATGGATGGGGGCAACGGTTGTGGAGATATGAGCAGGGCAAAAGTGTGACGTGTGACGTGTCACTCACGGAGGGACATTTTTTTACACCTGGGGGTCCCCCAGGGACCTGGGGGTCCCTGGAGCTCTGGGGGTCCTTGGAGGTTGTAGTTTGGCAGGTAAGGAGTATGTGTGCAAAATTTGGCATGGATGGGGGCAACGGTTGTGGAGATATGAGCAGGGCAAAAGTGTGACTGACTCACAGACAGACAGACGGACGGACGGACGGACAGCCTGTGGAGGTTTTGGTAGTAAATGCGACCTACGGTCGCAATGACCATTAATCCAATAAAGATTAAAATGGGTTCCAATTTAACACCCGCTTTGGCTGCAGCTCAGTGCTGGCCTTGTGGTTAGAGTGTCCGCCCTAAGACTGGGAGGTCAGGGTTCGATCCCTAGCCAGGTCATACCAAAGAAAAATGGGACCCAGTGTATCCCTGCATGGCACTCAGCAATTCAGGGTTGGATTCGGGGTGAGTCCCTGTGACATACAGGGGCGTTATAGCCTCTTACAGAGTGGGGGGGTTGACATGGGGGGGTCTCATGCACGCGCGCGAAGCGAAAAATGGTGTTTTTTCAGGGATTTGATCGCGTTTTATTCGGGTTTCCGCGGTTTATTCCGCTGTATACCATTTTAAAGCTAAGATTCTTGTGATTCCGAATCCGCAAACCATTTGATTATAGCACCGAAACTCACACCGCAAACAACGCAGAAGTCCGACATAAACAATAAGGGTTTCCGCGGTTTATTTTTTTGCTAAACAATCGGGAATGGCACACAACACTTTCCCTTTGCCTCTCTCCACATGCACCAGCCAGCAAGATAGTCTATAGTAGATGGAATTCTTGGTACCAACACTCCAACAGACAGACAACACCAGTATCATATAATCATTCAGTTCCAAAAGCTTTTCAGTTAATCTACTTAATTTTACACCACTCTGTCTACTACAGCAAGCATGATGGTATTGCTTCCCAAACGTTTTAGCCCGTGAACCAAGAGAAACTAAACCCAAACAAGTAGATGTGAAAATAGCCGATCTACAAGCTCACAACGAGTTGCTTCGCGCTGCGTTGTGAATTTCTAGATCTGCTATTTTCAGGACCCATACAATGTGTCCACAACGCTAGCCCAAACAGTGTTAGCCAGCAGCAGCAGCATAGCATCCATCATTACTCAAACTCTAATATAGCCACAGCCACAGACTCACCAATTGCTGCCTGACTGAGTGACGATGAGACGAGCAGGACGATGTTTAATGCCTTTATAGCCTACATGGTCTTGTCTTGGTGTTCTGTTTATATTCCTTTAATTTATGCCTGTGTTGTTAATTTCACCACGAGTCCAGATACGCACTGACGACAGAGTGGACGACCGTTAAAGGGACGTCCTATGAAAGCCATTTCCTCTCTGAACAGAAGCGCATTTCAAAACAAGAGTCTTTATTTTATTTTTTTCATCTATACTATCGATCATTCAACATGTTTATTTTGAAATTGTCCTGGAAAATAGTAGCCAAATAGCCCCTACATGCCACTGAGAGGTTACGTTTGTGTGCGCAGGGGAGAAAAAAAAAAAAAGCACCCGGCCAAAAAGGTGGGGGGGATGAGATCTCGGTTTTATGAAAGTGGGGGTGTCCCGTCGTACTCACAATGAATGGTTGTGACGCGCCTGGTGACATAAATAGCGTCATTTCCAGGAGGTGTTCTTGTACATCAAGCTGCCTCACGCTACAGAAACAGGTGATAGTCTCCTGCCCTATGGGCCTCATGGCTCGGCAAGGCTTACTTACATGAACCCAGTATAGCCAAATGCAGACAAATGTAGTCTTTGGAGATGACATTCTCATATATGGGCATATCGGTCGACCCAGCGTCTATGGACAACCACCTATATTATTTCTACTAATATATATATATTTTTTCTTTTCATACTGTGTATCCATTGTTGTAGTATTTATGTTGCTATGTTGTTTGTTCTTTTTATTTTTATGATGATTTTGTATTTAACCCCACAGGAATTTCTAAATCTCACCTTCACAACCCAACCCAAAATTATGATGTTGTTTCAAATGTTTTCTTTTTAAATGTGCAGATAAACGAAAACTAAAAATACACCCACACACGTGCGCGCACACACGCAAGGTCATTCATTCAATAGGTATAAGGCAAGCAAACCACCAGGGTGAATTAATGTCATGAAAAAAAAAAAAAAAAACATAATCGCTTTAGTTCGGGAGAGAGAATGGGAGAAAGAAATCCCAAAGCTGTTGCAAAACTAAGCCAGCAGCTCCTGGTTCCTTAAAATGGCAAATGCTAGACTAGCTAAACTAAATCAAATTGTGCTGTCAAAATGAACACTGCTCCTCTCATCTCTCCATCTCTCTGAGATGAAGACGAGTGTGACTGAATCTGTCTCACAGCCTCTGAATGACAATGTGAGGCAAAGCTCGCAGTCTCCTTTAAAGAGGAAAGCCCCTCTTCATTGAAGCTATTTCAGGATGCAGTTAGTATAGCCTACTGTAGTCTTTAGGAATTGCCAGATGGCAGCTCATGAGTCAGGGCTCTCAGCTCCCCATCCAGAAAGTCCAGGTCCTCACTGTGGAAAGTGACTGAAAGAACAATCTGTACATCCCTAAGTAGGGAAAATTATGCTATACCTACTGTCAGGGGTGTCGCACCAAATTCTGGACCCTGGGTACAAGGATTCACTGCAGGCCCCCCATGAACTGGGAAGGCATTATTACGCATTATTTTGTGCTTTAACTATTGAAAAATAGCAGATATACAAGCTCACAGTGTGGCACCGAGTGCTGCGCTGCAAGCTTCTAGATCTGCTATTTCTTTTAAATCGTGAACATTTGTGCAAGTCTTATATTTATATTTCAAATCCTTCTAAGGTTTTTTTTTTAAACTATGTTTCTATGTCAGAGGTGCTCAAACCTTTTCATGTAAAGGACCCCCAAAATGATATGTATTTGGCCACAGACCCCCATCTCAAAATATGTAGTTCCAGGGACCCCCTAGAAGCAAAATTTGAGTTACAAATGTTTGTTTTAAAAATACATATGTTCAAAGATTTGCACACATTTTGAGGGACACGACTTTTCAAAAATAGTAGATCTACAAGCTTGTAGATCTGCTATTTTTCAATAGCTAAAGTATAACATAATTAAGGCCCCTCCACCTTGGGCCCTAGCAACTCAGCCCCACTTTCCCCCCCTGACGCACTGACGCCCCTGCCTACTGTACAGTACCATAATAACTAAGCATTAGGATCTGTGGACAAGAAGCTTTCTTATGTAATGACCAGGGAGATAAAAAAGAGGAGAAACCCATTTCATAGCTGGCAAAGTGTGATGCAACGCTTCCAGAAAAGGGCAGTGGAAGGGCATGGAGACAGCAAACTCCCTCAGCAGCGCCCCCTACAGACCAGAAACAGCCGAACCTATATCTGGAATTGGACTCAAAAAGATCCCAAAGAATATGACTATATGGAAAATATAAGCTAAAATATGTTTATGGTTTTTAATTGGAAAGAGGGATAATTGTCCTAGCTCTGAAATGGCTCACGAGGAGCTATGATTGCCAGTGCAAATGAATGTAGCCCTGGTTCATGGTGGTACCCTGCACAAATCCTTTATGTCACTCTATCACTATTATAATAGCCGTCATGCACCTTAACTTTGTGTACTTAAAGTGATATTTCACTTTCAAAAAAATGTATCGTCTAATCAGGCTTTTAGGAACACCCTGAACAGAACCCTGAACAGGGCCTCACCCAATACACACCCATTGTAACTTCAAACTCCATGTTAACCCTGATAGATTAATTAAAAACACCCATTATTTTTTCTGGTGACTCATACTACCCTCCTAATACGTGAGCAGGCTGTGTTTTTTCGATAACTTTTTTCATTTATTTTAATCATTTCTATCTTCCATTTCCCAAATAATTATTAAAAATAAATTAATTAATTACTGCAAAAAAGTAAAATAATTACCAATATATCGGCCAGACCCATATATCAGACAGGCTCTAGAAATTCTGATCAGATGGACAGAAAATAATCAAAACTGTTTGATTTTTCAGCCCGATAACTGTGCCAGTGTCATAGCTACAGGATCGATTCAAGCCGCTCTCACTTGGTGAATCCATTCTCTATTCATTCACTGACAGAACAAGATTCTCTCGTGACTTATGTTGAAGACGGATGGAAAATAATCAATCATCATACACCAGACCTATCACTACCATAACTACCAAAACTACGGTATGAACCTCGTTGAACACAAATGCGGCCCATGGGGGCCCCTTAAGGATTCCTACAGGGATTCAGCGGACACTTCACATTTGCCACACTGGGCTTGAGGTTGCTTTGCAATGCGATCAATTTGCCATATTAGGGAGATCAACAGCATCGGCCTCACCGATTGGCTAACCCGACCTGTCGGCTTTGTAGATTGGCCAAGCTTTGTGCCGCTGTACCTATATAAGTGGCAGTGCATACAATACGACTCCATTCAAAAAAAGTCCAAGTGTTTATTAAACCACTTTGGTCTGAGCTGCTGTGTGAAATGTTGCACTGGACAGTGCATCAAAAAGGAGGACCAAACCGATTATTCCATGCTGCTGTGGCAGTGGAGGACAAGGTGTACTCCTTTGGAGGGTACGGCATGAACGAAAGAGATCAGATTGAGGTGCACATCTTCAACACAGTGTCTTTTCGCTGGACTCAATTGCCCCCGGTGGGAGATGGAAGCGAACGTCTCCTTGAGATCCCCTCTTTGCGCTACTACCACACAGCTGTGCTAATAGAAGACATCGTTTACATCTGGGGGGGATTCAAGTTCTGGGAGGGGTACTGCAACATGCTTTATGCATTTGATGTTGCCACTCACGGATGGTTCAGGCCCATGGTGTGTGGGACTGTTCCAGAGGCAAGAAGTGGCCACTCAGCCTGTGCCAAGGGGAGGGGCATGTTTATCTTTGGAGGACACAACTGGAAGACTCACTGGACTAAAGGCATCCACAAGTTGGACACCACCACAATGACCTGGTCTGTACTTACCAAAAATCCAGCACATGTTTCAGATTGGCACTCTGCCACCATTATCGGGACTCAGATGTTTGTGTTTGGGGGCCGAGGGAGCAAGGAGAAGTACAACAACATCAGGGTTTTTGACACTGAGTCCAACCGCTGGTTGAGAATGACTCCTAAACAGTTTCTCCCAATAGGTCGTGTGGGACATTCAGCCTTTGCCTACAACAGAGAGCTGTACATATTTGGTGGCCACGACAAGGGAACAATCTTCAATGATATGTGGAAACTGAGTCCGGAGACCTTCTCCTGGACGAAGGTTGAGCCCAAAGGGGAAAGCCCTTTGTTGTCTAGTATGTGCAGTTGCATGGTTGGAGATCGTATCATTCACTTTGTAGATTACAAAGGAGACAAAGATGATAAAGAAGAAGACTATAGCATGCACATCTTGGACTTAAGTCCTAGTCTCAAGACACTGTGCAAACGTGCAGTTATTCAGCACTGTCTGGAGCAGTCGGGTCTCCCACACGACATCAGGTGGGAACTGGCAGCCATGACTCCCAAAGGAACATAAGAAATGGAAAGGCCTTTAAAAAGGCACCCTTCATTGAAATGGAGAAGAATGCACAGGAATGTGCTCAGTGATACCCGCATGAACTAAGCAGCATCATACAGGCGAATAGACACTATTAATGAAAAGTGCCAGGGAAGGCATGGCTGCAAAGGAGATCTCTGAGAATGGAAACTTCTATACCTGCTTGATCTCCATTAGGAATGAATGTGGCAACAAATATACTGTATGTGACAAGAATGAACAGTTATGCAAGAGGAAACAGTGTTTGTATAGGAGGTGAACTGGGAGTGGGATAAATGACTGCAAAGATGGAGACCTTTGTGTTTTTGTTTGTTTGTTTGTCTTTTCTGTCATGTTTAAGGCAATAATAAAGCAAGGCTTTTTTTTAGATCAGAATTGCCCGTTATTTTCAAAAGGCTTTTCAATTAGCAAATTCAATTCACAAGCTGTTGGACTCTGAAAGCCCTCCCTGAAATCTCAGTTTGTACATAACATAGAAAATAAGTGTTATGTACTAAAACGAAAAAGGTTGCTCCACTTGGACTCACATAAGTAGCTGGAGTCGTTTCACGCATTCTACTCTTCAACAGACCCCAGGATAGGTCAGCCAGCACTTTTCCACCAAAATAACTTTAGGTTCCGTTCTATTCTTGGAACCCTGTTGCTTTCACCGAACCGGCTGCGAACCGGCTTGTGTTTCCCCTGGTTCAAAGTAGAAACATTGTAATTGGGGGCGGCATAGCTGAATGCATAGAGATCCTGCCTGGGAACCAGGAGTCCCCAGTTACAGTTCAATTCCAGGCCTCATGTGTTGAATATGATTTATTTTATTTTATTCACTTTCTTTTGCCATTGTTTATGTTGCATCTGCATTTCAAACCTGTAGAATAGTGACACACTCTCTTTGGTTCCCAGTTCATGGCAAGAAACGTATACTTATCTTTTTTGTTCCAGTTCCAAACCAAATCATTTTCAGTGGAAACACTCTAAATTAGGTGGGGGAACCGGGGGAAACCGGTTCATACCCAGTGTTCACTAGTAAGAGACCACAACCTCTGCTCAGGTTAACAGCATTTATTGAACAAGTGAGATGTATGCATGCAGTATTGCGAGTGTGTGTGTGTGTGTGCGTTGCTGAGGAGCCCGAGGTGGGGCGAGGCTCAGGATGGGGAAGCAGCCTCGGGAGCGAGACGACCGGGTTTGCTCGGTCCGAGCAAACTGTCATCTGCTCTCCGGGAGCGAGACGACCGGGTTTGCTCGGTCCGTGAGCAAACTGTCATCTGCTCCTGCACTGCCCCCCTCGATGCTCCTAGGAAATAGAGAAACGAAAGTTAGTGTGATGAAACGAGAAACGAAGTTAGCAAGGCAGAACGATTAGAATGAAGGTGGTGATTGGGGAGGGGGTGGGGATTGCGTTCTACGTGAGCAAAGTCAAACAGGTAAGTGACGTGATCTGAGGTGTATTTATACTGTGTGATTGCTGTGTGATTGGCCGATGGGGGAACGCGGTTGTATTTGATAAGGTGATAAGGAACGTGAGTGGCTGTGGAGAGCGGAGGCTACGTGGATGGCTGAGGCGAGCAGTGACGGTGATCGCAGTGGGTGGTCTCCACTCCTGAACTTGCGTTGAGCACAAGTGCACAACTACATTTCACTAGTAAGAGACCACAACCTCTGCTCAGGTTAACAGCATTTATTGAACAAGTGAGATGTATGCATGCAGTATTGCGAGTGTGTGTGTGTGTGTGCGTTGCTGAGGAGCCCGAGGTGGGGCGAGGCTCAGGATGGGGAAGCAGCCTCGGGAGCGAGACGACCGGGTTTGCTCGGTCCGAGCAAACTGTCATCTGCTCTCCGGGAGCGAGACGACCGGGTTTGCTCGGTCCGTGAGCAAACTGTCATCTGCTCCTGCACTGCCCCCAAAGAACTTACTGACCCGTGTGATTACCAGATATCGTTACTGACGACCTAGTCGGAGATGGGCGTTTCGGACGTCTCGGGCGTTGGTTCTGATGTAGGCGTGGTACGCATCTGAGTTCCATCGTCCGAGGATGCGTATGAGGTGGTCGGAGAGACCGAGACTGGATGCAGTAGAGGCGGCGCCGATGCGGAACGAGTGGCCGGAGTAGAGATGAGGGGGAAGGCCGGAGAGGGAGAGAACTTGGCGGAGGTGGCGGAGAAACCAGTTTCGGGTGGCGACGGAACCAGTTTCTGTGATGAAGAGGGGATCTCGAGGTGTTGCGTTCAGGGTGCGTCTCGTGGAAACGTACCGGTGGATGGGCTCGTAAGGGCTGAGTGGTGAGTCTGACTTGAACAGAGGGATGGTGAACGAACGCCCCTGTTGATCCGTCTTGCTGTGTTTGAGAGTGAAGGTGAGTGATTCAGATGACTGGAAAGTTATGTCGGACAGGCTCGGGTGGCGCGTAGGGTCGTACCGGGAAGAGGATGATGTCATTTCGGAGCACCGCAGGAATCCGTAGAATGCCAGTAGGAACATACTTTCCAGGGTTGAGGAGACCAGGGGAGTGGAGTAACCGGCTCTGAGTGTGCGAAGACAGAGGAGCAGTAGGTCCGAAGTGAGGGGATGACGGTTTGGCGGGACCGGGACTTCTCTGCGCTGGAGACCACGTAGCAGCATGGTGATGTGGGGATGAGTGATGGCGGGGCTTGGAGACCCGCTGATCAAACGGAAGAAAAAGTTAATTCCGCTGAGGTAGACGTGCAGGGTAGAGGTACGGAGGTGAAGTTGAGAATGACTGAGTGTGATGAAGGCTGCGACAGTGGTGACGTCTGAGGACGGGAACGGGATGCCGTAGTTGGTGTGGAATCGCTTGAAGGCATTCCAGGCCGTGAGATAGCTGGTGAGTGTCCCGGGTGCGAACCCACTGATGATGTGATGGCGTGATTGTATGATGAGCTGCTGAAGTTGTGGGTTCAGATGAATATGGTCTCGGAAAACTGAGGAATGGGTGTTGGGTGAGGGTCCGCGTCCGGAGCTAGCAGACGAAACCTCTGAAACGAGAGACGGGAGAGAGAATCGGAGATTAGGTTATGATGGCCGGGTATGTGGGCAGCACGGATAATGAACCGATGAGTGACTGAGGTCCAGATGAGGCGACGGAGGAATGGCATTATTTCGGGTGAGTTGGAGCGGCCTTTATTGATTATTTCTACTGTTGCTTGGTTATCTGAGTGAATGAGGATGGATTTCTGCACCCATTCGTGACCCCAAATGAGCGCGGCAATGACGATGGGATAGATTTCGTGGAGTGCAGATGAGGGGTGAGCGGAGGGGGGGGTGAAGGCGAGGAATTCAGGTGACCATTCTGACGCGAACCATCGACCCTGGTAGTAGGCACCAAACCCGATGGATGGGGCTGCATCCGTGTACAGCTGGATGTCGTCTGGGTTGGAAATTAGCCTATCGTAAAATAAGGTAATTCCGTTCCACCGTTCGAGGAGGTGGCACCAGAGACGGAGGTCTGTGTGGCAGGAGTGATCTATGGTGACGTTATCGTGCAGGTTGGGAACGGATGAAGCTGTGGTGAGGAGGTGAGAGATGAAGGGACGGCCTTGGGGAATAATGCGAAGTGCGAAGTTAAGGTGACCGAGTAATGCCAGGAGTTGTCGTTTAGTGCAGTGGGGGGCGAGAAGGTAGTTTTGGAGGAGTAAAGTGATTCGGTTTAACTTTTCGAGGGGGAGTGAGGCCTTGAAGGCAACTGTGTCCAGTGTGATTCCGAGGAACTCGAGGGAGGTGGAAGGGCCGATGGTTTTAGCCTCGGAGAGGGGAACTCCGATGTCCGCGAACACTTTCCTAAGAGTGGAAAGGCCGTGCCCTAAGGGGGTGGACGGGGACTCGACGACCAAAAAGTCGTCGAGGAGGTGGACGAGGTGAGGTATGTGGTGGTTGTTTGTCAAAATCCAGCAGAGTGCTTCGGAGAGTGAATTAAACAATTTTGGGCTACTTTTGCAACCGAAAGTAAGTCTGACCGCGAAGTAAAAGGAACCCTTCCATGACACGCCGAAAAAAGGCCAAAAATCAGGACACAAAGGCAAAACTTTAAAGGCGTTTGTGATGTCTGCCTTAGATAACATGGCTCCGCGACCGGCGAGGTGGATCAAATTTATTGCATGTGTGACGGTAGAGTAATTCATCGAAAAGTCATGGCTGGGGATTAAGCTATTTATGCTAGGAATGTCGGAGTTGTGGGGAGAGGAGAGGTCCAAGATGAGGCGCTTCTTGCCAGAGTATTTCCTTGTGGCCACTCCGATGGGGCTAATCCTGAAGACCGGAAAAGGTGGCCTGTCGAAGGGCCCCATCATGAACCCCTCCTCTACCTCCTTGGCCAGGAGTGTGTCGACTGCGGCGGGGTCGTTGATGGCGGACTGGAGATTATGGCAAATGTGAGAGGTGGACGGTGTGGTTACTAACCCGGGGTGGAAACCATGAGAAAATCCGTTGATAAGGAATTTGACAAACGGCCGGTCGGGATGGTTGCGGAGGGCGTTGGCGAAGGCTGGGATGATGATGGGTGTCTTGAGGAAACGGCCTAGTCATGCAGATGAAGTGGGGTTGTGGGGGCAGGAGGAGCGAGAGTGGGCTCCCCCGCAGAATGAGCATACGTGCAGGAATCGACAGGATGACAACGAACAGCCGCGGAAATTGTAATTGTTGCAGAGTTGTCTGCCTGCCTGGTAGAGGAGGGGTCTTCCCCTGCAGTCTTTAGCGCTGGAAGGTTCAATGATGCGTGTGTTGGGAGATGATTTTGGCATTATGGGCGGGGGTGGAGCTGCTGAACGATTTCGGGGTAACAGAGGAGGTGGATTTGTGGAAATGGTGGATGATGCTTTGGTGGGGCGGGGATTTTGAATGGCTGTGGTGCAAGCGGCTGCTGGGTGGGAGGGGGCACCGCACAAGTTGCAGGACAGGGCGGCCCTGGCCGCGAACACCCTGCAGTACAATTCATGGTCCAGGGCCCCCCAGTATGTACCCAGGTTAAACTGAAGGATACGTGCTGCAGCTTGCGTGGCAAAGAGCACATGATAATTATAAAAACCTGTGCCGCCGAAACGAATGGATAGTTCCAATACCAGGGACATGTAATGGTCCAATTCGGCCCGACGGCCAGGGTAAACGGAACATATTACGTCCCTGAATAAGGAGAATGCATAGGCAAATTCGGTAGAGGTCAGATCTCTAGATCGAGAAGGGAGGGATTGGCGGAGCTGAACTAAAAGGCCAAACGGAGTAGTTATTTCCCTATTGCGAAGTGGGTCGGATATGGATGGCTGCACGAGTTCGGCCAGATCTAAATACGTACCATTGAGTATTTGCTGGCGTAGTGAAGCTGACACTGGAGATGGCCGTGTGGCTTCAGACAGGGGAGGAACGGCTGCTGAGGCCGTAGCCAGAGTGTGGGAGGGAGCTACGGCATACGAGGCGTTAGGCATTTGAAATGCGGGGAAGGGGGGGGGAGGGGGTGCCTGCGCAGCCTGGGAGAACAGGGAGGACAGCATGGAGAAGACCTGGGCTGCATCAGGCAAATGTGAGGCCTGGTTGGGAGCTGCGGACTGCGAGGGTGGAGGAGGGACGGCTGACGAAGGCGCTGCCTGAGGGGCGTGCTCGACCCCACTGTTGGGAGCTGAGACCATGGAGGAAGTTGCGGAGTGAGACAAGGGAGCGCTACGACGTGTGGAGCGTCGTGGGGGGGGAGGAGTCGGAGGCCATTGAGCTGGAGGTGGAGGCGGGGAGTTCTGGGGCGCTTGCCGGTGTGCCGAGCGAGAACGTCGAGCGGGGGGAGGAGACTGGGGGGGTTGAGAAGCTGGTCGGCGGCGACCCGCCAGGGGAGGCCCGTGGCCGCGACCAGGCGGCGAGGACCCGGGGCGGCGGCCCGGAGGAGAAGGCGCGTGGCGGCCAGGTGGTGAGGGCGCGAGGCGGTGGGCTAATGGAGGGGGCACGACACGGCGGCCAGGTGGAGAAGGCGCGTGGCGGCCAGGTGGTGAGGGCGCGTGGTGGCCAGGTGGTGAGGGCGCGTGGCGGCCAGGTGGAGAAGGCCCGTGGCGGCCAGGTGGTGAGGGCGCGAGGCGGTGGGCTAATGGAGGGGGCACGACACGGCGGCCAGGTGGAGAAGGCGCGTGGCGGCCAGGTGGTGAGGGCGCGTGGCGGCCAGGTGGTGAGGGCGCGTGGCGGCCAGGTGGAGAAGGCGCGTGGCGGCCAGGTGGTGAGGGCGCGAAGCGGCCAGGTGGTGAGGGCGCGTGGCGGCCAGGTGGAGAAGGCACGTGGCGGCCAGGTGGAGAAGGCGCGTGGCGGCCAGGTGGTGAGGGCGCGAAGCGGCCAGGTGGTGGGGGCGCGTGGCGGCCAGGTGGAGAAGGCGCGTGGCGGCCAGGTGGTGAGGGCGCGAAGCGGCCAGGTGGTGAGGGCGCGTGGCGGCCAGGTGGAGAAGGCGCGTGGCGGCCAGCTGGAGAAGGCGCGTGGCGGCGGTCTGAGGATGGTGCATGTTGATTGGCGGGAGAGGACGAGGGTCGTCGGTCTGAGGAAGATGAGTGGCGGTCTTGAGATGGAGGTTCGGAGCGCCGATCCGCTGTCGAGGGTGGAGGACGCACGTTGCGCTGGAGTGGAGGAGGGGAGGAGGGCTGTTGGCTTTGGCCCGAAGTCAATTGGCGCCCAACTGATGAAGGCCTAGTATTGGGTGGAGGCGGCATGCGGCGTCTGACGGAGGAAAGTGGAGTGCTTTTCTTGCTCCTCTTTTTTGGGAAGGGAAGTTGCTGCGCTGATGAAAATGGCGTGCGGCGTTGGGAGGAGGGGAGGGGAGGCGTACGGCGCGAGTTCGGGGGAGGAGACGCACGGCGTCGGGAGGGGGGGAGGGGAGGCGTACGGCGCGAGTTCGGGGGAGGAGACGCACGGCGTCGGGAGGGGGGGAGGGGAGGCGTACGGCGCGAGTTCGGGGGAGGAGACGCACGGCGTCGGGAGGGGGGGAGGGGAGGCGTACGGCGCGAGTTCGGGGGAGGAGACGCACGGCGTCGGGAGGAGAGAGGGTTGGGGGGGAGGGAGGGAAGGGAAGGGAGGGTGGGGTGGTGAGGAAAAGGCGGGGCGCTAATGAGCGCCTGCCTTTGTGCGGGATCGATTGGGGACGGACGAGGAGCACGTCGGCCAGCGTGAGAGTGAGGGGAGGAAGGGGGAGGGGAATTGGGCCGAGCGTGCACCTGCCGTATGGAAGACTTAATATGTTGTTTACTGGGAAGTTGCTTTGGAATTGGATTCGCTGGAGAGGGGGCGGAGGAAGACGGGTGGAAGGCGGAAGAGCGGGTGGGGCGATTGGACCGGGTGGGCGGGGCCGCGGGAGACGGCGCTCCTGGACGCTCGGATCGGAGATGGGCCAGATAGGCCGCGAACAGGTCCGCCTTTCGGTCCGTTTTCTGGAAGGGGACTCCGCTCGCCGTAAGCATGGACTGCAGGCCGGCGACGTTCCACTCGGATATGGCCATCAATGGAGCGGCTCGTGGACGTGTGCCGGCGGGATCACGGCGAGGAGCGGAAGCGGCGAGCGAAGTGGAGGCATCGGATGGATAGCTGGGCTGATGCGGCTGAATGTGCCTTGGTTGTGCCGCTGAGACAGAACTGGAGCTGGCTGAGCCGCTGGTTTCAGGTATAGTTGTGCACGACGCGGGAGTGTATAACAATTCCTCATCGGAGGCGTGCACGTTAAATGGCTGTTCACGCTCGTCCATGACGGACGGCGAGCGAAACAACTCTGAATGTGAATAAATACTACCTGACTTATACGCTGGCACTGTTGAGATAACAATAGCTTTATCAATTTAGCAACAGTGCTGCTGATGGAAAAAACGCGAGGAATAGGCGATAAGGATTAACACAAAGAAACGTTACCTTTGTTTGGACGAGCGACGTGAGAGCGTTCTGTGCGTTCTACGTGAGCAAAGTCAAACAGGTAAGTGACGTGATCTGAGGTGTATTTATACTGTGTGATTGCTGTGTGATTGGCCGATGGGGGAACGCGGTTGTATTTGATAAGGTGATAAGGAACGTGAGTGGCTGTGGAGAGCGGAGGCTACGTGGATGGCTGAGGCGAGCAGTGACAGTGATCGCAGTGGGTGGTCTCCACTCCTGAACTTGCGTTGAGCACAAGTGCACAACTACATGAAAAGGTGCCAGAGACAGATCTTCAGGACCGTGCTTTATGAGTTAAATAGATCAGTAGTGTTGAAGCAAGACACTTCACAATTGGTTGAAGACCCAACGATTGAGGCAATAACCAGAACCCGAAAGTATACAGTACTTCACTTAGAAAGGAGGAGGAGAAAATGAAGGACCAATATCTACTTATAACTGCATGGAATCTCTTTCTGTGTGTAGGGCAGGTGGAGATGAAGTTGCCTCTGTCTGTGTGTCTGTCTCTGTGTCTGTCAATCTCTCAAACTACTTGGCAGATCAGCATTGTATTTGTTGTGAACACATTATAGCTGGCTGAGTCACCATGCACCTATTGTTTTTTTATTTTATTTTTTCCATTGACAGTGTTGCTGTTTTTCTTTCCTTTGTTTAGTGTTTGTTTTGGTTAAGAGTTTCAAGTTTCTGTGGTAAACTGAGCTTCTATCTCTGCCACGCAGGAGGTCGTTTCTGACTGACAGTGAGTTGTGAGAACCCATTTGGTCTCTCTCTCTCTCTCTCTCTCTCTCTCTCTCTCTCTCTCTCTCTCTCTCTTGGGTTGATTTGGACAATCTCTCTAACTGCAATTTGACCACAAAGACACACACGCACACGCACGCACACACACGCGCACACACACACACACACACACACACACACACACACACACACACACACACACACACACACACACACACACACACACACACACACACACACACACACAGTAGTAGCATGTTTATCTCAATTGACACTGGGGAGAGTGCACACACGACACACAATAGTAGTGGAGTAAAAGTATAATATTTGCCTCTGTTGTAGTGGAGTAGGAGTACAAGTACAGATGATTTGAAATACTCCAGTAAAGTAAAAAATAAAAATCATACCCAGTGTGAAGTGAGCGGTGCCATTTATTAGTTAATTTCATTCAATTTTAGTACAAAGCCACCAATTGACCAGTCACAGCCCGGACAGATGCGGGACACTGGACACATGCAGCCAGATGTAGGAAATGTATGTATTTATTAGTTTACGCCCCTGTTCTGGCACCATCTCCACTCCTAACCCTCTCCATGGAAAGGCCAACACGTCTATCTGGAGATCAGTTAATAACGCTGCTCTCCTCTGATCTCTCTCCATCTCTTGGTTTGTTTCAACTACATTTCCTCTGATTGACCTAGGACTTCCAAAGGGTCTCATGCAGACCAAGAAGAAGTCACTCGCAGTAACAGAGGGTTTGTTGACTGAGATTAGGAGTGACCTCTGACCTCCTGCAAGAGGCAGAGAGAGAGAGAGAGAGAGAGAGAGAGAGAGAGATCTCTGGAACTGAAACAGTGTTGAAAAGCCAGAGGTTTTGCAGCTTCATCTCTTGTGTAAAAATAAATAAAAACTAGACTAACTGCACTCTGCCGATGTGCCAATTTGCGCCTTGTGCACTTGTGGCCTTACATAGCCTACTTGTGTGCCAGCAGAGCTCGCAAGTACTTCGATCGGTGCTGTGGTGATGTGCGTGCGCACATGCACCGGGTGCGTGTCATTAGCGTGTCCATTAGCGTGTCCATTAGCGTGTCCATCTTTCTATAGCGTGATATAGAAAGATGCCAGATTTGAAATTGCTGCAAAATAGGCTACATTTACTGTTTGTATAAACCGATGGCATGACGCTCCCCATTCATTTTACAGTCTATGGTTCCCCTCCATCGTTCTCATACTCTTTCTCTCACCTGGCCGTGTTTCTTTATTTATTCTTGATCCTTCTTCAGTCACAGGGGAGGTCAGCTTGTCAGCAGCAGCCAGGTTGCTGTCTAATAGATGTGGGAGTAACAGCGAACGGGAGCTCGGCCCATGCTGGTCTGTTGGGAGAACAGAGGCAGTAAAAGGCTAAGGTTATTTGTATACCACATCTCGTTCAACAGCAAGGAAATCGAAACGGAATGAGTGATTATCTGGGGAGACAGACAGGCCTTGCCTCCATCACCATGCCAATAGAGACAGCAGCACAGAGCTCCATGGTTCACAGCTAGATAAGACACAAGCTAGGGTTCCCAAACTATTCAGGCCGTGAGCCCCCAAAATGATCATATTTGAACTGGAAACCCCACCCACCCTGAAAAGCACTTATATATTACATTTAGTTTGAGTTGGTTCCTCAGATGGCCTAAATATTGTGAAATATTTTCCGGCAGCGGCAACAGCCGCGGCAACTGCCGGCAATCAATCCGCGGCACCTCTGCAGCAGACGTTGTCCGACAGTACCTAACCCTAACCTTAACCCTAACACTAACCTCAGTAAAACTATGCCTAAACCTAACCCTAACCCTAACCTCAGTAAAACTATGCCTAAACCTAAACCTAAACCTAACCCTAACCGCTGTGCGGCTGCCGGTCCACTGTACATTAAATGAATCAAATGGGGACCCCCCAAAATAATGTGTGGACCCCCCCCCCCCCTGTTTTGAAACCAATGCCTGCAGACAGAGCAATGCTTAAGGTTCAAGGTCTGTTTACCTCCCCTGGCTCTCTTATAATTTCCCAAAAGATATCACTTTTCTTAAGGTGTAGTAGAAAGATGTGTTATTGTGACACATTTCATATTCTCAGCTGCAAAATGGTGTTATGTTAGCGGGAACATCTGCTGCTCGTTACAGTGAAATAGTTTGATCGGGGGTAGAGGGATCTAGGGAAAAGTGTTCCTTGGCTAATTGAATTTCTGTTAGGCCCTTGTTGTATTTATTTAACAAATGCGAAACATGAACAAATTCTGTGAGTGTTGTTGTAGTAGCATTGTGCAATGTGAGGCCAGATGCCTGGAATTAAGTGCCCTGTGTTCTTTCCAAAGCAGAAATATCTCTTAAGAGTTAGACCAATTAAGAGTTGGTGTCATATACAAGTGTATATAAGACAATGAAACCTCGAAGGAAGGATGAAGTGAGGAAAAACTGAAACTGTCCCATGGCATATTAATGTGTAGTGTTTTGTGCGAACTGTAACTGCTTTGATGTGAGAAGCAGTGGTGGAAAAAGTACTCACATATTTTACTTAAGAAAAAGTATCAATACTGCAATATAGAAATACCCTGATAGGGTGCCCTCACACCAAAATACCTATGAGAGTGGAATCCGCGTTCCTCCAATGCATTTCAATGGGGAGGGTGGTTTTCATGTCAGTGGAGGATATCTGCGCGCCGCGCCAACCTTGCGTTTATGCTGGAGCACTGTTTTTTCCCCTCCCCTCTGTCCAATCAGGTGAGTCAAAGGTGGGGAGGGTTCTGAAAGTGAGTGACAGGCGCATCGCTGTCTTTGGGACAGAATGCGCTCTCTGGGTTTTTAGTCAGCCGTGCACAGAGTTTATCCACTGGCGACCATATTGGTGTGTGTTCACCCTTACAAGTAAAAGTCCGGAAATCAAAATGTACTTGAGTAAAAGTATGAAAGTGTTGGCATCAAAATGTACTTAAAGTACCAACAAGTAAAAGTACAAATGTTTGAAAATAGCAGATTTACAAGTGTTGAGCTTGTAGATCGTCTATTTTCAAATAGCCAAGGTATAAAATAGGGCTGTATGTTTTATAATATTATAATTTATATCTGCAAAGTAACTATAACTAAAGTTTTCAAATGGACGTAGTGGAGTAAAAGTACAATATTTGGATCCGAGATGTAGTGGAGTATAAGTAGTAGAAGTATTGGAAATTGGAAATACTCAAGTAGACCTACAAATACCTCAAAATTGTACTTAAGTGCAGTACTTTTAAGTAAATGTACTTACTTTACTTACTTTACACCACCGGTGAGAAGCTGTCTTTTCTTTCTTGGTTCTTTCTTTGGACTCGTCAGACATCACTGGAGCTCTAGGTCTCTTGTGCGTCCGTAGGGCCTTATGGGGAAACGGCTAGCATCAGCAGGGTTTGACCAGGGAATCCTGTTCAGCCATTCAGCCTGTCAGGCACTGTGCAAAGACAGGATTTATTTCATGATGAGACTCAGACTCAGTAATGCAGAATCAATCAGCTGGGACAGTATCGCAGAGGGATTGCAAAACGCTTTGTATTTAACATTTTTACCATAGCTCCCCAGCTAATAAATTGTGAATAATTGCTATGATGGTCATGGTGAACAGCCAGGAATGAGATAATGAGCTCTGTGTGGTGCTCACCCCAAATTGGTGGAACAGCTTGAGCTTTAGAGATACGAAATGCATACTAAGTGAATGTACTGACAACATATCCATTGTAAAAGGAGTCGGCAGAGAATAAGCTGTGCCAGGAAAATACATCTCTGAGGTGAATCTGGGTCACCTGCTACGACTGCATTCTGCACCAATAAACAGGGATAACAAACAGTGTTATTGCTGGAACTGGGATTTGACTTGTTTCTTATATTCGTTTTAATTTGTTTTGCATGTGTCAGCATGTAAGTGTTGTGTTCGTGCTTTTCTGGTAAGACATCGCATTATCTTTTCACACAGTGGCCCCCAGCCTAGATAGCATGAGGTCTACAGGAATTGCTGAGCCAACTACAGCACTGTGGGAACCGTATAAGTCCAAGTCATTTCGCTCCGGCAGTCCAGTTAATTGTTTTGGCGGATGCAGAGTTTGGAAACAACATTGATTAAGCGAAACAGATGAGCAGACTGCTTACTAACATGACCAGCACATGTCAGGAATGGACCTGTGCACTGCAGCGTTTATTTTGACAGGACATTTTGATTTAGTTTTCGTTTATCATAGTCTTTTCAACTGCACCATGGTAAAAAAAAACACTTCGGAAAGCACTTTGAAATAGTGCTTTCTAAGTTATGATTCATGAACCTAAAGATGAAAACACAATAAATATCAACTGAACAATACTTTCCAATAATTAGATAGGATTCTTTACTTAAAAAGTAGCAATAAAAATGTTACAAGTAAAAATCCGGAATTCAAAAGTACAAAAGTATTGGTATCAAAATATACGTAAAGTACCAAAAGTAGAAAGTACTCATTATGCCGAAGGTCCAATTCCACAAGTTTTCAAATATATACAATGTATAAAATGTTTCTAAAAGCTCACAATGCATCACATCGCGACGCAATGTGAGCTTGTAGATCGGCTGTTTTCAAATGTGGCTGAAATGTATAGGGTTGAAGTGTAATGTATGTACTATGTATGTCATAAATTGATATCTACAAAATTTGCAAAGTAACTAGTAACTAAAGTTTTCAAATAATTGTAGTGGAGTAAAATAATATATTTGCCTCTGAGATCTATGTGGAGTAGAAGTAAAAGTACTGAAAACTGGAAACTAAAAAGTTAAAGGGGAAGACCACCCATTTTCAATATTGAAATATGTCATTAATATACCTTAGAGGAGTTGTGTGGAAATAGAAAAAAAGTTCCCCCTCTTCTGTGTTGCCTAGAACAGGAGGATTGATTTTGGGGTTTGTATTGTAAAGTACAATGTGTGATGTCATCAAGTTGTACTTTACAATACAAACCCCAAAATCAATCCTCCAGTTCTAGGCAACACAGAAGGGGGTGAACTTTTTTTCTATTTCCACGCAACTCCTCTAAGGTATATTAATGACACAGTTCAATATTGAAAATGGGTGGTCTTCCCCTTTAAGTAAAAAAAATAAAATAAAATGCTCTTAAATATAGTATACTTGAGTAAATGTACTTAGTTACTTTACACCACTGCATATCGTTAGTGTTAGCCTCATTTATGCAGTTCACTGAATAATAACGGTGAAGAAGGGCAAGATTACAGGTGCAAAGTCACACAGCAATTTGTACTTAAAAAAAAGACCATATGCATATGGATGGATATACCAATGAGAATTGATGTGAATCCTCACAGTAGCAGCAACCTATACTGTATCACTTCAGCAGTAATACTGCAGGCTATCATCTTTTCTGTTCTGTGGCCTCTCTTGAGAGACAAAATGAACCGGAGTTTTTTCTTGTGATTGTGCCATTGTTTCCCCCTTTCCAGCAATGCCGGGAAAAACAATTGGAAGCAGCACAGCATCGACCATGATGGATTACCTGAGAGGTGCAGGACACTGCATCTCACAATGTGCCAGTGACCACTGCTGCAGCAGAGCATGCACAAAAACAGCTGGCTCACAGAGCCTTTGATAATGACCAAAAATCACAATTCAGAACACAGTAGAATGTTATTGGCTACAGATATCTAAACATGCATGAATGGCAAGTGTAAGCATTTATGCCATTGAATAAATATTTTTTGGTTAAGGTCTGAAATTACACATTAACATGAATACAACACTGTATTAATAGAAAAGATAAGTCAACAAAACAAAAAAATAACATGAATTAAAGGTGTATTCAGTGATAATGAAAGTGGCCGGTGGTCATCTTGTCCCTTACTGGCCTTACAGCGTGGAAATGTTTAGTTTGTTATAGATTTTTTACAACATTATAATTCCTCTATTATTATAGTTCTCGTTTTAATCATTAGACCCAATCACTGAATATCGGTAGGCCTACGTCTCCAGCTTCAGGATATGTATGATACTGATTTACTACCAGACTGTGGCATTTTATGAGTTCAGTAGTTTACAATCTAGGCATTTAGCAGACGTTCTTAATTCTGAGCGACTGTGGTTCTCAAAACTTTTATTTTGACCATCATAACTAAACATCATAACATAACTACGGCCATACTCTACCCTGATTGGTCGAGGACTGGCTGGCCACCTCTGAAAACTGAATCTAGCTATGCTCGTAACACGGGCCATGGTGGAAGTCCTTATAGGGTCAGAACACATTCTAGTGAGGAGAATGAATGGAAAATGTACCAATTATATTTTTATTTGAATGAAATACAATCACTGAATATACCTTTAACAAGTCTGTGAAGCTATCTATGAAAATCTATGAAAAGGTTGAATCTGCATCAAAGAAAGACACCAAAGAAAAACTTGAATAATAAAAAATAAAACAAATTTGCTCTGGGCTTTTTCAGTTTTTTCAGCCAATTTGTACAGTCCAGAATTTGTGGTGGTCAGCATTTCCAGGGAACTGATACAAATAATCAGTTTGACATTTCAAAATAAACACAAAACAGCATTCACTCTTTCATATAACACTCCCTGTCTATTTTTGACCACTGGGATGCCAGATATAGCGTCAGCATGTTGTATAATCATTTAGAAGAGAAGACATGGTGATTTATGTCCATAGCAGCTCAACAGAGAAGGCTAGAGAATGTCACTCACAATGGGCTCCCTCCGTGGAGCTTGCTGAGGTTTGCATCTCTGTGGGCAAAGATAGGGGATCAATTTGTCCAATTACATTTTGGGACCGGCCATGTTTCAGGTCCCATTTAAATCTGTCTGGGGAATCAAGAAGTTTCATTTCTGTTGGTGGGCCATTCCACATTTTGGTGTGTGTATGTTGCACTTTTAGAGGGGACAATGTCCAATATAGGCGTCTCTCACTAGATAAGTAGTTTGACAGGTAGGTACATACCGGTACTGTATATGGGCACTGTCCCTCTGAGTATTTTGAAGACCTTTTATTGATCCTGCGAGGGAAATTCACCAAAAGGCAGCACAGCAGTTTAGATGCAGTTATTACGTTTATTTTTATGTTTATTAAGTTTATTGTTTCACAAACTTGCACAACTGCAACCCATATGTCTGTGAGACACTGTGTGTCACACGTTGCATGCTTTGAACTCATGTGTTTACTGCCTTCTTTGCTACATGGGACTGCACTTTACCATGCTTATGTCAAGCTGACTCGTGTTACAATAAACCGCCTCTAAAGGAATACGCCTGTCTGCATTCTTATCAATGACCCACTCTACTCACCACAACACAATCTGTGAGTGTCATAATTCAACACAACACCTACAGTATGTTAAACATTTGCTCCGCCTACATACTAACACATCCCCTACTATTTGAACACGAAAGACCCCGTTACAGCTGAACCCCACATTCTCTGGCCCTACCTAAGCAATACATTTGCCGGTCGCTTATCTCTCGATTAGGGAGTCTTACTGGTTAAGTTTACGTTTATTACGTTTGTGGGGAATGCACCCCAACAACAGCGATATTTAAATATCCACCTACGTCAAAGGTTCAACTAAAGTAAAGGAAGATAACGAACCTCCTGTGGAAGACATTGACCCCTACATGGTTCCTGTCCGGGTTCATTTATTCACCTCTCATTGCTAGTGTAAGTCCTTGGAGTTTTGCTCACTGTATGAATTCTCATCTACATTCACATCTCAGCTCTGCCTGTGGCTCTGCATCCAAATCTAAACACCTTCCCAGTGGGCCTTGCTGTCTGCAATTCACCACATATCTCATTGATTCAATCTGGTCTGGACCAGCTGGATCTGAATCACACCTCAGACTGAAGACCCTGATGGAGGCTTCAGATGTCCTCTTGGACTCCGAGCCCAGAGGATATGAAACTAGTAAAATGTTACTGTTTTTATGTCTTTGTTTCCTTCTGTGCTACAGTACATTGGCCTTTTGGCAAAACACCCACTTGTTTAGCATTAAGGAGAATGGAGATGATCCTATCGCTAATAGCAAGTTGTTATCAGTTTATTACTGCTTATTACTGGGCGGTGTGTTTTATTGCGACCGTAAGGTCGCAGTTTAGTATGAAAACCTCCGCCGTCCGTCCGTCCGTCCGTCCGTCCGTCCGTCCGTCCGTCCGTCCGTCCGTCACACACGTCACACCTTTGCCCTGCTCAATGTATACGTGTAACGCCTGATACTGAGGTGATGTGTCACTGTGACATCACAGATACTGAGGTGATGTGTCACTGTGACATCACAGGTGAGATCGCAGTGATGTCAGATACTCAGAGCAGGGATCTCCATATTTAGGCATAAACAGGTGACATCACAGTGATGTCAGATACTCAGAGCAGGTATCTCCATATATGGGCATAAAATGGATTCTGTTAGGGATCTCCATACTGTATATGGGCATAAAAGGGATTAGTGATGTCAGATACTCAGAGCAGGGATCTCCATATATGGGCATAAAAGGGATTAGTGATGTCAGATACTCAGAGCAGGGATCTCCATATATGGGCATAAAAGGGATTCAGATGGAGATTCAACTTCAATGAGTAACAATGGCAAACTGTCAACTGCCCGTATGTCTTGATAATTGGTAAAACAAACTTTTGGCCTATTTGTGGCTTATCATCACATCCAACCATCTTAAGATACTCAGCTAGTGGGGAATGCTCTCTTCCCTGGTGAGAATTGCCCCTTTATATAGGGCTTGTTTGTGTATTGTATGACATCACGCCACATCATCAGCTGTGGACTCTGTGATGTCATCGTATCTCCATATATGGCCATCTCCGTATATGGAGATATAAGTCGTCCATGCCCATGGGCTGGTGAGGTCAGACTTTGTGTGATGGGTAGGTTATCTCCATATATGGAGATTCAACATTCCAGGTGTAACTATGGCTGCCCGTATGACGTGAGAGGTGGAGGCTGTGATATTTGTGGAGATAAGCGACCAACGGTCGCTTATCTCCCGATTAGGGAGTCTTACTGGTTTGATATGGACATTACAGTAGAATGTAACCAACATGTATGCAAGAATTAGCCCCGCGTTGCCAGACTATATCACACTGCATCGGCAGGGGGAGAGGGATCGCAACATGAGGCTATGCAAGAATGACTGCATGCACCATTTTATGTTTGTATCGAGGTGCTATTCTACAACCCAACAGAAATAGAACAATGAAAAGGAAATACACCCAAGAAATACCATGTACATTTGAGTACGAGATGACTTTCTCGCTCTGTCTCTACTTGTGCCTTTTTATTATTTTCCCAGAAGATTAATGTCTGTGTGTGTGTGTGTGTGTGTGTGTGTGTGTGTGTGTGTGTGTGTGTGTGTGTGTGTGTGTGTGTGTGTGTGTGTGTGTGTGTGTGTGTGTGTGTGTGTGTGGGGGTTTGCAAAGCTATCTTTGTGGGGACCTCATGTCCCCACAAAGATAGTACAATCCAGGGAAAAAAACATGTGGGGACAAATTAATACGTCCCCACAAGGTCTTTAGGGGTTAGGTTAAGGGTTAGGGTTAGGGTTAGGGTTTAGGGTTAGGGTTAAAATGAATGGAATGTCCCCACAAAGATAGTAGACTATGTGTAATGTCCCCACAAAGTAGCAATTGCAAACCTGTGTGTGTGTGTGTGTGTGTGTGTGTGTGTGTGTGTGTGTGTGTGTGTGTGTGTGTGAGTGAGTGAGTGAGTGAGTGAGTGAGTGAGTGAGTGAGTGAGTGAGTGAGTGAGTGAGTGAGTGAGTGAGTGAGTGAGTGAGTGAGTGAGTGAGTGAGTGAGTGTGTGTGTGTGTGTGTGTGTGTGTGTGTGTGTGAGAGTGTGAGTGTGTGCGCGGCGCGTGTGGTAAACAGACAACCTTGCAGTTTTTTATTAAAGCTCTCCTTCTCCCCAATCCTTCTCTCTCTCTTTTGTTTTGTCCAAACATTATGCAGAGAGAAGATCTACAAGCTCACAACGTGCCGTGATGCGTTGTGAACTTGTAGATCACTTATTTTCAGCAAGCAACCAAAATAAATGTTTGCCGACTAAATCAACTAATTAGTCGACTAATATGATATTTAGTTGACTAAAACTAGACTAAAACTAAAACATTCCAGATGACTAAAATAAATAAAGAAAAGAGGTCGCACAGCTCGTAGGAATGATGAAATATTTTTTTTTCTTCCTCAGGGTATCATAGCTGAAGAAGACCTATGTCATAACGTTGGTAATTAAAATGTTTTAAAATTGTGCTATTAGTTGTGCGACCTCTTTTCTTTATATTTTTCAACACATGGTCAGCACCTCCTCACTGTTGGTGTGCGCTCCGATCCTATTGTTTGTGATGACTAAAGTATGACTAAAACTAATTATTTTTCTGTATTTTCTTGAAACTGTCATTCTGAAGTCTTTTCATTTAGCTGTAAGAAATTCAACAACATCTGGGCCTCAAAAAACTGTCAGTTAACTTTTATGACATTCTTGAGAAAAGTGAATTATATTAGACCGGCCTACACAGGGTGGGGGGGAATGATGCAAGTCGGGGTATTCGTGCCCCACCTGTGGTGCAATACTCCAGTTATCTGATGTACTCATTGCACCAGTTGCCAGCTCAACACGCGTCACATTTTGCTTTGCGCCACCTCTTGCATTCACTGCAGCTTCCTTCACCCGCATGAGCACAGATTTGCCACTTAAATCAGGCAAATTGGGATACCAAGATCAGCCAATCAGTGAAGCTGACAGGTCATGTTGGCCAATCAGGGAAGCTGGTGCCCATAACCCCGGTCGCCCATGCAGATCTGCGGTCAGACAGACACAGACATTGTGTTGTGTGTGTGTGTGTGTGTGGCATTGCATGCCCCTTGTCATATGAGATGGTTCTATCGGACTGCGCCGAGCTATTTTGGGGACAGACAAACAAACACATGCACACGCGTGTGCACGCTTCATGAATTTATAGATACTGTAGATATAGGTCCCAAATGAAGGCAAGTCATTTTGGTGCTGGGTTTTAAATTACAGAGGAGACCTGTGATTGGCTGTGATTAACGGCTATTGGAGTCTGGCTCTTTTTGGCTCTCTTGGCTCGATGTTTTCATCTCATCTAATCTTCTATGACCTGGTAATGAATGGTGTTGTTGTGACAGAGGTGCCATCATGTCCCTAATGGAGCGGATTCATTTGTTTAACACAGCTGCCTCCTTGCTCTGCTCTGCTTTAATTAGTAACTGGGCCAGGGGACACGACCACTGCAGTGGTGTAAAGCAGCTAAGTACATTTACTCATTGATACTTTTACTTAGAGACATCTAATGATCATAAACTGTATGATGGCAAGTGGGATGCAAGACTGATCACCTACCGGTACATTTGTAGAGCTATAATGAACTGCTAGGAGAATTTTCATCAAGGATTTTCTTTGATGTGTCCAATCTTATAGTGATTTCTTTCTCTAATTATGATGTTAATTTCAGGCCACATAATAAACAGAATAGGCGGGAGTTGAAATGAGGGAGGCACTTCTACTGTACTGTACACTTGATTTCATTACCTTAGTAAACCTTTTTATAAACAAACTAGAAGCAGTGCTCTTCCGAGCACAGGTCTCTGCCAGGCCAGGTATGTTATTGTGGCCTCCTGGTCGCGCTATAACAGGCCAATGTGAAAAGGGTGGTATTTGTTCCTCGACCTAGTGGGAATGTGCGTGCAACATGTCACGGAAATTGCACGCTGTGTTCATGATTTGAGGCATTTTGTTCAAATGGACCAATCCTGCAAACTTTGGAAGCCAATGTTAGCCAATTAGGGTGGAATATGAAATATCGGACAGATCCGCCTTGATCACATGACTATAGAGATTATACTGTGTACTGATCTGCATGTTTTTGGATGAAATCTGAAAGAGTAATATAGTAATATCTCTAGGGAGGGCACATACAAAGTTTTACACTGATCGGAGTTATAGGTAAAAACACAAATCGGACGGTTATAGCTCCTCTGCCCATTGGGAATGCGCGTGCACCAAAATTGCACGCTGTGATTTGAGGCATTTTGTTCAAAACGGACCAATCCTGCAAACTTTGAAAGCCACTCTTAGCCAATCAGGGTATGATATGGAAAATTGGACAGATCCATTTTGATCACATGACTGTAGAGATACTGTCTACGGATTTGCATGATTTTTGGACAAAATAAAAATGAAGGAACTTCTCTGGCTTACTGGCAGTGTGCACAAGAAATTTGATCAGTCTCGTTTGCAAGATTAGCTGCAGACAAACACAAACACACACACACACACACACACGCACACGCACGCACGCACGCACGCACGCACGCACGCACACACACACACACACACACACACACACACACACACACACACACACACACACACACACACTCACACTCACACTCACACTCACATTCACATTCACCCAGACAAACAGAAATATCCTCCTCCAGACGGAGGAGGATCTGTCTGAGGACCATAATAATTGGACTCCATCCATAAAAGCAAGACATTTAGGTGATCGCCATTCTTCTCCCATTAAGTTCATTCATTTTCTATTCCACCTAATTGTTACAGCAATCCATTCAGTCCTGGCTCCTGACTGTTGATTGCCAGTGAATTTCAAAGGTGATTTATTACACACACACTGTCAGGAACAGAACGTGTTGTAGGACCCATGTGCAGGATCTGCACAACACAGATTAACAGTGACACAATTTACAGAAACATTGTAGTAACTGACACAATAACTGAACTCATAACACCAGTAAGACTCCCTAAATCGGGAGATATGTAAAAATCGGCCTGATGGTGGCGCTAAATGGGACAGATCCATGTTGATGACATGACTGTAGACATACTGTGTACCGCTTTGTATGATTTTAGGGCAAAATCTGTAGGAGCAGTGTCCAAAAATGTGTTTTAAAAAATCGGCCTGATGGTGGCGCTAAATGTGACAGATCCATGTTGATGACATGACTGTAGACATGCTGTGTACCGATTTGCGTGATTTTAGGGCAACATTTGTATAGGAGCAGTGTCAAAAATGTGTTTTGCAAGAATCTGCCTTAGCGCTAGAAGAGTGCCATGTGAGAAATGAGGGATGGAGGTTGTGGTTTGGCAGGCAAGGAGTGTGTGTGCAAATGTTGGCATGGATCGGGGCAACGGTGGCGGAGATATTTCACCAGCATTAGTTTTACTGAGGTTAGGGTTAGGGTTAAGGTTAGGTTTAGGTGCTACCTGCCGGCGCTCCGTCCTCCCGCGGGGACGCGATCCTCCCGTGGGGACGCGACCCTATCCCCAGGTGCTACCTGCCGGCGCTCCGTCCCCCCCCCCCCCCCCCCCGTGGGGACGCGGTTCCGAGACGGGGACGCCAAGAGAGAGCTCGCCCTCCCTCAATATTGTGAAATTGGACCCCTGGGGTTCCCGAAGCACATCTTGAGAATCATTGGTCCAATACACAAATGCTAAGTTTCAACGTAATATCTAGAGTATTATCGTTTAATGATAAAGCAGCTGTAAATAAAGTGCACGACTGGGGACTGTTACAACATAGTTGTGTGCACCTTGTTTGTACACTGAAAATGTGTGTATTCTACAATCTACAAGCTCACAACCAATATGCAACCATGACGCACTGTCAGCTTGTAGATCTGCTGTTTTCGGTGTGTGACGTGCAGGGACGTGCAGAGAATTTTAGAGGGGCAGGGGCTGAAACTTCTAAAATGGCCTTTTGGTGAAAATATTGAAAATAGCTGACCTCCAAGCTCGTGCTGCAACACGTTGTAACCTTGGAGGTCGGCTATTTTCGGGGCATAATCAAGTGAATACTGGAGATGTGGCATAACGGCATTGATTTCTACACAGAGAGGGAAATTCTTTCCTACATAAGATTTCTACACAACATAAGATGCTGCATTCAAGGTCAAGAGACATTAAGGCAATTCTCTTGAATGCTGCCTTCAGGTATGGCATGGAATTTACATTTGCATTTCTTTCAACATTGATGTCTATGTGTGCACGTGCCTGGTGACGTGACATGGTGCACAACCGAGTATAAATCAGGCATGGCTAACGTTTGGTATAGCCTGCAGGTATATAGCCTACAGAGCAATGTGGCGATGAGACATCAGCCCAGAGCAGAGCTGTTCTCGCAGGGAACCTGAGGGTCAAATCCTCCCTGGATGAACAACCTGTCAAAAACCTCTGGAAAGATGAGCTGTCAGAGTCTGACGCCTAGCTGGGACCAGATTTACCCACAATGCAGCAGAAAGAGAAGGAAAGACAGCAGAGGCTTTTCCAATGCTCCCAGAGAACAGACTGGAAATATTCAACATTTCCAATGACGTATTGCTGCTCACGAGGCATTTTTGCGTCATCATAATCATTCAAAACGGGGTGTATAGTATCATATCATGTAGGCCTAGTCTAGTCTAGAGCAGTGTTTCTCAAACTTTCAAATTTCAAGGTCTCCCCATAGCTCTGACAGTGTACAAATGGAACCAAATGAACCCGTCAGGGTTCATTTGGTTCCATTTGTACACAGTCAGAGTTACAGACTTGTATGGGTCAATTTAGACCCCCATAAAGGAACCCACAGTGTCCCTGGATTCCACTTTGAGAACCACTGGTCTACTCTAGAGCATATGCTTCTCCAGTAAACCTTTAATATCAATGACTCGAAACTTGAACCTGGTGGTTTACATTGTACTGTACTTTGCTTTTGTACGTGTACAGTAACAGTAGCCTGGAAACCAGACGATCTGCCACAGCACTCCTCGGTCTGAATTACATTTGGCTCTCTCCGGAGTTGTGGGTGACAAATCAGAGCAAGTTGGAAAATGTTTCGTTGTGAAGTTTGAATCGGTTTGTAACCGGCCTTTAGATATGAATCTTCCACACGTTTTTCAAAAAACTTCAAAAATAGCAGATACAAGCTCGCAGTGAGCTTATATATCTTCTATTTTTAAAGAGCCACGGTAACACATTTAACTGGGGACCCCCTGGTAACCACCCAAGGACCCCTGGGGGACCCCACTTTGAGAAACAATGCCTTACCTATTTGGATATTGTCATCATTTCCTGGTAGAGGGCTCTCCACTCCAGTAAGGTACTGGTGTCACTTCTGTCTCTGGTATACAGTAGCACCCATGCATCACCATATTGATTGATTGATTGATTATTTTATTAGACAAAAATGGAGAACAGTACAAGTATAGTCAATACAATTGAAATGTAGTACAGTACAAGTACAGTTAAGCACCCTGCCTAAAAGGAACATCCCAATTAAGAATTTTGTCTTTTTTGTCTCTGTATTATTATATGATCCTCATAAGAAATCCAGGCACTGATGTGTAACGGTCACGGACCAGCAGATAGGGCATCATAACTCCTATAAAAAACATTTAAGGGTTTTGTAGCAGGCCAGAGCTCTGCCTCACACCAACGACTTTGTCCTTGTTTGTCGCCAGCCGCCAGGTGGGCATTGCTCATCTATAGTGATTTACTTGTTCTATATCAATTCACGTAATTAAACCCATAAATCTGCCTATATGCTTGTTAATTTCATCCTTCATTTCCCATCAAAATAGGGAAATGTTCAGTGTTGGCATGTTTCCTGTATGAGAAATAAATAATGCAACACAAACAACACACAAGGCACGTCGCTGACTGGCATCTTGTCTTCCATGACGTTTTCAATTTGGCCCCCTGTCTCCACTTGATGCCCACTGCTCATTGGAAATGAATGGCGGCGGGTTGCTTTGTCTCCCATTGTCACCGCTGGTGTGACACGGGACGAGCACAGGACAAAGTGACATCTGATGGACAGGTCTGCATGGCAGGAGACTGCAGGAACAGGCAGGAGTGGCACAGGGCATGGCAATGTGTCACACATAGGTCTGATTGTTTGGGTAAATAAGGATTAAAAACAAGGGTAAGAATCGTGAGGCGCAGAGAGACCCATACTCGTGTTTGCCTTTAGGACAAACACACCGCTAATTATTTGGACAGCAGAGCGCTTACATTGTTTTGTCTGAGGACATGCTCATTATATTGCAGCGTGCTGCAGTTCCTGGCGAACATTTTACTTTGCTGCATATCATATCATGCCATTATCATCCAGCTGACAGTGGTGGAAAAAGTACTCACATTCTTTACTTAAGTAAAAGTATCAATACTGCAAAATAGAAATACTCTGTTACCAGTAAGACTCCCTAATTCGGGAGATAAGTGACCGCCATGTCGCATACACAAACTTTAGATGGTAACCGTAGCCAATCAGGAGGGAATATGGGAAATGGGACAGATGCATGTTAATGACATGACTTTAGAGATACTGTGTATCGCTTTGTGTGATTTTAGGCCAAAATCTGTAGGAGCAGTGTCCAAAAATGTGTTTTGCAAAAGTCGGCCTGACGGTGGCGCTAGAAGAGGGACATGTGAGAAATCAGGGGCCATCCAAGGAGTGTGTGTGCAAAATTTGGCATTGATAGGGCCAACGGTGCCAGAGATAGAGTAGGGGCAAAAGTGTGACTGACGGACAGACGGACAGACAGACAGACGGACAGACAGCCGGTGGAGCTTTAAGTCCGGAATTCAAAATGTACTTGAGTAAAGGTCTTTGCAAACTGCCGCGTTTTTCGTTGCAAAATGCGTTTTTCAAGGCAAGGAGAGAGAGAGAGAGATAAAGAGAGCAAGGGACTGAGTTTTGTGCGAAACGGGCGGCAGTGTGCAAACGTGACTGACAGAACGTGAGTTTGATTTTTTATTTGCGCGCTCCGAAATTCACTCCGATATTCGGCCCGAAAAACGCAGCAGTGTGGAACCAGCTTAACACTAACAAAAGGGCTAGGGGTGACCGTGCTTTCGCTGCCGCCGCTCCCAGGCTCTGGAATAACCTGCCTCTTCCCATCAGCCCAGTCAATTGAGGTTTTCAGATCTCTACTAAAACCCTGGCTTTTAATTGCACTTGACCCTCCTATGTGTTTTTAATGATGTACTTCTTTGTCTGTGCACCGACGGGTGCTGTTGATGTTGATATTTGTCTTAACCCTGTACAGGACTCAGCTTCTGTTGTTTTAAATGTGCTATATAAATATAGTTTGATTTGATTCAATTTGAACACAGACATGATGTGAACACGTCTTTGGCAGTGTACAAACTGTTTGTTGCTTGACATGAGCTTGTTGTTTGCCTGAAACCTTGCTTATGCGGCTGTTTGTAGATAAGGCAGCTAAAACCAGGAAGCTGCTCAGCTAAGATTGTCTGCCTGCCTGTCACCCTGCCAACAGCACCCGCCATTCAAAACACACATAGTGTCTCTGATTTGTGTTTCTGTGTGGCCTAAGTTGTGTTTTGTACATGTAAGTGTGTAATGAATCGATTTTTACTGCAATGACGGACCTTCTGATCAGGTCCCATAAGTCAGGCGTGCGGTTAGGGTTAGGGTTAGGGTAGTGTTAGTCAATGTGGAAAGACGTGCGAACACATGAGCAGTAGAAAGAGAGAGAGAGAGAGGGGGTGGGGGTGGGGGATGGGGTGGGGGGTACAGTATCGCTTCAGTGTTGGAAAAAGTACTCACATTTCTTAATTAAGTAAAAGTATCAATACTGCAATGTAGAAATACTCTGTTAGGGTGCCCTCACACCAAAATACCTATGAGAGTGAAATCCGCGTTCTGCCTATGCATTTCAATGAGAGTGAAGCGTTTTTTTTTTTTTTTGTTTTTTGCAGAAATCCTCTGCTGGCATGAAACCGCTTCACTCTCATTGAAATGCATTGGCGGAACGCGGATTCCACTCTCATAGGTATTTTGGTGTGAGGGCACCCTAGGGTGCCCTAACACCAAAATACCTAGATTGGAATCCGCCAATGCATTTCAATGAGAATGGAGCGTTTTGCCAGTAGAGGATTTCTGCAAAATACGCTCCATTCTCATTGAAATGCATTGGCGGATTCCACTCTAGGTATTTTTGTGTGAGGGCACCCTAACAAGTAAAAGTCCGGAATAGAAAACTTACTTGAGTAAAAGTACAAAAGTATCAGCATCAAAATGTACTTTAAGTACCAAAAGTAGGAGCTGGAGCTGGTGCGCACTGGAGCTCCAGTAAGCAAAAAGCCTACCCATGATGACTCCATGAATTACTCGTCAAGGATTACATTTACTTATACAGTACACACCATGTACACAACACTGGAAAGACGCTTTGTGAGCTTGTAAATCTGCTATTTTCAAAAGACTTTTATAAATTTGAAAACTGAAAATCAGACATTATGCAAAATGAGTACTTTTGCTATTGGTACTTTAAGCACATTTTGATACCAATACTTTTGCACTATTACTCAAGTACGTTTTGAATTTCAGACTTTTACTTGTAGCCTAGGCTACTTAAGTAAAGACGTTGAGTACTTTTATTTTCCACCACTGGTGAGCACTAGTTTGCAGTGATGGCATTGTGCCCCACAAGCAGAGCAGCTTGTGTTTGCTGGTTAATTTTAATAGAGAGACTGGAGCCACTGGAACTTCACAGACGGGAAGCATGGCATGTAAATGTGTATCTGGAAGTCATCCATGCTTCTCAATATGCAAAGTAATTTAGGCAATGACCCAAAACCTAAATGAAACTGATGCTATATTATGCTTCAGAAGTCTGCAGAGATTAGAGCCAAGGATAAATCCCAGACTTCTTTGATGCTAATGAGCTCTCTGATTTGATCTGCTGCCATAAAAAAGCTGTTGAACAAATGTAACAGTTTAAATACATTCTTTATTAAGACATAACAACAAGATAGTTCTCCTCTGAAATATAACTGCTTTTTTGCTAATGTAATGCCAAATATTGGACATATGATTGATTTTTTTGGTTTCTTTTTTTCATAATTCACAAGCAGATTTATTTCATGACATATTCTAGTTTTGGAAAGGCAATAAATACAGAGTAGCCTGTTAGTATGTGGTTATGACACAAAGATTCAGTTTCCTTTGAACCTATTTTCCCATTGTAAGTCAATGTTTGAAAAGGCTTTCTCATGAAGAAAAGATGCTCACCCGTTTCGAGAGCAACACTGAATAGGCAAGGGATTGTCTGATAAAGTATTCATATTGCAATGGTTATGCTCAGGAATTATGCATAATTCGCCGGTTCATGGTGAATCATGAGAGAGAATCAAGAGGGGCGTATTTGTCATTCACTCATACAATACAAGCAGCACAATATGTGGTGGGACATGCTCCACAAGAGAATAGTAAGAATGATACTGGACTGTATATGGACCCCTATAGCTATGTAGATGTATTGAATACATAGGACCCCAATGGAAACAAGACCGCAAGGACTTTTTGGTGTTTTATAAGTGCTTTATAAGGCTGAATCAACTTCTTGTTAAATAAGACTGGACTAGTGAATACATTAACACATCAAAGTGTTCCTGTCTGTCTGTCGCTGACACATTTTGACTCATTATCAGTCGTCCTTTGGCACTTTCAGATTAAGATAACATGATGAAACCCACACGTTCCAGATATCTATTTCAAATAGAATAGACTTTATTTGCCATTTGCACGAATGCATAGCAAATCTTAATTGGAGCTCAGCTCCCAGGTAGCCGCAAATTGCAACACTAGATTTATATATATATATATATATATATATATATATATATATATATATATACGTTGAATCTAGGGTTGCAATACCTCCCATAGGCAGCCAATGCATTTAAAAACAGTTTTTTTTTAAGTAAGACTGAAGACCCAAGGGCGTCTTTTGGGCTTATTCTCCTATACATGGTTGCTTATTTCTTTCACAAAATCTGGCAACACTCCCTAGAAGCACCCTCCCTCTCACCACCCACCTGCAAGAGACAGACAGACAGATGATTGACACAGCAAGCTCCACCAGTGAAATAAACAACTTATAATGTAAGTTCCCACGACATGGACTTTGCATAGTTGTTGTCAGTATTTCCATGGAGTCAAAGCTGCTAAAAGACAGTGTGTCAGCTGAGAAGTGAATTATCGTGGCAAACTGCATTGGGAGTTTTATACATTCCCCATGCATGTCCCCATGGTGTGCTTAAAGCTACCTCCAGTTAGCCTTGCTTAGCATTAGCATATTTATCCAGCATGTAATCTCTCAAGAACAGATGTAGAAAAGGAACAAAACAGAGAGGGTAATGTTTTTCCCTTTTCTTTGATGATGACAAGCCAAATTGGCCTGCAGGTAATTAGAACTTTTTATTATTTTACTTGGTAAAGCAAAAACAAGTCAGGATAAAGCATTTTTGTGAGCTGTTGTTTTATAATGGCAATGCTGACATGCCATGGTCTCTCTCTCTCTCTCTCTCTCTCTCTCTCTCTCTCTCTCTCTCTCTCTCTCTCTCTCTCTCTCTCTCTCTCTCGGCCATCACTCTCTCTTGGCCATCACTTACAGCTTACAACTGATGAAGTCACGAAGAAGACGGCTCAAGGTAGGATAAGGAACCTTGTTTCTGCATGCCGATTGTTCTTAAAGTTGGGTCACTAATGTTCATGATAAAATATCTTTTTTTTCCCTACTCAGTCCAAGTCTCCTAGGAGAGCTGTGGGAAGTTCAGAATCCATCGTCTTGTGACATCATCATTTTCCCCAAAAAAAATCTTAATCAATATTTTTGAAAAAAATATTTAGATTTTTATTATTGCGAGAACAATGGCTTCCACTTTAAAATTGCAACTTTTCAGGAATAGAAAGCCTGCAGTTTCTATAAGCTGGATTGGCAATCGATGATGTCACAAGACGATGGGTTTCTGACCTGCCCACAACCCTCCACTGAGAAAAAAAAAAGAATATTTATTTACTATTTTTGAGTGAGGACCAATTATATGAACATAGGTTGAAAAGTAGTGGAGTTCCCCTTTAAGTACATCAAACTCACCAATATTGGGGCTGTATGGAAAGCTTGAAGTATTCTCTTTCTGCAAAGTGATTGTTTCATAAAAATCCACCATAGGTCATGTTATGAGTTACTTTCTGTCAAGAGCAGAAATGTTTGTTTGTTTTTTTTTACTTAGGAAGCACTTGTCTTAACATCCCTCTGCCTCCTGCATTATGTGCAAATTAGAACCAGGTGGTGCAGGACCGCTGAGCGATTTCCAACACTTAGAAAAAATAATCACCTGAACTGAATTTCTTGACAGAACAAATGCTATTGGCCGGAGACACCCGGTGAGATTTTCCGGGTGGTGTATCCCCACCCCACCCTTCTGGGACATAGAATGTCCGCATTCCGCAAGACTAGGAGTTGTGTGACAGCTAGGGTGATTGGTGAATAATGATTAGCTTGGCTCAGTTCTAATGAGGCTAATTAAACATATTGCTAATTCGGGTCAATTTACAGTATGTTAATTTTCCAAATTAAGCAAAATACATCACGCACACACTTTCCTGCAAATCTTGCCAAATCTTACAGCCCACATTGTAAGCGTATTGCTTTTCTCTCATTTACATTCCTATTTGCAGTTTGGAGCTAATGAGGTTAGAGGTCAGATGACAGCTATCTGCAGTAGAGACTATGGTTTGGAGAGAGTATCATGGGTAGAAATTGACTAAGTACTTTATTCAAGTACTGTACTTAAGTACAATTTTGACAAATTATTACTTTACCGGAGTATTTCCAATTTTCTGTACTTTTACTTTACCACTACATATCAGCTGCCAATTTTGTACTTATACTCCACTACAATTATTTGACAACTTTAGTAGTTACTTGATAATTTTGGATTATTATTACAAAACTACTAGCTGTGCATATATATTTTGGACACTTGAAAATAGACAATCTACAAGCTCACAACGAGTCGCGTCACAACTACTGTGATTTTTATACAATTTATACTTTTGAAACCTGTGAAATGGGACATTCTGCACAATGAGTACTTTTATTTTTGGTACTTTAAGTGTATATTGATGCCAATACTTTTGTACATTTAGGGCACACCGCACTACCTATGAGGGTGGATTCTACCAATGCATTTCAATGGAAATGGAGCATTCTTTTGTAGAAATCCACAAATGGCAGACATTCCCATTGAAATCCATTGGCAGAGTCCGCCCTCATACTGTAGGTAGAATAAAAGTGTGGTGTGACCAATTAGCCTACTCAATTAAAGTTTGAATTCCAGAATATTTCTACTTTGCAGTATTGACACTTTTATCTAAGTAAAAAACTTCAGTATTTTTTCCACCACTGGTAGAGCCTATGGTTTGGTAAGACAGATTCAGAGCTCCGCAGCTTAATCTGTCGGAAGCTCCCGTTACAACGTGTAGAGTTAGGAATGTAAAGGCGGACCAAACGGGACACATTCTGTCATCCACATTCTATTGGGCGGTGCCCCCAGAGGCAAACACAAAGGAAAAAAACAGTAGAGGGCGCTGTCCCCCCCTCTCCCCTTTTTTTGAGCGGTGGTCACACCACTCCAATGAGTCACTTATCCATTCCTGGCTGGCTGGCTTCGTCCAGGCGCACTCGCCGCTGGCGCACTCACACGGCCACTTAGGGACATAGATTGGAACGGATAAAGCCACTCTGAGGACGCACACAAACACACAGACACGCGCGCTCGCACCACCGTTCACTTCAAACTTGGTTTGAGTTTTTCTTTGCCAATGGGTTTCCAGATTGATGTTTTAGTGACAACTGCCGCCATTTTATTCCCTGTTGTGTCTCATAAAAGATCAATCAGCCTATCAGAGAGCTGCGTCATTGGCATGTCCTTGGGGCGATGGAGCTTCATCTAAACCAATTAGGATCCACCCGAAAATTGACTTGTAATGTTTCATCAACATTGGTTTAATAGCATGTAATGGTGTGGAACTGAGAACTGTCAGATAAATGAAACCCAGTGTGACTCCATTGCTTTGCCATATTACCAAGCTGAGGAAGCATTTATTATGAAGCACGAGGTTCGCAACCATTCCATCATGCACTGATAACATTCAGTTCAACCGGCGCTGTAAATGCCTCTTTCCAGGGATGTGCTGGCCATTGGGAAAAGCGGGATAACTCCCGAACGGCCGGTTCATTCCCGGCCGGTCCAGGCCGGCCATTAGGAAAAAAATAAAAATAAAATGTCGGCCTTCGTTCCATTTTGGGGGCTGGGCGGCCAACAAAGTAAATCATCACTGTCGGGCAAATTTGTACAAGTAAAGCCCTGCTTCATCAGACAAGGCCGTCGCACAAACGTAGTGAAAACAGCAGATCTACAAGCACATAATGCCTCGCAGTGCGAGGCATTGTGTGCTTGTAGATCGGCTGTTTTCACTAGTTTAAATTATTTTTTAAATAATACAAAACAAACGGTTTTGGACAAACAAGGTTTTCACCCGACAACGACGAAATATCACTCATGTAATTGGCCCACTGGCTTGTCACTTGTCATGATCTGAAATGGCAAATCTTTGAGTAGCAGCAGCGCTATAGAGAGAGATCTCTCTATAGAGAGAGATCTCTCTCTATAGCGTGCAATGAGGGCCTCTCCAACTCTTTTTCCCGGGCTGAATCAGGGGCCCAGCATGTCCCTGCCTCTTTCTCTATCTTTTTCTTTTTTTTTATTATGTTTTTTATCCCACGGTTTTGCAACCCATTTCTCTCACCCGGTGACTATCTCTATCTTAAAGGAGAATTCCAAACTACCTGTTTTCTTACCTTAATCTGATTTTATGGTGCAGTTTTTTTTTCTTCTTCTTTTTTTCCCCCCATAACTCCATCCTGAGTCCACCGCGGCTCAGAGTGTGAGTGGTGGTGTTTTGCTTATTTTTATCGCTCACATTTTATAACATTTTTTTGGAGATATGTCTGACTAACATCTGTATTTTAATGTAAGTTAAAATACTTAATGTAAGTAGTTTGTACCTGATGTATATCAAACTGAATTGACTTGAGTGAACTTGAAGTGCCAAATGCATTTTCATGGGTACTCATTAAGGCTGGGCCATATTAGGAAAACCTTCGATATTCGATATAACGTTGTTGAATACCTTTTTTTCTGCTTTAGGTCCACTGCCTGCCTAACCCATATAATGAATAGCATATCCATGATGCATGCACATTGCACAGTACACACAGAAGGGTTAGGTAGGTTTTATTGAAATAACCTCACCTGGTTACAGATGGACTGCTTTTTTGCATGTGCTATGTGCATGCATAGTGCGTCTGTTTAATTTGACACATAGACCAATACCTCATTTCAAGCTGTCTTCGTCGATATGTAGGCCTATACCTTGCATGTTGATACTAGCCTGCTTCCAGACCATAGACTGGTCTGGAGCTGAGTACATGAATCGGCCGTTCCCAACCAAAGATTGCGGCTCCCCCAATGAGCGCGGGGGGTGGGGGTGGGTCTAACGAATATCCAATCCACGCAGCAGTTGAAACGATTCAAACGAAGTTCACACACGACCAGGCAGGCAGGCAGGCAGGCACACTCACACGCGTGCTGATTTCACCAAGCTGCTAATGTTGATTACATGTTTCTGGTCGCAGTTTTGTGTGGAAGCAGTCACTGACACAGACAGAGACACACACACACACGCCGCGACCGTGCGTCGCGATCACCGTGCGTCACGATCACTCGTGCGTGGCAGCGCGCGTGCACGCTCGCACAAAAGTCCCTCCCCCAGAAATCGTTCAGAATAGGGCACAGTTTCAGACTAAAGCGTTAGCTGAGTCTGAAATCAGGCTATGTTGATACCTCATTATCGATACATTTACTGTATATATTGCCCAGGCTTAGAGCTCATTGGGTTCCAAAGTAAGACAAAACAAACCACGAAAAACTATTTTACCCAGCTGTTATTAATGTTAATTAAGGACACATATCAATTTGGAAAGTAAAGAAAATGTTTCCTTGTTTGTAAATGATTGTAATACATTGTTACTCATCTCCTCTCCCAGCAACAGTGCATATAGGACAGCAAAGACATTGGTTTGACCCTCTCCACCAATGGAGATGAATAGTTTCTATTCAAAGTAGTGTAATGACTGCATTGATTGGCTGATTTGGATTCTGATTAGAACTCTGATTGGACTGGGGACTCGAGGCAGCTCCTTATGAGACAGAGGAAGATATAGTGGAGTTGGCAAGCAAAATCGCGCACACGCACGTGCCCACTGCAGATTTCACACTTTACACTCGGGTTGGGTTTGTTGGATTCGCAGCAGCTCTCAGTTCTGTGCAACTAAGTCTCTCTGGGTGCTCTTGCAGTTATCTTCACTGTTTTATTCAACTTCCCATATATTACATCATGATAATATCACAGTGTGACAGACTCAAAGGGTAGCTAAACCAGTGGTGGAAAAAAGCATACTGCAATGTAGAACTACTCTGCTACGTAAAAGTAAAAGTCTGGAATTACATATCTATTGAGTAAAATTACAAACGTATTTGCATTAAAATATATTCCTACCTGTACTCATTATGCAGAATGTCCCATTTCACACGTTTCTAAATGTATAAAATGCTTTGAAAATAGCCGATCCCCTGAGCAAGCAGGCAGGCTCTATTTAATTATTATTAGCTACGGTATTTAAGAGGACAGAGGTCCCTCTGTGCCCAGCAGCTAACCTCTGCATTACCTCTGGCAGATGGGGTGGGTAGATATACTGGCATTCCTGAGGAGCAGGGATTGTGTGTATTCCCTGTGGCCTGGGAGTTGTGGAGGATGAGTTTAATGTTGTTTTTCACTGTCCACTGTACCATGGTGTGAGACATGCTTTATTAAAATAATAATAATACAGATTTGTTTTGGATGGCTGAATGTTAAATTGGCTGTTTATCAAGGACGTTTTTTGTGTTAGGAAAATTCATAGAGAAGGCATGGCAGTTAATTGCGTTGGAGAAGTATAATTGTTTATTTATTTTGTTTGTGGTGTATCTTGGTGTACGTACATTTTGTGATTGTCTTGTAAGCCTGTGTGGGCTGGGCATCGTAAGATGCAGGACATTATAATAGAAAACTCCAATCTGGGGTAGAAGAGGAAAGTTACATAGTGCAGCTTTAAGCCTATAAGCAAAGGCCAAGACACACACTTGAATGATTTTAAGGTTTTTATTTATATAATTATAAGCTATATTTAAAAAAAAAAAACTAGAGAAACTAGTGGATCTACAAGCTCTAAATGTGCCAGATTATGTTTTTTTTTAAACCAGTAAAAACTCATTGAGACAAAGTTTCTTTGTGTTCTACACGTCTTTGCCAAACCCACTACAAAACAAAGAATAATAGGACATCCATGATACAGTCAGCAAATACCTAAATCTCCAAAAGTGATACAGCTTAAGCAACATAAAAATAAATAAAAAAGAATTCACAAAATGTACAACATGTACAAAATCTGTAAAATACCTTCTTGTAAACATAGGAAGAGGCTAAACATCCAAGGAGTTTTGGTGAGTACATCTTCGTTGGTGATCCTTTGAAAACCTCTCAGGGACATTAGCAATGCCAATTTGAGTATGGTCTGCAGATCGTTCCTTTTTTAAGTTGCGTTTTGTGAGCTTATAGATTTCCTATTTTTGCTATATAAAAAAAAGTCTCAGACACCAGGTTGGAAGTTGTTAATCAATGCATGGTTGCAGACCAAAAAGAATATGTGTCACAAAGTCACATGTAGATGAATGCTAAGGGTGACAAATGTCATCCCCTGGGAAACCAAATGACACAACTGGCCTACTGGCCTCGTAGGGTGTGGGTCATATGCTGCTGCTGGAGATAAGACGTTTCTATAAATAGTATGTCGTGGAAGCACTGAGTGACCACTGTGCGAAATCTACTAGAAACTTCTAGAAAAGCAGAGACTTATCGGAGACTTCTCATCTCCAACCTATCACAACCAGTCTTCTTGTTTTGGGGCGGAGGACATTGCAGGTACTTAAAGCGTAGAAGGGCTCTAGTTACAGTAGGTCTGCATTTCTTCTGAGACTGAAGGAAATCACCAAGACGCAACCATGGTTGAGTGGTCAGATGACGAACGTTCCTTAATTCAATACATCTTCAACAATCTGAATTATGAAGAAGTCGGACCCGAGGCTCTGTCCAGGTATAGCGTTCTTCTCCAACAAAATCAGATCATTATCAGATGTTATGTCTAACATGTTTTAAGACCGTTCCCTTCGACATAATGTCAACCTGCTCTGTCATTATTTCCCCAGGTGTCTGGTCGTGTACCCTTGGTGCCTGCGGTACTTCGGCAACTTTGGTAACTTGTACAGTGCCAAGGACATCATGGCCAACCCAATGATCGCAGCCCACGGTATCAAGATTGTGCACGGTCTGGACAGAGCTATGCAGAACATGGACAACATCAAGGACACGTATAAGGAGTTGAGCACTCTGCACTCCGAGAAGCTGCACGTCGACCCCGACAACTTCAGGGTAAATTTATAATAACAACTAATAAGAACCTTATTAATGTATCTCCTTTTTTGTTTTGTTGCTGAAAGCGACAAAAGAAATCACCAGGTTCCAAAACTGTCCTGGAGCAACGTCATCATGAAGCGCTCGAAAAATGAGACAGAAGGAGGTGAATTCGAGCGCTCCTGCTGTTTTGGGGGGCTCTAGTTGCTTTTTAGTAGCCATGCCTTTCTTTTTTCCTATCATTTTTATCCCACGATTTTGTAACCCATTTTCACCCAGTGCCAATTGCCTATGTAATCCTGGGCTCTGCTCTCCCTCTGCCACGCCTGGGGAGACAACGGACTGACCTCATGCTTCCTTCTATGCATGAGAAGTCCAAGTTGCTTCTTTTCACCTGACAGTGGGGATTTCCCTGGTTTGGACGTAGCGCGTGGAAGGAACACGTTATTCCAACCAGTTTCTTTCCCCTCCATCAGGCGCCCCGGCTGGCCAGGGGGAGGCATTATTGAGACCAGGATTACTGCATGTTTTTGTGAGGGTATCAACCCTAGGAGACACGAGGAGAACATGCACACTCCACACAGAAAGGCCCTATCGCCAACCCCACCTAGGGTGTGGGCGTTGATGATGCGGAGGGAGAAACACGCCCCCCAGTGCCCACAGCGGCCCCTGGCGGGAATCGAACCCAGGACCTTCTAGCTGTGAGGCGAAGCGCTAACCACCGTGCCCACTGTAGCCGTGGCTTTCTTATTCGCTAGTTGTAGGCAGAAGAGAAGCGCGGTGGACAATGTGGTCTGAAGTGTCCCTCCACACTATGGTGTTCTACTGGGCTATTTGGGGGACAATGTGGTTTGAATGCAGTGTTCCGCCTCACTATGCTGTTTGACTGGGCTATATATTTATTTATTTTCTGTGACCGGGGTTTACAGACTTGCAGTCCTCCTGCGTACATCATCATTTGGGATTTGCGATTGGAATGGAGCGATTTCTTTGGACGACAGAAACATTGACAGTCAATAATTGTCTTTGTTCCCGGAACTTTATCATCATTTTGTCTTGTTGTAGCTATACATGAAAAGTCTAAATCAAGGATAGCGTGAGTAATGTTGTCTGTATTCAACACACCATCGCCTCACCTCGCGCAACGGAGGAAAAACACGCTTCAATACGGAATTTTATCCCATTTTGATGATAATATGAGTTCACTTTCACACGTTTCATGTCCATCCATGCATGGATCTGTTCATCTCTCTGACTTTTACCCTCTCTCTACACTGCTAAACTAGTAGTAGTCAACGCAATTATGATGCGTTACAAATGAGGCGGCTCTCCCCTACATTAGTGTAGCTGATTTTAATATTCTTTGTTATGCTAAAGAAAAACGACAAGCAACAAAACTTCATATTGAAATATTTCAATTCTAGTTTTTCCTAAACAAAGATACAGTCTTTATCAGATTTTGTCTGCTAAAGATGAGTTTTCAGAATTTTCTCCATCCATTTAGATGTGTTTAACATACGTCTTTATTCCTTTCAATCTGGTACAGCATCTGTCTTATTTTAGATTTTGCTTAGAAGGAGTTTTTAGGTGTGTTTTTTCGGCCTCAGGTCTAAAAAGTGTATTAACAAACTCACCTCCAGCCCAGGTATCTAACGACTAACGGTGTTAATTCTCTGCCCCACAGCTGTTTTCTGATGTCCTCTCCATCGTCATTGCCGCCAAGCTGGGCATCCAAGTCTTCACTCCTGAAATGCAGGCAGCCTGGCAGAAGTTCTTGGCTGTAGTGTGCTCCGCTCTGGCCAGGCAGTACAACTAAAAGTCCATTAATTGAACTGTTATCTACAGGGTTATTTGAAATGACACCATCTGAATAAAATCACGAGAAGGAGATCACTACTGGTAATGTGTTACTTTGTGGGTGGGTGTGTGGGTGTACAGTGCACAAGCGTGCGTGCATGTTTATGGAGCTAGATATTACTGTATGGAGCTTATCCCATGAAGAATAACATCCAGCTACTCACAAACTTAACACTCAAAAGCCTGTAACAAAACTACAACTATCTCTCTCTCTCTCTCTCTCTCTCTCTCTCTCTCTCTCTCTCTCACACACACCTTTGTTACTTTTCTCTGACTTTATCATACGGTTGATTTATGCTTTGTTGTACGATGGTCTCACGCGCCGAACATAGCTGATCAAGCCCACAACTTGTTGAGGGTGCAATGCATTGTGGGCTTGTTCAACATTCAACATTGTCTGTTTATAAAGCTCTAAATGGTCTGGCACCTTCGTACCTCTATAACTGCCTGCATAGATATGTTCCAACCCGCCCACTCAGGTCCTCTAGTGCAGACCTACTTGAGGTGCCAACAATGACATATAAAAAATATGGTGAAGCAGCTTTCTGCTTCTATGGACCGACAGCTTGGAATAAACTACCACTACACCTAAGACAGGCAGCCTCGGTGGATAGCTTTAAAGCACAGCTCAAGACCTATTTCTTTACTCTTGCTTTTAGCTAAATTTTTTAATCCCTATGCTGCTATTGACGTCCGCACGGCTCTGAAATTGTTCTTCAATGTTCTATGCTTTTATTTTTTCTTGCTTTATTGTAATCATTTTACTTATCTCTTTTTTATGTATTTTTTATTTCTATTTTACTTTTTCTCTGTTAAGCACGTGTGCTTCATTTTATGCTCTGTAAAGCACTTTGAGCTGCATTTCATGTCATGAAAGGTGCTATACAAATAAAGTTTTATTATTATTATTATTATTAGGATAAAATATCAAGTGTGTCTATGTGTATCTGTCTCTGTGCCTCTGCAACTCTCTTTCTCGCCCTCTCTTTCACTATTCTCTCCTGTTCTATGGTGTTGTACATGCAGACGTCATCTGTGCAGTGGTTGTAAAATAACTAACTCAAGTACTGTACTTAAATATATGTAAGTATATTTATATTTGCAAATAGCCAAAGTATTAATAGGGCTGCAGTTGTTAATGTACTGTATGCTTTGTAATAATAATCAAAATCTAAGAAGTAACTATAGTAACTAAAGTTTTCAAAAATTGTAGTCATGGTTTAGCTTGGGCCAGAGGGCCAGGTGTCAGAGAGAGAAATGATGGGAAAAAAGCCATACAATTTGTCTGATCTGTTTTGTTTAGTTTTTATTTTACCATAAACCATTTCTCTTGTGAGGACCAGGAAACAAAAATGAAACACATCAAGCCCTCAACACATTGTGGGCTTGCGGCTATGTTCGGTGCCATCGTACAACAAAGCATAAATCAACCATTAGCTAAAGTCAGAGAAAAGTAACAATGTGAGACGGAGTCAGATATAGAGACAATGAGATTTAGAAAAATGCATCTAGCACGGATGATCGTGGTTATAATTTTTTATTTGGGCTGCCTCTCCTGACAGCTTGTGTTTACATCTGGTCACATGGCACGTTCCTGTTGCGGTCGATTACAAGGTAAAATCACTGAAAATCACAGAGGCTACTGAATTAACTAATACTGTACATGGCAGTCAATGTGTTAAATGATGTAAGAATGAACCTAACACTATAATGACAATATGATTCAGTAGTAGTAGTAGTAGTAGTATTTAATGAGGGAAGAATTACCTCCCAACACTGAAAATATGACAATACTGTATGTGATTGTGTCTGTATTTAATTTGCTTGCATTACAAATACATGATGAAACAATTCCACTGCGGTTCAGGTAATTTCTTCAAGTAATATCCTGGCATAAATGAATGAATAATGTATTTATTTTTTCTCCCACTGCACATTTATTTTACATTTGAAAACCTCCAACGCTGGAATGCCGTTAAATCTCCAGTGGAGAAGGTATAGTCATGTGACACCAGCTTAATGGTTTCTTATCTTTTCTCCATTTCCCAGCAGCCTCCTGAATCCCACATTTCTTAAATCTCCCACTGGCCCTACATCCCTGCATCACAATGCCATTTAACAAACCTGCCACTTCAATAATGACTCCTGCATTATTTAACGTGTGCGTGCGTGCGTGCGTGCGTGCGATGTGCGTGCGTGCAGACCGCCTTGTTGAGGGATTGAGTTGTGATTGGTGTGTAGAAAAGCATGGCAGATTGAAAGCAATCAGCAAACTGACAGCTGACTACTGCTGAGGCGTGTATAACACAATATATATA